>NC_140588.1:399070586-400270586 GCF_964204655.1 Triturus cristatus | reverse complement strand
AACCCCAGCACGGCTGCCGATCACCACTACAACAACGCCCATGGGCGGACCAGGCGAGTGATAGAGAGGACGTTTGGCCTCCTGAAGAGCCGATTCCGTTGCCTCCACAAGACCGGTTATATATGTAGAAAACAATGGTCCTGAGCAGACACTACATTTTACATAAAATTAAATATAGACCACAATGGGTTACTATACACATCCGATGTCCAGCCGGACAGGGGATTTTTATTTTTCAGATACTAAAGGATATGGTCATGGATAATGAAAACACTACATTTATCGTGGGGCACAATCCTGCACCCTACAGCATGGGGAACGTGCGGGGGGAAAAAAGGGAATAACAATGCAGACAGTTTAGGACAAACAACAGTTACAGGCAAAGACTGAGAGCCGTTGCAACTTGCAGGCATAAATGAAGTTGTAGCAAGTTTGACAAAATAGAGACCACAACGAGTAAGCACAATGGATATTTGTGGCACTATTTTTAAAAAGTCGACGTTTCAATCCCAAGCTCATTGATTAACGGGATCATCTTCAGGACTAAATTTATAACATTTGCCTGGTTTTTAACGCCCCAATTGAGGACATAGGGGTATCACATATGGCAGGTCAGAGTGGAAACTGACAATGAAGAACAGCGTTGTTGCTTTTGGTTTGGTCGCTTGCAGTTAAGGTTTCTATAAAACTTAGTGGGCGCTGGAGCGTGCTGCTCCTTGCCTGGATCGGCTGTTGGGTAGTTAGACTGTGGTGCAGATGGGCCACATTTCAATGCGCCAAGTTATTGCTTCAATATACTAATATGTTACAGTCCAAGCTGTGGAGAGATACAGCAATGGAGATCTCTGTCCTCAGCAACAATGTGCTGTGTAGTAACCGGCTCAATGGCAGGCACTCCCGTTAATCAATGAGCTTGGGATCGAAACGTCGACTTTTTTAAAAATAGTGCCACAAATATCCATTGTGCTTACTCGTTGTGGTCTCTATTTTGTCAAACTTGCTACAACTTCATTTATGCCTGCAAGTTGCAACGGCTCTCAGTCTTTGCCTGTAACTGTTGTTTGTCCTAAACTGTCTGCATTGTTATTCCCTTTTTTCCCCCGCACGTTCCCCATGCTGTAGGGTGCAGGATTGTGCCCCACGATAAATGTAGTGTTTTCATTATCCTTGACCATATCCTTTAGTATCTGAAAAATAAAAATCCCCTGTCCGGCTGCACATCGGATGTGTATAGTAACCCATTGTGGTCTATATTTAATTTTATGTAAAATTTAGTGTCTGCTCAGGACCATTGTTTTCTACATATATAATTGATACCCGTGGTCCTTAGCCATTTTTCGGGTTCCCTTGTTTGTATAAAATTCCACAAGACCGGTGGCGCACTCCCATATGCACGAGTGATGGTCTGCAAGATCTTCCTCGTGTGCTGCATGCTGCACAACATGGCAGTGGAGAAAGCTGTGCCACTCATCCTGGATCCAGAAGAGCAGGACCATCCACCCGTGGAGGATGAAGGGCTTGGTCATGAGGCAAGTGATGTGGAGGAGGAGGAGGCGGTAGAGGACATCCGGAGTCGGCTCATACGCAACTTCTTTGCTTAGTGGTGAGTTCCAGTGTCTGAGTGTGCACGCATTGGGCCGTGTGTGGCATGTGCTGCAATGTGTGTGTCCATCTGCATGTCTGCCAAGTGAGTCAGAGGTGTGTTTGGATGTGTCACTCGAGTGATGGTGCAATGGAAGAATGTTTTTCCAGAGTCATCATTGTCACCTAGCATGTTGACAACCTTATACGTGTCGAGTACATGCACATGCATGCGGATGTGCTTCTTTTGGCTGACTTCTGGTTCGTCTCTCATCCACAGGTACTTGCGCATGCTGTCTGCTGGTGGCATTGTTGTGCTCCTGCTATTCCTCATGAACACAGCAACATATGCTGAATCAGCGTTACATGCAGGGACACGTTTGAAAATCTCCTTAGGGTAAGGGATGCAGCACAGCTTTTTGGGAGTGATATTTGTTTTGAATGTGTGTGCACTGCTCCTGTTCATGTTTGGATACTTTACATACATGTAGAATCACGATGGGGCACATGACATGGAGCTGAATTCACCTGAATTCATGGTCAGACTTGGTGACAGTCATCTGTAATGGGATTGTGGATTGTGATGGAGCCATCAATGTGTGTAACACTGCCCTCGGAAACATACGGGTTGCACCGGGTTGACATGGTGTGTGAATTCCCCATTAGGGGCTCAATGGTGTATAGCAGCCTGTCCGTGAGCAGCAGGGGGTGTTTAGCTGTAACCCATCACTTGTGTGCCAGTGCCATGGATTTCCAGCATCTTTGGTGCAAAGGGGGGTTCCAGTGTTGGTCCCACATGTTCATCCACATGACCTGTGTATGTGTTGACAGAGTTGCATTAGCATTCCGACACACATGAGTAATAAAGGTGTCCCTCTGCCTCCAAGGTGCCTCATCTCTGTCAATGGTGGTCTGTTGCCACTGTGCATGCGGCATGTCTGGCATTGTTCTCAGAGATGGTGCATATGAGTCTATGTGTAGAGTAGCAAGATGCAAGCTGTTTGTCAGGGATTAGATTCTGTATTGTGCATGATGTCCATGGCTGTGTAGGTATTGTGGCATGTCAGTTTCCACGACGGCCACTGTGCTGCATGTGAATCCATTGTGTGTGTGTGTGCCATGTTGAACCAGACATTCCTTCCTTGACATACACCTTTTGCATAGTTCCTTCCTGAGATCCTTGTCTTTGTGTTCTACTTGTGGCATTGTTTTCTTGACATGGCGCATGCTGCTGCAGGCCCTGCAGCAAGGGCACCCAGTGTCCACGCAAACGAGCTGGTGTTCATCATGGATTGCTTGCTGACATGTGCTATGCTGATCAGCAGCATCTGTGCCTCATGCGGCAGCACACTCTGCATTATGCACAAGATCCCCAGTTTCATCAACCTCAAGGCAAGAGGGAGACCATCCCCAGGTCAACTACGACATCCGTGTCTAATCCTACCCTGCACTCTACGGACATGTGCGTTACAAATCCCATGATACTTGTCCACATCCAGGGTGCATCTGCACAGCTCTGCTTCTACATCCGGCGACCAGGCCACATCAACGTCCAACAGAGATGGGGGGAGTGGATCACTGCCAGCTGCAGGATGACCTTCTCAATCCACGCACACACTCAGGATGCAGCCCACAACCACAACACAACCTTGTGGCACTGTGATCCAACACCCCATTGTGCCATCTCCATGCATCCAACCTTGCCCGGCCCACCATTCTCCACATCCACCTGACTCAAGCATGCAGGACATGGTTCTGCCACGTGGCTACACATACCTGGGAGTAGCACCCCAGGACACTCCACATGATCCCTGACCTCTGCGCTTGACTGTTGCTCTTCTAAATAGGTCTGTAGGCACAGTTGTGCGGGCACCCCCTCAGCTGGTTGGGCCCATCACGGGTGTGTATGGTGCTCCATGTCTGTCTTGGATGATACATTGTGACCCATGTGTGTCCTGTGCCAGACTCAGACCCCAGGGTATGGATGGTTGGAGTTACTACTGAAATCAGGCATGGTTTGACTTTACAACACACACATCTAGTGGAATAATGCAAAATGACGGCATCATCTGGTGATTGTGATGATTTTTATTTGTGGTGGGGCACGTGTTTGGGGGGATCACAAGAGGTGCTTGGCGGGAGTGTAGAATCCAAAGTTCACAGGGGGAGTTGGTATCCTTGCCATTGACAGTCATCAGAGTCTATGCCACAGTCTTTGTCTACATTGGTCAGACAGTGACCAGCAAGGCCATGTGGAAGAGAATGTCATTTGCTGATGTGCTTCTGTTGGGCCAGAGGGCCAGGTGCCAGGCCAGGTGACCTGGGAGATGGTGATGTTCCGCTGACTCTCACGGTCTTTTGCGTGGAC
The DNA here is from genome assembly GCF_964204655.1 of Triturus cristatus. Lineage (NCBI taxonomy): Eukaryota > Metazoa > Chordata > Amphibia > Caudata > Salamandridae > Triturus > Triturus cristatus. Next base: position 400,266,637 of record NC_140588.1, on the reverse strand, counting down.
GACCCACCCTCCTGCGTGAACCCTCAGAAGCAGGCCGTGACGATGCGTGGGATGCTCCGTCAGATGAATCCTCCTCCTCCTGATCCCTCCCTGTGGGTGGTGATGTTCTACGCCTGGCGGCACAGGGAGGGTTGCCCATGTTTTCGGCAATCCGACGGAGTACACGGGTCATGTCCGTTTGCACCGCCACAAGCTCAGCCAGTCTTGCCTCCATCCGTCCTTGGTGTAGCTGTTGACTGGCATGTTGCTCGGCCTGCAGGGTCTTCATCTCCTCGAGGGTGGACACAACCTGGCTGATGCCCCTGGTGTCACGCCGGTATGAGTCGAGGATGGTGCTGACGTGTGACATTACCGGTTCCTGAGCCAACTGGTCAGGTTCGCGCCTCCGCCGTCCTCCACTCCCACCACCCCTGCCCACTTGCGCCTGGCCTGCCGTTGTGGGCACATCGGGTCTCCGGGACCCCTGAGGGATGGCATTTGCGGTGTCGCCTGCCTCCTCCTGGATGCCTAGAGCACCTTGTCCCTCGTGGACAGACTGGCTGTGTTGTTGTGTGCGGGCAGGGCTCCTGGGTGTCTCCTGGGATGTGGCAGGAATGGGGGTGGTGGTTGGCACAGTTGTACCTGACGCAGGTGCTGCAGGTGGTTGTCTCACCAGAGGGGCCAGGTTGGTCTGGGTCATCCACGGAGTGGTGAGAGTCATCGCTGCCGGTGGGGTCCTCTTCACGCAGAGCCTGGTCTTGTGAGTCTTCCCCCCCAGTGTTGGGGGGAGATCGACGACGTTAACCTGTGTGTGGGAGAGACAGTGTTAATTGTGTTACATGCGACATCCATGTTTCATTCATTTTTGATTAGGCACAGTTCCTCTGGGTGGTTGGATTTGGCTAGCATTCCTCTCACAGTGCACTTGTGCATAGGTATGTGCCTTGGCCACAGCTTTCGACACTTTACCTATGTGTAACACAATCTTAGTTGATGCATCTTTTGGGAACGCAGTCAGCAGTGTAGTGAGCGGGCGTAGCAAGCCATGCAGAGCCGCCTTACGTGTTGCACTGTACGTGGCCAAATGGTGTTTTTTCCATGCTATTTGAGAATGCAGGTAGGTAAATTAACAATTTGTGACAGGGTTCTGACAAACACAGTGGGTGGGTATACTGGGTGTAAGGTTCTGTTTGTGCCTGCAGCACGGATGTACTCGTGCACAGATTGACACATGGCCCAGTGTTTATCAAAGGTTGAAGGGGGGGTTCACGCACTGCCAAACCTTGTCTACATGCACACAGTCCACCTGCTGACGAGCGGACATGGCCACACCACCCAAGGGTTATTTGGTCTCCCTCTGTCTCCCTTTCTCCCTCCCTCTGTCAGCCTCCTCCCTCTGTCCGTCTCCCTTTCTCCCTCCCTCTGTCAGCCTCCTCCCACTGTCCATCTCCCTCTGTCTCCCTTTCTCCCTCCCTCTGTCAGCCTCCTCCCTCTGTCCGTCTCCCTTTCTCCCTCCCTCTGCCACCCTCCTCCCACTGTCCGTCTCCCTCTGTCTCCCTTTCTCCCTCCCTCTGTCAGCCTCCTCCCTCTGTCTGTCTCCCTTTCTCCCTCCCTCTGTCAGCCTCCTCCCACTGTCCATCTCCCTCTGTCTCCCTTTCTCCCTCCCTCTGTCAGCCTCCTCCCTCTGTCCGTCTCCCTTTCTCCCTCCCTCTGTCAGCCTCCTCCCACTGTCCTTCTCCCTCTCTCTCCCTTTCTCCTTCCCTCTGTCACCCTCCTCCCACTGTCCGTCTCCCTCTGTCTCCCTTTCTCCCTCCCTCCCTCTGTCAGCCTCCTCCCTCTGTCCGTCTCCCTTTCTCCCTCCCTCTGTCAGCCTCCTCCCTCTGTCCGTCTCCCTTTTTCCCTCCCTCTGTCAGCCTCCTCCCACTGTCCATCTCCCTTTCTCCCTCCCTCTGTCAGCCTCCTCCCACTGTCCATCTTCCTCTGTCTCCCTTTCTCCCTCCCTATGTTAGCCTCCTCCCTCTGTCCGTCTCCCTCTGTCTCCCTTTCTCCCTCCCTCTGTCAGCCTCCTCCCTCCCTCTGTCTGTCTCCCTGTGTCCACCTCTGTCCCTCTCTCTGCCCCTCTCCCTCCCTCTGTGTGTCACCCTCTGTCACCTTAGCCCAGTTTCCTGGGCACACACAGTTTGCAGGTCTTTCAAAGGCCATTGGCTTGTTCATGTGGGTTTGTTTCTTCTCTGCGGGCACCCATTGGGCGGAGTGTCTGAGTCTGCGCTGCTGCTGTGGCGGTGTGTGCTGACACTCTTTCAGAGTGATGCGTCTTCATTAGCTGCTGTTATGTGCAAATTGTGCCTTCATACCCATGTCGTCCTGCAACGCGGCCACCATTAGCAGGCAAAACAGTACTGTGTGGGGACACACTGTTTGTATGGCTGTGGGTGTGGATGGTGGTGGGTGTGTGAGTGTGGTTGTGCAGGTGTGTGTGTGTGAATGTGATGAGGGGGTGTTTGTGATGGTGGTTGTGTGAAGGAGTGCAAGTGTAAGGTGTATTGATGTATGTAGTATGGTGCAGTGCGTTGTCTCTGTGGTCTGGCAGTAGGGGATCTGTTGCAAAGGATCATGGTTTGTGTGTGCTCGGCCTTTTTATTGGTCCATTTGTGGGTGTGGCTGTGTTTGAACTTTGGGTGGGTGTGTTATAAGGAGTAGTAGTGGTTTGGGCCTCTGTTTAGCTGTTTGTCAGTTGCAGGTCAGTGTATAGGATGTATTTGGGCTTGTTGGATATGTTTTGTGGTGTTGTGTGCATCGAATTGACTCTCCTTGTGTTTTTATGGTTTGTCCTGGTTCAGTACGAGTGTTTTTTGCATCTGTACGGTGCGTACATGGGCCATGTTGTTGTACAGTGCTGTCCTTTGCTATGGCTTAGTACGACTCGTACATGCGCGATGTTGGGTGAGGGTGCTGGTGTGTGGGCCTGGGGTAGGGTGCGTACAGACACAGGCAGGGTGTTGGTCCGCACTGTCCATCGGTGGTGGTGTTTCGCACCGTACATACAGGGGGGGCTGGGTGTACGCTCCGTACATACACTGGTGGGGTGTGGGTATGGTCCGTACATACACGGGTGGGGGTACGCTCCATACATACACTGATGGGGTGTTGGTACGCTCCATTCATACACGGGTGGGGGTACGGTCCGTACATACACGGGTGGGGAGTTGGTACGCTCCATGCATACACGGGTGGGGGTACGGTCCGTTCATACACGGTGGGGGTACGGTCCGTACATACACTAGTGGGGTGTGGGTACGGTCTGTACATACACGGGTGGGGGTACGCTCCATACATACACTGGTGGGGTGTTGGTACGCTCTATTCATACATGGGTGGGGGTACGATCCGTACATACACGGGTGGGGAGTTGGTACGCTTCATGCATACACGGGTGGGGGTACGGTCCGTACATACACGGGTGGGGGTACAGTCCGTACATACACTGGTGGGGTGTTGGTACGCTCCATTCATACACGGGTGGGGGTACGGTCCGTACATACACTGGTGGGGTGTTGGTATGCTCCATTCATACACGGGTGGGGGTACGGTCCGTACATACACGGGTGGGGAGTTGGTACGCTCCATGCATACACGGGTGGGGGTACAGTCCGTACATACACGGGTGGGGGTACGGTCTGTACATACACTGGTGGGGTGTGGGTACGGTCCGTACATACACGGGTGGGGGTACGCTCCATACATACACTGGTGGGGTGTTGGTACGCTCCATTCATACACGGGTGGAGGTATGGTCCGTACATACACGGGTGGGGAGTTGGTACGCTCCATGCATACACGGGTGGGGGTACGGTCCGTACATACACGGGTGGGGGTACGGTCCGTACATACACTGGTGGGGTATGGGTATGGTCCGTACATACATGGGTGGGGGTACGCTCCATATATACACTGGTGGGGTGTTGGTACGCTCCATTCATACACGGGTGGGGGTACGGTCCGTACATACACGGGTGGGGAGTTGGTATGCTCCATGCATACACAGGTGGGGGTACAGTCCGTAGATACATGGGTGGGAGTACGGTCTGTACATACATTGGTGGGGTGTTGGTAGGCTCCATTCATACACGGGTGGGGGTACGGTCCGTACATACACTGGTGGGGTGTTGGTACGCTCCATTCATACACGGGTGGGGGTACGGTCCGTACATACACGGGTGGGGAGTTGGTACGCTCCATGCATACACGGGTGGGGTACGGTCCGTACATACACGGGTGGGGTGTGGGTATGCTACATACATACACGGGTGGGGTGTGGGTACACTCCATGCATACACGGGTGGAGGTACGGTCCGTACATACACGGGTGGGGGTACGCTCCATACATACACTGGTGGGGGTTCGGCGAGTACATCCGTGGCCGGGGGCGTTTGGCGCGTACATGCGGGGGTTGGGGGGGGTTCGGCGCATACATACGAGGGCTGGGGGGGTGTTCTGCACGTACATACGGGGTCTGGGGTGGGGTGTTCGGCAAGTATGCGGGCACATGTCTCCATGGTTGCTATAGGAGTTCAGTCCGTACGGTGTTTTCTCCATACAGTTGTAAAATCGAAAGTACGGGAGTGATCGTACTTGCGCGGTTGGACTTCATTTTTCTGATTTGTACGATAAATCGTCCGGGGATGTTGTGGTAAATATTTAATTACCGGTACTATTTTTTATGCGGTAAAGTCTATTAAGAATAACTCAGTAATTATAAGAGGCAGAATCCGTGGTATTAGAGGTTTTAAAAGGCTTTATTCCTATACAAAGGAATACAATTCGAATTGTAGGCTTTCTATTCCATCACCACGAAAGTTCAGGAAGGAAGGGCATATATTATTGACAGATAAGCAGTTTTATAGAAAATACATTACAGTGAAACAGATGCAAGAGGCGTAACAGCTGATAATACAGATAAACTGTGCATACGTAACTAATAGAGGCGTATACATGGGTGTAACTAAAATACGTCATTAAATATGATGTCACAAGTGGGTGGATCCATAAAAGAATCCTGCAATGTCAGCAGAAATATTTGGCAGAGATGCGCGCGCAGCCGCATGACGTGTGATTGACGTGCAACTAGAGGGTGAAGGGGACTTGACATTTAGCTCTACATGTGGAGACAGAAGTCTGGGGTTTATGTCAACCTAATCCCAAATCATATCTAATATCCTATGTTTAAAGAACTGTGTTATCCAAAAGGAAAGGTCTCTAGGATAGAATCTATTCTATACTGACTGTTAGTGCGTGTACAAGCGTCTAAGTGTCTACATGAGATGCGAGGGGGTAGGAATATTCCATGGTAACGGAGCTATGAATTACTTGCATGAGGACAGCGAGGCCTGGCCCCTTTTGCACGGTAGCTGGAGGAATGTTTACCTAAACTGCTAGACAGGAATGCATCGGATGAGGAGCGGAGTAGATAATCTTGAAGGTGAAATACAGTTTTTGGCAGGCAATATGCTGGATCAGGCACTGTTAGCCGCGCAGGGAGTAGGACAAAGTTCATGGATACAGATGCAGGCTCAGACTGGAGCTTTCAGAGGCAGGAGGCAGGAAAAGGCTTGATGACAGAATTCAGGGCCTACTCGCCTGAATCTGTAAAATGTGGAAAGTGAACCACATAAAGTCGGTGGCCTTTCATACTTAGGAATGGAATATCTGACCCATTCATGGCGGATCTGAAAAAGGACATGTTGACGGTGGACGCACATATATTTGCGTCTTCAAAACTGGAGTAGGAGGGAACATACATGTACTTATAGCATGCACATGGAGCCGTTGGGGTCTACGATAGGGGACATAACTGACCACAAAATTCATATTTCCTCATTCCCTCCTTGTCCCCTACGGACCCTCAGGAGATATCGATCTTCATCAATCCATCGATCTGTTCATATAGCATCATTTGTTCTTCTTTCTTCTTCCGGGATCTTGAACGAAAACTTGGATGTGGGATACACGATGTGGCACACAGACCACAAATCGCTGGCCCACATTGTAGACATAAACAGCAACTGAATAGTATGAGAAAGCCAATACCTAGGAAGGATAGGATTCTCCATCCCCAGGCTGACAACACGCCCCAGAACCAACCGGACCAAGTCCAGGTACCTGGACTCTGGTGTATCTGGCTTATAATCTTATGAAGGCGGGTTATGGCTTTATATACTGACGGCGAATTTTCTGGTATGAAAATGCAGCAACTTGATCCGATGACCCTACAAGCTCCACCCCTATCGGCCAGGATGACGTCAAGGACAAGACGATTTTGAAGCACAACAATCCGCATAGCAGACTGCTCTTCTGTTAAATTACCTAAGGCGGAAATAGTCTCGTTCACTACTGCTTCAAGGGTTCTGGTTAATCTACGTATCAGCTTACTATTAGTGACTGTACCTATATAGGGAAAGAATCCTTTATTGAAATCTGTGTATTTTTCCCATGCTGTTTCAGTGTAATCGACAATTGGGAGATCTCTCTGTTGTCTATTGTGTACTAAATGGGTATTTCTATGATAATCAGGAGGAGCTAGGAAAACAGGTGGCAGAAGGAATGCTATGTAACAGGTACCATCCCAATCTAGAGGTAGACATATATATGCGGTCTGGCCACATATGAAGTAGGAATGATGGGAAGCTCTAAATGTAGACTTGCCTTGATCACTGAATTTTATTACAGTGGTGCATTTACTATGGCCCATGTGTATGGAACCATTCTTTCTTATACATAATTCCCCTTTTACTGGGAATACTGACATGGCGGGCAAGATTGGTGTAGCTTCAGATTCAACGTTCAGGATCATGAGGTTAAGTGTAAAATTACCTAATCCATATACTTCATTTTCTAGATCAGTTCCTGTTCTTTTGGGAAGTCCCTCCTTGTTAGGGTAGCAGACTTTAAGCAAAACTAAGTTCAGGTTTCCCCATACCCAGTTGTCTTGGTAAACTGCGGAATTTGAATCTAGGGAATTAATCAAACTAAACCATGCTCCACAGGAGCCATTGTGTGTGAACGGATATGGAAAGAGGGGCAAAACTCCCTTATAGTTCTGATAGGGAGGGAGTCGGCCACATATCCAACAATTTGTGGCATTGCTGGTCTGATGGGAATGATGTAACATACTAATAAATGTGTTGTTGCGCAGCGCAAATCTATAGGACAACTCATGCGGAGGTAATTCGCTAAAAGAATGTTCTGCAGTTATGTTGTAAGCACGTTTAAGAATAGGGTAATACATATGCAATAATATGCTGAAAATAATGATCAGAAGACTTAGAAAAAACAAAATTAATAATGTTACTGTGCAGTGACTACGAAGTGATTTACAATACGCATGTTTTTTCAGCTGCATCTGTTGATTTCTTTCTCTATTCCGGTCTAGAGGATACATGTCAGAGACAAATTCGACCGATTCACCTTGGAGAGGACTTAAACAATCAAATTGTCTGACTTACTAGACCTCAATTTTAGTTTATAAAGTTCTGGTTTTGATTTCTCAACCAAGGGGAGCTTTGAGTCTGTCTGTGAGGGAATACAGGGTTGAGTATTCACACTGGATGGTAGTCCATAAAATTTCTTGATATGACTCGAGTGCAACCACCCTTTGCGACCCTCAATCTTCACGGCAGTCCTTGTAGTCAGTAGAACCAACTTAGGCGACTTCCACCTAGGATCCAGTTGGGTCTTCCGGTCGAAATTCCTGACCAAAACCAGGTCACCAGGAGCCACGTCATGGGGCTTCACCTCAGTATTATCGGGAAAAGCTGCGGTTACCTGTGAACGACAAGATTGTAGTGCAGACATCAAGGAAGCCAGGTAATCTGTCAGCATATTACAGTCAACATCAGTGATTTTGCGAGGTATAGGCGTCCCCCACATATTTGGTGGTCTACCGAAGATCACCTCGTACGGGGATAGCCCTGTTCGAGAATGTGCTACCATTCTCATGTAAAAGAGTGCAACTGGTAAGGCTACTATCCAATCAACTCCTTTTTCTCTACATATTTTGGACAATCTAATTTTCAGAGTTTGATTATGACGTTCCACGAGACCTGCCGCCTCGGGATGTCGGACACAGTGGAATTTCCATTGGTAGCCTAATAGAAGGGAAACGTGTTTCATTAGTTCGGATGAGAACGGCTGGCCGTTATCTGAGTAGACAACACGTGGTAAACCGTACCGTGGGAAGAATTCTCGAACTAACTGTTTGGCAGTAGTCGGAGCAGTGTAATCTGAAACCGGGTATGCTTCTGTCCAACGGGAAAGAGCACAGACAACTACGAGAACATATTTGAATCCTCGACATCGTTCCATCTGGATATAATCCATCTGGAGGACTTCAAAAGCATGATCGGGAGGTTGAAATCCACCCTGCTCTACGGGGATGCTTTTACCTGGATTAAACTGACAACATATCATACAGGTACGAACTTTTTGTTTAGCTGCTGCTCGCAAGTGTTTGTTGAACCAAATGTGTTGAATGCTGTCTAGCATAGCTTTTTCTCCTAGGTGCGCTGGACTATGTATTGTGTTAATGATGACTTGAACCATAGAGTCGGGAAGAAACCATATAGATTTTTCCTTCGTCATCCATCCTTGATCCGTTTGGATCCCTCCTAATTCAGTCCATTTCTTTATTTCTTCTGGTGTAGCATGTGTCTGTATATCAATTACATCAAGGGCGGGATCCTTAACTGTCATGCAATGTGTTAGTGTCGGAACTATTGTCTTTGTCTTGTCAGTTATGTGAGTCTGATTCTGAGCAGTCTGTTTAGCTGTTCTGTCAGCTAGGTCATTACCCTGAGAAATGATATCGATAACTTTTGTATGGGCTTTGCATTTCATAATCGATATTGCAGTGGGTAGATGAATCGCGTCTAATAGGGTTTGAATGAGGGGTCCGTGCTGGATGTGGGCACCGTGAGAAGTTAAATAACCTCTCTCTCGCCACAGTACGCCGAAGTCATGGACGACTCCGAATGCATAACGTGAATCTGTGTATATATTGACTTTCTTATTTGTGGCTTGAATACAGGCTTGTGTCAGAGCGATGAGCTCTGCTGCTTGAGCTGACAAAGTGTTAATACAATTTGTTTCAATGACTTCAGTGTCTGTTGTGACTGCGTAAGCGGCCACTAGCTCTCCTGTACTTGTTCTCATACATGACCCATCTACATACAATGTCAAGTCTGGATCTGACAAAGGGATATCTGTCAAGTCTTGTCTGGGTTTCGTCGTGATAGTAATGACTTCGACACAATCATGTGCCAATGGATCTGTTCCGCCCACTGGTAACAGTGTGGCAGGATTTAACGTATTGCAACGTCTGATTTCTATGTGTGGCTGAAACAATGTTAGTTCGTAACCGGTGAGTCTCGCTATAGTCAAGTGTTGTGTTTGTGTGCGGTTCAAGAGAACCTCCACTGCATGTGGTACTTGTACTGTCAATTGGTGTCCTAACACTATGGCATCGCTTTGTCTGATTGCTAAAGCTGTTGCTGCCACCGATTTCAGGCACGCAGGAAGAGCCTGAGCTACTGGATCTAATGTACTAGAGAAATAAGCACATGGTTTGTGTGATCCTGCTTGTTCCTGAGTGAGTACTGACAAGGCAGTACCTTCGCGTTCTGTAACAAAGAGTGTAAACTGTTTGCTGTAACATGGTGTTGCTAAAACAGGTGCTTGGCATAAAGCTTTCTTTAAGCTTTCAAAGGCGTGTGTATGTTCTTGAGTCCAAGGGAGGACAGTCAATGTGGCTGCCTCCTGTGTTGTCAACTGGATGAGTGGTTTTGCTAGAAATGCATATTGAGGGATCCACTGCCTACAGTACGAGGTGAGGCCTATGAATGCCCGTACCTCCTTTTGTGTCTTGGGTGGTGGCATGTTAGCGATTAACTGGATGCGGTCGGGTGTAAGCTGCCTTCCCTCCTTGGACAGCGAGTGCCCAAGGTAAACAACTCGCTGGACACAGAATTGCAGCTTAGAAGGGGACACCTTGTGCCCCTTGTCAGCCAAAAATTTTAAAACCGTCAGTGACGCTGTTTCACATTCAAGTTCGCTTCGGGCGGTGATCAGCAGATCATCGACATATTGAAGCAAGGCAGTGTTAACTGGCATGTGGATACTGTCAAGTTCTCGTTTCAGTGCTTGGCTATAGATGCTGGGGCTTTCTGTAAATCCTTGAGGTGCGCGTGTGAATTTAAAACTTCGTCCATTTAAACTGAACCCGAACAAGTATTGACTTTCCGGATCGATTGGGACGCTAAAGAAGGCATTTTTGAGGTCAATTACAGTGAAGAACGTGGCTTCTGAGTCAATAGCTGTTAGTAATGAAGAGATATCTGGGACCACAGGGTATTGTGGTACAATACATTTATTTAATTCGCGCAGATCAATAACTAATCGATATACTGGTGGTGCTTTTGGATCCGTTCTTTTAAGAATCGGAATTATCGGGGAATTACATACATTGGAGTCGGTTTCGACAACCACTCCTTGTGTAATGAGCTCGTCAATGATTTGCAGCAAAGCCACTACAGCATCGGGTGGTAACTTGTATTGTCGTATTCGTGGTAGTATTACTCCTGTTTTTAGTGTGACACGATATGGTGTAATATTCATGCAACCAACATCAGTGGGGCCTTGTGCCCATAAATGTGTAGGTAAATTCTGTAGTCGGTGATCCATGTCTCTGGACACGTAGTGACCTTTGAAGTCACGTAGAAATAGCCGTACTCCTTCCGGAGAACAACATATTATAGCTCCTAGAGCTTTCAATGTTTTTATACCTAACAAGTTTTCTGGACATGATTTAGTAAGCAATAAATCTGTAGTACGTGTCAATGGACCAATCGTAAGTGGAAGAGGTTGTGTTACGTCATTTATTATAGGTTTTCCTGAGAATCCAAGGGAAATATTTTGGGAGCCTGAGAGGGGTGCCCCTGGAACTTCACTGCGTCTTATAGTTGTTCTGCTTGCCCCTGTATCAAGTAAAAACTTTCTGTCTTCCCCTAATAGTTCACTATGTACATAAGGTCCCTCTTGGTCTACAGGAACCTCAATAAGGGGTAAGCCAACTTCCCTCTCTAGACTATGTCATGTATATCGCTGATAATCGGGATAATCTGCTTGTGCATACTGATACATCTGTTGTGTTGTTGCTTGTGTTGCAGCAATAGGCTGCGCTGGTGGTGGTGCTATGGTCTGTTGTGGAGCTCCCTGTTGCGGAGCTAGTTGTTGCGGAGCTAACCTAGGTTGTGCATGCTGAGGGATTTGTTGTTGATTCTGATCCTGTCTAGGTGGACGTGGTCTCTCCTGGGTTCTACCTGTAGCAATATTATGTTTCAGGACTGGACAATCGTGTATATAATGACCTGGTTGTTTACAATAGTTGCATGTCCCTTTCGTAGGACCTGCGGAATTACCCTTTTGATGACCATCAGCTGGAACTGACTGTGCAACAAGCATTTTCATTTTTGTATCTTTCATACGTCTTTGTTCGTGTTCTTGTTCTTCTCTAATTCTATTGTGATGATATTGTAACATCTGTAACATCTGTGATGGGGTGTTACCTTGCCAGGTACTTTCGAATTTCAATACTCTATTCTTGACTTGTAGCAGAGAATTTTCAACTAATTTTGTCACAAACAGATGTGGATATGACTCACTACTGGCTTTTATACCACTATTTATACCAAAACATTTTTCAAATCGGGAATAGAAATCACTAGTGTCTTCATCTGGCTTTTGTTTACAGGCTGAGATTGCACCCCAGACTTCCTTTTTCGTAGTCAATAAACGTGGCAGTACCTGCACTAGTAGTCCTGCTAGTGCTGTAGTCTTTTCCCCAAGTCCTGCTCCTGCAGCTCGGGCCCTTTCTTCGTTTTCTAATGCTGTCCAGTCTATCTTTTGGTCTCCCACCTCCCATTCCTTTTCTCTGAGTTTCTCGTAAACACCGGCGGGTAACAGGACTTTTAATATTTTCATAATGTCGGGGTAGGTATACTCTCCCATGAGTAACATGTCTTTTATCTCGCGGTGGAAACCTGCTGGGTCCTTGTCATGACTGGGTACTACTTTCTTCATTTCTAATAATTCCAGTTTAGTTATAGGCGTGTACACAAACACGCGTGTAAAGTTATTACCGTCACCTCTGATTGGGTGTACTTCGCGTAACGGGTTCTGTCTATCTATGTGATACATTTTTCTTCCTATGATGGGAACTGGAACGTGTTCTGGGCATACGAAATTTAAATATTGGTTTCGGAATTCTAGAATTTCTTTGATCAAATCAGTACCTGACCCTCTCCATATATTCGTGAGCAGTTCTGTCAATATGTCAGGTAAGGGTCCTGGATCGGAGTGTTGGCTTTTATATAATATAAGGAGGTGTTGAATCATGTATATACTAGCTAAACGCTGTTCGTATGGGTCAAGATTCAGAAACGTGTGTGCAAGTACATCATCATTGTAGTCCCTGGGACTGTCAGCCCATTGTACTGCTGACCTAGCTAATTCTTGTTCGTCCATGGAATCGAGCATATGGTACCCCCTTCGATCTCGGAGTAATTTATCAGCGGCTTGGAATAGATGTTCGGGGGACTTTGTATTTAACATAGCGTTTGGAAAATGTCTATTATATTCTGGACGTATCGGACGTATCTGATCATTAAAACCTCTATTATTATTATGGGGTCTTCCTCTACCTACATAAGCTATCGTTTCTACTTGTTCTGATTCTTGCTCCTCCTCCTCTTCTGATTCTACTCTGTCTGTTTCTCGTCTTTCTTTATGTATTCGTTCTACTTCCTTGCGGATCTTTCGACTCATGGCGATTATACACGCCTGTCTATCGTGTTTCTCTTCTGATATGTTCTGACCCCATTTAACAAGTCTTTGCATGGTATCGTGATCTGCCCCGGGCCTGTCTTGATTCCTAATTACACAATTTATGAAAAAACGTAGTAGTTGTCTTTGGACATCCACTTTCTGGTAATCCATAGCTTCATTAATACTTTCTGGACCTCGCCCTGTTTGGACAAAGCGATATATTTCGTCTAGGTGTTCACCCATTCCTGGTATTGTCATTAAATATAATGTAGCTCGTCTTATACGTAGTGATGATATGAGCAATTTATCCTGTCTACCTGGTACTGGGTCATATCTACAATCCACAAGCTGTTCTTTAAACATGTCGGATGTCGCTAGTTGGGGTGTACGTTGGAGTGCTAAATCTCTAAGGGTCTGTTTATTTCGCGGCGGGGTGGCAAACATGTCTGTCGTACCTCCTGTAGCACCATCTGAGGTGCTAGGCACGAAAGGATTCGTTGGACGTAGGATAGAGATTGTAGCTGCGGGAAAAACTGTAGAAACGGACGGACCTGTGGGAACTTGTGTAGGAGTTTGTAGTTGCGGGGATACAGACGGATGCTCTTGGTGTTGAACACCATCGTCAAGCGGTGTGTGTGGTATGGCATTAGCATACTCGGGAGCTACGTCATCTAAATAGGAGGAAAGGAAAACGTCCTTTGCTGTTTTGGGATGTGTTTTGGGATGTGCTTTTATCGGGAGCAATGGAGGAGTTAAGTCTTTTGGTATTCCCGGGATAGCCTTAGGTAACCCTTCGGCCAAAAGAGGATACATACCATTCATAAGAGTGTTTCTTTGTCTATCTATTTGTTCTGAGTTTACTCGGGTACCTTCCTCAAGTAATAGATTTTCTCGAGTTTTATTTGAATTCTCTCTACCTTTCTCTTCCTGTCTGTGTGCTTTTTCTGTACGTCTGTATGATTCTTTACGCCATAATTCAATGGCATCTTTCTGTGACTGTCTGGCTTTCTTTTTCCATAATTCTTCTTCTACTCTCATGATGCAATCTGCATCCCAGGTCCCTGCTGCGGGCCATCTCTGATTCTCTGGTAATTCTTTGGTGTAGTCCACCCATAAATCAAGAAATAATACGGCATCTAGGCCATGCTTATGATACATAAAGTATCCTGGAGTATCCCTAGGTGGAATGGGAACAGCTTCTTCGAGTACCCCTTTTCTGGTTTTGATCTGTCTTAGTTTCGAAAAGAGCGGCATTTTTAGACCTTATTTCTAGAACACACTTTATACAAATAAACACAATAATGAACAGTCATTCACACCACAATGTATAGAACGTATTAAAATATATAACACTTAACAGTTTTTTCGAACAATGATAACTAATAGAAAACTAGTTACTGAGATAATACTGACACTAGATAGTACTTATTTATATGCAAGACATACTATATATACTGCTAAACAGTACAGATACACTGCTAAAACAGTGCAGACCGGATTTGTGTACCCAAACCCGTCTTGACCGGCACAGACTATGTGCACGTTAAATGCCTCCCCGGTAATGGTACTCACCGGGTAGCTCGGAACGGAAGGCCTCGGAACGGAACTGAAACTGGACCGGACTGGACTCGACTGGACTCGACTGGACTCGGAACTTCGGAACCTGGTGGGCCTCTGTATACCTCGGATCTTGCTCTCTCAGCTAGGCTCTGGTCGGGATACTTCGCACTTCTCACCGCCTCGTCTGGGTGTTGATCGCAGCCTCAGTTGCTCCCGTTTGGCCGGAGGGAGATACAGGAAATCCTGTAGGTACGCGTTTTTGTCCGTTCAGCTGTGGCAGGAGACCGGGCCTGCAACGCACCGCCGGCGCGTGAGATGAGAAAGTGTCCCTGTTCGGGCGCCAATTTATGTGGTAAATATTTAATTACCGGTACTATTTTTTATGCGGTAAAGTCTATTAAGAATAACTCAGTAATTATAAGAGGCAGAATCCGTGGTATTAGAGGTTTTAAAAGGCTTTATTCCTATACAAAGGAATACAATTCGAATTGTAGGCTTTCTATTCCATCACCACGATAGTTCAGGAAGGAAGGGCATATATTATTGACAGATAAGCAGTTTTATAGAAAATACATTACAGTGAAACAGATGCAAGAGGCGTAACAGCTGATAATACAGATAAACTGTGCATACGTAACTAATAGAGGCGTATACATGGGTGTAACTAAAATACGTCATTAAATATGATGTCACAAGTGGGTGGATCCATAAAAGAATCCTGCAATGTCAGCAGAAATATTTGGCAGAGATGCGCGCGCAGCCGCATGATGTGTGATTGACGTGCAACTAGAGGGTGAAGGGGACTTGACATTTAGCTCTACATGTGGAGACAGAAGTCTGGGGTTTATGTCAACCTAATCCCAAATCATATCTAATATCCTATGTTTAAAGAACTGTGTTATCCAAAAGGAAAGGTCTCTAGGATAGAATCTATTCTATACTGACTGTTAGTGCGTGTACAAGCGTCTAAGTGTCTACATGAGATGCGAGGGGGTAGGAATATTCCATGGTAACGGAGCTATGAATTACTTGCATGAGGACAGCGAGGCCTGGCCCCTTTTGCACGGTAGCTGGAGGAATGTTTACCTAAACTGCTAGACAGGAATGCATCGGATGAGGAGCGGAGTAGATAATCTTGAAGGTGAAATACAGTTTTTGGCAGGCAATATGCTGGATCAGGCACTGTTAGCCGCGCAGGGAGTAGGACAAAGTTCATGGATACAGATGCAGGCTCAGACTGGAGCTTTCAGAGGCAGGAGGCAGGAAAAGGCTTGATGACAGAATTCAGGGCCTACTCGCCTGAATCTGTAAAATGTGGAAAGTGAACCACATAAAGTCGGTGGCCTTTCATACTTAGGAATGGAATATCTGACCCATTCATGGCGGATCTGAAAAAGGACATGTTGACGGTGGACGCACATATATTTGCGTCTTCAAAACTGGAGTAGGAGGGAACATACATGTACTTATAGCATGCACATGGAGCCGTTGGGGTCTACGATAGGGGACATAACTGACCACAAAATTCATATTTCCTCAATGTGTCGGACACATTTTCCGACCCGAGGACGTGTGGGGAAATGTACCGGATGTGATTCGTATGGAGTTTTTCCCATGCGAATCGTACTTGGCAGTTTGTACGCTACTTGTACGATTCGTACGGAAAAAACTCCGGATACAATTCGTACGGGGGAAATTTTTCCAGGATCCGAATCGGCCCCTAAATGTCTCGCGCTGCACGAGCACTGCTGCACAGTGCAACGCTAGGCGTGCGACCTAAAAACTGGGTACACTTTACAATTACGTAAATGTCATGATCTCAAATAAACTTATGAAGCTTCTAATGTAAGTTTTTATTGTTAATTGTTTAATGTTCGCTGCTCTTCTGCAGTTTATTTTTGTCATTCCCGTTAGATACTCATTATAACTGTGCTTATGTAAACTTCTTGAATTCAGAATGAACCTGTGCCCATGTAAACCACTTTGTTACCTATCAAGTCATGTTTGTAATATATAAAACCATTAAAAAAATATTCTGTGAAAGCTTAGATTTTGTCAGTATCATTCATATAATTCTATGTAGCTCAGACTTCTTGTGATACTGAATATGCTTGCTAATTTTCATGGCTCTAGTAGGCTAAAAACCCATAAAGCTCAAGGTTGTACCATTGCTCATTTCCTAGAAGCACAATCACATTTTCAATCCTTGCAGGTGGAAGCAGGATTTGGGAGAATATAGAGCCTAGTATTTACTTTAAATGATATCTTCTCCTCAAGGACATCTAGCCCTTCGTAAGGCTTAAGCTGAGAGTAGCAGGTTTTTGTCACATGATTAATCTCCAATGACTTGTAATGAGTAAAAACATTCAAATAGTGGCCTTATTTTCAATGAATTGTATGTAGCACAGTGTTTGGGCAAAATATTCAGTTCGATCTATCAGAAGAAAATATCAGAAAAAAATACTGGGATTCAAAAATATTGCGGTACAGAATATAATTCTCAAGAATATCGATTTTTTGATAAGTAATATCTTTTTTAAAATTATAATTGTTTTTTATATTATTTTCAGAGCTATAGATGTAAAAATTTTTTATAATTTAATGAGTTTTAATCATCATATTGATTTTAGTTATTAGTATTGTTGGTATAGTTGGTATTAATTCTTAAAAATGCAGTTTATCATTTTAAGTCATTTATTTATTTTTTCAACTTTAATGTAATTAGTGATTCATAGTGCCGTAAACGGTTGTTGGGTTTGTAGGATTTATTTTTCATTGCCAATTGATTTTAAATTGGTTAATAATTTAGTGTAATATTCTATTTAAAATGTGGAATATAAATATGCAATTTTTATTTTATGTTATTATTAGTTCTAGTAAGTTACATTTTAATAGTGGGTTGTTGAGTTTGTAGGGGTATAGGGTTGGAAGTTAATTAAGGCATACAAAAAATAAAAGGTAATGGTATTCATTTTTAATTGTTATATAAAATATTGTTTAGGTTAAACAATAGTACTGGGTTGTTGAGATTGTAGGGGTATAAGGTGGGCCATTTATCAAATGTTTAAAAAATAGAAATTGGTATTAATTAGTTTTAAATTGTTAATTAATTATTTAATTGATTGTTAATAATGTAAATGGCTTGAAATCAATTTATTCAAGATGTGCTTTGGCTGTGGGTTGCTGGATCTGTAGAAGAATGTGTTAAGTAGTTGAATTAAATCAAACGTTTTTTTGATTTAATGTCATTTTTCATAAGAATAGTTTTTATTGCAATATTACTTATGTATATTACTTAATTTACTAATTATTCAGTAACTGTTGTAATGTTCTATTTATTTAAATATATATGTTTGTTAGACATGTATTTTGTATACTGTGTTACTTTCTAGGTGAGTAGGTTGTATGTTACACTTCCTTATCATTTTTTTATACAGCATCTTCTTAGTTACATTATGATGACAATCTACTTGCAGGTAACGATGTAGATTTTTTTCCCCAAAAATATTGTGGTACAGAATATCATTCTCAAGAATATCGTTTTTTTGATAAGCAATATCGTTTTTAAAATTATCATTGTTTTTTATATTATTTTCAGAGCTATAGATCTAAAAATATTTTTTATAATTTTAATGAGTTTTAATCATCATATTGATTTTAGTTATTAGTAATGTTGGTATAATTGGTATTAATTCTTAAAAATGCAGTTTATCATTTTAGGTAATTTATTTATTTTTTCAACTTTAATGTAATTAGTGATTCACAGTGCCGTACACTGTTGCTTGGTTTGTAGGTCACCAAGGGGGAGAAGGTTTTTAAATTATATATATGTTTAATTTGTTGTTGATTTATTTTTCATTCCCAATTAATTTTAAATTGGATAATAATTATATCATTTTTTAGTGTAATCGTCTATTTAAAATATGGAATATAAATATGCATTTTTTATTACACTTCCTTATCATTTTTTTATACAGCATCTTCTTATTTACATTATGATGACAATCTACTTGCAGGTAATGGTGCAGATTTGTTTTACTAAAAATTTACTAAGATCTCACAATCTCGGACTGAAAGCAGCAGATTTAGACAAATCTGGAAGAATCATAAAGTGAACTCATTCTGTTCTTAAACATCAGCTTCTAAAAATATAGAAACTTTGCTATCAACTGAATATTTTTATTTGGAATAAATAAACTGAAATACCTCAAACAACAGCACGCCATCCTCATCCAAAAACACTATTCTATCTCGAAATAGAGATTATTTTAAATTCGAGCTCCAAATATCAGCATCTCATATGTGTACAGTGTTTTGCTTACGTGAATCTCTATCATGATCACATGAAAGTAATGTTCTTTACATACCACATATTTTCACCACCATGATGTCAGCAGGTAGAAACAATATGAAAAGAATTACCACCATTGTGCCATGATTAACATTATATTTGTGGTGGGCATCAAAGTCTCATGGATGTCCACAATATTCCAAAAATTACCAACATTGTATCAGGAGAAGTATTATGCCAGGAATAGGCTCAATGTGCAATATACTCAATATTATACCAGTAATTATCACCAACAATTCGTGGCTAGCATTTTAGCAAGAGGGGGGTGCAGAATCATGCCAAAGATCCCGCAATATACCTTGGATTTCCATCATTCTGCCAGGGATGACTACCATCATTGCATATGTCCTGCTTTCCCACAATTTGTCAAAAATCACCACAATTAAATCAAGGGTAAGCACCGACATGAGATACATCCTCGTTTCATTCCACAGATTTCCAGTATTGTGGCAGAAGCATGCACCATGATGTCATGGATGCCCACAATGTGCCAAGAATTGTCACCAGTATGTCGGTAATGCACCTCCTTGTCAAGTCATAGATGGTCACAGACTACCTGGCACTAGCTCCAAGGTCACTGATAGAAGAAAGACAGACGCTCACTTTATACCTTACATGCCCACACATGCACCTTTAAACATGCACACATGGACGGCGACAGCACAGTTGATTCTTTCTTTGATAATCTGATAATATAGTAGATAAAGCACCTTTGCAGGATAGGTGGTGGTGTTATCCTCAAGAATGCATGAACAAAAGTGTCCCTAACTGAAGCAAATTTTCCAATAAAACAGGTTTCACAGTCAGTTGAAGAGGCCTTCTTGAGATAGGGTATAAGTTAGAAACCATGAAGGTTTATTAAAAGATTTAAAATTCCTTCCAGAAGGCAACATAATTTAGTAAATCAATATAGTAAAGAAGCATAAAGCTCAATTAAGTACAGCATAAAATCTGATAAATTACTCTAAATCCTAAGCTTGAGGCAGGCTGACATGGGTCTGCCTTCTAAGGGTGAGGATAGTAACTGCAAAGGCTTGGGACTAAAGTCTGGTTTACTGCCAGATTGAGCACGTTTTTAAGAAGAAAATACATATTGAAAATCACACAGTCAGCATGAGGCGAGCAAAAAATTACATAGGCTCAGAGAATCACAATACAGAATATGCAGCATCAACAAACAACATCCTAGCACCATTGCTGAAGTGAATATTGATTACGTTCTTAGTAATTAATGTCATCGGATGTGATAGTTCAAATCTGACAACGCACAAAACAATGACAGACTCATGAAAATAATGGATATTCTAATCTACAGGCAAGAAGGACCATTTTGATGGTGGCTTTCTTTACCTTTATCAAGAACAGCACATCATCTCAAAGCATCTCATTGTACACGTTTCTGCTTGCGGAGAGAGCAATGAAAACGCAGTCACGTTTGAAAACCAAGATGGAGTCAGGCCAACCTTAAGAAAGCACACATTCTGTAGATTACAGCAAACTCGTTTTTAGGGCAAAACATCTATGACACTGAGCAAATTATTTTTGTTTTAAAAGAAATATCTCTTACACCACTGTGCAGCGCAGAAAGAGTGAGGAAAAAGACAGTTTGACTACCACAAAACGAGTTTGGTGTTTCTCCCTCAACAACGGTTTGGAATAGATGGGCGTTACATTGATTCTGTAATGTAATACAAGTTCAGGATCAAACTCACATGCTGCATTCACAGTTCTATCATCTGTTGATGGACTGCCAGCAACAACGCGTGAGTTTGGATGTGAAATTCATTAAGCACCTTCAGCATCATGCTTCAGCATGCTCAGACACCTACATCTGATACTCTAAAGTATTCATATACATGATGTTTGAAGTTTTGTAATCTCCCATGAGGACTGCCCTTCTTACATGTGGTGTTACACGTCATGTTATGAAGTAGTGTCTGAGCACTCTTTTTTTCATTTACTGCTCGCTCAACCTCCTTGCCTACAGCTCCTTTAGACGTCGTGCTTTATCGTCCAATTTATAATTACAAAAAGTGCGCTGTGACATCGCACTTTAATCTAAAATATGGTGGCAGCACCTGTTGTGTGGCTGCTTTACATTTACAAAATATTATATTTTGTTTCCAATGAAACACATTGTGCTTCACATTTAACAAAGTGGCTGTGCGCCTTTCTTTTCTGCTGTGTGGCTCGACCTACATAAACATGTACAACTTTTTTTATCCAACAGAGTGTCATGCCGTGCTTTAACTTTAATAATGTTTATAACGTTTGTAACCATTTAAATTTAATAAAGGCACTTCCATCTTGAAGAGCTCTAACTATGCCGGACGGGCGCCTTTCTTCAGTTGTGGGCAGCTCGCTCTAAATGAAATTCAGAAACAGAAATTAATACGCAGCAAACAAAGCATTACTGCTTCCTGTCGCCATCTTTGTTCTCCAGCGTCACCGTGGCCAGGGACAAAAGCACAAAGTTTTAAACATGTTTATTTACTTTTCAGCCGTCTATTTGAAAACTGGTCACACTTCACAATAGCTTACAGCCGGCAGTGACACTGATTCTGGGCAACTATCTGCACCCATCAGCTTTAGAACACATTGCTGCAACATTCTATTTTTTTCCAACACCATGCCATGCTGCGCGTTAACTTTAATATTGGTGTTTCATCTTGTTAGTTGTGCAGAGGGGAATTCCACACAGAAATTGAGCTGCACACAACTGGCAATTAAGGTTTTTGACTTCATATATAAGGCCTCTGTTGGAAACGGCCCTTTTTGCAGGGTTATCCCCAAACTTTTTGCTTCTTCACCTTTATTTTTTCTGACCCGTGGTTGTTGGCAATAGGACTCTGGGCACTTTACCACTGCTGATCAGTGCTAAAGTGCATATGCTCTCTGTATAAATTGTTATATTGATTGGTTATCCATGATTGGTATATTTGTTTCACCTGTTAGCCCCTAGTAAAGTGCACTGGGTGTGCCAGGGCTGGTGATTCAAATGCTACTAGTGGGCTGCAGCACTGATTGTGCCACCCACAGGAGTAGCGCTAAAATGATGTCTTAGGCCTGCTTGCAGTGCCTATGTGCAGTCCAGGACTGCCATGTCGACCTGGCCAGTGCACCCACTGACCAGGCCTTATCCTTCCCTTTCTGTACATGTCAGGCATCCCTATGGTGGCCCTAGGTACCCCCCTGGGCTGGGTGCAGTGTATCTGAAAGGTAGGGCATGTACTGAGGTGTGTAACATGCCCTGGTAGTGAATTACAGCCATTTTCGTTTTTCACTGCTGAGAGGCTATCTTGCCCATAGGATAGAATGGGGAAGGCTGTTTACATGCCTATCTTCCCATAAGGGCAAGATTGAAAATCCAAGTTTGGTATCTCTGTGTTCAGAATTTAATTATACATCTTTTTAGCAAGATGGTTTTTAAATTCACTGTGTGAGAATAGCACTTTTTAGAAAGTAGCTATTCTCCTGTTTAACCTTCCTGTGTGCCTGTGTGCTGGTTGGCTGACTGGTGTCATGTGATGGGCTAGGTGGCTCCAAGAGCCTGGATGAGTCAGCAGCAGGGTGAATAGGGAGATCTGCTTTAGATGGGTGGGAGGAGTAGTCCCTGGGTTTGAATAGGGCTGCCCCTGCCAGCACAAAGCTGGCTCCACCCCCTGCTGGCCAGGCTGAGGACTCTGCCTCTGCTGGCACAAAGAAGGCTCCACCTCCTGCTGAGCGTCTAACGACCCTGCCCCTCACTCTGAAAGGAACCAGGTGCTCCAGAGCAGAGCACACCCAGGAACCGGTTTGAGCAGGGGAATCCCCCCACTGAAACAAAGAGAGACAAAGACTTGGAGGGGTATAAGAAGAGGACCCCAGACACCTAAACTTTAGATCACTTTGGAACTAAGAAGAAACCTCTGCCAAGGAGAAAGCTGAAAAGGACTGAAGAGGAGAAGACTGCGTGCTTGCTGTTTTGCTTTGCTGCCAAGGAGAGTGGAAGGACTTTGCTGTGTCCCCTTCTTTTGATTCTGATCTCCAAGGGCCTGAGAAGAGCTGGCTCCCTGTTAAGAAGTCCCAGGAACAAAAGGACTTCACCACCAGCTCCCCTGGAACTCTGCTGAAGGAGTTCTGACCTGCCTTGGAGTGCTTGCCCAGTCTTGGGGCCTCAGGAGGGCGTTTTACTGTGTTTTGGGAGCTGGGAAGCAGAAGCGTGAAAAGAGTCACTAGTACCCAACGCATCATCCGATTGCGTGTCGCAAGAACGAGAGTGCGTGGAAAATTTCATCGCGGCACCATCGCAACACGCAGGGTCCCCGCATCGCCGAGTGCGTCAAGCATCGTCCCGAAGCGTGAAGATTCCTGACATTGCGAGGGTCGTCGCAGAACCAGTTTGCGAGCCGCACCACTGCCGGTGCGTGAAAGTCTCCAGTCATCGTGTGCGTCGACACAGAGTCCCGTTCCGTGGCGCATCGAGAGTTGCGGCGCCGGAAGTCAACACTGCGCCGCGCATCGTGCCACATCGAAGCGTGTCGCATCGAACCTGTGCGTGAAGCTTCCCCCTAAGAAACCTACGCAACGAAAGCCAAAGTCATCGCATCCTCCCCCTACAGATCGGAGCCGGCGCATCCACCTCTGCTGCGTGAAGCAGGGCTGCTGCAAAGCCTCCCCAGGATATCAGGAGTATCGCATCACCTTTGCCATCTTCCTTGTTGTAGCTTTTGGGAACCTTATCGCAACTACAGGTACTGTTGGGCAGGAAAGTGTCGCATTTTGTGCATTGAGAGTCGCATTGTGCAAGACACTGACTTTTACATCCTGGAGTACTTTCTGCAGACTCTTGAACTATCTTTGAAGTAATCTTTTTAATTGTATGTTGGTTTGTCTGTAGTATTTGGTCTTGTGAAGTTTTTAGTAAAGATACCTTATTTTTCTAAAACTGGTGTGAAGTAAATCTGTGGTGTTTTCACTGTGTTACTGTGAGTGTTGGTACAAATACTTTACACATTGCCTTTGATAGCCTAGACTGCTCAGGCCAAGCTACCTAGAGGGTGAGCAGGGGTTATCTTAACAGTGTATCCCCCTTTCCCTGACTAGAAGCAAGGGCCCCTACTTGGACAGTGGTACCTACCCTGCCAACTAGAGACCCCCAGATCTAACATTGGTGGTCAGCGGTGAGGATTGAACTTGTATTTGTACTTGACCCACAGTAATTGGTGTACATCACTAGTTTAAGTGCAGACCAATACGCTACCACATACTGTATTTTTTTATTCTATTTTTGGGTAACTCTTCAAGAGCATCATGTCTCAGGTGGCAACAAGTTAGAGGGCAGAATTGGAGTTTTCCATTGAGGATCTGTATTCGTACGAAGTTGAGGAGCTCAAGCAATTCTGCAAAGACCTTGGTTGCCCTGTGAAAAGCGGATCTAGA
Organism: Triturus cristatus; assembly: GCF_964204655.1. Lineage (NCBI taxonomy): Eukaryota > Metazoa > Chordata > Amphibia > Caudata > Salamandridae > Triturus > Triturus cristatus. The sequence goes on along the minus strand of NC_140588.1, from coordinate 400,242,450 downwards.
AAGGATGTGCTACAAAGATTCTTGAAAGCCTGTTGGGAGGCCCAAGAGGAAGATGATGCAGATGAAGAGAATGGTTTTGTTCCCCCAGATCTGCCCGTGGTCGGACCAGTCTCAAGGGCTGGCAGCTCCCATTCCAGTAGGAGTCTCACTCCAGAGGAGTTGGAGGAGAATCAAAGGGTTAGAGATCATGAGTTCGAAGTCATGAGGCTTGAGTTGAAGCTGATGGAAATAGAAACCCAGAACAAAGTAGAAGAGAGCAAGAAGATGTATGCCTTGGAAGAATTGAAATTGACCTTGGCACATGAATTAAGAATGAGGGAGCTTGATTTGGAGCTCGAGAGGCTTGAGGCCATGAGTGTCTCAGCTGAAGAAGAATGGTTAGCTCAAGAAGTGAGCTTTGCTGAGTTGGAGGTGGAGTCCAGCTCATATGGTGGCAGCAAGATTGTAATATCCAGTGCTGAGGGAGAGGTACAAACACCCAGAGATCTGGCGCCTAACTTGAGGGAGGGGGTTGACATACACCAGGGGGTTCAGGTTTATGATGTAGTTCCAGTGGAGTGCAGTGTCCCTGAAGTGGATTGGGGAACTGGCACAGGGGACCATATTCCTAGTGGTGGGAGGGACACTCTACTGACCCTAGATGAGAGGTACAGGGAGAGGGGTTCCCCCATGGTAGAAACCTTGGTGTGTGAGTGTGAAGACCGCCCAGAAGAGTGTGAGTTGTGTGACAGGGACAGTCAGGTACTGTCTTGCCAATCTCAGGAGAGTGGTGTGGGGTACTTGTGTGAGGCACTGGAGGGTGAGGCAAACGGTAGCTTGGTTAACAACTGTGGGGGGCTGTGTGATTCATTTGCTGGAGAGCATATTTTAAGTCCCTGTTTTCCAGAGCTATGCCAACAACCGGTGGAGTGTGAGTTCTCTGGTTCCAGAGAGCTTGCGTTGGAGGCAGACCTTTGGTTGGATGCCAAAAGGTCTGGAGAGGCATTGGGGAGTGATCCCAAAAGGAGTGGCCCAGATATCTTCCAGACCTGTGAGGTAGAAGAGATTCAGTGTAGCCCGGTTAGGTCTCAGTGGAGAAGGGGTGAGTGTGGGACTGTGGATTCCAAGGTGCCCAAAACCCAGTCTCAGGGCCTGGTGGGTTCCTTAAGGGAACACCAGGTTGGGGGCCTAGACAGTGCTAGTAGGCCATTTGAGGAGGATCTCCTAATGTCAGGAGAACCCGGAGCCTCTGTAAACAGAGCTCCAGTGGTTCTGGTGTCTGGCGGTACCGCTCCAGTTGGGAGGGTGCAGAAGTCCAGACTGAGGGGTGAGAGGGGGAGGTGTTCCCCAGTGGGAGAACCAGTGGGTCAGGGACCAGCCAGAAGGGCTGAGTCCCCTAAGAGTGACCATGGTGACACCACTTCTGTCCTGGGGGATCTTCGCGCACTGTCAGATGGACCGGGCCGGGAGATCTGCGCCAGGCAGACTGTCACGAGACACCTGAGTCAGGTGTCACCCTCGGGGAGATACTGTGTGATTCCCCAGAAGTCCTGGCATGCCAGGCAGGTGTGCAACCGCAGGGTTTAGTCCCTGGGTTGGGAGACCAGGTTCAGGGTCTGCCTGACCTGGGGGGAAGGACATCTGTAAGCTGTGTCCTGACCGGTTTGGCTTCCAGGGGTACCACTCCAGTGGGGAGGGTGCAGCACTCTGGAAGGGGGTGCAGAGGGAGAGAGTCCTCGCCTCTGACCCCGGTGCAACCTGAGGGTTTAGACCCTAGGTTGGGAGACCAGTTGCTGGAGAGAGGTCCTGAACTGGAGGGAGGGACATCTGTAAGCAGCGTCTCTACCAGTTTGTCTTTGAGGTGTACCGCTCTGAGTAGGAGGGTGCAGAACTCTGGAAGGGGGTGCAGAGGGAGGGAGTCCTCGCCTCTGACCCCGGTTCACCTGGAGGGTGTTGACCCTAGGTTGGAGGGCCAGGTCCGGGGTGTCCCCCCTGACCTGGAATCCCAGTTGCAGGATAGAACCCCTGAACTGGTGGGCGAATGGTGCAGGACACCTGCCACAGGTGCCCTGACTATTCTAGAAGGGGGTACCGCTCCAGGTGGGAGGGTACAGAGCCCCAAGGAAGAGGAGGACCGGGTGTGGAACAGTCCACCCCAGCCTCCTGTCCAGCCACCGGATACAGGCCCGGGGCTGGTGGGTCAGTGCCAGGTTGTCAGACCCGACCTGACAGGAAAGGAGGTGGACAAAGGGTGCCAAGCACCTGGGGCTACTGCCCCCCACCTTCTGATGCCACAGGGGTTTGAGAGCCCTGAGAGGCATAAGGCTTGGGTCTCATCCCTGACCACTGTCACTGGTCACTGTGGCCTGCTGTCTGTCTGTTGGGACACACCTGTGAGCACGTTAAGGCTAGGTGCTGCACAGGTGGTGTCCACAGGTGAAGAGAAGGGTTCCACATGGGTTGGCTTGGTGGACCCTGAGAGTATGGATGGAGAGATCCAACCGGGTTCAGGACGGCGTAGAACAGGAATAGTGCCCTGCTGTTTGGGCCAGTTTCCGTGTTCTATCGCCCTAAGCAGGGAATCCCATCGATGTATCGCTTGGTCTACCCTGGCTTTTGGCTGGAAGGGGGTTGTGTTGGAAACGGCCCTTTTTGCAGGGTTATCCCCAAACTTTTTGCTTCTTCCTCCTTTATTTTTTCTGACCCGTGGTTGTTGGCAATAGGACTCTGGGCACTTTACCACTGCTGATCAGTGCTAAAGTGCATATGCTCTCTGTATAAATTGTTATATTGATTGGTTATCCATGATTGGTATATTTGTTTCACCTGTCAGCCCCTAGTAAAGTGCACTGGGTGTGCCAGGGCTGGTGATTCAAATGCTACTAGTGGGCTGCAGCACTGATTGTGCCACCCACAGGAGTAGCGCTAAAATGATGTCTTAGGCCTGCTTGCAGTGCCTGTGTGCAGTCCAGGACTGCCATGTCGACCTGGCCAGTGCATCCACTGACCAGGCCTTATCATTCCCTTTCTGTACATGTCAGGCATCCCTATGGTGGCCCTAGGTACCCCCCTGGGCTGGGTGCAGTGTATCTGAAAGGTAGGGCATGTACTGAGGTGTGTAACATGCCCTGGTAGTGAATTACAGCCATTTTCGTTTTTCACTGCTGAGAGGCTATCTTGCCCATAGGATAGAATGGGGAAGGCTGTTTACCTGCCTATCTTCCCATAAGGGAAAGATAGAAAATCCAAGTTTGGTATCTCTGTGTTCAGAATTTAATTATACATCTTTTTAGCAAGATGGTTTTTAAATTCACTGTGTGAGAATAGCACTTTTTAGAAAGTAGCTATTCTCCTCTTTACCCTTCCTGTGTGCCTGTGTGCTGGTTGGCTGACTGGTGTCATGTGATGGGCTAGGTGGCTCCAGGAGCCTGGATGAGTCAGCAGCAGGGTGAATAGGGAGATCTGCTTTAGATGGGTGGGAGGAGTAGTCCCTGGGTTTGAATAGGGCTGCCCCTGCCAGCACAAAGCTGGCTCCACCCCCTGCTGGCCAGGCTGAGGACTCTGCCTCTGCTGGCACAAAGAAGGCTCCACCTCCTGCTGAGCGTCTAACGACCCTGCCCCTCACTCTGAAAGGAACCAGGTGCTCCAGAGCAGAGCACACCCAGGAACCGGTTTGAGCAGGGGAATCCCCCCACTGAAACAAAGAGAGACAAAGACTTGGAGGGGTATAAGAAGAGGACCCCAGACACCTAAACTTTAGATCACTTTGGAACTAAGAATAAACCTCTGCCAAGGAGAAAGCTGAAAAGGACTGAAGAGGAGAAGACTGCCTGCTTGCTATTTTGCTTTGCTGCCAAGGAGAGGGGAAGGACTTTGCTGTGTCCCCTTCTTTTGATTCTGATCTCTAAGGGCCTGAGAAGAGTTGGCTCCCTGTTAAGAAGTCCCAGGAACAAAAGGACTTCACCACCAGCTCCCCTAGAACTCTGCTGAAGGAGTTCTGACCTGCCTTGGAGTGCTTGCCCAGTCTTGGGGCCTCAGGAGGGCGTTTTACTGTGTTTTGGGAGCTGGGAAGCAGAAGCGTGAAAAGAGTAACTGGTACCCAACGCATCATCCGATTGCGTGTCGCAAGAACGAGAGTGCGTGGAAAATGTCATCGCGGCACCATCGCAACACGCAGGGTCCCCGCATCGCCGAGTGCGTCGAGCATCGTCCCGAAGCGTGAAGATTCCTGACATTGCGAGGGTTGTCGCAGAACCAGTTTGCGAGCCGCACCACTGCCGGTGCGTGAAAGTCTCCAGTCATCGTGTGCGTCGACGCAGAGTCCCGTTCCGTGGCGCATCGAGAGTTGTGGCGCCGGAAGTCAACACTTCGCCGCGCATCGTGCCACATCGAAGCGTGTCGCATCGAACCTGTGCGTGAAGCTTCCCCCTAAGAAACCGACGCAACGAAAGCCAAAGTCATCGCATCCTCCCCCTACAGATCGGAGCCGGCGCATCCACCTCTGCTGCGTGAAGCAGGGCTGCTGCAAAGCCTCCCCAGGATATCAGGAGTATTGCATCGCCTTTGCCATCTTCCTTGTTATAGCTTTTGGGAACCTTATCGCAACTACAGGTACTGTTGGGCACGAAAGTGTTGCATTTTGTGCATTGAGGGTCGCATTGTGCAAGACACTGACTTTTACATCCTGGAGTACTTTCTGCAAACTCTTGAACTATCTTTGAAGTAATCTTTTTAATTGTATGTTGGTTTGTCTGTAGTATTTGGTCTTGTGAAGTTTTTAGTAAAGATACCTTATTTTTCTAAAACTGGTGTGAAGTAAATCTGTGGTGTTTTCACTGTGTTACTGTGAGTGTTGGTACAAATACTTTACACATTGCCTTTGATAGCCTAGACTGCTCAGGCCAAGCTACCTAGAGGGTGAGCAGGGGTTATCTTAACAGTGTATCCCCCTTTCCCTGACTAGAAGCAAGGGCCCCTACTTGGACAGTGGTACCTACCCTGCCAACTAGAGACCCCCAGATCTAACAGCCTCCATCCTGTCCTTGAATTTATTTTGTTCTGATGTGTTAGACAAGGTTCTTATCTATAGATAAGTCACTCGACAACACAGAAATAAAAGGACATGCCAAGTTATTGTTAGGTAGCCAACATCTTTTCTATTTAAAACCATATAAAACGGTTTCCAATTTACCATGGATCGGAATTCAGACTGGTAAAAGGGTACACCATTTGCTTTTGTTTAAGAAATCACTATTGGTACAAGAACGCCTCATACCATTCTTCTATCCCTCCCCTTTATGATCCTCCACATATATGTACAGAGACGTTCCATAATGCATTCCTATCACCTTTCACTGTGCCTGACTAGAAGAGTGCCAAAAGGGCACAACTTGATGAGACCTATCTTTTATGTGCAGAGACTCCACACTTATAAAGATACTACTCGTAAATCCCTATGTGCATTGCAAACAATCGTAAACTTACACAGAAGTGGAAGTTTACCTTTCTCAATCAGGCCCCGAGTGCGGAGGCTTTGCACCCGTAACTTTACAAGTCGCAAGTCCCTTTGTGAATCGGACCCTGACTGTTCTCCTTATCGTCAGGATGAGCTTAGTTTATATGAGACACCTTTTTTTTAGTAGTTCAAATTTTTGATAGATTCATATGGAGTGGTTACCTATACTGCAATTATGTTACACTTGGGTGTAGAAATATATTTGTGAATTTTACCCATATAGTCTGTGAGGAGCATATCTCCAAGCACCAGATACTGATACTTACAGACACAAATGAGAATGTTTTAAGGTGGAAAATAAATATGTCAAATGACGCAGGGCAACAACTGGAATGATAAAGAAACACATTTGTACTGTGCAACCGTTTTTAGGCTAAAACAGGCTGTTTCTGCAACAAATGCAGAAAAAGGTACTACTTGATCCTCATAACTTACACACAGTACCACTTTCATCTTTCAATCATACAAATAAATGGTATCACAGAATACATGATGAAAAATGATTTCCTTTACTTTAGCTCATGAACAAACTATTTTTCCAAAAGCAATAACAAACGACAAAGCACTGAGTTATGAAATATGTCTTCTATCCCTTCATCCATAAAACATTTATGAAAACTCCGTAGGAGGCTAATTTACAGAATGAGTTCCTTTCAAATAATTGCACAATTGTTTGTCGAGAAGCCCCGTAATTTTTATGATAAGTTGCCATATAAATTGCAGTGGACCAACTTTCTATACCCCTGTGCAACGAGACATGAATTTATGCTTGCTAAATGCGCTGCAATGAATGGACGAAGCATATGCTGTACATATGGCGATGACAGTGTGACATATAAGCCCGATAGCTTGCCTTTAAATTGTAAGCAGCAGGATGCATTTGGACAGGATTCTTTGTTAATCTTTCTACTCTGCCATTTCCAGCTGGCAGAATGCCAAAGGGAAGGAAAGAGTCAGCAAGTGTAGCAGCCAGATTGCCATGATGAAGGGGTCTAAATAATAGGTAGTCAATGCTATGCCAACAATAACACTTCTAGAAATAACTGAGTAAGCGGTGTGTGGATGTAATGTAATGATATTCTAAAGCCGGGTTTTGCCAAGAAAGTAAGGACTGCTGAACAGAAAATGTTATCTTGAAGCATATGTTTAGGGGCTTTTTTCAAGATTCATAATCCTATGTTTACGGACAAAAACAGCTCAATTTGCACCAACAGCTATCCACAAAACAAGACATGTCAGGTGTAAATAGTTATACTTCTACATAATAGTTAGGGGTGGAGATCTGGAAATGTTGCACTGGCCTGGTCTGCACCGCAGCGCATCCTAAACAGGCATGCCTGGTGCTGACTAAGGCAGAGCGCCCTATTATGTTAATTGCACTGCCCCCAGGGCAGCTGCGGACATCCGCCTGCTCTCTGGCAGCACATTAATGAAAGCTGCTCTGTCTTTCACTGTGCAGGTGGCACCAGACTGCCCTTCAAAGGGGAGACAGAGATGGCCAAGCAGGCGAGGCACAGTGAGTGATTGCTCCCACCTGGAAGAAGACTGCTAAATCTCCTGAGGCGGAAGCCGGGAGACGTCCACTTTTTAAAATTTGTATTTTCACTTGTGTATCACCCTTTAGTCCTGTATTTTAACTGGGCACTCACCCGGCTGCTATCTCCTTCAGCGGGCCAGAGACGCGCCTGAACAGCGACTCCTTCGCTGCACCGACCAAACGCTCGAAAAACAACATTGCACCGCCATTGTTGGCGAGGAAGTGAGGCCACGCCCACATTGAGGCCACGCCCACCCGCCACAGTATTTAAGCGCTGCCATCAGCGCCAACTAACCAGAAACTGCTAAATCTCCTGAGGCGGAAGCCGGGAGACGTCCACTTTTTAAAATTTGTATTTTCACTTGTGTGTCACCCTTTAGTCCTGTATTTTAACTGGGCACTCACCCGGCCGCTATCTCCTTCAGCGGGTCAGAGACGCGCCTGAACAGCGACTCCTTCGCTGCACCGACCAAACGCTCGAAAAACAACATTGCACCGCCATTGTTGGCGAGGAAGTGAGGCCACGCCCACATTGAGGCCACGCCCACCCGCCACAGTATTTAAGCGCTGCCATCAGCGCCAACTAACCAGAAACTGCTAAATCTCCTGAGGCGGAAGCCGGGAGACGTCCACTTTTTAAAATTTGTATTTTCACTTGTGTGTCACCCTTTAGTCCTGTATTTTAACTGGGCACTCACCCGGCTGCTATCTCCTTCAGCGGGTCAGAGACGCGCCTGAACAGCGACTCCTTCGCTGCACCGACCAAACGCTCGAAAAACAACATTGCACCGCCATTGTTGGCGAGGAAGTGAGGCCACGCCCACATTGAGGCCACGCCCCTTTTCCTACCCATAAAGATGTGCAACCACAGGACGCGCAGCGGACGAGCGCAGCGGGAGCGCCATTTGCGCGCCGAAGGCGCGCCTAAGGCAAGCCCGTATTCGCCCGTCCGCGCACGAACGGGCCTAGGGCCAGACTCCATGCCGGTTCCTCCAACTACAAAGTTGAGTTACTCCCGCAAGGAGCTACTTAGCCTCAGACCCCGAAAAACCAGCGCATGCCACGTCCTGCAAGATCCTAACACCCCCTACGTCAGCTGCACCATTTGCAAACCGACGAAGCTACACCTCCCTAAATCCCCGGTCCCACCGCCGGTCATCAAAATGGCGACAATCAATTGCAGATCGCTTCCGAAGCATGCTCTGCATATTAATCACCTGGTTGATGATCTAGACCTGGACATACTTTTCTTGACAGAAACCTGGATCACGGGGCATTCCAATTCCGATATGGTATTGGCTCTCCCCCCCGGCTTTCTCATCTTGTCCCAACCACGCCCTTTAGGAAGAGGAGGTGGAATTGCTATCATTTTCAGGGACCACCTCGCCGGCCGTATTAACACAATGACAACCCCGGACTCAGAGAGCTGTCTCTTCACCCTTCAGCTTACTCCGACCAGTTCCCTCTCAGGCCTTCTGGTGTACCGGCCTCCCGGCCACTTCGCCCCCTTCGCAGCTTCCCTTTTGGAAATTGTTTCCTCTTCAGCCCACCTCTCATCAAACTTTCTCCTAACAGGCGACCTCAACATTCACTTCAATGACCCGTTGGACACAGGCGCCGCCGATCTTATCTGCGACCTGGCCTCCCATGGCCTTCTTCTTGCCAATTCAGGTCCAACACATGTCAAAGGACACCTCCTCGACCCAGTGTTTTCGAACATCCCTTCCCTCCAATTCACCAACTCCCAACCTCTCCCATGGACGGACCATTTTGTTATCACTTTCAACATTCCTGGGGCTATCAAGAAACCCCATAAAGCCCCCACCTTCTCCAAGGACAGATCGTGGGCCAAACTCTCAACAGGGGACTGGGCTACAGCTCTGGACTCTTCGACCCCGAGCCTTTCGGCTGACCCGTCCGAGGCTGACACCCAAGTAAGAGGCTGGCTCTCCTCCTCCCTTGATAGCCTCATTCCCCTAAAAAATCGGGAGATCAAAGACAGGTCAATAGGTCATGCCCCGTGGTACACCCCGGAACTCCGTGACCTCCGCAAAGAATGTAAAAAAGCGGAAAGATTGTGGAGGAAAGACTGGCTACATAGTAAAAAAGACACCTATAACATAGCAGTAAGACGCTATAAATCGGCCATCAAACTAGCCAAGTCCACCTTTTACGACAATAGAATTAAAAACGCGGCCAATTCTACTAAGGAATCCTTCCTGATAGTTAAGGAACTACTTAACATTCCCTCAGCTCCCGCAGCCTCTCCCCCCCGCCGGACAGATGTAAGGACTTAGCCTCATTCTTTGACTCCAAAATCACGCGGATCTTGGAATCCCTCCCCCCAATCAGCCCCCCCATCCCGGTGGAGTTAGACGCCCACTCTACCAGCCCGCGGCTGTCCTCCTTTAGAGAAGTCTCCCTCGATGAGGTCACTACCACGCTGGCTAAAATGAGAAGTGGATCCCCCCTGGACCCAGCACCCGTCAGATTCTTAAAAACTGTTTCTCCCAGCACCTCACCTACCATTAGGGATCTGATAAACACATCTCTGGCCCAAGGCATAGTGCCCTCCTCCTGGAAGGGCGCAGTCGTCAAGGCCCTGCTGAAAAAGTCCAACCTAAACCCGGACGATTTGGCCAACTATAGACCCATTTCGCTCCTTCCCTGTTTCAGCAAGGTGGCGGAGAAATTGGTCAATGTGCAACTCTCCCAATTCCTCGAGACGAATAAAATACTACGTCAGTCACAAACCGGATTCCGGCCAGGCCACGGCACAGACACCGCACTCCTCTCCGTCATCGAGGAGACTAGGTGCATCCTGGATTCAGGAGGATCAGTGGCAGTGATCCTCCTGGACCTCAGTGCCGCATTTGACACGGTGGACCACCGTGTCCTCCTCCACCGCCTGGCCAAGGCAGGAATTGTGGGAGCCGCACATGCCTGGATCAAATCCTTCCTCACGGGACGTTCATTTCAGGTGTGGGACGGTAACTCTCGATCAGACCCCCTCCCGCTCACGCGTGGGGTGCCCCAGGGGTCCTCGCTCAGTCCCACCCTGTTTAATGTCTATATGGCCCCGCTGGAGGATGTGGTTACCCGCTATGGGATAAAAATAGTCAATTATGCCGACGACACACAACTCGTCGTCTCCCTGTCCCAGTTGGACAAGAACCCTGAAATCTTACTCAACTGCCTGCAAGACATACATACCTGGATGTGCGAATCCTCGCTGAAGCTGAACGGGACAAAAACAGAAATCATGCTGCTGGGCAACAAATGGTCTTCTGTCCCTCCCTCAGCCTGGCCAGACTCCTTCGGTGACATCCCCACGCCCAAAACAGAAATTAAAACACTGGGCTTCTGGTTGGAGCAGGACCTTTCCTTGAAGACCCAGGCAGTCAAGACCGCGGGGACATGCTTTGGTCTTCTCCGCTCAATTCGGAAGATCCTCCCCCTCCTGCCCCCCCTGTCCAGGAAATTTCTGGTGCAAGGGCTCATATTAGCACGCCTGGACTACGGCAACGCCGCATACTTCGGGGCTCCTGAAACCACCCTGACCAAACTTCAGCGCGTACAAAATGCCGCGGCGAGACTCATTCTCAACCTTCCCCCCAGAGCCCATACCACACCGGCCCTCAAATCTCTGCACTGGCTTCCGGTCCGCCAGCGAGTGGAGTTTAAGGCCATGTGCATCACGCACAAACTCATCAATGGGGTTGGACCTGCCACCCTCAAAGATATGATTACACCTTATAAAGCCCACAGAAACCTCCGCTCGGACAACGAACATCTGGCCACAGTCCCAAGATTCAAGAAGTCGCGCACCGGTGGACGCCGCTTCTCGGTTAAGGCCTCCTCCACATGGAACGCACTTCCTCGTCTGCTGCGTCTGGAACCCAGCCACACACTTTTCCGCAAAAAACTCAAAACCCTCCTCTTCCCCAAATAGTTCCTGGTTTTCGCCCGTCCTGGATTTTACAGTATTATAGCGCGGGGATGCCTTCGGGTCACCAGGCGCTTTACAAATCTCAAAATAAATCTCAAAATAAATAAATAAATGCCTGCCAGGTTCATGGGACCGCATTTGCCCCCTCTAGAGAGCTGCCTTCAGAGGGCGCACTGGCTGTGCTCCAAAGTTTTGTGGCACACAGTTAGTGCACCTCCTGATTGTGTACATGCCTCAGCGCCCATATCCATATTATGGTGCAGGTGTGGAGACAGAATGCCTTCCTCCGTTGCCTTGGGCCACTCCTCCATGCGAATGAGGGAATGCCTTGCATTACAATTGCTTACAATTAAACCGTATTACCATATGCAAGAGGTAGTGAGCAAAAATCTTGAGTATGCTGATATTCACAAACTCCTTTCCAACTCCTTTCCACCCTGCAAATGGCTGGAATAACGATGCTAGGATGGTAGGAAAAAGAACAGAATGCCCCCAAACTTTGTGGGTTTATAGTTGAAGGGGTTTTTACTTAAGGGAAAATGATTTCCCATAGAGAGAAAAAAAGCAATAGAAAAAAATGGGCATTTTCACTTCAAGCTCCTTTTCGCATGTGATGAGTTATCTTTTGCTTACAATTCTGTATTGAATTAAAAACATATATCAAGTGACATTCCTAAAGCACACCTAGAAAAATGTCACTGGGAAGCTTTTTAAGCATAATCCTGTGAATGTTTGTGAATTTTCAAAAGAGAATAACTTACATATGCAAAATGTCTGCTTCACAAATTCAGTGTGGAGGCCGCATTTATGCCTGTGAAAAATGTGTAATATATGTAGGTTTGTTTACAGACATATATGTGACCAAGGGGTGTGAAATGGATTGTCCGAAGAGTGCTTACTTGGAAAAAAAATGTCACCAATATTCTTAGTGACCTTCCCACTCATACAGAATGTGTGAATTTATGCCTGAATAATGAAGGGGTAAGCAATATATTAAATGTGAGATTGTGTTTCTAAAAACCTCATTTTTAGGCAACTGTAGTGTGAGATCACTTCACATCGCAACATTTTCCATGTGCAAAAATGGAAAAAAACATGCAAATGCACATTATCTCTTACCCTCCAAGTGTGATTTGTCCTCCCTACAGAGAGTGCATAAGAAAATGTTTTTGGAATGCATAGAAATCCAGATGTTTCCAGATTTAGAGTAGTAAAGTCCTAATTTTATCAGAGATGGAGACTAGTATTATGAGTCGCTTTCTTGATTTATTCTCTTAGCAGATCAAAATAAATGAGCATAAACTTCAATGGTATATATTCAATGAAAGAACTACAGCACTCAGTAGGTTCCATGTTTGAACAACTATATGACCTGCATGTGTTCCATAAAGAGGATATTTATCAATCAATAAATCATGGGTTTGTTGAGCATGACTACTCACCCATAACGGTCTCAAGACACTGGGGGCTACGAGGGCGGGGGGGGGCACAGGGTCCTGTCCATCAAGGAGGAGGTCTATCAAAGAGCCATGTTTTGATGTCCCTCGTGAAGTTGAGGAGTGATGTCATCTGTCTGAGGTATCTAATGACAGCATGTTACGAGTCCTTCCTCTTTCTTGATGCACCAGATTCATTTAGATTTCCCCGATAAATGTGAAGGTGATGAAGTATAAGAAGACTGCCAACAACAGGAAGAGCAATCCATTACTTATCCTTTGATTTATTATGATGTAGCTTGAGAAACCGTAGACTTAGCAATTACAGACATCTGTGGAAAGAATCGCAAACAATAATAATGGCATTACTGACATTAAAACTAAGACAGATAATGGGTGGGAATTAAAAACATATGTCTTTATGAGGTTGAAATGTTACAAAGTTAAACTGAGAACTACAATAATATTGCATTTTGGATTAAACTCTCCTCTGTATCTTTATTAAAGGTAGGACTTTCATACACTAAGGCTCTCAAAGAAGAAAGAGGCCCATCAAGAGTTACATCAATTTGATTTTGGGACATGATCCACTTGATCCATGTGGCCAAAGTTGAAGACGAAACAGACGGATAAGCTTTTCTGAAGGATATTAGTGGTTAAATAGAAGATATTTAGATTGGTGTTGCGTGGGCATCATATTCCTTCAAACATCAAACAATTCAAAGATTTTTATGTTCTGAAAAAGAAGGATACTCCCCGGATAAGATTAAAGTTTTAGTTGTTCTTCTAGTAAAAGAATGGAAAACTCAATTGGGAGTAAACTGTCTTGCTGTTAGATCTAAAGTAGCAACATTTGGGTGCCGATTAGGATCCTGGAAAAATTTTCCCCGTACGACTCGTATCCGGTCTTTTTACCGTACGAATCGTACAAGTGCCGTACAAACTGCCAAGTACGATTCGCATGGGAAAAACTCCATACGAATCGCATTGGGAATAATTCCCCACACGTCCTCGGGTCGGAAAATGTGTCCGACACGTCCCCGGACGATTTACCGTACAAACGTGAAAAGTGAAGTCCGACCGCGCAAGTACGATCCATCCCGTGCGTCCGATGTCACAACCGTATGGAAAAAACACCGTCCGCACCGAGCTCCCATAGCAACCATGGAGACATGTGCCCACATACGCGCCGAACACCCCCCCCAGCCCCCGTATGTACATGCCGAACCCCCCGTGTATGTACACCCGTGTACGTACGAGTCGAACCCCCCCGTGTATGTACACCCGTGTACGTACGAGTCGAACCCCCCCGTGTATGTACACCCGTGTATGTACGAGTCGAACCCCCCTGTGTATGTACACCCGTGTACGTAACAAGTCGAACCCCGTGTATGTACACCCGTGTACGTACGAGTCGAACCCCCGTGTATGTACACCCGTGTATGTACGAGTCGAACCCCCCGTGTATGTACACCCTGTACGTACGAGTCGAACCCCGTGTATGTACACCCATGTACGTATGAGTCGAACCCCCCGTGTATGTACACCCGTGTACGTACGAGTCGAACCCCTGTGTATGTACACCCGTGTACGTACGAGTCGAACCCCCGTGTATGTACACCCGTGTACGTACGAGTCGAACCCCCCGTGTATGTACACCCATGTACGTACGAGTCAAACCCCCAGCGCTGGGGGTACGCACCGTACATACACGGGTGGGGGTACGACTCGTACATACACGGGTGTACATACACGGGGGGGTTCGACTCGTACGTACACGGGTGTACATACACGGGGGGTTCGACTCGTATGTACACTGGTGTACATACACGGGGGTTCGGCGCGTACTCACAGGGGCTGGGGGGGGGGTGCGGCGCGTACCGGGCACCCTAATCTGGTCGTTTCACGGCGTACTTCGCCTTTCCGGCACTTTTTGGGTGCCGTAAAAATATTGCCGTCCGGACTGCTGTCGGTTCGATTCGTACTTCCTGGGTCGTGAAACGCTGCCTGAAAGCGTCCCGACGTCACGTCGGAGCATTCCCGGATCACATTCATATGTATATTTTCGTCGGTCGGTGTTTTGTACGACTCGTACGGAAATGGTGTTTCCGTGCGAATCGTACTTCCATGTTTGTAATGTTTTTGTCCCGGGTACGAGTCGGATGGAGAAAACGCTCCGACCGACGGTTCGTACCCGGTTTTTCCAGGATCCTAATCGGCACCTTGATGTTTATCCTTATTATGCAAAGCAGTCTGCAGAGAATAGGGTGTTTAGAACTGTGTTGCATCAATAAAGACATTGTTGATCTGTGTGGATGGACTGTTTTGCAAGACTAACCAAAAGGAGACTAAATAATTGAAGAAGTTGGATATTAAAGATATGCCTGCTGAAAAGGGATTAGAGTTTGATTTAAAATACCAGTGAGGCCATGGAGACCATGCTGAGTGCCACATTCTAAATCCAGTGTGACAGAAAACTTTTAGAAGCCTGATAGATTTTCCTGAAAGTCCTATTGAACACCAGTTTGGCCTGAAACATTCCACACAACGAACTGGAGATGACGCGACAGGTGAGTTTGTGTGGCAGCCCATTGCATTGAGAAGTCGGTACTGTACTTTGGGTAGGGGTAGAGGTATATTTACAGACATTTGTAACAGATCCAAAAATTATGTTTGTGATAGCCAAAGGGATCTATTATTATTATCATCTCTCTTTTGACTGTGTACCGGCATTGAGAAAATGATAAAATACTGAAGAGAGATGTTGGTTTCAATGTTATACGAAAGCATCCATTGCCAGGGCCAACAGATCTGGGCTCCAACTGGAAAATCGAGGCATTTGTTTGTTGAGACTCTACACAACCAGGCCGATTAAAAACCTGAAGAGATTGAATCTATTGGAAGAATGGAGGATAAATCTTCCAATAGCTGTAATATTTTAGATGGTGTGAATTTCAGTCCACAATGTTTTTAAGATTACAAGGAAGGTATTTATCATTACTGATGTGGAATGAATGAGGCAGTACTCCCAGAACTGTTTGGTGAGTGTGGCTAACATTTCTGAATGAGCACATCCTAGGTGAATAAGGTATTTGACTGTACTAAAGTGGTCCACAGAAACAATTATCAAACTGCAGGTGCTATTTTTGGGGAATACTTGAATTTAAAAGAAGCCCAGAAGAAGATATAAAGAGTTTATATCCATGGAAGACTCATTCACAGACCATGCAGCCCCACCACCAGTTGAGAACTAGCAGCAATCAGCCCCCAACACTGACAAGCCTGCATGAATTTCTAATAATATATCTGTGGTGGAAATGAGAATTGCCATACTGTTACAGGTCTTGAGATATTCTAGCCACCAAAGAACCTCTTATTTGACTTCAAATCTAAAGGAATTACATTGTAATACCTAAGAACCTTTCTGTTTTTCCTTTAGGGGACTCGTTAAGGAAGGAGTCCAGAAAAAGATGCTTTTATGAAGACAACAGGTGGCGTACAATGCTATGTAAGAGTCTACTTACGGCTCATGGTGATACAGTGGTGGTGGTCTTGCGACTGCCATGCCGGCCTGGGACCACTGACTCCGCTAAGGAACTTCCGTTCCCAGGCGGTTGTGTGGCAGTCAAGAGACATCTATATGCTTGGCGGGACCGCCGTGGTTCCGCCAAGCATATTACAACTTTCATTTCCACCACTGATTTCTTGGAGGTCTGTCCTCCATAAAAACAATGGTGGAGATGCAGGGTCCCCTTGGGCCCCACACCTTGTGGATGCACACAGGGGGGCACAAACATGTGCCTCCCTGTCTGCATGCACAGACGTTCCAGCACCGCATGGACTTTTCAGGCCATGCCGTGCTGGAACTTTTTTTGACGTTCCCATTGCGGTGCCTATATTTTATGCACCACCTTTAGAATGCCAAAGGAATCGCCCTCCAATGACAAAAAAAGTTATTATTTGGCGGGTGGTTCTCACGCGGGTTTGATTGTGCAGCAGCGTGGTGGTCCCCCGCTGCATCCTCAAACTTGTAACGAGACCTAAGTGACTTAAGTACATATGGAATGGAGTCAGTAAGCAAGACAACTCCCTACTGATAGCAGATATTTTTGATTCAGGCAGTTGTAGATTACAGGAGGAGGCATTCATTATGAAACACTAAGAATTCTGCTGGCTGAGCCAGGACTAAAATGTATTTCCCATGGTGTATTGCAAGCCGCAAATGCTAATGCAGGTAAATGTTAGACTGAAGACGTGAGTGAATAGATTAGCTGGCCTTTGCCATTATGAAGCTATGGACAAGGGTAAATCAGAGTTCTGATTCCCTGAGATCTTAGATAAGATATTACAGTTTTTAGCAGCTAGTAAGGGGACAAAGACAGACTGAATGGTTGCATGGTAAACTGGCATACTCCACCCCATATTATGAACTGGAGAAACCTCATATGAGTGAGATGAATGGGAAATGTAAGGTAGACATCCCTGAGTTCTAGGTGAACCTAGCAGAATACAGTCCTTGAGGTGATCAATTGTCCCATCTTGAAATGACACTGCAAAATTAAAGAATTTAAATGATAAAGATTGATAAGGAGACACAAATTCTTGTTTTAACTTTTTTACCAAGAAGAAGTTTCTTAGAAAACCTTAGGAAGCTAGTAAAGTGATCTATAGTGCCCCTTTGGTTAGCAACTCTTGGATTTCTTGATAAATTTGTTTGAGAAATGTGAAAAATATTGGAAACATTGTTTGAACTGGTTGACCGAGAAACTTAATATGAAAACCTCTGACTTTTAGAAACACCCAAAGTTGTGATGAAATACAATACCAATTGGCAATAAAAAGGGTAACCCGATCACCTATAATTACAGGAAGGGAAACATTCTTAACATCAGAGATGGTGGCTCTTTATTGAACTTTATGGGTTTGATGGTGGAATCCTCTACATCTTGGGAGTAGAAAGATGGCCTGCTTCAGAAACTTCTAAGGTTTTTTCTGTTGAGGTAGAATTTAGACCTGTTGTCAAATTGAAAGCAACCAACAGAATAGGACCCTTCTTTTTGTTTGCACAGTAAAAAACATGCTGGTCAACAAACTGCCATAGGGATTACTGAACTTTGTCAAATAGTGTGAAAGTATTCACATATTTTGAATTTTTTTATAAAATGGTCTCTGAGCAAAAGTCCTTGGTTCTGAGTAGGCCTAAGCTGAATTACTTTTTGCAACTATAATTTGTGTAATTTGTGTAATTTTGATTTATGCTTGTTACATGAATTTCCTAGAATTACGGCATAGCGCCAAATCCTTTAATGATCTGCCATTCATGGTAACAATTTCCTACAAAAACTCCATTCGCTGTACAAATTTACTTTGACTGCACAGGAACAGAATGTGAACTGCTATTGTTGGCAGCTCTTTTATTTAAATTAATCATCGTGCCAAAGGTCGCATTTCACACTAAAATATGCAGAACATTATGCGGATTTCGCCCTCTCCTATTCCTGAGAATGCCTGTTCAGCAATTTTGGAAACTATTTTTAATATCATTCCTTTGTGCCACCCTAGTGAGTAATCATATTTAAAATAAGGCAGACACGCGTTCACTCTTTAACTAGATCAGCCATCTCGAATATTTTCCTGACTGGATCCATAGCATTTGATAGCTTGTCCTGGTAAGAGGATCTTGCAAAGTTATTTCCCTTTCTGAGTATTTTACTGTATTGGATTACTGACGTAAGATCGATCACAACAATATCCTGATACAGAAATATTGTGTCGAAAATATTGACTACAAAATATCGCTTCCCGTCCCTTATAATAGTAAATACAAAAATATCAGAAACAATATTGTTCAACAATAATAAAAAACCTGGAAAATATCGTTCTTTTACATATATACTCACAACAAATACATTCTTGAAAATTATATTACGTACCTGAAAAATCGATATTTCTGCAACTCAATATTTTTGTGCCACAATATTTTTTCCGATATTTCCGCAACTCAATACATGAAACACAATATTTTCTCCAAATACTGCTGTATTTTGTTAGGAATGACAAAAACTTTGGTCAGTGGTTGTTGTGTAATTCCTAGGAGTCCCCTTTCTTAACCCTGTTGGGACCTGATAGTAATCTTCATGATAGGAGAAATTTGGCACTACAGTCAGATCAAGCCATTTGCAGACTTCAGATTAGAAGTTCACCTTCACAAGTCACAGTAGTATACATAGCTCCACATCAGACATGCATTAGGGTGACATATCCCCAACATATTCAGCAAAAGCAACACGGCTGCCCACCTAAACCACATGAAACACACATTGAAAAGAAACAAATAACAAGTTACTTGTAATTTTTGTTTTTTAGAAAAAAACCATTCAAACTACAAGGCAATTGGCTACAAATAACATATTATAAATGCAGAAATAACTATTCCAGAGGAGTCCGGGTAACACACGGTACAAAGATACGTAATACAAACATTTAAAAAAACAAGGTGTGTGTTTCGTACATACGTGGTAATGAAACAAATAGATAGCTGTATAATGTCTATTCATTGTGAGTTAATACAGCTGTATGCCTTACTAATTAACAAAAACTGTTTGCTTAGCAGGTGTCAATGGCATTTCAGCCCATAATTACTTAAGAGTCATTATCAGGACTAACAATTTTCAACAAGCAGAGCAGTATTTCTGAAAGACAGAACAATTGAAAGAAACTTTCAGCAATTAGTATGCCAATATTAAAAATCAGTGTGCCAAGACTGGAAGATGTTTACACACTGGTGTGCCTATCCATAGAACACCTTGCAGAAAAATGCATTACCCCTGCACTGGACCCACGTCAAACTGTAGATGTGTATCATTATTGAAATACATCTCAATAAAGTTTGCCAAACATGTGTCTTGTTTCCTGTGATAGGTGTTGGCAGCCGTTTTATTTCGTTAACATGTGTGAAATATTTGCATCATAATTGTTACATGCATTACAGTACACCAGGCATAAATGAATATGACAGGGCCATTACTCAACGTCATGGGGGTCATAAATCACTCTTGAAAAGCTCATACATTATAAATATGACAGTTCATGAATCCACCCATTTACCAGGTCATAAATCATCTTGACAGGCTCGTAAATCATGTGACAGGTCATCAGTGATAACGGCGGATAACGGCAATCACGTTGGGCAAGGGTCGCTCCCGTGGGGGGTGATTTTTTTTAATCCATGATTCCCCCCCCTGGGGGCTGATTTGGCCGTTTTAGGTCAATCAGCCCCCCCGGGGGGGGGGGAGGGAGGAACCCACTAGGCACCAGGGTATTTATTAGTGTGCATTTTGGAAATGACCCCTTGAGCAAGGGTCATTCCCATGGGGGTGGTGTTTTTTACCTCCATGTTTTGGCCCCCCCTGGGGCTAGATCAGCCATTTTTCCTGCTGATCTAGCCCCCAGGGGGTTGAAACCCACTAGATGCCAGGGATTCATTTTTTGTAATTATGGGGAGCAATCCCTTGGGCAAGGATTGCTCCCCTTTTGGACATGGATGTTTTGGTAATTTCTGCCCCCCTTGGGGGCAGATTAGCTTTCTATTTTTAGACCCATGTGCCCCCAATGGGGGTAGAAGCCTCTAGACTACCAGGATTTTTTTTAAAGTATATACATATGTTTTGGGGAGTGGCCCCTCGGGCAAGGGTCACCCCCTTTTGGGGATGACTGTTTAGGCCTTTTCTGCCCCCCATGGGGGTGATCGACCATATATTTTTAGGGCCCAAAGGGGGCAAAAGCTGCTAGACCACCAGGGATTTTATTGTTTATGGAGCAAAATGTTTTGGGGAGTGGCCCTTTTTGGGGATGCTTATTCTGGCTGTTTATGCCCCTATAGGCCTTGTATTTTTAAGCCCATGTGCCCCCGGGGAAATTTGGCGTGTTTGGCTGATGGTTTGTGTGCCATTATTTGTGTTCGTAACATTTTGTTTTCCCCTTTTCATTTAGGGCAAAGCTTTGTTTTAAATTGTGCTTGCGGTTTTGGCACTGGCAGAGCAGCTTTAGTTCCAAGTGTTTGGTAAGGAAACATTTTTTTATATTATTTACTACAAATGTGACCTTCATGGAACGTTTTTGGGGGACATTTTGTAATATTAGAAGCCTATTTGGCTTTTGTTTGAATGTCTGTGCCATTTTCCTTGTATTTGCGCACAATGTGTATTGTGTTGCTTTTTGTGTAATCTATTTTGTGTTTTCTTTTTTAGTGGGATATTGGTGCTTGCTGTGTCTGTGCAGAGTAGGTGCTGGTGAGTCTAGCTGCCTCTGGCAAATGAGTGGTATTGTTTTACAGTATATAGGTCTTTGTGTGCTTTGTATTGATAGACTTTGCCTTGCTACTGCTATATGCTTGTAGTTTTTCTTTTAGTTTTATAAATCCACACTTTTTTATACACTTTGGGTACTGTTGACTTATTTGTCAAGCTACTTGTATAACTAAGGATTATGGCTAGCTGCAGGATGACCACTCAGCAGGTCGTTGGGATGCTTTTCGAGTCTTCTTCTGACCATGATTATAAGACTGACTCTGCATCTGAGGCAGAGGAGGGAGGGGAATATTCAGGCAGTGAGTTTTCTCTCCACGTGGAATCATCTGATGATGAAGCTACTCTCAGTGTGGATGAAGTGCCTGTTTTAGAGGAGGAAACTGATGTGCCGATAGTGCAGCAAGAGGCATCTGGTTTACAGCCTGAGTCTGCGTGGCTTCCCATCGGAAGGGCTGGGCTATGGGTTGACCCAAACATGATGCAGCCGGTGCTGCCTGTCTTTAATGGTGTTGCAGGGTGTAGAGTGAATTGTGAAACTTTTTTGCCTATAAATTTCTTTCAGTTGTTTTTGGGCGATGTATTTTTGGCTGAGACTAATCTATATGCTGAACAGTATTTGAGGGACAACAGTGCCAGGTTTAGGCCCCACTCTAGAGCAAAAGGGTCATTTTTTACAGTGAAAATGTTGTGTGTCAATGTTGCGTTTTGGGCCTTTTCCTCTCACAGGCACTAGGCCTAGGTACCACTTTTCTCGGAAGACTTTGGAAACATGGGGTGGGTGGAATTTTGTGGATCCACGCAGATTCCAGAACTTTCCACCACAGAAAAGTGAGGAAAATTTCTTTTTTTTGGACAATTTTTAAGGTTTGCAAGGGATTCTGGGTAACAGAACCTGGTGAGAGCCAGTCAAGTCACCCCATCCTGGATTCCCCTGGGTGTTTAGTTTTAAAAAATGTATAGGTTTGCTAGGTTTCCCTAGGTGCCGGCAGAGCTAGGGTTCAAAAACTACAGCTAGGCACGTAGCAAAAAAAGGTTAATTTTTCACTTTGAAAATGTGATGTGTCCATCTTGCGTTTTGGGCAGTTTCTTGTTGCGGGTACTGGACCTACCCACACAAGTGAGGTACCATTTTTCTTGTAAGATTTTAAGGAACGTGGGGTGGGTGGAATTTTGTGGATCCATGCAGATTCCAGATTTTTCCACCACAGAAAAGTGAGAAAAATTAGTTTTTTGGGACAAATCTTTAGGTTTGCAAGGGATTCTGGGTAACAGAGCCTGGTGAAAGCCCATCAAGTCACCCCATCCTAGATTTCCCTGGGTGTCTAGTTTTCAAAAATATATAGGTTTGCTAGGTTTCCCTAGGTGCCAGCAGAGCTAGGTTAAAAAAAACACAGCTAGGCACTTTCCAAAAAAAGGGGCATTTTTCACTGTGAAAATGTGGTGTGTCCACGTTGCGTTTTGGGCCGTTTCCTGTTGCGGGCACTACTAGGCCTACCCACAAAAGTGAGGTACTATTTTTCTTGGAAGACTCTGGGGAATGCGGAGTGTGTGGTATTTTGTGGACCCACGCAGATTCCAGAACTTTCCACCACAGAAAAGTGAGGAAAATTTGTTTTTTTTGACAAATATTTAGGTTTGCAAGGGATTCTGGGTAATAGAACCTGGTGAGAGCCAGTCAAGTCACCCCATCCTGGATTTCCCTGGGTGTCTAGTTTCAAAAAATGTATAGGTTTGCTAGGTTTCCCTAGCTGCTGGCAGAGCTAGGGTTAACACACTAAAGCTAGGCACTTTGCAAAAAAAGGGTCATTTTTCACTGTGAAAATGTGGTGTGTCCACGTTGCGTTTTGGGCCGTTTCCTGTTGCGGGCACTACTAGGCCTACCCACAAAAGTGAGGTACCATTTTTCTTGGAAGACTCTGGGGAATGCGGAGTGTGTGGTATTTTGTGGATCCACACAGATTACTACACTTTCCACCACAGAAAAGTGAGGAAAATGTGTTTTTCTGGACACATTTTGAGGTTTGCTAGGGATTCTGGGCAGTAGAACCTGGTGAGACCCATTAAAGTCACCCAATCCTGGATTCCCCTGGGTGTCTAGTTTAAAAAAAATGTTTAGGTTTGCTAGGTTTCCCTAGGTGCCGGCAGAGCTAGGGTTCAAAAACTACAGCTAGGCACCTAGCTAAAAAAGGGTTATTTTTCATGGTGAAAATGTGGTGTGTCCACCTTGCATTTTGGGCCATTTCCTGTCGTGGGCACTAGGCCTACCCACACAAGTGAAGTACCATTTTTCTCAGACGACTTTTGGGAACACGGGGTGGGTGGAATTTTGTGGATCCACGCAGATTCCAGAACTTTCCACCACAGAAAAAGTGAGGAAAATGTGTTTTTTAAACACATTTTTAAGTTTGCAAGGGATTCTGGGTAACAGAACCTGGAGAAAACCCGTCAAGGTTTGCTAGGTTTCCCTAGCTGCTGGCAGAGCTAGGGTTAACACACTACAGCTAGGCACTTTGCAAAAAAAGGGTCATTTTTCACTGTGAAAATGTGGTGTGTCCACGTTGCGTTTAGGGCCGTTTCCTGTTGCGGGCACTACTAGGCCTACCCACACAAGTGAGGTACCATTTTTCTTGGAAGACTCTGGGGAATGCGGAGTGTGTGGAATTTTGTGTATCCACACAGATTACTACACTTTCCACCACAGAAAAGTGAGGAAAATTTGTTTTCTGGACACATTTTGAGATTTGCTAGGGATTCTGGGTAGTAGAACCTGGTGAGACCCATTAAAGTCACCCCATCCTAGATTTCCCTGGGTGTCTAGTCTTAAAAAATGTATAGGTTTGCTAGGTTTCCCTAGGTGCCAGCAGAGCTAGAATTAAAAAACCACAGCTAGGCACTTTGCAAAAAGAAGGGGCATTTTTCACTGTGAAATTGTGGTGTGTCCACCTTGCGTTTTGGGCAGTTTCCTGTCGTGGGCACTAGGCCTACCCACACAAGTGAGGTACCATTTTTCTCAGAAGATTTTGGGGAACGCGGGGTGGGTGGAATTTTGTGGATCCACACAGATTCCAGAACTTTCCACCACAGAAAAGTGAGGACAATTTGTTTTTTTGGACACATTTTTAAGTTTTCATGGGATTCTGGGTAGTAGAACCTGGTGAGAATCAGTCAAGTGACCCCATCCTAGATTTCACTTGGTGTGTAGTTTTAAAAAATGTATTGGGGCGCTAGGTTTCCCTAGGTGCCGGCAGAGCTAGGGTTAAAAAATCACAGCTAGGCACTTTGCAAAAAATGTGTCATTTTTCCCTGTGAAAATTTGGTGTGTCCATGTTGCATTTTGGGCCGTTTCCTGTCGCGGGCACAAGGCCTACCCACACAAGTGAGGTACCATTTTTCTCGGAAGACTTTGGGGTACACGGGGTGTGTGGAATTTTGTAGATCCACACAGATGCCAACACTTTCCACCACAGAAAATTGAGGAATATGTGGGTTTTTAAAAATATTTTTTAGGTTTGCAAGGGATTCTGGGTAACATAACCTGGTGAGAGCCAGTCATGTCACCCCATCCTTTATTCCCCTGGGTGTCTAGTTTCCAAAAATGTATAGGTTTGCTAGGTTTCCCTAGGTGCCGGCAGAGCTAGGGTTAAAAAACTACAGCTAGGCACATTGCAAAAAAAGGGTCATTTTTCACTGTGAAAATGTGGTGCGTTCACCTTGCATTTTGGCCCGTTTCGTGTCGCGGGCACTAGGCCTACCCACACAAGTGAGGTACCATTTTTCTCGGAAGACTTTGGGGAACGCGGGGTGGGTGGAAATTTGTGGATCCACGCAGAATCCAGAACTTTCCACCACAGAAAAGTGAGGAAAATGTTGTGTGTCCACCTTGCGTTTTTAGCCGTTTCCTGTTGTGGGCACAAGGCCTATCCACAGAAGTGAGGTACCATTTTTATTGGGAGACTTAGGGTGACACAGATTTGTAGATCAACTGCTATTACCTATTTACTTTCGATGCATTTCTGCCTTCCAAATGAAAGACAATGTGTAAAAAAAGAAGTCATTTTGAAAAATGACATATAATTCTCATGCTAGTATGGGTAGTCCCAATTTCGGAAATGTGCAAATATCTACTGTTTCTGACCTCTATATTTACATAGGTGTCTTTCATACCGATTTTCGCATGTACACATTTTCCAAAAATAATTGCTATATACCCTGTACATAATAAAAAAACCATTGCAAGACGCTGCTCAGTTATTGGCTCTGGGTTCCTCGGGTTCTTGGTGAACCTACAAGTCCTATATATCCCCATAACCAGAAGGAACCAACGGATGTAATGGTATATTGTTTTCAAACATCTGTCATACTTAGTAGAAGTTACAAGTGAAAACGTTGGCACAAATGGCTGTTTTTTTTAACTCATTTTCATTTTTTCTATTTTGAGCTGTTAGTTTCTATACAAACACCTTGAAGGATCTACAGAAATGACCCCTTGCTGAATTCAGAATTTTGTCTAATTTTCTAAAATGTATAGCTTTCCAGGATCCATTATTGATTTCATACCCATTTGTACCATTAACTTGAAGGAGGTTGAAAGCACAAAAAATAGCAACAATAGGCTAAGTCCCAGAAAAATCTCAAAACTGTGTAAAAAATGTGGATTTTCTGACAAACATCTGCTTGTCCCTGAAAGCTTGGAAGATGGTGATTTCAGCACCACAACCCCTTTTTGGATACCATTTACAGGGAAAAACCACACGCTTTCATCTGGAGCCCTTTTTTCCAATTCCCCCCCCCAAAAAAAACATTAGCTGTATTTTTGCTAATTTCAGGGTCCCCTCCAGGGGAGTCCACACACCCTGGATACCTTTAGAATCCCTGTGATGTTGGAAGAAAAGGATGCAAATTTGGCATGGATACCTTAAGTGGTCAAAAAGTTACAGGGGCCTAAATGCGAACTACCTCCAATAACCAATTTAAGGTGTAGCACGGGGGGGAAAAGGCCTGGCAGCAAAAGGGTTAACCAACAAATGTACCCCTTCTTAATCGCTTTGCCTGCCATCCAGCAATGCAGAAATGCTGCTGCAGCTTGGTGTTGGTGGGTAGGTCTCGAACGTCGTTCTGCGTGCTGCCCCAGTTTCCAAAAGTAACTTGTGCTGGGCAGCAGCACGCTTATAACCCCCATTGTCCCTTTCTAGCATCCGCAGCGTCCCCCGGCCAACTATTGGTCAAGTATCTCTGTGCCACCTTTGGTGTGCAAACTTGCCTGGAGGGAGGGAGAGGGAAATCTCCTCCCTTAGTTGTTGAGTGTGCTGGGGCAGCCCAAACCAGATCTCGGGTCCCCGGCGGTCATTATGGCCCTGGTCCATGAGGCCCTTTTGGGGGCAGCCTCTGTTATAACCCCCGCACTGGGCCCATTCCAAACTGTAGATGCGTCTCATTCCTCACATACATCTCAATATACTTTGCCAAATACATGTCTAGTTTCCTGTGGTTGGTGTTGGCCGCTGTACCGAAAGTCTTAAAATTAGGATTTTTCTCAATTTAGTAGTCCTAAATTTAGGACTCCTAACTTTAGGACTCCTAAATGCCTTCTGTGAATACCGAAAGCCTTAAAATTAGGATTTTTCTCAGTTTAGTAGTAGTATAGTTAGGACTCCTAACTTTAGGACTCCTAAATGCCTTCTGTGAATACCGAAAGTCTTAAAATTAGGATTTTTCTCAATTTAGTAGTCCTAAGTTTAGATTTAGGACTACTAAATTGAGAAAAATCCTAATTTTAAGACTTTCGGTATTCACAGAAGGCATTTAGGAGTCCTAAAGTTAGGAGTCCTAACTATACTACTACTAAACTGAGAAAAATCCTAATTTTAAGACTTTCGGTATTCACAGAAGGCATTTAGGAGTCCTAAAGTTAGGACTCCTAACTTCTGTGAATACCGAAATGAGTAAGTGCCTTCTGTGAATACCAAAATGAGTAAGTGCCTTCTGTGAATACCAAAATGGTAGTAAGTTTAGGATTTTGTCTTAACTTAGTTCTGTGAATCGGGCCCTAAGCCTTTTGCTTAGAGTGTTCCAAAAAGCAGTATCAGATGCAATCACACCTGGGTGGGAGTCATTTGACTGTCTGGCTTACAGGGTCTAGACGTCTTGGCTCATTTTCTTTACTTAGCTATAGGACCAACTCCAGGAGATCACTGGCCGGTTTCTGTGTCAGTGGATTCCTCCCATGCTACTTCTGGAGCATCCTCTAGAGCCCTGTATACACTTGGAGAACAGTGGCCATCAATAGAGGTCTCTCGCTGTATTTGAGAACCCTGGGAGAGCTAGAATCTTCAGCAGAGAGTGAGAGCCGGCACTCGGCCAGCTCAATCTCCTTTGAGATTACCCCATTCCAAACGCTAAAAAGCTGTCAATAGTTGTATAGGCATGGGCCTGGGTTTGGGCAGCAGTAGTTTTCTGTTTCCCCAATATTGTGTGCTGGCCAAATTCTAGTGTGACAGGTGCCTCACTCATTTGTAAATGCTATACAGGTTTGTCAGCTGCAGGAAACAAGTGAATGGACCAAGCTACAGGATCCAAAATACCAGAAGTGGGGGAGTCCGGATCCTAAGGATGCAGAAAGACATATGCCAAAGTGGGTGGCCCAGCCCAGTCTCTTCCTGGTCTTTGGTGATGACCTGCAAAGATGGGCCCACCCTTGTCCTGGTCTTTGCCCGTGCGTGGCCTGGCACGTCCCCCATGGCAGGAGTCCGGGGCGCCCTTTGTGTCCTGAAGCAAACACCACCTGCTGGCTGCTCCCAACACAGCTTTGGCTGTATCAATATGTTATGTTATATTTTTGTGTTATGTTACTTGCTTTATGATGATTAAGTGTAAGTTTGTGTTCTTTTGGAAATGTAATTTATTTTGCGGGTCGGTTTTCTGTTTTACTTTGCATTCCCTTTTAATCCAAATGTGTCCTGTGGCCATATGGATTCACAGTTAAAAAAAAATATTGTTAAATATGTTATTTGGAAATATGCATTTAATAATGCACAATCGGTCTGGGCTTCTGCTTGCTCCGCCGAGATGTCGCCATTGGGTGTCGGAGTTCCTCAGGGCTCTGTCCTGAGCCCAACTCTATTTAATATCTTCATGACCCCTCTGGCGGCCCTGGCGGAGTCTTTCGGGGCCCAGATCGTTTCTTACGCCGATGACACCCAGCTCCTCTTCACCTGTGAGAGGGGTGCGGACTTCGATGGAGGTAGGATCCAGGGTTGCCTTGAGGCTGTGTTTCAGTGGTTCCATCATAACAGCCTCAAGTGCAACTCGGATAAATCCGAGGTCCTCTTTTTTGGGTGCAGCTCGGACCCGGACTGGAAAGTGTGGTGGCCGGAGAACATGTTTCCACCAGCAAGTTCGTCCCAGGTAGCTAAAAACCTTGGGATTAAGATCGACAATGGCCTCACACTACGCTCGCAGGTAATCGGTCTCACAGGCACCTGCTTTGGCTTACTCCGGATGCTTCGCAAGTTCCTTCCCTTGTTATCGGAGGAACACAGGAAGATCACGGTGCAGGCGATGATAGGCTCGAGAATAGACTATTCCAACGTCCTCTATCTCGGCCTGCCAGAATACCTGCTTCAACGATTACAGGTTGTTCAGAATTCGGCAGCACGTGCTATTTTTGGACTCTCTCGCCGTGCCAGAGCCTCGGGCCTTTTGGAGGCTCTGCACTGGCTTCCTGTCCGGAAGCGGATAGTTTTTAAAACTCTCACCCTGGCACACAAAGCCTTGCACACATCTGGAGCAAAATATCTTCAGAAAAGGCTGTCCTTTTACCGTCCTGCCAGATCGCTCAGGTCTGAAGCCTTGTTTCTTGCTGCAGTGCCCCGCGTGAAGAGAGCTCGCATTGGTGGCCGCTCCTTTAAACTATTAGCGCCTCAGCTGTGGAACAAATTGCCTGTGTCCCTGCGCAGCACCCCTAACCTGTTGGCCTTTAGGAAGGGGCTTAAAACTTGGCTTTTCACTTCTTAGTTTCAGGTCCTATCCGGTTTCCTCTTTTTTCTGTTTTTGTTCATTTTTCCTGTTGTGTTTTGAGATTAGTGTGCAATTCAAAGCGTCGGGACACTCTTTCGAGTAGCCGCACGCTATACAAAAAAAAAAAAAAAAAAAAACCTGTATAACAATAAGTTGTAATTATTTTACGTAACTGATTGAGCTTTTTGGTTTGTGAGGTTTAGATTTTTTATATAAATAATGTATATATTATTTAATCATATCAGTCATATTTAAGATTGTAGTTCTTTTTTAATACTATGATTGACTATCAATCAAAATACTTAATTTGGCTCTATTGAGCCATAAAGGTCACATCAGAAGAAACAAATAAGATATAATAATTGGTTAAAAGAAACATTAAAAAAATGTTAAAATCACTAAAATGGAGCATAAAAAAATATACAGGAAAACTCGCAGTATTTAGATCGTATCTTCAGAGCACTTAAAATATATATTTAAAACAGCATAGAGAACAGTTTTTTTCCCAAACAGTGGAAATGGGTAAAAGCAGCTCCATGAGATCTAGTTTCTAATGCTCGTAGCATTTACTAATGTATATATTATTTTATCATATCAGTCATGTTGAAGATGGGAGTTTTATTTAATATTATTAGTGATGTAAGAAAATAATATGCTTATTATTTATATAAAATGATTTGTCATGTTAATTAAGATTATTTCATAGTTTTTTGGGTGTTTGTTTAGGCTAGTATGTATTTTATAA
Source organism: Triturus cristatus (assembly GCF_964204655.1). NCBI lineage: Eukaryota > Metazoa > Chordata > Amphibia > Caudata > Salamandridae > Triturus > Triturus cristatus. Next base: position 400,212,964 of record NC_140588.1, on the reverse strand, counting down.
TATGCTTTTGGCTATCATTGCTAAGTAATCTACTCCTTTCTTGTTTATGAAGAGTTTGATTTTAAATTGCAGCACGTCATACAATGCATTGATTTGTTCAGTGACGGCTCCTCATGGGAGTGCTGCAGGGCGGCGTGGCGGGGGAGGGGCAGGGTGGGGTGTAGTAAACTCTGGCTTACGGCTGACCAGAGTTAAGTAAATAAATAAATAAATAAAACAAATTACAATGCGCGCGCTGCATTGCCGATTGGCATTGCAGCGCGCACAATGTAATTCGTTTTATTTATTTATTTATTTAAATGCTTAACTCCGGTCCCCCACCATGCCCTCCCCTGCCCTGCCTACCGCCAACAGCACTCCCAGGAGGAGCCGCCACTGGATTTGTTTGCTAAGTATCCTTGCAATTTGAATTACAGATTGCTCCATTTGTAGTTGTTGGTTGCTTTGATCATTTTGTAACACTTCAATACATTTATAGAGTGCAGGTTGGATTCTGCCTGTTGTGGATTGGAAGGCATTGTGATATCCTTTCACTGTGTTGTTTGCATTGGCTTCCTGTGCCAAGGTGCTCTCATAGACATTCCACCATGATATTTGGAATTTGAGTTGACATCTGTGTCCATAGCGATGCAGTCTGCCAAACCAAGGGGCATATCATCATGGGCTGGTGACATAATTATCGCCGCTTTTGCGGCCGTTTTCAGCTGAAAAGCGGCGATAATTATATTGCATTATTTGCAAGGACACGCTAGTGCATGTTTCCTTGTTTCAGCTCCCGTTTTGTTCACGTCTCGCTTTGCATCTCTAATGAGATGCAAAGGAGGCGTGCCTGACAAAACACCATGGGAAAATATCGCTACCCCGTCTTCGTGATATCATCAACAAGGGGTAGCGATATTTATTAACGTCTGTTAAATTCCTGACTAAGGCATAGCTAACATGGGAGGTGGATTATGGTTATATGACCACAGGGTCATATCACCAAGGCTACCTCCGTTTTGGGTGCAACATCGCTGGTTTTCCAGCGATGTTGGCCCATTACCCTGGAATATTATCGCCCTGGAGTAACGCATTGTTAATAACGCATTACCAGGGCGATAAATTCCTGCGATAGACGGCGATAAATAAACAAGAGCTAAGCGCTTTGCGTTTATTTATCGCCGTCCTAGTAAATATGCCCCCAAGTGTCTTTGAAACAATCCATTAGGGGGCTTTGTTTGAGTTAATTTTGTTAGTAAAAAGGTCTTTCTATTAGCAAATTGTAGTGGTTAACTACCTCAGCGACAGAGACATAGGATAGTGCTATCATATTATTTATTTAAAAGGCAAATTTACTGTTTGTAGCAAATTCTACACTTTAAGCCCTATTATCTGTACTGCTGTCCATAGGACCACTGTACACACAGTAGCACTCTGACCATCGCCACACTGAGGGCTCACCTGTAGTATTCCAAGTGTGGCAGTCAGACCACCACAGGACGCTGTGACTGCCATGCATCCAGGATCCCATGGTGGTAGTGCAGTGGTCAGAGGCAGGAATATGCTGGCAGTGCTGCAGCAGCACTGCCAAGCATTTTCCAAGTTGCCTCTCCACTGCCCTTTTCATGGCGTTAAGCCTGACATGAAAAGGGTGGCGAATAGGCAACTAAGGAATTGCACCTACTTTCCTGAACGGCTTGACATGCATGCAGTGCAGGAATGCGCAGACAGCACTCTGACGGCAGCAGTCTACATGTTAGGCTCTTCTATGAGCCCAACAGACCGCTGCCATCTGACTGCTGCAGCACCACCCCCCGCGGTGGGCGGGCACACCACAACTTTGGTCAACTTCCAGCAGATGGCACGGTCATGGCGTGCTGCAGGACCGCTAAAGTCGTGATGAGGCCTTTAATGCAGATTGTTGGAAATGTCTCCATATGCTTTGATTAAGATGGAGCAAACACAAGGAGATGATGGACGGAGCAGTGAAACTTTTCAGACACTCACCCCCAGTCACAGATCTGGGTTGAATCCATCTTCGTTCTCTAGCTCACTTCGCCACCCCAGTTCAGACACAGCTATATGCAAATCAGTCTTGACCCTGTGCCTCATGGGAACAGTCCAGCCCGAACTGCCAAGCAATGTCTTCCCTGGACCGGAAATAAACCTCCTGGGACCGGTTTTGGGCTAACAGCCCTCATCAGCCAGGTTTGCTTGAATTCAGTGGCAAAGTGAGCAAGGGGCCCATGTCCCTTCCTCACTGTGCGACTGGATTCAAGTTAGCCTGGCTGATGAAGGGTGACATACCCCGAAACTGGTCCCAGGATGCTTGATTCTGGTCCAGGGAGGACCTGGCTTGGCAGTTCGGTCTGGACTGTTCCCATGAGGCACAGGGTCAAGATTGATTTGCATATGACTGGGTCCAAACTGGGGTGGCGTAGTGGGCAAAAGAACAATGGATTTAACCCAGATCTCTTGACTGGGGGAGAATGTTTGAATCATTCAGCATTCCATCCATCATTTGTTGCATTTACACTTTTTGCCCTAAGTGGCATGGGTATCCGTAGACGTGGGTCCCTTGCTCACTGTGCCACTGGAGTCAAGCTAGCCTGACTGATGAAGGGTGACATACCCTGAAACCGGTACCAGGATGCTTGTTTCTGGTCCAGGGAAGACCTGGCTTGGCAGTTTGGTTGGGACTATTCCCATGAGGCACAGGGTCAAGACTGATTTGCATATGGCTGGGTCCAAACTGGGGTGGTGTAGTGGGCAAAAGAAATATGGATTTAACACAGATCTCTTGAATGGGGAAAGAATGTTTGAATCATTCAGCATTCCGTTTATCATTTGTTGCACTTACACATTGATTAAGATGGAAGCAACAACATTTCTATGGCAGTGTGGGGGTAAATTTTTTAAAAAGTATGAATCATGGCTTGTTCAATGTCTATGAATATTTTTTGTACGTAGTAATTATTTGTTTTATGTTTAATCTGGTTTAAGAGTTAATAGTTATGCTACTTTTTTTATTTTGTAGTAGGGCATATATAAAAGGAATATTTGTGTTTTGATATTCACTATGCATGGTAAATATCCGAGTGAATGGTTTGGGACATATTTTGAAGGTCCCATCCATCATCCAGGTTTGACAATGGCTACGGGCCTTATTATGTGTCTGGCGGTCCACGGACCATCAGACTCACAGGGGTGCGGCAGTGGTGGTATTTCGACACGCCCTATTATGACCAGGGCAGTTGGGCTGTTCTGGGACCACCACAACTGCTAAGGATCAAAGATCACTGGTGGTGGCGCAGTGGTCTTGAGGCTAAAATATGCTTAGCAGGGCCGCTACGGCCCCACCAAGCATATTACAAGTGTCCTCAGTGCCACACATTTCATGGCTGTGCAAATGACATGAAAAGGGTGGCGGTGAGAAAACAAAGGGGGATACACAGGGGCCCCTTGTGCCTCCGTGCTATGCGGGGCATGCATGGGGACACACATTATGCCCCCCTGTGTGCATTTGCCCCAGTACCTAAAAGGCATGGACTGCAGAAGTCCATGCCATGCAGGTACTGAATTTGATGTTTCTATTGCAGTGCCTATATCATAGGCACTACTGTGGGAATGCCAAAGAACAGCCCGACAGACAGGAGAATACTCCTAATCTGGTGGTTCAAACATTGGTTTGGCGGTGCGGGATCGGGGTAGTCCAGCACCGGCAAACTCATAATAAGGCCCTTAGTTTTAGTGAGTTGTCTGCTGTAGAAAATATCAGGGTTCTTCTTTCATTGTTTGGGTTGTCATGTAACAGGAATCGCTCCTCATTATGTGTAATTTTTAAGTGTTCGGGTATTTCTTTATCTTGGTATCTTTTAGGGGCAGGGGAGTATCACTGGTGACTTTTTTAGCATGTGCAATTAAATGTTTTGATGTGGGTATAGGTGGCAGTTGGCCTGAAAATGTGTTCTAGACCTTTAGGGAGTATATCGTTTAGGATTTCAGTTGTGGGCGTCCGGGAGCTAGTGCTTGCCTCTTTAATATCCTGCAGTTCCTCCTTACTTTCATTTTTTTCACATTTGGGGGTGTTTGTGTTCCGTTACATTAATTACAGCATCTACTGGCCCTCCCATAGCATGCATTAGAATAATATTTGGTACATTTCCAATTGACATTTTCCATCAATGTAGTTTCTTGGTTGTAGGTGTAGCCCATGTGACTTAGCAACTGCTTTGCTTTCTGGTATGTTATGAATCTTACGCTTTCTGTCATTGTGTCTGAAATTAGTGTAATTATATAAATAATTGCAATTGTAAAATGTTTATGTTTGTTATTGACATATACATTTATGTAACTAGTTTTTATAATTTATACTTACATGTATGTTTTTCTAATGTGTTTTACACTTTTTTGCAGCTTTTCTGTTGGGTGTGTTGTAATGTGGAGCAGGTGCTTTCTTTTACGTTGGAGAAAAAAGAGTGTCAGTTTAATTTGAAATGTTTAATTGTTGGTAGTTTGTAGAGGTTGAGGTCCTTAGGTTGTATTTTGTTTGGCTTTGGGTGAGTTTCTATTTTATAATAATATACATATATACTTACTTTTTTCTGTGTTTTTTTCTGGTGTGTGACTTATGTTGTTTTTTGGCTGGTTAGCTCTTTTCGAAGTTGCAGTATTTTCTTTTAGTGAGTACATGCAAAGAGTTAGAATTTCAAGAGTTTTTTGTTAAATATTTACTATTTTACAAAGTTAATTTTAATTACAAGTAAGTTTTATAGTTTAAAATATATGTTTTTCTTACTTCGCAATGTAGTTGTCGAAATCTATATCTTTTTTTTTAAGGTTTTGGTCAGAGAATCTGGCAGAGTTTCCTCATCTTGCAGCTTTTCCCATTTTTGCAGAATTAGGTTGATAACATTTGTGTGCCTTTTAAATTGTTGATTTAATTTATTATGTGATTTTATTGGTTAAGTTTCTTTATGGTTAAATTTTATTGGTTAGTTTAGTTTTATTTTGACATTTTTATCAGTTATTTTCTTCTATAGTAAACACTAATTTTGGTTTTATTTATAATGTTTAATATGTAGTTTGTTAGTTTTGAATATTTTTTCTTGTATATACATATGTATTAATATTTAGATTGATGTGTAATTATTTGTAATTTATGGAAGTATATTTGTGTGCTTATATTGTTATGTAATTAGTTATATTATTTATTGGGATGAATTATAATTCTGTTGGTGATATAATTTTTTTTATTCAAACGTGTAGATATTGTTACATTTTTATTGTAATTATTTATTTGACATGAAAAGTATTTTTCATGTTTGTTAATGACAATATAATTATTTTGGTGATCCTATTTTAGTTGATATTGTGTGAGGCAATATTTATGACATATCATATGTTTATTTAAAGGTAACAATATTTTTGTTTCAGATATTTATGTCTGCGATATAAGTAAACAACAATATTTTTTAATTGATATTTGTGTTATCAATATTTGCAGTTTATTAGTTAAGTATGAGAAGGCGATATTTTGTTAACAATATGTATTTGTATATTTATGCGTTTCAATATTGTGGGCATCAATATTATGTCAGTAATACCTGCAACACAATTAGTGCTATTTTGAAACTCTTTCTAGATTGGCATCTAACTCTAATCACTCCACTGATGTACACATCGATTCAAAACATGCATAATCTAAATTTTCTTGTTTTGAAATGGACCATTTCAAACAACTTGCTTTTGCTATAAACTTGGGTTCACTGCTGCAACTTTTCCTTACTCATGTTTTTCACCAGGCAATTGATATTGTTTCTCCCTTAACTCTGTTATCAATCACTTGTAGAAAGGAAAGTTCCAACTTCTCCGAAGCAAGCATTAGTCTTGCCTCTTCTAAATAAAGTTCAGCTGATGTATTCTCTCAGTAACTAGCAACCCATTTTGTTGCTTTCCTTTCCAATTGAGATTCTAGAAAAGAAGGAAACAAATACAACTCTTGACCTTTCTTGAACATAATGAAATCCTTCACTTGGCATGCGCAACTTTCCATCATACAACAGTATGGAGACGGCCTTATTACCTATTCTCGGGGACAGTTGCACTGAAGTAGGTCAAGGTCACATGGTGGCTTTGGTCTTACTTGACCGTTCTGTAGATTTTGGCATGGTGTTCCATCCCACAAAACCCTCTGGAATGCCTAAATGAATAGCAAGGCTTTGCCTATCAGCCCCACATTGTTGAACATGTATTTTCATCTATTGGTCAAATTATTATGATCTCTTGGTCTTTGATTTGTTACCCATGTTGATGACAGGCAAGTTATTTTTCCTTCTCTCTGACTCCTCAGGCACTGTTAGTTCTAGATTTCAGAATTGCATCATAATGGTCATCAATTAGATGAACAGCTAGGTCTGTCTTGGAAATCAACACAGAGGAAGCATTAGGCCAATCTCCTTCCCCTCTGATCAAAGTTAGAGATTGTGACTTCTGCAGTGACCAGAATCCCACATTATCTAATCAATTAGCTACTTGCTTAAATCAACTGCAACTTCTACAAAATATTCAACCCTTCTTACCTTCTAACCGCGGACATAGGGTCATCCAAGCCCTAAGTTTATCAAGGCAGGACTAAAACAGTGCACTACATTTGAGACCGACCCTTTAAGTACTGTCCTGTATTCAATACATTCTAAAATATGCTGTCTGACGTATTTTCAAAATGCTTCTGGATTCTCGTATCTGTTAATTTAGGGTCTCCCTTAAAGGCTTCCTATATCACAGCACATTTTCTTCTAACTTTTGCACAATGTCCACAGTGTCAGCCTCACCTACAACCTCACATACTAAGCTGTCTTCTCTCCAACCATCAAGAATGTTAAGATCTTCAATTAAATGTCAACTTTCAGTCCCTTGGATTCAGTGCCAAATGGAACAAGGCTATTCCTTTCCCTATCTGATGCCCAAACATTAGTACACTCTACCCCTCTATCTACGAAGCATGCCTAATCATGCAGCATTTCTAAAATATGCCAATATCTGGCTATTGTCACAAGCTCCCTATTGATGTTCCAATCCATCTTTCAGCATCTTTTATCTAGCACTTCCTAGTCACCAGAACCTTATATTAATCCTGGTTTCAAATATCAGACTCTTGCACAATACTAAAAGTAAAATCACACTCACTGCACCCCACAAATTTATATCCAGTATTTCCATGCATACCATCCTTTTTCCAACATAAGACAACTAAAAACAAAAGAGGTTTGGTTGGTAGTATTCTCAACACTGAGGACTATCCCAATCATATATATTTCTGTGGTACAGAAGGCGTTTATAAAATCCTGCATTGCTCTCCTTGTGATCCCCTTTTATTCCCTGGGACTCCTTCTGAATGGATTTACATTGCCAAGCATAATGGGAAATGAGTTTGTAACATAAACACCTGTTAATGGTAATGCCAGATATATGTGCAAAAATCCAACAATCAGTCACATTGAACATTATCTGACAACCTGCCACCATATCTACATTGTCCGACCAGCTACTACTTTTATTTCTTTTATGCAGCATAAAGCTTTTCTAGAATGATCTGAGAAGCACAGGTTTGATTGGCTACCACACATGTAAACCACCACCATATTCCTAGTCCACATAGCCCATTAAGATCCTGCCAAAGAAAGGCCCTTGCATATCTTCTAGGCATTCTGAGGAATCATTCCTTCATCACTTTTCTCCTCCTTTTTATGGTTTAAATGTTTTTATTAATTTTGCAATTCATAAACAGAACTACGTACACATAACTATCAACAAGTAGTAGCGTAGTATTACCACTGGTCCAAGTGACTCTAGGGTGCAACCTCAACAGTGTGCGCTTAGCTGGTTAATATCACGTACATGGAATAACAATTAAGAAAGGAAAAAAAGGAAAACCCCCGGGATCCTCCCTCCCCTTCCCTCCATCCCCACCCCCCTGTGCTCCACGTCCCCCACCCAAGCTATGCTAAACCACCCACCGATCCTCTCAGCAGTCCGCCCGTCATGCCTCTGTAAGGCGCAGCAACCGGAGATATCGGGGGCATGTAATTTCTCGGAATTCGGTAGCTAATAGTGACAGAAATGGTTGCCACAACTCATTATATTTGGCTCTCTCCCCTGCCATGGTAAGTAACAATTTCTCCATACCAAAGACATGCCACAGACAGTGCAGCCAGCCTGTAAAGGTTGGGGTGTTAGGAGTGCGCCAATGTGTAAGTATGTTTTGTGTCGCTGACCCTAATGCAATGGCCATCTGTCTGCCCCTGCGAGATCTTAATGGGTAGGTCAGAGGATTGGGGAGACCCAGTAGAACATAGGCTGGAAAACGTGGGATCTCAGTCTCAAAGTGCTTGTCCACTTCATCTAGCACCTGGGTCCAATAAGGTTGAACGTGTTCACACTCCCATAACAAATGTACTAGATTGCCCACCTGGCCACAGCCTCGCCAGCATGTCGCTTCTCGGGAGCGGTCCACTGCATGTAAGTGCTCTGGAGTATAGTACCAGTATGTCACAATCTTCGTAAGTGTCTCCGTAAGCCCCATGTGATACACAGAATGCCTGGCCCTGTAATATATTTCATCCCACTCTTTGTGGCTGAGTGTCCTGCCCAACTCCTGCTCCCACCGCTCTCTGCTAGGATTGTGTGTGTACGTGTGTTTGACCTGCAACCTCTTGTAGAGATCAGAGATGAGCTTTTTATCTGACGTGCGGGTGATGAGCCATCTTTCGTAATGGGAAAGGCATCTGCCTGCCTCGGAGCGGACCTGTGGTTGAAGCGCCCAATGCCTTACTTGTAGATATCTTAGTCTCTCCGTCTCCGGGAGTCCAAATTCCTGCCGAAACTGAGCGAACGAGCTGACCCCCTCAGCGCCATAAACATGATACAGAAAACGGCAACCGGAAGACCTCCAACCTGCAAAAGCTACCTTATACATACCAGGGGTGAAATCAGGGTTGTCGACTAATGGGGTAAGCGGAGATGGGAAGGTTATGAGTTCGTGCTTGATGTTAGTGGCATCCCACACCTCCAGGGGGACCCGTGTAATGTGCGAGGCATACAGATTAGGGGGCCTGTGGGGCTTGCGCAGGAAGGGAATTTCCTGCAAGGGCTGTGCCGCCACCACCTGGTCCTGAAACAACCAGTGTTTCTCAGATTTCCATCTGCTCCATTCCACCAGGTACGGCAATTGAGCCGCCTGGAAGTAGAGCCGGAGATCAGGGACTCCAAGCTCTCCATCTTCCGGGGCAAGCGTCACTAGCGTCCATCGCATTCGCGGTTTCCGACCACTCCAGATAAACTGGGCTAGCCGGATTGCGTCTTTCGAATCCACCCAGCAGGCGGTCGGAGAGGAATGGTGCGAAAAAGATAGAGGATCTGTGGTAGAATGGTAATTTTGACCGCTGCAATTTTGCCTAGCCATGAAAGGGGGTAGTGTTTCCACTGGCCAACTTCTCGGTGGATTTTCCCACGCAGTATTGCATAATTAGTATTAACCACTGCAGGGAGGGAGGGAGCAAGCTGAATCCCCAGGTATGGGATTGTGTCCGCCGCCCATTGGATGGGAAGCAGGGTTTGCAAATATTCCCGGGTTAGACATGACAAAGAAAGGTCTAGGGCCATCGATTTATCCGCATTCACCTTAAATCCAGCAGCTCGAGCAAAGGCGTCCAGCTCTGCTAAGCAAGCCGGCAGTGCGCTCCTCGGGTCAGCAAGTGATATTAACACTTTGTCCGCGTATAAGCTAATTGTATGGACATAGCCACCAAATTTGATCCCCCTGACATCCGGATTCTGCCGCATTCTCTGAGCTAGAGGTTCCATGTAGAGGGCAAAAAGAAGGGGCGACAATGGGCACCCCTGTCTCGTGCCTCTTTCAATAGAAAATTGGGAGGATGTGTAGCCATTCACTCGGACCTTAGCTGTGGGAAACTTATAGCAATTAACTACATAGGTGCGAAATCGTTCCCCCATCCCCACTCTTTCTAACACCTGCTCCAAATAGGGCCAGTGTACATGGTCGAATGCCTTTTCAGCATCGATGGCTAGCATCATGTATTCCCCCGGCACCCGGGTAGCCTTCTCGACGAGGTGTAGAATCCGTTTGGTATTATCCGATGTTTGGCATTCAGGGATGAACCCCACTTGGTCCAGGTCAATGAGGCTGGGCATATGGGGGCCAAGACGAGCGGCAAGAATCCCTTTGTACAATTTAAAATCTTATTAAGGAGGGATATTGGGCGATATGCTCTGCAGCGAGATCTATCCTTCCCGGGTTTGGGGATTACCGCTATAGAGACCTCTAAGAGAGCACTCGGTATCGCCCCCTGGTCGGCAAAAGAGTTAAACAGCTGGGTGAGAATCGGGGCGAGCAAGGTGCAAAACTTCTTATAAAAAATAGCGGAGAAGCCGTCCGGACCGGGGGCTTTTCCCAGCCTGAGACGGGATATAGCGGCTATGACATGCTCCGTCTAAATGTTTCTGTCAAGGTGTTCAGCCTTGGCCTTACTCAGAGTTGGCAGGTTAACAGAATCCAAGAAGGCTGTTCCTCGGAACTTTCTAACGGGGCCCCGCGTAAAGAGTGGCATAAAAGTCGCGAAATGCTTCCTCTATAGCGCCATCTTCCGACACGCATTTACCATCTGCTCGGGTGATCTCCCTGACCCCTTGTCGTTGACGGACCTCCCTCAACTTATGTGCAAGGAGGCGTCCGCATCTGTCCCCCCGGCATAGTATGAATATATATGGCGCAGGCGCATGGGGTCACTCTAACTCTAGAGGAAAAGTGAACGTGGAGCACCAAATTCCCCCCCAAAACATCCCCAATGAAACCTAGAATAAAGAACAGTCTGCAGGAATAACTAGGAACACATAGTCCATCACCTGTCGGTGATCGGTGAAAAGGCATTGGGGTAGGTCCACCAACAGTGAAGAAGCCCCCCTCCCGCCAATGATCTGGACATTAGTAAAGCAGTCAATCGGCTACAGATAGCGCCTAAAGTCATCCAGGTGTGGAGCTAGATAGTTCTGCGGAGACAGCCTCCAGAGCCAACCTCCGGCCTTTCGTGATTTCCGCAGCCGGGGGTTTCCTGGGACGGCGTCTGCAGCCCTGCTGGCGCCAGCGGGGTCCGGAGTCATCAGCCTCTTCTTTAAGATCCTCTTCCCCACTCTCCGCCTCTGGGAGGTCCACACCCAGTAGTTTGCAAGCCTCGGACACTGAGCGTAGTTGGTACAGTTTGTTATCCTTGCGAAACACCAATCTAAATGGATGGCCCCAGCTGTAGGGAATATTGTGCTGCTGTAGGTGCATAGTGATAGGCTTGAAGATTCTTCTTTTTTGCAAGGTGAGAGTGGATAAATCCTGATACAGCACCGGCGTCTGGTCACGAAGCTTCAGGGGATTCATTTGATGCGCTTTTTGGAGGATAGCTTCTTTGGTGCGGTAGTCCTGGACACAAGCTAAAATGTCCGATGGAGGAGCCGTTGGCGCTCTAGGAGGGCCCACTCTATGTGCACAGTCTACCCGCAACTCTGCATCTAGAGGCCTGCCCAGGATGTGATTGAAAAGTTCCCTCGAGTAGGTGAAAAGGTCTTTTGAGGCGTCGTCCAATTTACACCTCTGATCCGGATATTATGACGACGGGAGCTGTTTTCCAGGTCTTCAAGGTGGGTTTGAAGGTCAACTTGTTGATCATCTAGCCTGAGGATCTCCTGCTGAAGTGCCGCTATCTCCTTGTCCCTCCCGTCGCTCTTGCCTTCCAGGTCAGCGACCCTTTCTCCATTGCCGTCCACGTTGCACCGGCCCTCCCTTATCTCCAAAGTAAACTCCTGCTTGAGTGTGTGAATGTCTTCCCACAACGCAACAAACATAGATTTGAGGAATGCCTTTGTGATGGGCTCCGCGCCCCCGTCCCACTCCAACGTCTGACCAGAGGCACCTGCCTCTGTGTTGAAAGCCATTTGTCCAGCTGGTGCTTTGGCAAACAGGTCCTTAAGGGTCCTGTCCTGTTGTTTCCTGGAGGTGGACATAGCCCTCTCTGACTGGACCCAAGGAACTGTGCAAGGGTCTCAGTGCCGCCGCATCCAACTCCCTCTCAGAAGTTAGTGTCTACCAGTGTCCCAAGCACAGGGTGGGGGATGTAGGGCGTTAGAGGGAGCCGGAAGACTGCTATGTATTGCGCAACCCCGCTTCCACCAGTGCCTCCCAGGGTCCACCACGCCAATGGGGTCAGTGACAGTTCCTTTGTGCCGATGCTGAGCCACCACTTTCCGTGACCGTCCTCTATGCTTCTCGTCTCCGCCTCCATGTCGCACCACCACTGCGAAATTGGCCCGCGCCAGTCTGGCGCCATCGTTAACGGCCCCAAATAGCTCCTCCGGTGGCAAGCCCCCCAGCGGCACCCAGGTATAACACCTGTCCAAGCCAGGCCCGAAAGTGTGGCAACAAATAGGGCCCAGCGGCTTTTCCTTTGCCCCTACCTCACTGCAGCTCGACAGTCCTGTGCTCTCCTGCTGCGGTTCCCGCTATACCAGGCATGTCAGGAGCCTGCACTAGTGCTTCCCCACAGGAGGGTATCAGCTACACCGCCGGAACAACTGCCTCGGCGCGCGGGCCCAGCACCGGCCAAGTCGTCGCCCCAAATTGGTAGGCCCGGCTCCTTCTTTCGTGGATCCTCCCTGGGAACCCCGCTGGTGCGTCTTTCCTGCCCTCTCAGGGTGGGGCTGCCTCCAGCACTGCACAAGCTGGTATCCCAAGGCCCGGGCTAACAACCAGCCCCGTCGCTGTATCCGTACAAGGACCACCACGCTGGCCCACTAAACTGTCCTGCAGCTCTCAGGGATCAGGCCCCTTCTCCAATCACCCCAGTCAGCAAGCTGGCAGCCTCACCTCCATCACTGGCAGCAGCTCCCACAGTCCGTTTTCCTCCGTGTGCCTGGGCTTTGCAAGGCCCGGTCTCTTCTGGGTCCCTGCTGTCTGTTAAGCTCAGTCTGGGGCGGGGGAGACGGGCCCAACCCCAGCCGCCGTCGCTTCTTCACTCGTCCGCTGCCCATCCGCACACCAGGCAATCAAGTCCCCCAACGAGGGCGCCGCTGTGCCTCTAGCATATGTCCCCAGCGGGGTGTTGCGAAGCTCACTCACCGGGCCCGCGGCCGCCGCCGCCGCACAGGCCCAAGGTCCGCTGCGCTGCTCCTACAATATGGCGGACCGCCTCGTTCCGCGGCTCCGCGCTGGAGTCCTGCAGCCGCCCACTCACTGCTTTATCAGCGTTTGCTGTACCGGCACCTCCACCATGGCCGCCATCTTCCCTGGGCAGCGCAAGGTCCTGCCTTCTGTTATGCCAGGCTCTCGCCGTCATGCCTGCAGCTCCCGGGCGTACCAGCGCGGCCCAGTCACCTCCGTGCGCCGGCCTCCAGCTGCAAGGTTAGTATTCAAACTGGGGCAGGTGCAGGCACCATCTTCACTCCAGGCTGACTCCACCAGCACCAGGACCTCTCCAGCCCCCAGAAATGATCCGCTCGTGACTGTAACGGCCCGCAGGCCGGTGCTGTGTAGATCGTCGGTGGGAACTCGAGAGCAGTACGTCTGCTAACTCCGCCATCTTGGCTCCTCCCCCTCCTTCTCCTCCTTTTGAATGGTTCCATGTGGTTTTCTTTGATGAAGATCCTAACTGTGAAGTCACGTGACATGGGTATCATCTCAAATCCTTTTTACCACATTTTCATGATTGCTGATGTTGACGGGAAAGAGGTTATTTAGCACTTCATCCCATCCCAGTGGCACTCTTTCTGCTGGCACAGATGTTCTCTTGCAATGTTAGGTGTGCAAGTAAAGATAAAAGAAAAGATCTCTTGGGTATCTATAAAGAACCCCCACTCATAAAGGGTGTTCTATTGTATCATACATACACATTTCATCATCAATACCACCAATCAAAGCTTGCACGGCAATTTGAACCCAACGAAACAATCGCATGTGCCAAAGAGATAAGAAACTTCAATTTGTGTAGTACATACAAAATGTATTAAAAAATATAATCACATTAAACATTATCTGCAAGATCAAACAATCTCAATAGTAAAATACATAAATTAAAATTTGTACACATTAAAGAAAAAACTTGAGAGAAAATACACTTGTGAAATCATTACATTCATCAAAGAACGGTTATTCCAAGCAAAAATCAATAAATGAAATCCCATCAGTCTATTATTTCGTCATCAAATTAGACATGAAGAAGTTCCTGGATATAACCAATTTCTGAAAACACAAGCGTCGACGCGTTTCGGTGGTAGGGAATTATTGGGGTTCCACCTTCATCAGGACAAACTATAACAATTTTTTCTCTCCGTGTGGTTTAAAATAAATCTAATAAAAACAAAATAATGAATTAAAAACAAGCTAAAACACATCTTTATGGTGATGATAAATATACACATAATTTAGGTTCGCTATGCCCCCCGTTCTAGGTATCAAATGTGCAATTAAGTCCTTGTTCACATCTTAATAAAGTAGTTTACATATATATGTGTCCCAATCATGTAATAATATGAAAAATCAACAAAGAACCAAAGGGGGTCTAGTAGCCTCACTAAACATTATAAAGTTTATTATCAACATGTCCACACAATTGTATGAGGGGTTCAAACAAACAATCCATTCGCACAGACTATGAATCTAAACAATATACATAATTCAACCAAACACTCAAGGTGCGTGATCTAGAAACCAAACGTCTTTCAATCTCTTGCAATGTTGCATCTTACTACATTCATTCATATCAATCGAAGGTGAAGAAGGTATAAATACATATCACTAATGTGGTTTCTGTTGAGAGGCAAAGGGTGGATTAATAGCCAACCCTAATTCAGATTGTTTTACATCATTTTAAAAGATTGATGTGGTCCATAAGATCAACTCTCGTCGAATCGGGATTTGCACATAATGCCTTAATTAGCGTCCTAGTGGGGGAATACAGATAGATAATCAAAGGTTGGACACTATCCAATGCATAATGGTTTGAAGTAATTCGAACACTAAAGTGCCCCGCTTACCTTAGCCGATTCGTAGATGTCGTTTTTATAAAAATAGAAGATTTATTTCCAAAACAGATGTATCGAGGGAGACTCGGGTGGTATCTGATGTATATTGTTAATGGTGATATTCCATCATTTGCGCCAGGTTGAATCCACCTATAATATCAATATGTTATATTTATAGTATATGGAGTTGTCTTCCAAATGTTTTTGTAAATAAAAACATTTTAGGACTAATCACTAATGTTCTATTCTGAGTATTATATGTTGTTGTCTCGACTACATAGATGTTATAAAAGTGCCAACATAAAGTACAACCTATCTCTAATTTATATATAATTAAGATATTACCAACTCCTTCACATCCTAATCTTTAAAAAATATACACACAAGGAATAAATAGAGTACAGGTCATTGATAGTAGACATCTCCTTATAGTCCACGCCCTTCAGTTCTCATTTCAGAGTGTCCCACCGATTATTTACAAGGAGGCCAGCTGATTCACACAGCGATTGTCTTATTTAGTCAGACATCACGTCATATTGCATTCGTTTTTTTTAATAAAAAGTTAAAACAACCCTAGCAGTCTTGAATAACCAAGTTCCCTCATTTAATGAGTAAGAAATATATTTTGGGCAAGATGGATGGCCTATATTAAGTTGACCCATTTCCCGTTGCCTACTGAAAAGCCAAATGGGATATTGGCGTCAAGCGCATGCCGCCGTCAATCGCTTGCCGTCATTTGGTAATAAAATAAATCGTTGCGCATTCCACTGGGTAGTCCCCGTTCGTCTCGTCTCCAGTTCGAGTATCGATAGGTATGTTGTGATAACGCGTTCGATTTTATACCTAAATGTAAACAGAAACTGTTTTCACCTGTGGCGACGCGTCATCACTGTGCATCTACTCTTTCGTATGTTGCTTAAAGCGGCCTTCCTATCTGAACAACATAGGTGGGGCCCACCTTTAAAATGCAGCTATAGTATTTGGAAATAGATAACAACAAAACCAGAGTTGATAAAGTATTCCAATACTAAGGTGGCCCAAAGTTTTTTTTTTATATATATTAAAAGCGATTCAAATGAACCTGCCAACATAACCCAACTAGAGGCAATATTAAGAGAATGTCAAATATTATAACACAAATGCAGTTTTGTGTATGGTGGGGAATAACACCCTAGATGCAACTCTACATGGAAAATTATGAAAAGCTGAAATTACTATTAATATAAATGATCTATTAATGTAATAATCTAAGAACCTTCTACTTTAAAAAAACTGAAAATGCTGTAAATATCAAAAACCTATATCCATAATGGTCCAAGGACCTACTATCATTGAATTTAGCTCCCTATATATATAAACATAAACGTGGATATTGTGTGCATAGTGGGTGAGGTCCTAGTATAGTCACCACAGTCACATGGTTGGCTGCCGGTACACCAACCCTGTAAACAAAGAGGGAACCCACCTTGACCTCCCACATCCACTCATGTGAAACCTGAAAATGAATGAAGCCAAAATGACTATTCTATTAGTCTCATCCAGTCCTCCTTAGTATTCAAACCTGTTCTAATTGTGTCAAGAATCGAGATATACCATTGTTCATGGTTCTTGCGTTTTAATGTCAAGTCTCCTGATCTTCTGTTGCCTTCTATTTTTTCAATAATGAACCACCTGAAGTCTGTGAGCGTGTGGCCTTCCTTTATAAATTGGCTAACAAGAGGTGCGTTGTCCTTCCTATTTTTAATTGCAGATTTATGTTCCCCTAATCTGATGCGAAGTTCTCTAGATGTCTCACCGACATATCCCAAGTTGCAGGGACATAAGAGCAAATATACTATATTCCTGCTCCTGCGGGTATTTAAAGTTTTAGAGACCAAGGTACGTTTATTATAAACCACCTCTTTACCCTCTATGCATTGTGCACACATGTTACAATGACTACTTTTATAGTTCCCAATCGCTTGGGTCCCCATCAACATCCATTGATGCGTGGTAGGAACGTCTCTATATGTGTGTAACAATTCTCTACTAAGGTTGTTATTGCGCTTGAAGGCAAATAGGGGTTTATTCAATTTGATTGAATCAGAATCATTGAGAATACTCCAATTTGAGTTTATGATATTTTTTATTTTATTACTCAAGCAGGAATATTGACTCACAAATACACATTTTTGTGTCTCATCCTATTTTTGTTTCCTAACCTCTCTGTCTTTCTACATGCTGCCCCTATTGTAAAATCTGGCTCGTTTAAACAAGTGTGAAATCAATTTTCTAGGGTAACCTCTATCCCTAAGTTTAGTTTTTAAAACCTCAGAGTGTTTATAAAAATCAGTTAAGGATGAACAGTTCCTCCGTAAATGAAGGAACTGTCCGAAAGGGATGTTGTCTTTTTGTGTCTTAGGATGGAAGCTCGAGTAATGTAACAAAGTATTCTTATCTGTAGGTTTAGAAAACAACTCGACCTCCAGTTTGCCATTAATATCTTTAATTTTTAAATCTAAAAAATTGACACTCTGATTACTATATTCTGACGTAAATCTAAGATTGGCATCCCCCAAGTTTAACCATTCCAAAAATTCACCTAGTTCATCAGTAGTACCTTCCCAAATGAAAAGTATATGATAAATGAATCTGCTCCACTTCACCACATTTTCGTAAAATGGAGCAGACTCATTGAAGATGTGGGTCTCCTCAAATTGTCCAACGTAAAGGCAGGCCAGACTCTGGGCACAAGTGGCCCCCATACTGGTCCCCTTATGATAGAGATCCTCTTTAAACAAAAATAAATTCTGTTTCAATACCAACTTAGTACATGCCAAAATAAAGTTGGCATGGGCCCCTCTACATTCAGCCGGCCCCAGGATGTCACTGATGACTCTAAGGGTGGCACCCTGGGGTATATTTGTGTAGAGGGCCTCTATATCAAGTGTGACCAGGAGTTGGGTCCGGTTGTTAAACTCATGCCCTTCGATGGTGGTAATCATATGGGCAGAGTCCTTGATGTAGGATTTTTGTTTTTGAACTAATGGTTTTAAGAAACTCTCCACGTATTTACTAAGTGGTTCTAATGGGGAATTGATACAACTCACGATTGGTCTAAGAGGTGGATCTTTAAGATCCTTATGGATTTTAGGTAAGTTGTATATTGCAGGGATAACGGGTCCGTCATTGTATAAGAACCTATATTCTTTGTCAGAAATCCACTCATTTTCTTTGGCCGCTGAAAGGAGCATGGAGATCTCCTTGTTAAGTGAGTGCCAGTTATTCATAGATACCTTATTGTTGTGTGCCTCAACATTAAGAAGATTCAACACCCTCCTCTTAGATGTACACCCAGGTGTTATGTCTTTGACACTTGACTGCAGTGTTATTCACCAGCAACAACTGACAAGGACGCTTCCGTCAAGATTGAAGAGTGGACTTAATGCGCACCCAAACTCTGGGTTGTCAATCATAGCAGACTTTGGTGGGAGGTTGTGGGAAAGCCGCAGAAACCTGTAAATTCAAAGCTTTGAATCTTTTGATTCATGTTCTGCAACATTCCAGGATCATATCATCAGTCAAATGTTTATTATCAACATGAGGGATTAATTGACCTATAGTCTTTAAATGGAGACACTGTTCCTGGAGAGAGAGAGGGCAAAAGAAAGAGAGAGATAAAAATGAAACGAGAGGCCTAGGCTTAATATAAGACCCAGCTACTTTAGGATTATGTGTGTGGGGGGGGGCATACCTTAGTTTCTCTTGTTGCCCTCACACACCCCGAAGGATGTCATGCTTCATCATTGGGCGTTTGCTCCTCGTCGGGCCGGCGCTGCAATGCCCTACGGGTCCCCCGAAGGGTCACTTTAGCGGAGATCTTTTAGAGAAAACGCCGTTTGGTGCATGCGGGTGTGTGGTTTGGGTCCTCATAAAAAGATGTGTGGTGATGGGGTGTGTAAGTGACGTGATAGCCTAAAAATGTCTAAGGGTTACTGGGATAAGGTTTAATGTGAATAGCACCCTTGACATAATAAAAAACCCGTAGGTTGGGTGTTACCTTATTGAAAATAATGTGCCAACAGGTAACTAGTGTGTGGTCAAGCGGTCGACATGTTTCGCGCCCCAATGGTCCAAAAAAGGATCCCTGGCGCTTCCTCAGGACCAAAGAAGAGAGTGAAAGTGAAAGTGCACTAAGGGATACTACCCTCAGTTACTATCCGGGCGTAAACTTCAAGGTAGCACTGCTCTCAGTGTGAGAGTCAGGTCGCTCCAGGATAGACAGCCTAAATATGGGGAGAATAATGCTCCATAGGTTAGGGGACGAGCGTACACACCTTCTTAGTGAGTTTTGCTCCGGCGTGGCCTCTTTACCACCTGCCCCAGTCGTCCTCCTACCTGGAATGGAAGGACGACTGGGGCAGGTGGTAAAGAGGCCTCTCTAAAAGATCTCCGCTAAAGTGACCCTTCGGGGGACCCGTAGGGCATTGCAGCGCCGGCCCGACGAGGAGCAAACGCCCAATGATGAAGCATGACATCCTTCGGGGTGTGTGAGGGCAACAAGAGAAACTAAGGTATGCCCCCCCCCCCACACACATAATCCTAAAGTAGCTGGGTCTTATATTAAGCCTAGGCCTCTCGTTTCATTTTTATCTCTCTCTTTCTTTTGCCCTCTCTCTCTCCAGGAACAGTGTCTCCATTTAAAGACTATAGATATGACACGGAGCACAGACACTGGACCATAACTAGCTCCCGGTCCCCCCCCCTCTCCTTTATGTACGGATTAATTGACCTACCATAGATTTTCTCATCAAGATTTCATGAGGACTAATAGCCATTTTTCCAAGTGGAGAAATTCTCACACTAATAAGGATGAGTGGCAAGGCATCCAACATTCCAACAGTGTTTCTCTGCAGATTTTTGCAATTTTATTTTTAAAATCCCATTCTGTGAATCCATTGAAAACCTCCAGGATTATGGGTGGTAAGGGTATTGAAACTGTTCTACACTACAGAAAGTGTTGCATATGGCTTAGATGGTCTCACCCAGGAAATAAATACCCCCTTGGAGCTGACCCTTAATGGGATTCTGTTGCAGGGAATAAATTCTTTCATAAAACATGTAGTAACATGCACCCACGCTTACACATGGTTAGATTCTATTTACCTCCTTGAAAAGGCAAACAATAACCAATACATATTCATAGCTATGGAATTTGCAAATCTGTATAAAGTCAATTTGCATTTGAACAAATTGACCCCAAGATGGGGGCTGTTCTCCCTCTTATGTTTTACATAATTTCCCCACATTGTATGGTTGTCAGATGAAGCAGGAATAACAGTACTGTGAAGTCAATGATGAAAATATAGGTGAAAACCAACATTGCTGATTGAAGAAACCATCCCCCCTTTGCTCATGTGGGCCGCTCTAAGGTAAACAAGAACATGGTATGGTAGCAGTTCCACTACTTGACCTGTAGGCTATATTTGAAGAACAACCAATAATTTGGAACACCCATACTTGACCCCCGAGTCTTTTTCTTCTTTTGGACAATTATCTTGAACGCTTATTAAGTCAGCTGGACAATGTGGGAAGGCGCATGAGAGGAAAAGTGACTGATCTACTTGTGGTGGTTAATAGAGCAGAGACACATGGGACAATGCATACGTCCTTTCTCCCTCCTGTGCATAAGATATTTCCTTTTTTGACATTGTCCACAACCTCTTAATGGGTAGGACATTTGACAAATGTCATTTTGGAAGCATCCGAAAAGCAACAGGCAAATGAGAGACCCACGTTCCATGTTTAATAGGAGTGTCAGCAGATGTAAGGAAACTTCTAAAAGCCCACAGCTGACTGAAATCCAAGACACCTCCAAAGGCATACCTTTGATCCAGATAAGTAAATGTTACATTTTTCTGCGCCAAGATAATATAAGAGCAATCAATTCACCAACCTAGCAGAATAGATTCCTCTCAGTGCATTACATACTAGAACAAATTATGCTATGCTGTGGAGGTTACAAAATGAGACAAGGCAGTACTAAGGAGGGACTACTAAGCCTCTTGATATATGAACAGCCACAGTTTACGGTGAACAATGACACTAGCCAATGAAAAATTTGGGCGGAGAGGTGGCAGAGCTTCAAGTCCCTACCTGAATACAGCATGCCTCGCAGAGCAGCGCATGCACTGCCCAGGCTCGGCCAAAAACGGAAGATTTATGCCTGACAAAAGGTTTATTTTGCTAGGTCAAAATGGCTTTTTAAAACTGCACTACAGGCTTCAGTGGCAAGCCTCTGACATGTTTTCAAATGCTACTTAAGTGGGTGGCACAATGAGTGTTGCAGACCCACTTGTAGCTTTTAATTGACAGGCCCCGGGTACATGTAGTAGTAGTAACATTTACGAGGAAATTAGAAGTAAATTAAATGTGCCTGTGAGGTGTAGTCAAATTTTACCATGCTTGAAGGAGAGAGCACAAGTACCTTTGCACTGTGTAGGAGTTTTAAAGAGCACAGTGATAAAATACCAACAAAAACTGATACAGCAACAGAAGGTAAAGATCAGTGGTGACCCTGCAAAATGGGCCTAAAATATACTCATTCTAAACCTTATAGAAAGACTGTGCTCAATGTGTTTTTCCTTTTTGAATTTCCAAGCTGTATGATAATCCGTTTTGCAGCCCCCCCAGGTATAGAACTTATTTTGTGAAATACATTCTCAGTGATGGTAGGTGATGAAATACAACCTTACTTTCTTTATGTTTAGCCATTACCGTGCCTTAATAAATATTTGTCATTTGCCACTGGTTTCTTTGGAAAAAAAACACAACTCGATTACCTTGCAATTTACAGCTTTTCAATTACTGCTTCTACTATTTATTACTAATGTGAGATGTCTGAGCAGTAATATGTCTAACGTGCTTTTTCATTTTCCCTCTATTCCTCTACAATCGCGGCTCTCAGTATTTCCACAGGTTCTGCTACACTGTTTTCAGATGCATCCCTGAAGCATATTTCCGTTAAATACGAGCCATAAAGACTTGATTTACAGCCTTAAGCTATTTCAAGAACCTAGCGATGTTCTATATTTGCAGTTGTCTGTGGCGCATACCTTCAAGGGTAGCTCATAATTGTATCCTTTTGACTCATTCTAGGTTGGTGTTAATCTTATTTCAGCAGCTGCATTCACATCCTTTTTCGTGTTTCCTTCAAACCCCTGTAATTAATATCCACCACGTAGTACTCATTATAAATATGCCTTTGGCTTTGACCTCTGTTACCTCATTCTTGGTGTTAGATGAACTTTTATAATTAATAGTTAAGTCTAGAGTCCTTTAGATTAACCGGACTATTTGCATCAATAAAGTTAGGAGACCTAGGCCATTCCTTTAGGCACAAAGTAAAAGTTATTATGTTACCACTAGAGGTAGGCCAATACAAAGATGTTCTTTTTTTCTTAAACTCTCTTTTGATTTTCATTTGTCAGCGTTCATAACAGTGACAAAATGAAGCACACGTAGAGGGTCATTTACTATAGTTTGTAAGCCCAGGCAGTAAACTCTGTGCCGCTCACAGAGTTTGCGGAATTCGGGCTCTTCGGGCTCCGCGGAGGAATGTGGAATTCCGGAATTCCACCATTCGTGCGCGAAGCAGAGTTTCTTTTCTATTTGCGCTCAAAATTCCTTTTGGCTCTCAACCGCAAACACCAAGACTTTTGGGCCACTTGCGAATGCGTGTGAGACTTCCAACAACGCTGGGGAGTTCCCACGCTGACTTGCACTGCTTCTGGCCGCAACTGCACCAATCCAGCCTCCTTAGTGCCGATCACGATCGTAAACGGACGGTAGAGCATCTTGTATGCTTTAGAATGCAGATTTGCGAGGCATTTAGAGTTCCTTCTCAAACTGTTCATTTGAGGCTTTTTTTTGTGCGAGAAGTCATTTTTTAAAACTTTTTTTTTCATACCCAAAGGAAGTGCCTCAGAGACTCCAGCTTCATGTCCCTGTCCAGCAGGCTCCTCCCAATGCTTTGTCCCTCTCCTGGTCACCTTTCATTGGGATTTGGAGCTGGAAGTATCACTCTCATTGTTTGCTGCATATATACTATTGTATTTAAAGATATCACAAGTAAGTTGAAAAACTGGTGTATATGGGTTGTTATTTGTTTAATTGGAGGCATGCACCTGGATTTATGTGTACTTTTATTCCATTTTTGAAATTTATTGTGGTGGGTAGCCTGCAGTTTTAGTGGGGGCCTAGTTATTTTTTTACTTGTAATTTTATTTCTTTTGTGAAGGAAAAATGTTGCACAGTTTACTACATTTTCTCCCCGTTTTTAATAAATTTGCAGTATTGATTTAATTCACTTTGTGGCCGAGTTTGCCAATGGCCTTCCAGCCAGGAGGCCCTGTACTATTCATGGGTAAATGAAACAACTGTTTCTGTGGTGTCTTTGCAATTGGAACATTATTTACGCCGTGGTTGACATTTGATTAAATATAAAATGTGTTTTGTACGGTATTTTACTTTTTTCCCCTGCAAACAGTGTATAGGTGGGGTCATGGCCTTGAAGGATGTGCGTTATTGTAAACATCTTTAGCCCTGTTCATTTTCATTTTTGGGATTGCTGAATTAATGCCTTGCGTCTCTCTGTTACCATGCCTCATCTGTCTGGCCAACGCATGTGTATGTGTGTTTACCATAGGCCACCATTTGCCTGATGGATGTTCATCATGTCATGTGGCTGGGGCCATTTTGTATAGCCTGTGTCCACTCTAGACCTGCATGTGCTCTTTGTTTTCCAGGTCTCCTGCTTGTTGTTGCGACCATGTGGCTGGCGGCCATTCTGTGTAGCGCGCCAGTGTGCTTTTGCCATGGGTGCTGCAGGTCTTTTCTGTTTGTGGTCATGCCTTCTTGCTGGTTGTTGTTGTTCTGACCATGTGGCTGGCAGCCGTTTTGTAAAGTCAGCCAGTGTGCTCTTACCAAAGGCCTGCATGTCTTCTCTGTTTGTGACCATGCCTCATTGCTGGTTGTTGTTGTGACAATGTGGCTGGCGGCCATTTTGTGTAGCTAGCCAGTGTGCTTTTGCCATATGCCTGCATGTCTTCTCTGTTTGTAACCATGCCTTCTGGCTGGATTTTGTTGTTGTGACAATGTGGCTGCTGGACATTTTGTGTAGCCAGCCGGTGTGCTTTCCCCATAGGCCTGCATGTCTTCTTTTTTTGTGGCCATGCCTTCTTGCTGGTTGTTGTGGTTCTGACCATGTGGCTGGGGGCCATTTTGAGGAACCAGCTAGTGTGCTTTCCCCATAGGCCGGCATGTTTTCTTTGTTTGTGGCCATGCCTTCATGCTGGTTGTTGTGACCATGTGGCTGGCGGCCATTTTGTGTAGCTAGCCACAATGCTTTTGCCATATGCCCCATGTCTTCTCTGTTTGTGACCATGCCTCCTTGCTGGATTTTGTTGTTGTGACCATGTAGCTGGTGGACATTTTGTGTAGCCAGCCGGTGTGCTTTCCCCATAGGCCTGCATGCCTTCTTTGTTTATGGCCATGCCTTCTTGCTGGTTGTTGTTGTTGTTCTGACCATGTGGCTGGTGGCTTTTTTGAACCAGCCAGTGTGCTTTCCCCATAGGCCGGCATGTTTTCTTCGTTTGTGGCCATACTTTCTTGCTGGTTGTTGTGACCATGTGGCTGGTGGCCATTTTGTTGTAGCCAGCCAGTGTGCTTTTACCATAGGCCTGCATGTCTTCTCTGAAATTGTGACCATGCCTCCTTGCTCAGTGGAAGTTGTTGTTGATGACCATTTTACACTGGCTAGGAGCAATTTTATATGTCTAGCCAGTATGGCTCTTTCACCATAGGCTTGCATGGATGGTTGACAATGATAGCAGTTTAATAAACAAATAGGCTTGTGTGGATATTTTGAATCTTTAAAAAAAAAAGCGATTTTTTATATTTTAGCTGTTTTAATTTAAAAAAAAAAGTTTCATTTTTTTATTAATAAGAAAAAGTATATATATTTTTAATTTTTTAGATTATTGTAATTTACATGTTTACGTTTTATTTCCATTTTTCTAACATCTGGCATCAACCCCATGACTGAAATAGGTCCACTGCACAGCAGCAATCATTGTCTAGTGATTAGTCCATTGTCAGCTGCACCTTCCTGAGTGCCACATCCCAATGTGATGCACATAAAGCAAAAAGTTACATCTGTATTTTGTTGTGGCTGCTCTTTCTGATCCTTCCTGAGTGTACTGCACACAATAAAAGTTTGTTTGTGTGGTTTTATGAATGGATAGTTAGACTGTATTATTGCTAAGTAACCACCTTAAATGATATTGTTTGTTTGTCCTACTACTTGAACTTCAACAACGCCGCTTTTCATGGGTGTTTTTCTTGCTTGTTTGCTTTTAGGTGCACAAGAAAAGAGACATTAGCCACAGTACTGCATGACAGAAGGCCTGAGCATGACGTATCGTGTGACTGACTGCGCAACGCGCTTATCTCTTCAGCTTGTTGTGAAGCTTAGTGCCACTGCCAACTGGCAGCTTCAAGATAGCCCCAAAGAAAGGTGCTGCCAAGAAAGTGGCTAGTGGGGACCAGAAGAAGAAGCAGATTTCCACCACTGGCATGCTGACCACAACGTTTTTCAGGACAGTTGTTCCTGCCCCACAGGCCTCCAGCGAGCAAGCTCAGAGCAGAAATCCTGCATCAACATCACCACAACCCCAACCTAAGCCTAGGACCATGTCTGTCAGTGAGGCATCTGGTGCAATCATTTCGACGCTGACGAGAAGTGATGTTAAATTGGATTTGTTCCTTTTGCAAAGTAGTACAAAATTGTTTTTAGGAAACACAGCAAAGTGGACAGCAGCCAGCAATAGTGCGTTTGTCTGATGTTGGAGCTGAGCGAGCAGGAGTTTGAGCCTCCTTCCGAGCAAGAAGTTGAACCTCCTGTTTTAAAATCATTGGCTCCCAGATCTCCAGGAAGGAAAAGTAAAGGGAATACTGCACCATCTTCTCCAACCACCACTTATGATGATAAGGACATAAAGTAGACCCAATTAGAGACCAGGAGACAACAGGAGAGGCAAAGGAAGAGAAACATTCTGAATGACTTAGACTTATGGAAGGGGTTGAAGGGGAGGATAACAATACTGTGGTAGTCATGGTAGAAGGTGACACAGAGGAATCTGACATTGCTATTCAAGCAGCTCAGAGGGATGTGGCACAGGTAGCACTACCACCATATCCCATATTTACAAAGCCCCAGTTGAGACCTGCACTAACCCCTGCCTCTGGATAAGCAAAGAGGCAATCAATGACAAGCCCACTTACCTCCAGTTCTTCTTCAGGCATTGGTAGTGGCCCAGTAAAAAAGTATTCCTCCCTACTTTGGGACTATTACAGTTAACAAAGAGGGGTACCACATTGCAGTATGCACCATTTGCCACACAAATGTTTGTCGAGGTAAGCCTGGTACACATTATGGTACTGGAGGCCAGATGACCCATATTAAAAAACACCACTCAATCAAGTGGGAGGAGCACCTCAAAAAAATTGCTGAACGTGGTGGTGGTGGTAGGGAGAGCCGGGGAACATCAGCTAAAAGTCCAATCATGGTGGAAGTTGATTATGAGGAAGAAGAGGGTGGCATCTTCATGCAAAGCAGCCCTGTCCCCAGCAGTGTGCCAGTAGATTCACCCACCTGAGCAACTTCACAATGGCACAAGAAGACTCACACTGAGATGGAGACACCACAGCATACAGTGACTGCCCCGCCACCACAGCCCACATTGAGTCTACCACTTACATCTACTTCTCGGAAGAAAAGAAGAAAATCCAGGCTACTATTATGGGCATGTTTAGGCAGGAGGGGCCCTACGAGCGAAACCAACCAACCGCATGTTTGTACAATGGGAAGCTGGCACAAAGTTTAGCTCTGGAACTCCACCCTTTTTCTTTTGTGGTAGGACCAGGATTCTTGGAATTTGTGGCAGCCATCTGCCCAAAATTGAAGGTTCCAAGTAGAACCTATTTTGCCAGCACTGAATCCCAAGGGCTGCAGTTGATTGGACAAGCTTTGCAGCAAAGTGTTTTTCAAACCATACACCTGATGACAGACATGTGGACCAGTTGTCAGGCACCTAATTGCATGTGCATCAATTCACACTGGATCTCTTTTGCAGGGGTAAAGCAAAAGATATCTTCAGGTCTTGGCAATGAAGAGTGTTTTAAGAGCAAGCAGCAGCATGCAACAGGGGCCATGTTCGCATTGGAGAAATCACATACAGCTGCAAACATCTTGGAGGAATTTAACAGCAAGGAGTATGAATAGCGGCAACCCAGAGTCATAGAATTGGATTTGTTGCCACAGACAATGGCAGTAACAAAGTCAAGGCCAGGTCAGACGGAGGCCATTTCAGGATCCTGTGCTTGGCCCATTGCATCAATATGGTGGTGCATGACTTTCACAAAAAGGAAGACATACTCATTAAAATACTCACCACTTGCAGAAGAATCTGCACTAATTTTAGCTATTCTTTTAAAGCCTGGAAGCAACTGTGGATTATTCGGCATAATAATAGGGCACCAGTTAAAGCCCTGATACAGGAGGTGTCAACACGTTGGAACTCCACGTTTGACATGCTGCAAAGTCTATTAGGGCAGTACAAACAGATCAATGACTATGTCATTCAAAGAGGAGGGGATGCACTTAGGAAAGCTATGGCCATGGATGTGGATAAATAGGGGCCTAGTCTGATGCATGACACAGATGCTACTCACTTTTGAGGATTTCACACTGGAAGTTTGCAAGGAGGACAGTACAATGGGCCAAGCTATCCAGCTGTTGCATGTCCTACAAGACCAGGTAAAGAAGGCGTCTGAAAGATTCACACCCACAGGTGTGAATGAAAACACAGAAGTGCATGTGTTGGTTGAGACCTCAGAACTTTGCTTGGCTTTTAATATAAGTCTGCACCATGATATTATTTTTGCGTCAGATTTATGCTGCCCTACCTTTTTTTATTAGTCACACATATATGACCGGATTGCAGTTGGACCAGTGTGCCTCCACAATCCTTCATGACATTAAGGCCAAGGCCTGCCCCTTGCATGCCTTCTGCCTAATGCCTATTTAATTTTGCATCAATTAGTACTAGAAGGTCTGCTCCATAAAATCATTTATTATTTATGAGACTGCCGGCCAATACAAATTCCAATGTGTTGCCTGCATCAAAGATGACTGAATTACCGGAACTACCTGCGCTTGGACTCACTACGTGAGTGATGATTTAAGTTGATTGATTATTCATATGGTGGCAGACAGTGAGGGAGGGTGTGTTGAACTGTAATATGGGACATTTCTTGAGATGATAATTGATTTGCATTGTTTAGGGCTTGTGTGATGCGCGCTCATTTTTTTTCTATGTAGGTGATCAGCCCTTTCACACTTAGCCAGATTTAATTGCAGGATGCTCTCCTTTTTTCTGGTTCTTCAGAGACCAGAACAGCCTCTTAAGTTAACAAACAAAAACCCATACTGCAATTCTGTGTATCTACTTGTTCTTCAAAAGCAGTGCACTCCAGGTCTATCTTGCTTGGGTCATAGTGGTTCATGATGATGATGATGACTGGTTTGGGACGGCGTTACTCTGAGTCAGGAGGAGTATCATGGAAGAACTCAGGGCAGGAGCTGCAGGACTTCCTCGTCAACAGCTAGAAGCATGAAGTTATTTAGCATTGACTTCAGTTCAAATAAAAAGCAATAGTCTGAGGCCTTTTAGTCAGCTGTGTGGAATAGAGAGAGAGGCGTGTTTGTGAAATGCTGCTCTGTGTGTCCATGTTTTCGACTTGTGGCAAAAGTGATACTCTGAGCCCACCTTTCGGTTTGTTTGGTCTGCCTCTGAGTCTTTTTGTTACACTCTGCATGAAGCTTACCTTCCTTCTGTCCTTCTCCTTGACTCTAAAATACAGTTTCTCTTTTACAATCTGCGGGCCTTCTTCTAGTTTCCTACACAAATGAAAGGCGAAAGCTGGCTGAGCTCAACAACACTCCGGCTTACCTACTGGATCTGTCCAGACAGGCCCCAAAGAGTGGACTTTCCTGAGGAAAATGCAGATGTACCACACAATTTTGCAATACAGTACCATTTTTCTTTTAACAATCATATTAACTAAGAGCAATGGGTGGGTGGGTTTACTTCCCAACCTAGAAGACAGAACATTTAGATATGTGATGAATTGGGTCTCGGGCAGAAGGACTGTTTGCAATGCATTTATCTGTACTCTGTCTTGCTCATTCCTTTGTTTCCTTCTAACAACAGATTGATAGCAAATGATATGCTGCTGCTTATTTCCCAGATGAATGTTGGCCTTGTGTTGTAGTGTTTGTCTTTGTCAAACCTTTCCCCAAATTCCATTACCCATCCATGCATCAAACCCTCTAACTTTCTTCCCCAAGCTGTGTGATTTATTGAGGCGTGGCTTGAACTAGATTATCAACGATCACAAATGTGTCATCAGCATCATCATTCAGGCCTTGTGTTGCCTAAACGTAAATGCCTAAGCTTGTCTACTCCATACTTTGAGTCCATCTGTTATAACTTGAGGATTTCACAAATAATACTGCTAGCTCCAAATCTTACTAGCATTGCCATTTTATCTATTTTTTAGCACAATCAGGCATTCTCGTTGTGTCATCACGTAGTACTCAGATGGTGTCAATACTTTGTAAATCTTTGATAAATATATAACCCACTTACTCAGCCTTTCTTCTTCCATTTAGTTGCCTACGATGGATCTTCAATTATTCAGATCAATCCTACAGTTTGAGCTCACTTGGGTGGACCTGGAAGTGGGACCTCACTTCTGAAGTTGTGATGCATCCCCTGTTATTGCTGCATGTAAATTCAGGTAAGACTACTAGTATGGATGAAATTTAACTAAGTAAGAAATACATTAACTGCTACTGTTTTTTATCTAGATAGTTCTACACAAAATAGGTCATCATGGCAGCATTTCCCATGATATTTAGAGAAGTATAGGCCTAGACTCTATAACTAGGTGCTACTCTCTCTCTTAAGTTACAAGCACATAAACAGGCAGGGTAAAACTGCTTAAAGGTAGCAGTGCGAAGTAAAAGTAAAAGATACTGCGGGCATGAATTCAGATTAAAAAATAGTTTTACCCTTTATTTATTTTCAAAGAAACCCACCCTCTCCACCCAAGCAACATGCCCACCCCTCTCCTAAAAAAAACTGACCCAAGCCCCAAAAGCCAAAACGCAAAATGTCCATATCTCTCCAGTCCCAACTCCCTTCCCACCCTCTACACCCATCTCCAACAAACAACAAATCCCTCCCACCAAAAACTGAAAATTAAAGAAAGGGCTAGAAGATGGCATTATGGATGTCGGTCCGGAGCTGATCAAGGCACTTCTCCATCGTGGTGTCTGGCATCTGCAGGATGGAGCACAGAGATGGCCTGTTGCCAGGGTAGAGGGGGTGGCAGCAGTTGGCTGGCAGCGATGCGGCCGATGGGATGGCCAGGTGGCTGGAGGCTATGTGGGACCGGCTGCACTGGGGCCTAGCTGTTGTGCAATAATTTCGTCCTTCTCCTATTCCAGGACCACTAGTCACCGGTAATCCAGCTGAATAGGCTCCAGCTTCTGCCGCTGTAAATGGGCCGCTATCTCCTGCCTGTTGGGTGATCTTGCTGGACCAGCAAAAGCAGCTATAATGAGAAAAACAAAAAAAGACAAATTGTAACCAATTCTCTGTGCAAACAATTGTTGTAAAGGACTGGATGACACAGTAGCAGTACAATGCTGGTCCCCTAGGGCCATTGGATTTTTTTTTATCTGATTATGATTAGGGGAGGCACAAGGGCAATTTTATATTTTGCCCACACATGTTTCCAAACATAAAAAAGCACTGACTATGTGGCAGAGAAAACCGTCATAGCAATAAATAAACAGTGATTTGATTATTTGTTTCTTCTGAAGGCTTTTCAAGTAACTATAAACAGAGTCAGACACTTTGAGTTGAAATATAAATTGCTTCTTATTGATGAGTGTGGCATTATGCACTATATGGAGCCATGCTAATCACTAGCCAGCTCCTCTGCAAGTTAACAATTATCTACTTTTAATTCTAATGGCACTGCTCTTCACCAAATGCATTTCTCTTTCTACCCTGTCTCTTAAGAGGCAGAAGAATAATAAATAAGACACTACGCCAGTCGCACATCTAATGTATGAAATGTGGATATTAATATATTATCCTGTCTACCATAAGCAAACATTGAGGAAAATAAATATAATGGACTGCACTACATAGATTTCGTTTTGCACATTCGTCACTGTGTATCCCATATGCCAATCTTGACATCAAATCATGCACTTACTCCCACTTTACTCTGCGGCCTCACCCGCCACCACATGTTTCCAACAAATTCATTTCCTGGGCAGTAACAAAGGAAATGAAACTTGATTTTCTCTACTGCAGGGGGTAGGGTAGAGGGATTAGACAGGTAGGGTAGAGCTTTTTTAAATATATAATAGAGGGGCCACTACACCGGTCATTGATTCATAATCTTTGGCTTATTCAGTCACAGTACAATTTGAACGGGAAAAATCTGAACACGTGTATATGAAATCTGCTATGGGAAACCATGAAATATGTTCTGGAATCACTTCACATGGGTAACGCATTAAATGTGGAACATGCCAAGAATGGATTTTCCAAGTTGGTAGGCTGGGACGGAAGACCTTAGGAACAAATAAAGGAGTGAAGTACTGAGAGGTGACTGAGTGGGCAAAGGGACAGCACGCCTTTTGTGTTCGGTTTGCAAAACATTGAAAACATTGTAAATGCTGCACTAATAGAAGCAGATGCACATTACACAGCCAACACTGAAGGCACAAATTGATTGACCCATACTGCACTGCGGTCATAGCGGGCAAAAATGCCATGGGCGGGGAGGAAGGATGATGAATGATAGGGAGGACAGATCTGACTCACTTAATACACACAGCAAGTCAAGGGAGTAGAACAATAAGTAAAAATAATTAACCCCCACTTAGAACCACAGCTTTGAATGATATTGATAATCCTACATAAACCAAGTAAGCAGAGTAGGTGAGCAGCATGCTCCACATGAGAAGAAGAGCTGCCATGCTAATTCATCCAAACAATACAAATATTCATTGATCCTTTTATTCTAATTCACCCATAGCCACCACGATTAGGCTGTACTTTCTCCCTCCCAATCTTTCACCAACATTTTTAATCCATCATCCACCCATTCAATGGCAACCCTTTCTTCAAACTATCCTTTTGCCCATCCGTCCCTTTACCCACCCGTGCATACCTTTTCACTCATCTATCATTTTCTTTCTTTTAAGTTATCTTCCATTCTTCCATGTCTCCCTCAAGCCATCAAAGCTCATTATGTGAGATTTTTCTGCATTGCAGATAGGAGGGGCCATAATAACTGAACCACCGCTGTGGATGTTACAGCTGATCGAGGGGGTTCACTTCATAGTAATTGTTTATGACGACGAATGACGCCATGGCAATATCTAGTGAGCATAGTAATTGTAAGAAATTATGTGACTTACCTGTGCCCATTCATGCTGCTCCTTTCTTCCCCTCCAACTGACCTATCGCCTTCTGCAGCGGGTACTGGAGCTGACATCATCAATGTTCCTTGTGGCTAAAATAAAACATTACACATAATTTAGATCACAGATACGCAACCCCAAATACAACTGCTTAGTAGCACGTCAGTATCATCCAAATATCACTCTGGGCATTTAATTGGTTGGTTGACAAAGTTAGAAAAGCCAGGCGTGGAATAATGGTCAATGAAAAACATATGGTGTTTGTTGGCAAATGCAATGGGAGTGGGACCTCATACTTTAGTATTTTCTAGCCTTGCTGCACTGTCATGGGAAACTGCTGGTATATTGTAACTATAAATGAAAGAGTCTGCAGCACACTGCATTTAGGAGGGGGTCCATGATGACCATGGCCAACCTCTTGTGAACTGAACTGTGTTGGAGCTAGACATAAGCAGGAAAAGGCAAGCATTCTCAACAAACATACATGGTGATTGTTATTAAAATTACAAGCTTTTTTGGGCTTGCTATCTGAATTTTCACGATAGACAGCACCATCATTCCAATACCCCAAGGTTCTACCCTAAGAAGTCCACAACAATCATAAAATAACTAACTGGGATTAGCAGAGCCATCAGCAGCGGTGCTGGCTGACCAGCTTCTGCTGGACCCTCAGAAAAGCCCCTGTCTTGCCCATGGGTGCTGATGAAAGAACTTAAGAAGATAAATAAAAATAGATTTGTGATTCTGTTAATCTCCACTAAATGTATTATGAAATGCAAATGCAGTTGCTAAAACAGATCACCTATAGTACTAATAGTTTCAACTCAAGTCTATTAACTGTCCCTAAATCCATATTCCAAATCTCCTAATCAAAAACTACATTTGGAACGAATGTATTGCAGTGAATGAGATTTGATTCTATCTATTCCTATTTCTCAACACCCTTGATGAGCCAACTCAATCTCACTTTTTTCCAATACATAGATGCATATTTCACATCACTTGGAATTCAATTACATAACCTGGAACAGTACGAGCTACATAAACAAAGTCACAGAGAGAATGCTCTACTCAAAGATTCACTATAGTGACCGGGGAACAGTCTGCAATGGCTTCCAAATTAATCAGCCAAAATGAGCACCTGATGAGTGCGATTAGGTAGCGCCTACTCAGCACCTGCCTTTCATAAACTAGAAACTGGATCACACAATAATACACCAGAATAAACTAAACATAACTTA
The DNA here is from genome assembly GCF_964204655.1 of Triturus cristatus. NCBI lineage: Eukaryota > Metazoa > Chordata > Amphibia > Caudata > Salamandridae > Triturus > Triturus cristatus. The sequence continues at coordinate 400,179,052 of NC_140588.1, read as the reverse complement.
CCTTTGAGTTTGAGCAGCATGCTATTTGGATTTATTTTTAGCATTGTAGAACACAAACCCAGCAAATAACTAATATTCACTGAGCCCCGAAATATTGACGCCTAGCAGGTCGATAAGGTCCTGTTCCCTGGACAGAATTTCTGCCCAACGTTGCTTCAGTTGCTGAGCAGTGCACCAAACCTGGCTGGTGCAGCGCACGCACCGGCGCACCATCCCCCAGTGCCGCTGATGCTCCCACAGGGTGTAGCTACTACCTAGCCTGCTGCCAGCATAGAGGGGAGGTGGCCCTGCACAAAAGAAGAGTGCTTCCACCTCCTACTTTCCAAAGATTGCCAAGGGCTGCACACCTGGGCGGCAGTGTGACCCGCATGAAAGTCACCCCTCTGCCATGGTGCAGGGTGGGGAGATAATAAGAAGGAAAAGGAAGGGAAAGTAAAGTAAAGAACATAGAACTAAGGGAAAAAGGGGAAATAAATACAAAAAGTCACAAAAACACAGAAAATTTACACAAAAATGTAAAATACACAAACACAAAGACACACACTTTTATAAAAAAATTAAATTAGGGGTAGAACAGCAATAAAGGGGGAGGATTAAAATGATTAAGGACAGAAAAAATGTACTCCCATAACAGAGAGCAGAAAAACAAGATGAGTACGCCCATGAGGGCCGCCTGGTGTAGTTTGTGCATGATTTAGAACATGAAAACACACTTCAGAACCACCTAGTGCCTTTCACATGCGATTTAGGAGGGTACGGACGCACTCAGCGTTCCTAACAAAACACAAACGGGCATGACGGCAAACTCTGCCCACAAGCGGAACGCCGCTTAGCCAAGGTTTTTTCGACTATGATGAATTCTGCGTAGTAAGACTCCGCAAACTCAGTCCACCCCTAATATTTTGACGCAAGGCAGTGTAGCAAGCCTTTCTGCTGTGCTGCCATGCATCAGAATAAAAGGGCAGGAATGCGCTGTATCTACAAGATACAGCGCATACCTGTCCATCTCACTTGCACTGGCACACAAACAGCAGCCATGTACCAATGCAGACAACCTTGCAGCAAGGGTGTCTGAGTTACAGTTATGATTGTTGTTGTACAGGAAGGGACAACGTCCCACACACAATCATTAATGGCGTTTTGCTCCTTCTATGTGTGCAGCACAATGCAGCACACTTAGAAAGAGCAAGGAATGAGGAGAATTAAAAGTATTTCTCCTCGTTGCATCACTCCTTGCGTAGGATTCTGACTCATTTCCAGGTTTACGACACTCTAAATCTGGGAATGTGTTAGGTTCCATAGATGTTCTGTGGAACACCCAGAGAAACATCCATGGAACTCCCCTTTCAGGCAGAGTAACGCGTAAAAGGGGCCCATATTTACAAGGCCATGAAAAGTCACGGAGGGTGATTTTACATGGCTTTGTAAATAGGGCAGGCACACAGTGCCGATGATACATCAAAAAAAGTGAGATATCGGCGTGACAATGGGTTTGTAAATAAGCCTCATAATTGGTAGTTAGCTATTTGAAATATGCTTCCTGAATTACACATTCTCTTCAATTCTTAGTAGTAGTTTCTGAGTAAAGATGTATAAAAAGTAAGTAAAGAACTGTCAAAGGACTACGATTGTACAAGTGCAAGTACAGAAGCCAGAAAAAAGTTCAAACCTTTCAGAGCATGTGGGAACTGCAAAGTACGATAGCGTGATTGGATGACCAGGGGAGAACCCATCAGTAAATCCCAAGTTCGCAGACATGTTTCTTTACAAAGCTGGATAGAAGGAGTCATATTGGTAATAATCGCAGCAGTCATCTCTTCTACCAAAATATGCCCAGCCCTCATATTCACAACCTGGGTTGTCGGTATTCCTGGGGGCATGTCTTCCTAAGCAGGTGAATGTCCACAGACTTGGAAGTTTCTGGATATTACCATGACCAATCCCACCCTCAAATCGTTTGGAGAGTTTCTCCTGTGAAGGGCAAGGTAGTAATGGTAAGGAAAAATCCAAAATATATGGGTGGGGAATAGGGAAAGAGGTGTTCAGCGGGCAAAATATTTTCCTCATGAAGAAAAAAGTATATACCCATAGGAAGCACATTTACACATGGTGGATAAACACTTTGCTACATTTAGGAATGTGAATATTTTTTCACATTCGGATTTACCTGGAATTCCCACAGAATTCGAGAACTATTGTTGAGATAGTGTGGCAGTCTTTCCTTTTTGGAAATACCTCAGGAACCCTTTCGAGGTTTAAAAAAGTTAGAATTGTACTCCCAACACAGGCATTAGTGAAATTAAGTTTGATTTTTATAATCTTGCCATCGTGCTATCAATCAAACTTGTCATTGCACAAATTGATTAGGAAGCAAAATCAACAGTTGGAGATACTTGCCACCATAGCATCCAACTCTATCCAGGTCATTACGGACATTGTCCTGAGTCCTGACCTTTACACCTACAAATCTTTCATTTAGGTCAGTTACTCTAATTCAGTGGTTCTTAACCTTTTGACTTGCTTCGAACCCCACTTAATTGTTACTGAAACCCAGAAATACCCACTGGAATCGTTATTGGAATCTGGGGACCCCCACTGAGTATTTACTGGAAGCCTATGACCCGACCCAGCATTTTCAATAATTTGAACCGCAAAACAATACATAAGAAATTACAGAAGCAAGCATTCACCCAAAAAATACAAATGATGAAATAATGTATTTAATTAAAAAACTGCTCCAACTCATCAATCTAAAGATACCAACTTAATTTTTAGCCTCCAATTTCAAATTCCTTCACATTTCTAGGGTGAAATTTTCAATTGCACATTTTACGTCTTTATTTATATACACTTTATTAATCTGTTAATGTTATTTAATTTTCTAAGCAGTCACAGACCCCCTGAGTAGGCCTTGTGGACCCCCAGGGGTCTCCGGACCACAGGTTAAGAGCTCATGCTCGCATTAATCAATGGAAGCGAAACAAGACCAAAACACCTAGAATGGATTCGGCTATCAAACAAAAGCGCATGACTAGAAATGGTGTCCATAGTGACCTGGAGAGAGGTGGTAACCCTAGTTGCTGCAGCTCCATCAATGTGCAGCAGATCACAGGATGATATGCACTTGGGATCCCTCAACTATAGCAGCTACAAAAAGCACTGCCAATACCATCAGTCCCCACAAGCCATGGACAAAGCTGCATGCTTTTGATTCTTCACTTGTATTATATATGTAGGTGAAGATGCAGGAAGAGGAAAAAAGCACATGGAAAAGGATACGTCAATAGGAGTTCCACTTGAGTATTACAGTAATCAGGAGTGCTTTCAGAGATTCAGACTTCGGAAGGACATCATCGATAATCTTTTAAACCTCACACCAATCAACATGAAACCCAAGGAAAAAATTCATCTCCCTAGGACCACAAAGAACAAGCAGCCATATACGCTATACTGTTTTGCCAATGGAACAACAATACAATTGGCAAGTCATAACCATTTGTCTGCCAGGCTAATGTATATTTCAAGTAACTGTTTACCTCAAGCCCCATGTGACATGAAATATTACCTTCTCAGAGGCACTAGAGCAGAAACAACAAGCATAGAGAGACTTCTATGATATCAGTGGCATCAACCTTTAATGTCTTGCACAGTCAACAAGAAGCCCCACTGATATGCTGTTGTCAACTGCAAACACAAAGGATATACCAGTCCAGTCCATTAGTATTTTACTGTTGGTTTAAATGCTTCCGTTGTTCTGCTCATGATATAACCATCCTGGACATCATTATCATCTCAGCATGTATGTAGAGACCCAGATATAAATAAATAATACACTTTGGAGGAGATTTACTACTTTTTCACGCAGCTCAGTGCAGCAGCCGCAAATACTGTGCTGCACTGCCTGAAAAGGAGAGAAGAGGAGAGCACCAAATGTACTCAAATAAGGCACTCTCTTCACCCCTCCCCCCAGTGCCGGTGCTAAAATCAACTGCTGTGTGCCAAAGAGACACATTTGCACCAGGGTACAAGGGTGCCTCCGTGAGTCTAGCATTGGTTTTGTACTGGAAGGGTATCCTTCCAGTACAAAATGCTATGCTGAGACTCATTTCAAACCTTTTCCCTCTTTGTATGTGTGATGTACAGTGCAGCATGCATGCAAAGTCAGAAAAGGAAGGAGAAATGAAATATTTTCTCCTCCCTTGCTCCTACTTTAAAAGGGCACAGTTTTCTGATGCTAAACCCTGTTTCCTTTTTTCAAATATATTGGGTTTAGCGTCCGAAAGCTTGGGTGGTTGCATGGGAACGCCCATGCTCCACCCATGGTACGCCCCCCTTGCGCAACTTAATGCAAAGCAGCGCCATGTATTGCTTTGCGTTACTTTCACGTTATTCCCAGCGCTAAATAAGTTTAGCACTGGAAAATAAATTGGGGAAAAAAGGAAGTAAATCTCCCCTTTTATTTTCTCACCACTCACGGATCAACTATGTCTACCTATACGAGACAGCTGACATCCCAAAGCTCTGACTGACAACAGCCTTCCTCAACACTGCCACTAGGGGAACAAAAGAGGTAGACCTGGGAACAGGGCAAGACATGAGGCACCATCAAGTGAAACTTTAAGTTACTCAAACAGTGATTGATGTGCCTGTTGCCTGATACATGGAGGAGCCACGTCAAACCAATAAAGCCAGTGGATTTGCTTCATGTCAGCTTCATGCTCTACAACATGACTGTCAAACCATGACCCCCAAACCTGGAAAATTATGCATAACTCCTCATGATACTTGAAATGACTTCTGAGAAATTGCTTAGTACTATGGTTCCAGAGCAGCTCCTGAGTACATTTATATACGGAGCAGCTCCTTTGTACAGGACAGCACTAAATTGGGGGATGTGTCAAAGACACAGTGGCAATTGCAGGAACTCGTAGAGTAATTAGAATACTCCAGAAGTCTACGCTACTCACAGTGGATACACAGTGGATACACACCATTTTTCACACTTGGACCCTGGGCACCATAACTATTGCATTTGGCCACCAACTTCTGCCAACACAGAGATGTAAATTGAGGAAATGGTAATTTGGGGCCTCAATGCATCCCTGACCTATGTAAATGGATGGAGTGCTGGATGCTGAGAGGTACTGGCAATGCATGAAGTAGATACAGCAAGCTCATTTGCTGCTGAACCACTCCTAACAGTCTCCAATTGATATTATGCCAACCTCCAGAGGGGCTTGGCAGTACAAAAAGAGGGGAAGAGGAAATGCCTAAATACAAAGTGATCATTACTAATGCCTGGATGTCATTATCGGGATATGCCTGTCAATAATTTGACTAAGCCCTATTCCCATCACTCTCAAGTGGCTGGGAAAAACACTATTTACTGATATGGATAACACAGTTCAAGCAACAATGCACTACTTGATTTTTTTTAGACTTGCAATATCATGCTCATGACACATGTTGTACTGTCTCTTCCTGGAGTGCCACCCTGATTTCCCTCACTACGGTATCCTGTGACTCATGCAAATGTTACTTATCCAGCTACATCTTTTACCCTATTGCCTCCTGACAGTCACAGAGTTCACTCCGCTGGGTTTTTATTCATCACCTCATACAGCTGAACCATAATATGCTGGTATCAAATTGCCAAGCTGCACCCACTGTTGAAACCAATTAAACCATTGAGACCTTAGTAACCTTACAACCCGTAGTGCCCTCATCAATATATTGCCTTCCTTCTGGAGAATCTATCATCCCAGGGGATAGCTCTTTCCAGATGTACCAGTAGTATCTGCTTCTACCTCATCACTTGGCTGATGCTAAAGGTATGTGCCCAGTGAAATTGTATCATTCCCTGTAGTCCTATGCCCATACTGTCAGGCGCAGTGCTCTTCAAACAACTGTAGACAATGCCAAGTAATTTTTTCATCCATACATATGGCTACCTTTATTCTCCCTTTGTCAGATGAGGGGGCATATTTATGACAACTGATTCAACACTGCATTGCAACAGTTTCTTTCAAGATGGATGTGCCATATTTATGGTAGTTGTGTAAAGAATTCTGATGCATAGACGGGAAGGATGGCAATGGTCTCGTGAAGCAACTGCTACCTATGTGACGTTAAGCTGATTTACAAGTTGTAAAGCACCTTTACCTGCCGCAAATCAGTGTTGAGTTATTCAGGAGTATGTTGGGTGGTAGGAACCTTCAAAAAGAGAAGCATTTTTAAAGCAAATAACATTTCCAATTGAAGAAGAGCAGGAAATGGAGGGAGCAACAACAACCAGCAGTGAGGGAATCAGCCCCAACCCCAGCCAAGATGACCAGACAGCAGACCAGGGAAGGAGGAAGAAGAAGACTTTCAGTGAAGAGGAGAACCAAATATTAATATCCAAGGCGACAAAGAATGAACACCTTCTCTTTGTTATTTCCAAATTGCCATTAGGGAAGAAGAAAGCCATTTGGCAGTCCATAGTTGATCATATCAACACTGAAGGGCAAACAACGAGGACAGGGGCAGAGTGCAAGAAGAGGTGGCGTAATTATAAGTGCAGAACCAAAGAGAAACTGTCCAAGAACCTGAGAGCAGCAATGAGGACCGAAGGAGGACCCGATGTTCGGGAGTAGTTGGACCCATTGTAGGAGCATGTGGTATTACTAATCCAACAGAGCTGGTTGCAGGAGTGAAACGACAGGACAACGCTGCATTTAAGGACCAGGAAGAACTACAGGTTAAGTGAAAACAAGGGACCACTTCACTGAGTACAGGGGGAAGGGCGCGAATGTCTCACACATTAAATCATGAATGTAATTTACTTGGGCAGTGACAATTAATTCAGTCCAATCCAAGCCTGCCAAGTTTCTTAGGTCATGTGTGATGTGCTGCCCCGGTCCAGGTTGACCTTTAAATCCTGGGACTTGTGGTGTAGTGTACAACATGATTGACCAGGACTACACATCCCACAATACCAGGAAAAAACCCAGGACTGGAGCAGCACATCATGCATGGACCTTGGAAACCTTGTAGATTTGTCAGTGGCAATGCAGGCCCTTTTGCACCAAGAAGAAAGTGTGCTTGTTTTGGGGCTAGGCAGCCAACAGTGTAATGGAATGGAATGTAGTTTGCCAGAGGGTAAACTCCTCACCGGGGAGAGGATCCAAGTGCTGGGTATATGAAGGTTCTCCAAGTAGGATCACCATATTGCAGGCAACTGTTCTGATGTGCTAAGTGAGATTTTTACAGGTGTTGCCTGCCATGTAGGTGGCCACCCTACGTTCTGCCTTGATCAAATGGATATTCGGGGTGGGGGTGAATACAAGTCATGCACAGCCGAGGTTCATGATTGTGTGTTGGAAGTGTAGATGGAATGTGAGTTAGGTGGGCCCCTGGTATTGTTGTCTTGTAGGTGTGGCTGAGCACATTGAACTGGCAATGTCTCTGGATGGGCCGTCATTGTATCTCAAGGATGTGAGGTGTGATTTGTGTGCTGCAAGGTACGCTGAGTGGATAGTCAGTCACTGCTGTGTATGATAGTTTGCCACTTGTGTAGAAGCTGTGTAGAGATGTTGTGGTAGAGGGCATTGGTGTACCACAGTCTACATGTGATGTGGACCTGGGTAATGGGTGCCGCAGGTGTCAGGAGGGAGCCATAAGGAGAGAGGTCTGACTGTGGAACATACATGAAAGCAGGTGTGTGTGAAACAGGGAATTGTGACGTGTCATGGGGAGGTAGGTGTCCAGGATGATTGTAGAGTGAGGTGCTTGGGCCTCCAGGGTAGATACATGCTATAGAATATCCTCACTACTACCTTGTGAGGTGCATTATAAGTCATAACTCTCAAATACAGGTAGGTATGTTGGAAAATTGCATATTGTAACAAATGTTGGTGGTGTTGGTGTCTCCTGAGAGTCATCGTATGATCTGGGTGACATCAGTGTCTGAAATGAAGTAGTCTTTGGGTCTGAAGGATGATTGCTAGAAGAGGCACATGCCAGTACATGTGAGTGTGACTGAGTAAAGATGTTTGAGCAACTCTGCAAATGAGCATCTTGAAGGAAATGGAGTGTACATGAGCTGTTGCATATTTCCAAGTGCGACAAGTGGCTATCCACTTCAGAGTTTGTTATCAGTGCCTACTGTTCTGGACTCTGGAGATGACAGTGTGTGCTAGGAAACTACTGGTTGGATTCCAAATGAAGTATGGTAAATACATGCCCTTGCCCATTTCTGCAGAGTAGCAAGGTTGCTTGTTGTGAAGAGTTGTGTGGATGTGTGTCAAATATGACATCTAGACTGCAGTATTTCAAAAACTGCATGCAGAACAGTACAGCAGGCCAGATCGGTGTGTGAAATGCAGAGTGCAGGATTATATGTAATCGATGACAAAATAAGATTCCTTGGTCAGTGCTATGGGCTAAATGATGGCTAGAGCAAATGCAGGTACCCTGGTGACATAGTGCAATGTTCTCAGCATGGGTGCCAATACGTGAGTGTAACATCACTATAGCCACAAAAAAGAAAAGCAAATCAATTTGTGAAATGGGGCCCTTACCTGCACTCACCCTTTCAGACAGGGCATGCATCAAGCTGGCTAGCAGTGTTGCATTGTGTCATTACACAGATAGGCGCCCTTGTTTAACAGTGGTTTTGTGAGCAATCTAAATGAGTTACCATGTGAAAGGCAACAATAGTGTAACATAGCCACATATACTTGTAGTAACATATATTCCACGTATCTCTGTGTACTTGAAAGTGAATAAAAACAAATGTTACTTAAATAGGTTCTCTCTACAGCTATCATGGATCACTATTGATATATTTCTATCTAATTACAGAGGGACAAACAACATCTGTGCAGCAGCCTATCCTTGATGACAAACCTGTTGGCAATGCCATTTTGTCACCCTGGACAATGACACCCTCCAGCAACTCTTGGACTCCATTGAATCTCCTCCCCCAGGCTTGGCAATGGCAGAGACCATTGCAGGGTCTCCAGAGGAACCGTCTCTCGCAGGATATGCCCTATCTAGCAGTCCAGCCCTAACTTAGGACTCTGAGGACCCCCAAGTTATATTCCAAAGGTGAGTGGTAGGAGTTCAACAGTGAATGGATGATGAGGTGTGGGTGGGGATGGAGACACTAATGAGCACCCCAGAAGGAGGCCATAAGAGCCTGAGTCCTAACAGGATATGGCTTAGGCAATTAGAGACCCCTACACTTAGCTCCATGGGATTGATGAGTCACTAGCTGCCATTACTACTAGCTACTAAGATTTATAAAAACTTATACTCACCTGTGCTATACCTATACTAATCCCTAACACTATGCTAAATGATTACAACCAATCCTACAAAAAACAATTATATGTGCAAGGTCAATGGGTAGAAGGAGAGACTCCTAGATCTGCCCAGCAATCTGCTCCACTGCCTCCTTTAAGGTAATTAAGATGTCTTTGATGCGGACATGCTCCCTCTCAGTGCCAGCCATTCTGGTTTTGAGCCTCCTCATCTGTCGCACCATCCTGTAGTGTAGGGAGTACGTTGTTCAAAGCCCGGCTAGGCAACCTTCACTTGGGCTGACCAGTAGAGGGTCCTTCTGTGGCCTTGGTTGTGGATAGTGGCACAGTTGAGACTTGGGAGGGTCCTGCTGTGATCTGAGGGTTTGGATGTGCTTGCTATCTGGCACCCTATAATACTGGTGGGGCTATTGTGGTTTGGGACCAGCTACCACTCCTCAAGGTCCCACTGGACGTTTCCTGCTGGTATTTTGCAGCCATCCTCCGGCAGTTCTTACCAATTATACTAATCTGCTTCTAGTTGTCACGTCTGATCTTAGATGTCGTGATCATGTCTGGTGTTATGTTGTCAAGGGAGTGAAAGTAAACACATATTACATTGGCTTACACATGTACATGTTGTTTTCAAAAGTCGACTAATAGTGTCATGTGATCATAACTGCAAGTAAAGAATAACACCAAATATTGAGATAGAGAAATGGACAATACACAATCATTCCAAATACAACATGGGAATCCTACTCAAATGATGACAGTGTAGGTGTACAATATGTGAGGTTTTTCACAGTATGGTAACAGCCATATCACTTATAATAGTGAATGTCAGTCCTGCCGATCTGTTAATAGGTAATTTTAGGCATAGTCCAGATATGTTAAATTTTGGTGCTGTTCTAGCGTAATGCTGCGGGGGACAAAGTAGGTCACAAACATGTTAGCAGTGACAAGGTAAGCAAGTACAGGTAGTGTGCAACTGCATTGCATTACGCATCTGGAGTTAAACAATGAAGCACACATTGCTGACTTGATTAGCCCTGCGTCAGTTTGCCACTCCATATATGGAGGATGGGTGGCTCCCCCAAGCAAGACTTTGATGTGGAACACAACAACAATTTTGTCTAAGGCAAATACATTATATTCTGAAATTAAATATCTTCTATACAATTGTAACAATCCCATGATCAGCTTAATACATTCACATTCACATAAAGCACTGGTTATCTGCATTCCGGCCAAACAAACTAATTCTAAACATGCACAGACCAATGCCAGGTTTGATGAGTCACTAATTTTGGCAAAGAAGAATTGTAAGACCCTAGAACGGGCCTAGAGATGGTCTTAAGACCTTATAGCTAAAGCACGCTATGGGAACTTAAATCAAGCGTACCATAAACTGGTCCGGAAGAGTAAGGCCGCACACTATACCAAAATGATAAACACAAATAGCAACCCTACTAAAACCGTTTTCACACTCCTGAAAGATATGGTAAAATACCCGTCTGCCTCTAACAGCACCATATCTTCCAATGTGCAGTGTGAGGTATTGGCTAATTTTTTCATTAATAGGGTGGAGGTTATTTATAGTAGTTTCTGCCCTGGGAACGCCACTCCCTGGTCCTGGAGGTGTCCACCCTCTGGCCTTGAGACCCACTCTCTCTCTGTCTTTTCGCCTAAGTCTCCCAAAGACATGGAGGATCTGTTTGTCAAGGTAATGTCAGGGTCCACTGATGACCCTCTGAAACCTGACCTTTTTTTTAAATTTCAGCATTGCCACTTATCTGAGTGCCTGGAGTTGATTAATATGTCTCTATCTTCAGCCTCCCTTCCCAAATCATGGAAGTATGCTAAAGTTGTTCCTCTGTTAAAAAATACAATGCTGGAGGAGTCCAAGCCTAAAAATCTCTGACCAATCTCCCTACTCCCATTCCTCTCCAAAATCACCGAATCCCATGTCAACACCATTTTAACTCAATACCTGGAAGATAATTCGATATTAGATCCTTCCAAAAATAGTGTCTGGCCTTGGCACTGTACCGAATCCACACTGCTTGTGGTCACGGAGCAGCTACGGTCCTCTCTGGATGAGGGCAGACCCTTGTCACTGATTCTGCTTGACCTGAGTGCTGCCTATGACACGGTCTCCCATGAGTCCTGCTATACCAGCTAAGGGAGATCGGAGACAATGGCAAGGCCCTCTCTTGGCTCTTGTCTTTTCTAGCTGACCAGACCTTCCAAGTCTTTGCCACCCATTTGCATCCATCATTCACCCTCTATGCTGTGGTGTTCCCCAGGGTTCAGAACTGAGCCTTACGTTATTCAATATCTATATTCGACATCTGGCTTTCAGAACTAAAGCCTGGAAAATCTCTCTGGTGTCATATGCTGGTGACACCCAGCTGGTGCTTACCTTCTCTGGTAATCCCAACCAGGATACTATGAAATTTCAGGAATTTCTAACTGCCATCTCTGAATGGATGGCTGATAACTATCTCCAATTGAACTCCGCCAAATCAGAAGTCTTCCTGGTAGGCAGAGAATCCCATCTCTGGGGCCGCCAGTGGTGGCCCACTGTACTTGGAGCACCCCTTACCTAAACTCTGGTTAAGAACCTGGGAGTTTAGGTAGATGGTGCCCTTTCTTTTGAGGCTCATGCTAAATCTGTGGCAGGCACCTGCTCTGGACTGCTACGCGGTCTTAAGCCTATTCTAGGACTTTTCAATGCTCACACTCAACAGCTGATTGTCCAATCCACTGTCCTGTCAAGACTGGACTACTGCAATGTGCTGCTTCTTGGCTCTAATAAATCGGTGACCAAAAGGCTCCAACGTGCCCAGAACGCTGCAGCCCACGCTCTATTCGCACTCCCCAAATATTGTCACATCTCTAACCTCCTTCACCAGCTTCATTGGCTGCCTATAAAACTGAGAATTTACTTCAAAACTCTCTGTATCATTCACAAGATGTTCTCAGGACTCTACCCTAGGATTTTGAGCGATATGTGCTCCCCTTACGCACCTACCCGGGCCCTGCACTCAGCGGATCTGCATCTGGCCCGAGTACCGCTGGTGCACAGGGCCAGAGCTGGCGGACCCTCATTCAAGGCATTGGCTCCCGCCCTTTGGAACTCCCTACCTCTCTCTGCCCATAGTATATCTGACCATTGGATCTTCAAAAGAACTGTGAAGACTTGGCTATTTTCAAATATCTAAGCTGCCTCCTCCTCCCACTCTGCTAGACATTCAGCGCTGGGATGCCCCGTAGCTGGGGCAGCCATGCGCTCTACAAATATTTTAACATAACATAACCTAACTTTTATGTACACTCATTCTCCCTGGGCTGCATTCATCAGCACACATTTCACATCTCTCAGGATCGCAGGAGAGTGTGCTTTCTTGCAGTAGTACACATCTATACAAGAACTTTGTTGGGTACAAAACAGGGCCCCTTGCACCATGATGCAAGGGAGCCTACATTGGATCTAGCCAGTTTAATTTACCCCACCTGTAGGTGAACAGGATAATGCCCCATATGAAGCTAACACTGCATTCCTGCACATGTCTTTTTACCTTGAATTCAATGAATGAACCTCACAGAAATTACGCAAAGGAGAGATGCGTGCCATGAGTCTGGCATGCCAATGCCATTCCATGTGCTATCTAGTGCGTTTGTCCAGTTGGCCACACCATACCAATGACACTATATCCATGCATTGAGGCCTACTGGGGCTCCAGAGGAGTAACACTAATGACATTTGCACACTGTGCACCAGATATTCACATTTTGCAGTGAGACATGAAGCCTGACATCCAGAGCCCTGCCATGTGGACATCTACACTCACCATGTGCAAAGGTTAGGCAGCCTGGTAATGATTTGTACGACACCATGGATGAAAAATGTAGCAGGCCCACATCCCTGCAGCCTCAAGGGCATCAGTGTAATTGTATATCCATCACTCCAGGTCACATTGTTATGATATGGACTACTCTGAAGAAAGCTTAGAAACCCTGATGCTGCATTACAACAGCCATACTTTAGGTTAAAGTAGCTGTTATTGCATTTACCCATACTAATGAAAATGTACAAAAACCCTTACTGGAACACTTGTTGAGTTGCCTTTTTTCCCTTTCATGGCGCAAAATCATGGTGTGGAGTGTTGATCAACTGGAAATATGTAGAGTGAAAGGGTAAACGTATGCAGCATGTATGAGCATACAATGCCGCAGGATGAAGTAATACATGTGGCATATTGACACGCATTGTATATATCTAATTTCATAATACATTTATGTGAATACTTGGCAACAGTGCCTGGGTAATTTTGGGCTATACCAGCTCAAACTTCATTGGGATGGGATGAAAAATGGGATGGGATAACAAATTGAAAATGAATGCTTCTTATTCTGGAAATTTGACATGAAGAATTGTTAATACAAATCTGGTGGGATGAAAAATACCCAATACCACCATTGAAAACTACATAGAGATTGAACTTTGATCAACGACTCGTGATTTACAGTAATGAACTTTGCAATCCCTTTTATACGGACACAAGGCAGTGCAATAGGGGACAAGCCCCAGTTGGGGAACACTTCTTTATCTTATTAATGGTTTTTCACACTCAAGGATCAGAATGTGAAACCCTTCTGCACACCATGAAAAGAGTACGTTTCAACTTAAGTTTGGAATATCGCGGAGTGCTTGATCCTTCTTACTTGTAATCATTTTGAACATCATCCGCACCTGTTTTATACACCAATATGGTCATGGACAACAAAAAAGTGCCCAGACAAGCTTAGCGATTGTCATTTCACTGAACTGCTACATAGGTGGAGACATGGTTTGTTACGTTTCTGGTATTACTAAATTTGATTGTGTTGAACATCTGCAGATTATGGTGCACCATTTGATGGTTCATGTGGCAAATGGAGTGATGGTGCGGTCCTGACGGGCAGAGGATGGTTCTTCCATGCCTTGGCTGCCAGTTTTGAAAAGGAGTGTCCTCCGCTGTTGGTTTGGCGGATCAGTGGGGTGTCTGTGAGGAGTAGAGAATAGCAGATCGAAGGTGTCTGGTTGGTTGGTGGAAAGTGAGGCTATTGTTGATGTATGCTGGTCCCTCATTGTGAAGGGCCTTGTAAACGTGGGTCAGCATCTTGAACCTGCATTTCTTCTGGATTGGGAGCTAGTGTAGTTTCTTGAGGTGGGGTGTGAAGTGGTTCCTTCTAAGGAGGTCGAGGATGAGTCTAGTCGCTTAGTTTTGAATTGTCTGGAGTCTCTTCAGGATATGTGTAGTGATACCAACAGAGTGTGCGAGTCCAGCCTGCTGTGAATGAGGGCCTGAGTGACAGTCCTTCTGGCGGTGACTGGGAACCACCTGAAGATCTTGCATAGCATACAACGCGTGTGGAAGCAGACGTATGAGTCTGCGTTGACTTACATCTTTATAGATAGCTTGCTGTCCAGGATGATGCCGAGGTTGCGGGTGTGGTCTGTTAGGGCAGGGAGAGGGATGAATTTTGGGTGCCACCGTGCATTGTTCCATGGTGAGGTGTTGTTTCCAAAGATGAGGACTTCTGTCTTGTCTGTGTTGAATTTGAGACAGTTGTCCTTCATCCAGTCAGCGATGTTCATCATGCATCTGTGGTAGCTGGTTCTGGTGGTGTATGAGTATTTGCACAGTGAGAAGAGGAGCTTGATGTCATTGGTGTAGGAGATGATGTTGACAGTGGCAGCCAGGGTAGTCATATAGTTGTTGAAGACTGATAGACGATCCTTGGGGCATACCGCAGATCATCACATTGGGCTCCGAGGTGAAAGATGGCAGACGGATCCTCTAGGTTCTACCGGTGAGGTAAGAGGTGATACATTTGGGGACGTCTTCCTGGATCCTGATGTGGTGGAGTCTGTTGATCAGGATGCGGTGGGAGATGATGTCAAATGCAGCTGACAAGTCCAGGAGGATGAGGGCTGCTGTTTCTCTGCTGTCCAGGAGGGCCCTGATGTCATTGGTGGCTGTGATCTGGTCTGTCTCTGTGCTGTGGTTGGCTCGGAATCCTGACTGGTAGGGGTCCAGGAGGTTGTGGTATTCAAGGTGTTAGGTGAGTTGCTGGTTGATCTCTTTCTCAAGGACCTTTGTTAGATATGGGAGAAGAGAGATGGCCCAGTAAATCTTCAGTTCAGCTTGGTAGGCAGATTTTTTTTTCATGAGCGGTTTCACTTCAGCATGTTTCCAGTCCTCAAGGAAGGAGACTGAGTTGATGGAGGTGTTCAGAACTTTGCTCAGCTCATCGCCGATTGTCTTGCTTCCGAGGTTGATGACGTGGTGAGGGCAGGGGTCCGTGGGTGCTCCAGAGTGCACAGAGTTCATGATGGCGATAGTGGCTTGCATGGTGGAAGAAGAGGTCCCAGTGGGTGAGCAGGTGTTCAGGTTTAGTGTTCAAGATACTGTTGGCAGCGAAGGGTTGGAGTTTGAAGTTTTCATAGATGGCCGAGATATTGTCATGGAAGAAGTCGGCAAGGTTGTCGCACAGTTCCTGGGAGGGTTTAACGTCATTCTCGGAGGTGCCAGGATTGGAAAAATTATCACAATGGTGAAGAGTTCCTCACTGTGGTTTGTGCTGGCTTCGATGCAGTCTACTAGCTTGTTCTTCTTAGTTTTTTTCAGTAGGCTGTGGTACTGATTGAGTGCTGTCCTGAATGCGGTGCAGTCTTCCTTCTTTTTGCTGATGCGTCACTTCCTTTCTAGTTATTGGCAGTTGCACTTTGTAGATTGCAGTTCCTTGGTGAACCAGCTGTCTCTTTAGGTAGGTCCTTTGGACTTGGCTATCTTAGCAGGAGCAATAGTGTGAATTAATTCTTTGATCCACTTGGAGAGGTTTTTTTGCTGCTTTTCAGGGTTGGGTGTTGGGACTGTGAGGTGAGAGCAAATAGAGTTGTTCCTCTGGTCATCTGATATTTTTTTACAGCCTCTGTGCATGGATCTGGGGGCTATGGAGCAAGGGTCGGTGGGTCTCGAGATGCAGAAGAAGTCGCTGTAATGGTTGGACCAGGTGATTTGTTGGAGTGGTTGTACTTGACTCTGTTATTGGAGGTGAAGATGGGGTAGAGCATGTGTCCTACAATGTGGGTAGGGTCGGTGACTAGCTGCATGAGGCCAATGTAACTCATGCTCTCCAGGAGGCCAGTGGTGTTGGCGTTGCTGTGGTCTTTGTGGTGGAATTTGAGGAAACTCTGGGAAGATGTAGTGCTCAGTCGATTACAACCAGGGAGATGATGTCTGGGACGGCATTGCAAAAGATGGGGCATGGTCCTGGTGGTCTGTAGGCAAGGGTGTCTTTGATGTTTTTTTTTGTCCGTGTGGAGTTCGAAGTTGAGGTGTTCCATAATCTGTATCGGGTCATTTGTGGAACCCATGTAGCGAATGGTGTCTTTGTAGATGATGGCGATTCCAGGTCCTTGTTTGTTGGTTTGGTCCCACTGGTTTATTTAGTAGCCTTTGGTGATGGTGATGGCGATGGCGATGTCTGATGATGAGTTGGAGTTCACCCAGGTCTCTGTGAGGAAGAAGATGTTCGAGATGAGATTGTGTCCCAAATCTCAATGGCATGTTTACTGAGCGATCGTGCATTGAGGAGGATGCACTGGAGATTTTCCTAACATCATGTTTTGCTCACATCACCACAGATGTTAGAATGCATGTATCCAGTGGGCCTGCTTACATGCCCCTACATTCACAATGACATGCCTCTTTATCTATTCTAAATGAACATGTAGCTAAGTTCTGTTGTGTTGGCACACTGACTGTAAATTGGTTGCAAGTGATTGATACCTTCCAATACTTCATCACGGTGTCATGGATCACACACAGACGTCAATCAGCTACATCCATGTACTCATTATACTTACTAATTGCATTGGGATCCCGGAAGCTGTTGATCTCAACCCGGTTAAAGGGAAGTGTCCACCTAGAAGACAACGATTTGGACATTACATTGTAAATAGTGCAGCTACACATGGTCCAGTTTCCATTATAAATACTATGTAATCCCCCAGTTTATTAAATATTTAACACTCTTGGCACCGATATGTGTACATTGTATTAATATGGGATGCAGTTAATCACCTTGCAGGGCTGAGCTGGCTGGATGTTGAAGCACAGAGGTATCTATCATCATATGCCTCACGCATGCCTCAGGCATGTGATGTTTTCAGTACTGCTGGTCAGCATCATCTCAGGCCCCCTTGTACCATGTTACATGGGTGACACTATTGGCCCTAGGAAGACCAAAGAAGTCATGTGATGGTAAAGGACAGGTATGTGTCACTGTAAGGACCATATCTGAATTTCCATGGTGCTGTGCAGGTGCGGACTAGCGGCAATTAATGCTACCCTGCAGCATGGTGCAAGAGTCCATGGCTTGTAAGCTGGTTACTATTATTCTGTCCTGTAAGGCCCACCTTCCTGCACAATAACATTTGTCTGAGGCATATTAATCTGCCTATGTGTGATGCACAATGCAGCACACATGTAATGTTTGACAAATATGGAGATTGAACATATATTTTCTCTGAACCCTGTGGAAGTCTGGCACGTCTTGCGCATTCCCTGGTCAATCACACATGTTAAATTAGGGAATGATTCTAATACCATGTGTGTTCAATGAGAACAACCACCCACAACCCATTGAACAGCCCCCTGGGCTAAGGTATGGCAATGCAACTATTGGCCCTGCGTTGTTTCACGCTGGCTCTATGTAGCCACACTGAGGCACACAAATGGCCCTTGTGTTGCTTGAATAATTCGACTTTAATTATTGCAATGCACTTGATGCAAGTTGCATGGTGCAATTTAAAACTATCACATTTCAAATGATGCCCCTTTAATGTTTATGTACTACATGCAGTTGTTACAAACAAACATTCCTACAGGGCCTCCGAGCTCCAGTCTCATCAGGTCTAACAGAACAGTCTCACTTGCCACTGAGCCACTGGATTCACGCTAGCCTGGCTGATGAGGGTGATTCCCCGAAGCTTCAGGGTGCTTCTTTCTGGCCCAGGGAGGACCTGGCTTGGCAGTTCGGGCTGGACTGTTCCCATGAGGAACAGGGTGAAGACTGACTTGCATGTGGCTGGGTGCAAACTGGTGTGGCGTGGTCAGCAAAAGAACCATGGATTAAATCCAGATCTTTGTGACTGGGGGTGATTGTGTACATTATTTAGCATTCTGTCCACCATTTTTCCTTTTTGATTTTGTCACAATAAGTGGGAAGGGTATGCCCGGACGTGGGTCCCATGCTTTTTATTCACCACTGGATATGAGCTATCCTGGCTGATTAGGGGTGATGTCCAGAAACCGGTCCCAGGATGCTTGTTCTGGTCCAGGGAGGACCTTGCTTGGCAGTTCGGGCTCAACTGTTCCCATGAGGAACAGGGTCAAAACTGATTTGTATATGGCTGAGTCCAACTGGGGTGGCGTTGTGAGCAAAAGAACGAAGAATTAAACCCAGATCTTTGGATGAATGTATGCATTGTTAAGCATTCCGTCCATCATTTGATCTTTTTGCTTTTTTCGCCCTAAGTGGGAAGAGCATGCCCAGTCGTGGGTCCTGTGCTCACTGTGCCGCTGGATTCAAGGTTGCCATAGCTGATGAGGGGTGATTACCCGTAAACGGTCCCAGCATGCTTGTTTCTGGTCCAGGGAGGCCTGACTTGACAGTTCAGGCTGGACTGATCCCATGAGGAACTGGGTCAAGACTGTATATGTCTGGGTCCAAACTGGGGTGGCATTGTGAGCAAAAGAATGCTGTATTAAACCCAGATCTTTGTGACTGGTGGTGAATGTATGCATTGTTCAGAATCCTGTTCATCATTTGTTCTTTTCACTTGCCACTACATCAGCCCAACCCTGTGTTTGTTTGTGAGACGGTGCACTCACCTCCAATGATTCGGTCAATGCACACGTTGCCACCTATCCTTCCTGTCCTTGGGAGGGTAGCCCCTGGCTGTCTATACACCCAGATGCCACCATGTCTGTCAGAGAGTGCAAAATTAGCTAATGGAGGCCCCCCACCTCTTCCCTTGAGAAATTCCTATCCTACCCAGAGGGCATGACTGGGAACCCAAAGCAGCTTGGCAAAGTTTGTCAGACTCACCCTCATACGCTGCATTGCAAGTCCAGCAAGCGAGGCTGACCACTACAAAGAAAGGCTTAGAGGGGTTATGACCCCAAGAAAATTTGGGAATTGTTTTCACATTCTTCAATAGATGTGCCAATACATACTCAATTGTTTTAGCTTTAAAAGCATAGTAAATGATGACCTTACTGTGCACCAGGATATGACAATTTTTGTTTGGGCTCTTCAATGATTCCCTCACTATCACTCACCTACAGTGCTCTCAACTCTCCATAGCACCTCTTTCACATGTATTCCGTATATTTTATAGAACCTCTTAACCCAGTATAGGGTGTTGGAGAACTTTACATCACACACATCATACAGCGACAATGAATCATACGTGTGTAAATAACGGTATGGACCATGTTATATAAGGTGAAGGAATCTACAAAGTGTAAGAGTCACATGTCATCCACATTTGTAGGCATGTTTTTTTAAGAGTTTGGAGAAGCACAAGCTCGGGATTTGGGATATAACACAGTGGCTAGGGTTGACTTTAATAAGAATGCATTTCTACCCAAGGAAAACATTTTTTAGAAACCTCAAGATAATGAAAGACTGGGAAAAAAACATAACTTTCCACCCTTTACCATGCAATTTGCATGCAGCTAATTTTTTTTTTTTTTTTTTTTTTTTTTTTTTAAAACCTTTATTCGTGCATCTTAAAAGAACAAATACGGGCCTACAACCGTCAGGCCGGCCACGATACAGTAAAGCACTGATACCCACATTACAGCCCCCGTGCATCAACGGTCAGGATTAACAACAGGTTATACGTTACATACTGGAGATATCTTTGAAACCCGGGGAAGGAGAGGTGAAGGTTAATTTTAAGTTTTTTGATGATTTTATCAGAGAAAAAAAAAGTCAATGAAGGATAAGAGCAAAGTAGATTCGAGTCCGCAAGATAGCTTCACCACACGGGCGAGCAGCAACATCAGTAAGAACAACAATGGGAGTAAAATCTCAATCAGTGAGGCGGTGCAGAGATATATCAGGATAGTCACATAAGCAAGTACGCGCCCCTCCAGAGCCGCCCCCACTCGATCCACCCCACACCCGGACCCCGAATCGAAGAAAGTAGAGCACAGAGACATAAAAGAGAAAGGCCCATAGAACTAATTGAGAACAGAGTATTACCCCCCCACCCTACACCAATGCGGAGGCTACGGCCTACCCCCCCCCCAGCATAGTGCCTGTCGCCCAATGAACCCGAAATATAGAGAAGAGAGAAAGTAGGAACAGAGTAAAGAAGGGAAGAAAGCAGAAAAGAAGGTGGGGAGGAGCCCACTGGACACCAGAGCGCCCCGAACCATCAGCCAGTTATGGCCCCCACACACTGGAAGCCCTCTACGCCAAAAAACGGCATGCAAAGATACCATGGCACCACAGTTTAAGCAAGGGATACAAGTCGCGACGAGTGCGCGCAAAACATACATACAGTCCCAGTCCCAGGCCAGCCCGTCCATAACCATAGCGATAGAAGTCAGTCTAGCCCTGGCCCGATCGCGGGCTTGGGATTAAACCAGCTCCTGCGTGAAGGCCCCATGTCCCGAGCAGACAAAGACAAGATGGCCGCTCGTGAGAGGATGATGAAGTAGGATCACGAAATGGCCGCCGACCACCGATTGGGGTCCCTCGTTGCACCACATAAAATCCAAACCTGGCAAGTAAGGTACAGGAGTTCCAGAAAAAGGCAGCAGTGGGCCACCGCGGACGGTCCCTCGAAGCCGTTAGGTATCGCTCAGCAGGATAGCCTCGCGGACGCGGTGAGGCAGGGAACAATGAAGCAGGCTGCCATGACCAGGGGGACAAAGTATCCGCAGTTGAGGTGGAGAGCGGTGGACCCTGGGCGCCGGGAGCGCTAGATGAAGGCACCAGTGTAGCACAATCATACACCGCCGCTGCGTCCCCGCAAGAGGACAAGAGCACCGGGAGACCTACGCCCTGTGGATGACAAACAGTGCGCTCACGGCCCGCAGCCGACAGTATGGGGTCAAACCTCTCACTCAGCGCCTGCAGGCCAGCGCACATCTGTAGTTGAAAGTCCCGCAGGACAGCCAGAACGGAGCCGCATGTCAGCGGAAGCTGGGCCCCAACATCAGCAGCAATCCGGGACGGCACTGTGGAGCTGGTGTCCGGAAGAGGGAGGGCGAAGTGGGCAGCGGGCGAGACCGGAGTATCACCCCCCAGCCGCGAGCAGGCACTCAACGCCATGTTTTGCCGCTATACGGTGCACTGGCCAGGGGGGGGGGTCGTGGCAAGGGGTCAATTCCCCTCAGGTCTACGCCGCAACAGGAAAGGCCGACAGTCGCTTATCTTCTCGCCGGTCCCCCTCGCCGCTGGCTAGGCAATAGGCAAAGGGGGCAGCAGCCCCCCGCAGCTCGGTCCTCAGAGCGGGGCAGGAGACTCACCGCACCGGGGCCCACCCCACAGCTCCAGCCCGTCAGGCACAGGATGCAGAAGGTGTCCGGCCGTCTCTCCTCGGGCTCATCCGGCAACGATCCATGGTGCAAGGCGAGATCGGGACCGCGGGGCTCAGGTTAGCGCTAGCTGGTCCGGTAACTGCGGAGCTTCCAGGAGGCCGGCAAAGGCCGTAAGGGCGCAGGGTTCAGTGCCGAGGACAAAAGCACCCAGAACACGGGCATCCGGGCGGGTTGAGACTCCGGGAAAGCAGCAGCGCGGTCAGCGCGTCTTCGCACACGGTGCACCTCGAGAATCGGCAAGGATGAGCATCAGGATAGTAGTCCGAGGCCACGGACCGACGGAGCCGGGCGCTCAAGCGTCTGCTCCGGTCGCCATCTTGGCTCCTCCCCCCTGCATGCAGCTAATTGATGGCTGTTCATAGCTCATTGTGCTAGATTACGATTGTAATTTATGAAATGCACAGTCACAAAATAATTTCTATGACAAAAGCACTAACCAATGGAGCAATACATGTAAAATATTGTTCTTTGATATGCATGGTGCACATTATTTACAGCAGGTATATTAACCCTTTGCACAACTGTAGGTAAGTGCCCTTTTTAGGTCGGGCATCAGCACACATGCGCTGTCTGCAAGACCTATTGTACTTACCATACTGAGTGCAATAACGCCTGCTGCTTTCTATAGGTTCACTCTTGCGTTGCTCCTCTTTCCTGGCTCCTCATCGGTTGGCGCTCCCGAGACATCATTCCCATTTTCTGCTCGGGAGCACCGGACAACTACAGTTTCATTTCACTGCAGGTTTGTATTTTGTCCTTTTGGGACTACTTTGTTTATTTCCTGTTTAGCAAACAAATACGAAAGCAGTTTTAAAATGCTGCTGTTTATTGCTTGTTTTTATTTTATTATTTTTCTAGCTTCTTGCAAACTTCATGTGAATTAGTATTTTCAATATTGAGGATGTTGTTTAGTGATACTACAGTGCTGTTTATATTGATTAGTTTCTCATATTTAGCACATGCTCCTACCATCGTAGCAGCTCAGTAGCAGCTCCGTGGACCTAGTAAAATTGAAATGAGTTTTATGGTGGAGTAGGATGCTTACATCCGCATTATGCGTAGGCTAAGAAAAATCTTCCAATGGATTCCAATTGAATCAAGGAAGCAATTGATTCAAGGTCCGATCTAGGTCGTATTGACTATGGTAATGCCTTGCTGGCCTCAATCAATGTACCGCTGAGAATAGCAGGAGATCTTTTTCCTTTCTTGCCCCCACATTCTGGAACAAACTCCCAGTCCATCTGCTCTCTATTACAGAGCATAATCGAGTTCACAGGGAATTAAAAACATGGTTGTTTGATCATTAGTAGCATCCCCTTTTTCTGTCACCAGGAATGGAGTCGTACCCTAGCACCATGAGACCCCAGGGTGATATATGCGCTCAATAAATTATACTTAACTTGACTTGGTTTTGTGTTTGGCGCCACCGGGGACGGACTTGGAATTATAAGCCGCCCTGGCAAATATTGTCAAACCACCACCCTACTGCGCATAGCAAGCGAGAGCTGCGAACAAGCCCAACCAGTGGGAGGTGGGATTACGGGACCTGAACTTCTCATCTCCATGGGTTTTTTTGGGGGGGGAGAATATAATGCTTTATTCAAAACATGTTTCATTATCTATAAACTGAATATTTATTTTTTGGCATGTATTTTTGACTTTTAGGTCTGTTTTTATTCATATTTATGTTTTACTAACTTCATCTGTATTTATCTATATTTATTTTTGGGTTTGTGGAACAAATGAGCTGTAATTAGTATACTTCCACACTTAAATGACAAACTTACATTCATACTTGATTTCAGGACAGGATTCAACTATAGGAACATGTATAGAGGATAAATCAATACCCATGAAGGCGTATACATTTTAGAATCAACCGTGTGCAAATTTACAGGTGTTTAAGCCTCAGAAAGAAACTTGAATTTTTTTAAATCCACACAACTATTTGTCTCGAAGGCATGACTAACAACTTAATAAATTAATCAAATG
Source organism: Triturus cristatus (assembly GCF_964204655.1). Classification (NCBI taxonomy): domain Eukaryota; kingdom Metazoa; phylum Chordata; class Amphibia; order Caudata; family Salamandridae; genus Triturus; species Triturus cristatus. Next base: position 400,155,099 of record NC_140588.1, on the reverse strand, counting down.
ACGACATATTTTCCATTTTTATCCGTACTTAAAAATAAATACAGACAGGGAAACAGATGTTTTTCTGCCAGCATGTATTTGTAAAAACTGAAAACTTGGAACCTTATATAAATAAGTAACTTCCCTTTTAAAGCATAATGTACGATGACGTTACAGTGCGCCATGATATTCAATTTTGGTGGGAACAAGCAGTGCACAGCAGTCATGTTTATATAGAGTGGAGGACTGGATGAGGTAATCATGCATACACCTGTTTTACAGGTGAGTAGTGCATCGCCTCTGTACTGTTGAGAGCATCAGGTGGGCCTCATTGTTGCCCCTCACACTGCAAGACCAACACCTCACAGTGTGCAGACAGGGGGCCAAACCCATAATATTTCCCAGACCTGGGAAAGGGCATGAGAGAGCCTGTAGGCAGTGGACCCAGCGCCGGCCCCCGCCATCAGGCTGAAGCCATGGCAAAGACACTTTTACTTTCACATCCCAGGTGCAGTTATAAATGGAGCTGGGGACACCGGGTCTCCAGTCTCATCCACTCACTCGCCATGCAGTCCTGGGGTTAAGAAATTACGGGGCATATTATCATGCACGGCATTAAAATTATCGCCGCTTTAGCGGCAGAAAACAGCGGCTCAAGCAGCGATAATGGGCTTGATAATATGCCCGTGAGAATTCCAATAGAAGCCCATGTTGACACCAGAACATGGGCTTCTATGGGAATTCTCAAGGGCATATTATCAATCTCATTATCGCCACTTTAGCGGCAGTTTTCTGCCGCTAAAGCGGCACTACTTTTAACGCCGTTTTCTTGATAATATGCCCCTAAATCAGTACACATTCTTTTTGTCTAAAATACACTAAGTACTCCTTGCAGTGAAACCGTAATAGACCATCCACACTGACCGGAATCATTTGATGGAATTTCCTTATGGACTGAATGAATAACCCTTCATGATGTCTCTGGCACTCCATCATGTATACTTAAGGATAAATCTATCCCACTTTAGCTCACCTGCGTCTCTTTAAAACGTGTCTGCCTCATAGTTCTGTGATTATATATTATAAGTCACTAAAATAGCTCAGCGCAGCTTAATAATGCACCGTAAGCAGATCAGACGTCTTTGTCTAAACTGACGTTTAGGTTGTACGGGTGACTCCATGCCCTGTCTTTCATCCCTCCTAGGTCTATAACATGTTTCCTGGTAAGTTATAATAACAGATAATAATGACACATTAGCTACTAATTTTCATTCTTCTCCAGACATGGCAATATGAGAGTGGGAAGGGGTGCAGCAGCAAGAACAGGAGAAGAGGAGAGAATGAGTGATTGCTGTGAGAGAGAAACACATCCTCATCGGTGCCGCAGTCTGTCCCATCGTTAGATGCAAAACCTAAGACAAGAGCTTTTGTTCTCAACATCAGCAAGACCCCATCCGTAAGAATGTCTGTTTAATGTCTCATGATAAGAACATCCGTCTGTGTTCGCATCTTTGTGAATATTTATTTATATGTATGTAGGTGATATACATTTAGTTTCCTCTCTGCAGTGAAAACTTGGCGTGAGAGGTAGACATGACAGTCTACAATAGATGCCTGTGTCCTTCTCTGTACACCTAAGGGCCTCTTTACTGTTTGCATGTGCAATTTGGATGTAATAGGTCTCGCATTTGCGATAGTTTAAGCTATTGGCATTTTAAATGACAATGCTTTTTATTTGTTTTAAAAATTAAAACATAAATAAAAGGCATTGTCATTTATAAACCCCAATAGCTCAAACTTGTATAAATGCGAGACCTATTGCATTGCAGATGCTTGTTGACATCGTTACCCCCACCACCACTTTTTGCCTGGTATCTAATGCAATTCTGACTGAAAGTGTGCTGTGTTCCTCAATTGGCACCACTTTATGCTCCATTTAAGCCCCTAGTAAACAGTGCCCCGGGTACCTAGGGCATTGGGACTAAAGAGGGTCCCTAAGGGATGCAGCAGGCATATTAACCCTCTGCACTACTGTATGTAGGTAAGTGCCCTTTCTGACATTGTTACCCCACCTACTTTTTGCCTGGTATCTGATGCAAGGTTGACTGAAAGTGTACTGGGTTCCACAATTGGCACCACTTTAGGCTCCATTTAAGCCCCTAGTAAACAGTTCCCCTGGTATGTAGGGTATTGGGACTAAAGAGGGTCCTGAGGGCTGCCTCACCAAGCTCATGCAAACTGCTATTGTAGCCTGTGTGTCTTGGTGCTGAGAAAATTGAAAAGCTGACATGGCACACATCCCTATGTGCTGTGACTGCAAAATACAATATGTGGTATAGGTAAAACCACACCTACAGCAGGCCTTACAGCCCTAGAGCAGGGTGCACTAGACCCCGTGTGTGGGCATATCTGCTTGGGTGGATGTGCCCCAGCGATATCTAAGTCACTTCTTAGATACTGCAAGTGCACAGGGAAGCCGTAACAAGTACATGGGCTGAGCACTCATGTTTACGAGTCCCCAGCTACATGATGGCTTAACTTTAACCCCAGATGTGTAGTACCAAACATCCCATATAATGAAACCTACACTCATGCCAGTGATGGATTTATTAACAAATGTACCCAGAGGGGACCTTAGTGGTGCCCCTGAAAACCTACCAACTACTAGTGTGTTGACTGACTGGTGTTGACCAGCCAGCTACCACAGAAGAGTTGCTAACCCCCTTAGGTGAGAGTCTTAGCTTTCAAGGTTCAGGAACAAAACCTGCTCTGGGAAGAGGTGTCCACACCTTCTCCACAGAGGATCTGCAATCCAGGACAGGAAGCTTCAAAGGCTTCGCCGCCTTTGTTATGCAACCCTGGCCTCTCCTGATAGCGAAGATGCCCACCCGCCTGTCCAGGCCCCACATTTGACAGAAAGACAGGCAGAAAAACTAGGAAGTTATGAGATATGTCTAACACCAAGCCAGCACTACTCCTAAGGTGGACTAGCTGATGTGAAAATCCCTTTTCAAATTCCTCTATCTTGTTTTGGACAAATTTAACATTTTAGGGTCAGGGTTATGCCCACTTCCCACAGTAAGTGGTCATATAGAGGGTCACATAGAGGGTGCAGACGCCCTTAACAGTAGGGGAGCCCATTGGGCACTAACTGTCACTCCCCTTAACACCACTAAATTGAGTACTTAGGTGGCACCTCTGAACCCAGGAACACAGATTTGACAGACCAAGTGAAGAAGGGCGAAGAAGGGTCACTGCCTGGCGAGACCTGCAGAAGAACTGTGAACTTTTGGATTGAAACCTTGCCTGCTCGCAACTCTCTCAACAGTCGCGTTAGAGTGACTATTCAAAACTGCCACTAGACAAAACTCCCATCTTTCTCTAGCAGGTACAGTAATCCCCAGAAGTAGCTTGACATTCTTATTGTTGCCAAAAGACTGTTGGATACCCAAGAAAGTTTGTAGTGCTTTTAAAACTGCTGCCCTGCTACAAAAAGCGGACCCACTAACAAAAGCGACCCCCACCTATCCAGCCTCCCTGGGAAATGCCCGATGACTAGTACAGCCAATCCGGGCTTGTCTACCCCTTCCAGACATGTCCATATCCCTCACTGACATATGACCCCCCCAAAAAAACTTAAAATTAAGCCTACCCCTAATATGAATAACCCCTCCTATATTTATATAACCCCTAAATAGACAGACACCCAACTATACAAAGACAAATACTAATACAATACAAAAAGACACAATTCACACAAGACAGGGACAGACCAGATATGAAAGATCAAAAATCCCTCCAAAACACCAGGCACTGTCAAAAACACCTCCGATACCCAGCACACACTAACAGACTATAAGGGGAAGAGAAACTAACCTATACACTTCCTAGTGTGCAGCCTGCCACACCCATTGTATCATTTCCTGGGTGTGTCCAGCACTATTCCAACATTTGCGTCTATTTTTCTGACATTTCTATGCAAATTGGCATTGGGTGATGGATACACTGCACAGTAGCTCTTCTGCAGTACCGTCTGTTCCACACAATGGTGGTAATGTGTTGGTACTGACCCACACCACTGGACGATGCCCGGCACAACAGGGCAATGCACGGGTTCTATCCACACAACAGGGCTGATAAAATGAATCTACTGTAGAGGCCTACGTTATGCTGGATCAAACACCTTAGACCCACTCCCATTTGTCCAGGACTGGGTTGGCACCTCTTGGCAGGTCTGTGTGACAGAGTGCAGTGTCCAGGTGGTGAAGCAGAGTGGTTGGAAATGTTTCATGTGCCTGCGACTTTATGCAGGAAACAGGGTAGATTACCCGTGGAGTCAGTCTGTTTTCAAGTAATGCGTGTGTAGTTCTTATCACCCAGCCAGGAGATCAGCAGGCAGCATGGCAGCACAGCAAGGCAGGAGTCAAGAGCTGTATGATCACACATCAGTTTCCACAGGAGTTAGCAGGGTAAAAACCAGGATTCTCTGGCTTATGGCCCACTCAATTTGATTCCCTATTCAGCTCAACCTCTCTCTTCCTGCAGTGTCAGTAACCATCCTTGTGATCTGTCATTCATGCAACACACACTTAATGAAGCACAGAGACAGTCTGGCTCCCCAATACTTCAGTGTATGCCCCACCAAGCTTGCAGCTTAGATAGACTTGCAAACCCCGTCTAGTGTAATTCCAATATTCTTCATGGTTTGACCAGGGAACCATGTCTTACACACAAAGCTAGATAAGGTCCTCCATGTAACGTAACAAAAATATTTTTACGGGGATTGAGGCAAATGGGACTGCTCTTGTCTAGATGTAAGATAATATGTCAGAAAGGCAGTAAAGTGCTCAGGACCGGAGACTCAAACCCCTAAGTCTCCTGGGACCACAAGGATCCCTCAATAACATAAAAACCTGAATGATCCAGAATCCTTAATTGCAGTTATTCAGGTACAGTAATCCCCAGAAGTAGCTTGACATTCTTATTGTTGCCAAAAGACTGTTGGATACCCAAGAAAGTTTGTAGTGCTTTTAAAACTGCTGCCCTGCTACAAAAAGCGGACCCACTAACAAAAGCGACCCCCCACCTATCCAGCCTCCCTGGGAAATGCCCGATGACTAGTACAGCCAATCCGGGCTTGTCTACCCCTTCCAGACATGTCCATATCCCTCACTGACATATGACCCCCCCAAAAAAACTTAAAATTAAGCCTACCCCTAATATGAATAACCCCTCCTATATTTATATAACCCCTAAATAGACAGACACCCAACTATACAAAGACAAATACTAATACAATACAAAAAGACACAATTCACACAAGACAGGGACAGACCAGATATGAAAGATCAAAAATCCCTCCAAAACACCAGGCACTGTCAAAAACACCTCCGATACCCAGCACACACTAACAGACTACAAGGGGAAGAGAAACTAACCTATACACTTCCTAGCGTGCAGCCTGCCACACCCATTGTATCATTTCCTGGGTGTGTCCAGCACTATTCCAACATTTGCGTCTATTTTTCTGACATTTCTATGCAAATTGGCATTGGGTGATGGATACACTGCACAGTAGCTCTTCTGCAGTACCGTCTGTTCCACACAATGGTGGTAATGTGTTGGTACTGACCCACACTACTGGACGATGCCCGGCACAACAGGGCAATGCACGGGTTCTATCCACACAACAGGGCTGATAAAATGAATCTACTGTAGAGGCCTACGTTATGCTGGATCAAACACCTTAGACCCACTCCCATTTGTCCAGGACTGGGTTGGCACCTCTTGGCAGGTCTGTGTGACAGAGGGCAGTGTCCAGGTGGTGAAGCAGAGTGGTTGGAAATGTTTCATGTGCCTGTGACTTTATGCAGGAAACAGGGTAGATTACCCGTGGAGTCAGTCTGTTTTCAAGTAATGCGTGTGTAGTTCTTATCACCCAGCCAGGAGATCAGCAGGCAGCATGGCAGCACAGCAAGGCAGGAGTCAAGAGCTGTATGATCACACATCAGTTTCCACAGGAGTTAGCAGGGTAAAAACCAGGATTCTCTGGCTTATGGCCCACTCAATTTGATTCCCTATTCAGCTCAACCTCTCTCTTCCTGCAGAGTAAGTAACCCTCCTTGTGATCTGTCATTCATGCAACACACACTTAATGAAGCACAGAGACAGTCTGGCTCCCCAATACTTCAGTGTATGCCCCACCAAGCTTGCAGCTTAGATAGACTTGCAAACCCCGTCTAGTGTAATTCCAATATTCTTCATGGTTTGACCAGGCAACCATGTCTTACACACAAAGCTAGATAAGGTCCTCCATGTAACGTAACAAAAATATTTTTACGGGGATTGAGGCAAATGGGACTGCTCTTGTCTAGATGTAAGATAATATGTCAGAAAGGCAGTAAAGTGCTCAGGACCGGAGACTCAAACCCCTAAGTCTCCTGGGACCACAAGGATCCCTCAATAACATAAAAACCTGAATGATCCAGAATCCTTAATTGCAGTTATTCACATATACAATATAGTTGCATACATGAGTTTATCATTCATTAATATTCTTTAACCACACAGTTTAAACATGATATTGATTCAGCAGGTGTGTTTCAATCTCTTTAGTCGTGACTTATTCTTCACAATAGATAAAACCGTAGTCAATGCGTTTTGTCCTCTCGGACTTCTTCAGGGCTACAAACAATATACATATGTACAGAATATATTTACAAAATTTTAAATCAATTAAAACATTTTTACATCTATTTTGTTACATATTTAAACAATATAGTTAATTAAATCTAATCTGATGAAACAGTTTTATTTTTATAGAAAAAATAAATTTTTGTAGAAAACAATATGCAACTTCACACCCGAAAGAGTGCCACTTATTAATTCCTTGCAACCATCAATTTTGTTACTATCCCAGCTGAAATAGAGACTTTCTGGCAATAACCACTGTAGAAAGTATTCACTGAACTGCTAACACATATAGTATTGTGCTCTAGGTGGGGTGGAGCACACAAGAAATGCTTATACATGGAGAGATTTGTAAGCCATTTTATTAATTTAACTTATCACCCAAACTGATAACCCCTAACCTGACCTATAGTTACATTACTCTTACCAGAAAAAGAAAATGTTTGGCCTCCAATCTTGAAAGCTGTAACCGTTGTTCTACTTCTTCTTTTGTGATAGAATTGGATGATTTATTTATTGAGAAAATGAGTGCCATCATAAGTGATCCAAAGAAAGAGAAGGAGGGAGGCTTTTGAACAAATTAACCTATTTAATAATGCTTCAAAATGTTGATGTATTCCTACCTTTATTTTAGGGTGAAGTTCATTCCAATGTAGTTATTTTAAAAAAAGATGAAGAAACAGTGTAAGGCAATCCATCTCGTATTTGGACCTTTTGCCTGGGAGTAATGCTTCCGTTGGTATTACACCAATGGTAAATTGATTGGAAACATGAGTTCCAGATAAATAACTTAATTTAATTATATGTCTTCTGTATATACATACTCGTTTCAATTCTTCAATTTCCTATTTGATGATAGTGTTTTTTTAGGAAAAATATCGTCCCACTTCTATACGACCAAAGGATTGAGGGTCCTTGGTCCACACCATCCCCATTTATTGATTATTTGTCCCAATGGTTGGACCTGACTTTAGATAAAAGGCAAAGCAGTCCCAATATTATTATGGAACCCTTCCTTCAAACGATATTTTGTATTTAATAAAAGTACAGAGCCAAGGTCTCCATTGGAAAATATACTCATGAGTAGGAGATGACAGCCCCATTACTCCTCCGGGGGGAGGGGGTCTGGTGACAGCATACCATGGCAATTTTATTTTTCTGCCCACAATATATAATCTAAAATCATGATACCTTATATATTATGGCTGCAATCCCCTAACATCACCATATCAAAGTCCCTTTATTCCAAAAAGCATTCCACTTAGCATCTGGCTTACTTCTAATTTCCTAAGGCTCGCGTAACGGCGTGGAGTCAGCAATGTGTGAAAACCAAGCCGTTCAGAGGCTCGATTTAAATAGCCCACTTATTGATGTCATCTGTGTCTTGTTCGGAATTTTGTTCCCTTAGATTACATTTTTATGGTCACCATCTTGAAATGATGAAATAATCACTTTCAAACTTAAGGATTGGTATTGTTATGTCCAATCTACTTTACAATTAGTTTTGCTTTTAAATAAAAAAGACTATGTTTAATACTAGGCATTATGTTGCCTGTGACTGATAAAAGAGATACTATATGTGTCTGTAGACAACCAAAACTTGATAATAAAAGAACATAATAGGCTATGCACCACTACTTATCAAGTTGGCGTGTATAGGTTATAACAACAATATGCCACTTACTAGTGTCTTTTTGGACACTCTAAGATGGCGGCCAGAATAAAGCTGAATTAGGCCATGCATTTTTTCCACAATGTAATCAGCAATGGCCCTTCACTGATGCCAAATTGATTTAAATATAATCAACTATAATATCCCTGTAGCAAAAACCAGACTAGGAGTTGGACCGTAAGTGGATGTTTACGAGTACCAACTTTAACATGCCAGCTCAAAAATGGTTCCTCTTTCAAGCTCAGTAATGGAGGTTGTAAGAAACTGAAGCAAGCCACGCATTCTTTAGTCCCGTGCTGGAATCAAAAAGGGACTTATGCTTAGACTAAATTACTAGACTTGTCCAAAATAACATTACATTTAATATCCGTGTAGAAATAATTGAAATAATAGTTAGACTGTAAATAAGAACACTATATTTTAGAGAAACCGCAGTGTGGGCTTAAATGGCTGCACCAGTATATTAGTTCCTATGAGTGTTTAAATCATTATGCTCCATTTTTCGAAACCCCACTGCTATTGAAGTCATACTATAGGAGAAGAAAACGTCTCTTAGAGTAAAGAAATAATGAAAATAAGCGTATAACCAAATATAGTACATTCATAGATTAGAAACAATATCAAATTCATGCGATTTGAAACACAATTCAAGTGCGGGGAGTCTTGAAATTTCTTTTCTTCATATAATCTTTATTTTCATTTCCAATCAGAAGCATAATGCCCAGCCAACACGTTTCATCCAATAGATGGACTTCATCAGGGCTGTAAAACAGTTAGAAAAAACATTATAGAAATTATCCTAAAATTATATATACATATAGTTACACAAAGTCTTACGAAGAAGACCTATATTATACAATATACAATAAGTAAGGCCAGATAGACATGAACATGATAAAAAGGACATGAGGCAATTCTACCTCTAATAATGACAATTTCTCTCAATACTGGAATTTTTATCCTGTAGTAAGATGCTCCCTGCCTATATCCATTCTTAATATTGGTTTCCAATTGGTTATGGTATTTGTGTTTTTCATATGGAAAAGCAGCCTACACATAATCCAAAAATCATTGTACATGTTTCCCAACAAAAAATCCTCATTGTTATTGCAAATGCACTCAGTTCAGACATGATCTGTATATAAGAGTATCAAAGGAGAAAACAGTGGACATTCAGATCAAAAAAAGGATTAATATTCCACAAATATATAAGGTATTCTACGTCCCATTTATAAGACCTGAAAAAATAGTCAATGAGGTACTTCCCATGAGTTGAAGTACCGCAGTACTGAAGGTGATTATGACTGTTGGAAACAATAGCTCATCAACCCACTAAGGGTCTATTAAAGAAAATATTTATATAAGTAGCACTCACATGTGAATCAGATCATAAAGATCAGCAAATCAATCTACGAATGTGAAATCTTGAAAGCCAAGAATCTTGTGACATTTTGTTAATGATATATCCGAGCTAAAAAGAAGAGCGCAAAATCTATCATGGCTATAATCAATGCATCCATCCATTAATCTATGAGAGGGCAGCAAGTACATTATTCTAAAGAAATGTGATTGCCCACCTAAATTATATACCATCTAATTTACACTTCCAAGAACCTAATAAGTCTAATAGGATAATTATTGAAAGAACAGAACTCTCTTGGGAACAGCTCATGTAAATCACCAAACAGGTTTAGTGATCTATATAAATATACATTGATATTTCAATCGCACCTATATATTCTGGATTTTCTAAGGATTATTGCCTTCTATCCATGCTATGATAAAAGGGGGAGTACAAAACCTATCTTTAGAAAAATCACTCCATCTCTTTCATTAGAGAAAACACCAAAGTTAACATTATAACAGTGTCATTAAAGTCACCCCCTCTCTTCTTCGGGTAAAATGCACCAATAAAAAGTGAGAAATATGATGTCTACGAGACAGACATTAAGCCAATCACTACGAGAGAGACAATGAACCAATCCCCAATATTCTACAGCTATTTCTAGGTAAAGAAAAGAGGCATTCTATTTACATACGTGTGGTTCCCTCTCTGGTAGACTCGATGTATCGCCCAATCAGATCGCTCCTAAGGAAAAAAACATTCTAAATGCACAAGTTTGCCTTCAATCCAAAACATGTAAATTGAAACATCCGAATGAGTTCGTCATTGCGAATCTGTACTCCAATTACATTCAAGCAAGTTAATCTTATTCCAAAATGATATGCGATCCAACCAACCTCAGGATACTAACGTAAGGGTGCCGGCAAGTTCATACATACTTTCCTCTGAATCAAACAGACTTGCCCAGTCAATTCCATCGAGTGGAATGGTGCTCTTACCATCACTTCTTTTCCAGTGTGGCTCAGAGAGAATTTAACTGCAAGAGCACGTTACTCACCGTAGCAATCATACCTCCAGTTCCTATTCAAATGTAATGAAAAAACAAATCCAACCAATCATTAAGATTCCAAAATAAGATAAAAACCTTCAAAAAGCACAAAGTTGTTAACATTTTCACAATTCCCAAGGTTTGAAAACTAGGTTTTGAGATCATTCCGAACTGAGAGTGAAATAACCATACAATTTTTAAATAGTTCAAATCTCATCTCATTTGACACTTATTTTAGTCATTTCCTTACTCATGAGATATTTTAAATTAACAGTATACGTTTCTAGAGTTCAACCTCTAAATGTCTTTCTAAATTCTGGCAAAGAGTAACTCTGCATTAATTAAAATGTACACAGGACATAGTCCTAAATTGCATATCAGACATAATGTTCTTTTTCAATTTAGAAGTTAAAACCAGTTAAAAAAAATGACAGCAAAAAAAACCAGTTAGTCATTATAATGAGGTCATTAGATTTTAGAGATGTACGTATGAACTTATTAAAAAAAATGCAGTTCACTCTCTAAATTGAGGCCCAGCTGTACACTTCTCAATCTACTTATCCATTTTGCCTCATTTTGTCTCAATCTCAGTTCTTTGCTTCCAACCCTTAGGTCATTTTCGAGTTTCTGGATCCCATGAAATTTGAAGCCCATTTTATTAGGATGACATTTGAGCCTGTGCTGTGCAAGTGGCGATTTCTGATCTTTATTGATGACAGCCCTCCTATGTTCTTGTATCCTCATCTTAAGTGATCTAATAGTGCTGCTAATGTAGATTTTACTGCAATTACAAATTATAACATAAATCACAAAAGTACTATTGCAATTAATAAACTGATTAATTTGAAATGAATTGTGTGTTTTATACTGAAACTCCTTGCATTTGCAACCATGCTCGCAAATAATGCAACTGCCACAGGTATAAAAACCTCTTGGTTGTGTTAGCCATGAGGAACCAGTTGAAGTACTCACTGGCAGTTTTAAGTAATTCCTCATTAACTTTTTCTAATCATGGGTCCTCTTTTATATGTGACAAAGGGTTTAGTTATAACATTAGTCAGTCCTTGAACACCTCTGAGTAAGTTTAAGTGTTTTTGTAGAATTTTGTAAATCTGATGATGGTGTTGATTATACATAGTTACTAAAGCTATACGGTCATTGGTTTTTCTCTTGATTTTAAGTTTTAAGGTATCTGATCTTTTGACCTTCATAATTCTCTTTTCCGCCATACCCAAAAGTTGCTCAGTGTATGCACGTTCTCGTAATCCTTGATTCAGGTCCTCTAAAGAGTCTACAAACTCTCGCTCCATTCTCCAATTTCTTCTTAGACATATCATCTCACCATAAGGAATGCCTGAGATGACAGATCTTGGATGGGTACTATCTACCCTTAGTAAGCTGTTAGTAGAAGTCTCTTTTCTGTAAAGTTTACTGTGTATTTTGTTATCTGCAATGTACAGCCATACATCCAGGTAATCAATTTGTGTTTTACTACAACAGTTAGTAAGGCTTACATTCATGGTGTTGTCATTTAGATATTCAACGTAACTTCTAAGACTCTCATTATTGCCTCTCCAGATTATCAAAATATTGTCAATAAAACGCCCACAAAAGATTACATTATCCATCCAAGTATCAGCCCTGGGGGACCAGGCATGCTCCCTCTCAAACCAACCCATAAAGAGGTTGGTATAAGAGAGAGCAAACATGGGCCCTATGGCCGTACCACTTATTTGATGGTACCATTCATCCCTGAACAGAAAAATGTTATTCTGCAAAATCATCTTCGAATGTTCTGTTAAGCTCGCACTTCTTTTGGAAAGGTAGTGTTGCAATGCTATTTGCCCCAGCCTGTTCTCTATGCATGTATAAAGCCCCACTACATCCAAGGGGGCAAACAATAAAGATGGATCCCATTCTACATCAAGTAATTTAGTCATTACATCGGTGGTATCTCTGATGTAAGAAGGTAAGTTAACCACTAAGGGTTTAAGAAATAAATCAACATATTCCGAGAGGTGCTCGGTCAGACTCCCAATGCCCGAGATGATTGGTCTCCCTGGAGGATTGGTTTTGGACTTATGTACCTTTGGTAAGATGTATATGAAGGGAGATCTGTGATGCTATACATTAAGATATCCTAATTCCTTGTCATCTAAAAGACCTTCCTCCTTCCATGAGTATAGTTTCATAGATAACAAATTGGTAGCCTCTACCATAGGATTTCTAGCAAAAACACGTAATGAGAACTTTACAAATTCCAAGATAAGATACTTTTACAACATTCGTATTACTCTAAGCACTCTCGCTTATCCAAACAAGAGTTAAGTGCTCTCGTTGATCTGGGCTCGGACGAGTCTATTGTTATCCGAAAAGCCGATAAAGGCGGTAATATTGTGATTTTACGTAGACGGGACTATGATTATAAAATTAAAAGACAATCTGAAGATACTAGCAGTTATAAGAGACTTGCTAGAAATCCTATGGTAGAAGCTACCATTTTGCTATCTATGAAACTGCACTCATGGAAGGATACAGCTCTATTAGATGACAAGGAATTTGGATATCTTAACGTACAGCATCCCATCTTACAAAAGGTACACACGTCCAAAACCAATCCTCCAGGGAGACCCATCATCTCTGGCATCTCTGGCATTGGGAGTCTGACTGAGCACCTCTGGGAATATGTCAATTTATTTCTTAAACCCTTATTGGTAAACTTACCTTCTTACATCAGAGATACCACCGACGTAGTGAATACATTGCTTGATGTAAAACCAGATTAATAGTTAGACTGTAGGGAACAACTTCATGTGTCAGCTCTAAAATTGTGTTTTCGGACTTTTTAAGATGGTGGCAAAAAATTGAAGGATGCTGAGCGATTTTATTGGTCCCGTATAGTAACCAAAAAGGGACATCTGTTCAGACCAAGCCAATCAAAAAAAAATTTGACGATTAATATAACACTCATATAGAGAAAATTGTAATTTCTATGTTTATACTTAAAAGCTTTAACCAAATCTATAGACGTTCTGGGAGTGACAATACTAATTCTTCAGTATAAACATCAAATGTCATCTCTATAATGGTTTCTTCAGACCACTAAGAGGGCGCTGAAAAAACTTGAACAATGCTGAGTAATTCCGTGTTCTCGAGGTGTAATTAAAAAAAAGGGGGGACTTATATTGAAATCGGGTTAAATCTGATAAAAATTAATAGTAAATAAAACACTTGTTTAGTAAAGATTAGATTTCATATGTATATATTTAAAAGCAAAAAATAATTGTAAAGTAGATTGGGAGTAATAATACCAATCCTTAAATTTGAAAGGGATTAATTGGTCATTTCAAGATGGCGGCCATAAAAATGTAATGTAAGGGAACAAAATTCCTGACAAGACACAGGTGACATCAATAAGCGGGCTAATTAAATGGAGCCTCTGGACGGAATGGTTTGCACACATCGCTGACTCCACGCCGTTATGCGTGCCATAGGAAATCAGAACTAAGTCAGATGCTGAGCGAGATGCTTTTTGGAATAAAGGGACTTTGATATGGTGATGTTAGGGGATCGCGGGGCATAATATATAAGGTATCTTGATGGCATATTATACATTGGGGGCAGAAAAATACAAATGCCATGGTATGATGTCACCAGACCCCCTCCCCCCGGAGGAGTAATGGGGCTGTCATCTTCTACTCATGAGTATATTTTCCAATGGAGACCTTGCGCTGTACTTTTTTTAAATACTAAATATCATTTGAAGGAAGGGTTTCATAATAATATTGGGGCTGCTTTGCCTTTTATCTAAAGTCAGGTCCAACCAATGGGATAAAAATAATCAATAAATGGGGATGGTGTGGATCAAGGGCTCTCACTCCTTTTGTCATATAGAAGTGGGACGCTATTTTTCCTAAAAAACACTATCATCAAATAGGAAATAGAAGAATTGAAATGAGTATTTATATACATATAATTATATTAAGTTATTTATCTGGAACTCCTGTTTCTAATAGATTTACCATTGGGGTAATACCGACTGAAGCATTACTCCCAGGCAAAAGGTCCAAATACCAGATGGATTGCCATACACTGTTTCTTCACCTATCTTTAAAATAACTACATTGGAATGAACTTCTCTCCTAAAATAAAGGTAGGAATACATTAACTTTTTAAAGCATTATTATATATGTGTAATTTGTTCAAAAGCATCCCTCCTTCTCTTTCTTTGGGTCACTTATGATGGCATTAATTTTGTCAATAGATAAATCGTCAAATTCTATCACAGAAGAAGAAGTAGAACAACGCTTACAGCTTTCAAGATAGGAGGCCAAACATTTTCTTTTTCTGGTAAGAGTAGTGTAAATATAGGTCCTGTTAGGGGTTATCATTTTGGGTGATAAATTAAATTAATAAAATGGCTTACGAATCTCTCCATGTATAAAAATTGCTTGTGTGCTCCACCCCACCTGGAGCACAATACCATGTGTGTTAGCAGTTCAGTGAATACTTTCTACAGTGGTTATTGCTAGAATGTCTCTATTTCAGCAGTGATAATAACAAAATTGATGGTTGCAAGGAATTAATAAGTGGCAGTCTTTCGTGTGTGAAGTTGCATATTGTTTTCTAGAAAAATCTATATTTTCTATAAAAATAAAACTGTTTCAGCAGATTTGATTTAATGAACTATATTGATAAATATGTAACAAACTAGATGTAAAAATGTTTTAAAGGATTTACATGATTAAAAATTTTATAAATATAATCTGTACATATGTATATTGTTTGTAGCGCTGAAGAAGTCCGAGAGGACGAAACGAGTTGGCTACGGTTTTTTCTATTGTGAAGAAGAAGTCACGAATAAAGAGATTGAAACACACCTGCTGAATCAATGTCATGTTTAAATTGTGTGGTTAAAGAATATTAATGAATGATAAACTCATTTATGCAACTGTATTGTATTTGTGAATAACTGCAATTGAGGGTGCTGGATCATTCAGTTTTTACCTCCATGTAATGTAGTTGTGCAGCCACTTCTGTAATCAGGTGTATTGTGTGGCACTTGCACAATGCAACATGGTATATGTGCATTGCAACTCATATATGATACTTGTGAAGCCACCCAAGACCACCTTGCATAGCTCTGAGGGGGGTTAATAATCTTGAGTGAAGCAATGAATAACAAATCACTGCATTGCCTTGTTCTGGGCCAGGGTGAGGTTCCATGGCCATTGCATGGTTGTGCCCATGCAACCCCCATGGTTTAGATGCATTTCCAGACTTACCAGAAGCAGCAGTAAACCTGGTAATGCTCGAGAAAGATACGCCTTCCCAGGAGAGGCGTAATAAGGAGTAATAACTTTAACTATGCTCATTCTTTTCTCTTTCAATGTCTTTTGTATTGTGCAGCACATGTAGATGAAGGAATGTGCCTCTTAAGATTAATAGTTTTGCAGGAAGGCCCCCCTCTATGCACAAATACATTCCTGCATGCAACACATGCACCCTTGCACCATGGTGCAAGAGTACCTGCTTTGGAGCTAGGCAGCCAGAACGGCACTGGAACAAGGGAAAAGGCAGGAATGCATTGTATTCTATAAGATACAGCCCATTGTAATAGGACTTGCTGCGCTGCACTGTCTGACCATGCTAAAAGATATGCCCTTCAGTGTATAGGCAAAGGACATTCGGTGACCAACACTGTAATCCACATGTTTCAGGCTACTACCAGCATTATTAAATGCAGCAAACACACTCAGTCATCGCACACTGGTTGGTTCTACACTTCCTTTCAACTGTACCAGTGTGTGTCATGGTGAAAACATACTACCAGCACACACATATTAAACATGTGCACACTGTTGCACATGTGAACCTATGAGTTGTGTATGTCTTGCACATACATGCATTTTGTACATGGTTTTATCATGCACACATGTCATGATCAACCTGATGTTGGGCAGGGTGAGTGTAACACACAGCAACAGACCTTTTAAAGAGGTGAGTGAGCCAGTAGGTCTCACTGCAGTGAACCAAGGTTGAATGGTAATTTATACCACTACAGTTCACTACAAAACATGCTCTCATCCCCAATTTAGGTCTGTATTTATGTCAGTAGGCAACTTCTAATAAGAGGGTAGATGTCTGTGTGGCCCTCCTGATCCAAGAAGACTGTAATTGTTGATACAAGCCTATGTCATGGCACACTTGCATATTCCCTGCTCTCCTTTGAGTATATACCAGAGCTGACAAGTCACACAAATATGTAGTTGTACACTCAGGGCAGGGGTACAATACTCTTACCATGAAGGGGTGAGTTCATACCCAGCATCTCCATTGTACCATATTCAATGATATTGTGTATGCACACATACATTTGTGTTTGACATTTGACAATGACGCTTCACACTTTTACCATCTCTGTATTGTTAAGGTGATATAATGGTTGGCAAATATTCCCTTTGTCTTACTTCTCTGGCTAATGCCACACATTGCAACTTCATCTGTTTATAATGTTCGGTTAAAGGCCTGTGAGCCTCCAAATATTGCTGCGGAAAGCATGGTAATGTGTATTTTGTCAACTGAGGCCACATGTGGTATGTCATCAACATCAGAAAAACTTTATTTTGGCCAAAAATGGCCATAAAAGCACAGCTAAAAAAGACTACATTACATTTAGTTAAAAACAGAACTAAAAAAGCTACAGTGCATTCGGTTCATTGTCATTACCATTGCACTGGGAGAGAGACCAACTAGCATGATAGAGATATGATTTACAATCATAATCCATTGTCATCTCAATTGTCCCTCTAGCCTACCCCACAGCCCCACGTTATTGTTTTAGTGAAACAATCATAAATTGCTTGTGCATCATACAGGCAATCTAGGAAATCATAAAGTGCTTGTGCATCATGAATGCAATCTTAGGGATTTTTACATAATCGGGGGAATTGATTTCATTAAAAAAAATCCTTTGTATAAACAGGCGGTATCCATTTCAATGAAATCATACAACTCTGTTCTTGATAGACATTCTAAGGTTGAGAATATTTCATGAGCTAGGCTCCAAGGCCACTGCAGTAGCTTAACCATTGCCGTGGATGAGGTTCCAGCTATCACAATAAAAATATAAACTTACAATCATGATACATGGGCATCTCCATCATCCCACTGGGTTGCCCCACAACCCCAAACTGGTATTTGAGTGCGGGAATCACAAAGTGCACGTGAGATATGCAGGCAATTAAAAAGCTATTGCATTAAGTGTGAAAATAAGTTCAATAAAATGTCTGCACATAAGCAAAGGGTGTCCGCTTGGATAAGGCCAGAAGCTCTATTATAAGCTAGAAACATCCAAAACAGATTGTGCTACATCAGAAACAACTACTCTTTACATTGTTCTTCAACCATAGTCTGAAGAGTGCATGTGCAGATCCCACACTCGGTGGGGCCATTACAATGCATTTTTAACAATTGCGTTGCGGTCGAAATGGCCTTCGTCTAGCAACAGTAGACAATCATACAAAGGAGAATGAACAATAACTTATTTAAGCAATATGGTTATAAAAAGATTTCCTTGAAACGGTTCTATGGTGACTACTTACAGTTTAAAAAAAATACCAAAAATAAAACTAAAGGTAGGGCCCATTGTAGAAACTATAATACAGTGGGTTGTCCCTAACTAGGGAGTCATCTCTAAAATGTCACTACGAGCACACCACATTGAAAATAAGAAGCGTGAGACAGAAAACACAATAGGTGGGTGTGTATCATATTTCAATAGTCTTTATGCCTCTCTGCAATGTCTAAATCCCAGATTTTTGCATATCTGCGGAGCCAGCGAGTCCTTGCCCTTTTATATCCTTGGCAGATGAAAATTACAGGAATATCTGTCTCCTCTATTTTACTGCAAGCTGGGCAGCCCCGATCAGATGAGTCCGCCCACTTACTGATGAATGCACGCAATGGAAGCACCCCATGTCTGAGCTGAAGGTATAGTTTGTTGGCCAAGAGTGGCTGAATGTCATCCAGAGCCAATTCTAGTCTATATTGGTCTTTAACGTCTAAAAACTCCCTTTAACCACCAGGACCTTCCTAGGCGTAACAAGGCAAGTTTCTTCTGCACTGGTCCACAGATTGCCTCTCCCTATTGTGACACAGGTGTTCCTAATGTGTACCAGCCAAGCGAGTTTGCCCACACGCTGTAGCCTCAACACTTCAATCAGCTCCCCCCTGTATGCTGACAGTCC
Organism: Triturus cristatus; assembly: GCF_964204655.1. Lineage (NCBI taxonomy): Eukaryota > Metazoa > Chordata > Amphibia > Caudata > Salamandridae > Triturus > Triturus cristatus. The sequence goes on along the minus strand of NC_140588.1, from coordinate 400,136,116 downwards.
GGGGTGCTCCATAGAAGACGCCAGAATGGGAGGGGTGTTGAGGCCACCACCGATGGAGCTCCAACAGCGCCGACATTTGGGCACCCCTCATGAACGGCACTGTGTCAGTACCTTCCGCCTGCCTCATGGCAGGCGTGAGGGTGACGCAGTGCCACAGGGATAGGCTGGCCCCATGCATTGATGGATTTGTATCATGATTGTGACACAACTGCAGCAATGCGTGACTTTAGCTCAGACAGATACTTCAGGATTCCTGACATATCTGTCATTATTTGCGTCATGGAGCGCTGTCCATTGAATACACCACATTCATGCTGTCGCAAGAATGGCGTAGTGAGTAGTGTTGCAATGCTGTCTTGTCGCAGCGCTGCAACACTTTTCATGACTGGGGCCCAGGAATGTGCACTATCTTATTGATGTGCGCATTCCTGCACTGTAGTTTTGTCGCAGGGCTGCGCTCCAACATTGATTGCTTCGCTGTCCAGCACCAAAACCTGCTGAGATGAGGCCCCAAGTGTTATCCCCATCTTTAAGACCAGCTATTTTCTGGTCTTAAGTAACTGGCTCTAACTGCAGTTAGAGACAGTTTTTTTGGGCTTCAGGACTTCAAGGATCCCCTTGTGAATATGGAGTAGTGGGCTTTGCGGTCGTTTTTGCGTGGGAACGCCTCTCCTGCATATAATTAACACTAACAGAAGTAGTGATCTTTATTACGGCCTCCTCCAAGGTCTGCACTGGCTACCCAGCCGCCAGCGAATCCAATACAAGATCTGCTGCATAGTGCACAAGGCGATCCATGGTAATGGCCAGAGCTATATAGCAGATAGACTCTTCCGCTATCTACCCTCCAGAACTCTACGCTCTAGTTCTAAATCACTCCTCTTAGTGCCTTGTGTTAAGAAATCCCACATTGGGGGGAAATCTTTTTACCATCTGGCCCTCCCTGTGGAATTCACTTCCCAGACACCTCCAGGATTGTGACAACTATCTTTGATTCCGTAAGCACTTGAAAACCACACTTCTAATTTCCTTCCCCGCCACTCTTAGCACTCCCGCAGCGCGGAGACACCCTTCAGGGGGTGATTTGGGTGCTATACAAGACTCTAAATAAATAAATAAATAAACCTTGAGTTTAGGACACCAAATGTCCTCTTCACAACATTCCACGTCTTGGTCTGTGCTGTGTTATAGCCCTATCTAGGGATGAGTGGATGGGGTCATGACCCATGGCTGCAACCCCATATCCTTGGTCACCTGACAGTACAAAAATACAACAGCAAATGATTTAGCACATTGTTACTGAGACATAACTGTACATGTGTGTTACACACATTTCTTACAGTTTTGACTAATATGTGTAAGAAACTGTTGACCATTGGTTTAGATATGCATTTTAGAGTTCTATGTGTCACTGCAAATATTACCCATGTTCTGATACATAGGACACTTCTACATGCTGACTGGCATGTTTAGACAGTAGATTAGTATGTCACCTCATATGTCCTTGATTGCCTACGTGACATTAGCATAGCCTTTGATATGTTCTTTAAATTTAGCATGGCTATTTGCTTAGCACATGTAGCAAATTACAAACATGTGTCATGGATAGTCATATTTTTATTTGTCAGCCAACAGCTAATGCTTTTTGTATAGCACGGTGTCATGGTGAGCTTAGATTGACACATAGGTATGGCAATGTAGGCCGTTTTTTATTTCGGAGAAACTGATAGGGTTTCAAGTAATTTTCCACTACAGACCTACATAACAATTTAAGATTTCACATGTATGTATGTGATTTTGCATTGTAGGTGATTCAGTACTTATATGCCTTGATTATGACATCATTGATGTTGCAAGAGAGTGTTGAGTTTGGGATCCTGAGTACACTGTGATACCTTACTCTGGTTGCGTTTTATTCTAGGTTATTTACTGGAGTATGACATGTTTGACAGCACACTAGTGGTGCCCATAGATCAGTCTATTGCTCAATTCAATTTATCAGGTTTAGCGATCAGAGTGGGTTTTCGGTTTCATCCCTTGGGCATGCTGTTTTTAGTTATTTTATCACTTATGGTGATTTAACCAGTTTGTGCCAAATTTGGATTATTTTGCCTGGGCAACAGCGCTCTGACATCTGACGGTTGTGCCTTTCAAACCTGGCTTCCAACATACTGACGGAAGCAAAAGTACTTTGTGACACACCTGATTTCCAATTCACCTTTCCATTTACTGGCTTCACCAAGAGGACTCTTACTTTATTCATGTCCTGCTTCATGCAATACGGACCCCACACAATAGACCTCCATTAGGTTCACATACATTTGAGGGTGCCGCACATATAGATTTTGACATCATCTCACCAACTCATATCCGATGATGTGGCAGATCCTTTCTGGAATGTACTAGCTGACATTCATTATATGAATATTCATTGGGTGCTTCCAAATCTTTGCCCTGATTATCACTCTGCATAATTAACCCTATAGGGTCAAAACTTTGACACAATAATAGTGCACTGTTTTTATGTGATTTATGAGCCTTTCACTCTGTGTCAGAGTGTGTATCAAATACCACTGCATCTTAATCAGTCACTATTAGTCGCTACATTGGTGTTCCCTAATTGTTATACTCTCTTCTACCTAATATATTGATGCTTTACCCCCTTTGTAATGTTTATTTTCCCTACAATACTCACCCCCTCATTTTCTTCTATCCTTTCTCCTCTCTACTTTACCCCCTTTCCCTGCTAGCATCCTAAGTTATCCAGGTTCTCTCAAGTATGATGTTCTCTCAATGTAATTTTTTCTTAACATATGTCTACTTTGATAAACTCACCTCTCCTCCCCCCTAGTCACTGACTCCCCTCTCTCTTGTGTTTCTTTTCCACCTGGTTTCCTCACCCAACTTCTTCTTACATCTCATTTCTTTACTTTCTACCCCCTCTTTCTCTTCTCCCCTTGTCCTCGTCTAACAACCCAACATGACCCTCCCAATCTCGTCCTCACTCCTACTGATCCTGCCCTCTCCAGACATGGCTCCAAATCCTGGAACATCTTATATCCCTCAAATCTTTCCAAAAATGCCCAATAAACTTTAAACACAAATTATTGATTCATCACTCCGAAACTTTAATTGTTGATACCTACCATAGCCTCTCCTCCCCGAAAAAAAAACAACTTTATCTTCTACTCCAAATGTCCCTCAAAATGGAAAAGTATTTTCCTTCTCCATCTTACAGTCGCCAAATCAATCAAAATCCCATATGGATTCAAATGATTTACATCCCCATCCACAGCCTTCCCCTGTGAAATTGACAATTCTATATTTAAAACCAGTAATATCCTCATTCAAGCACCTGAATTCCACCTCAACATCTTTGACCACCATTTCAGAACCCTGGCAGACCATCTATCCAACCCAGTCCCCAACTCCTCTTCTTCTCAATTGTCTGACACCCTTTGGATGCCCCCCTTCCCCCTGGCTCTATCCCCTCCTAGACATCCCAACCACTCACACCGTCATCCAAACTCACTATTTATCTTATGACTGACACCCTCAAACCCCTCTCACTACCCCTAATCTCTCTCCTATTTCTCGATCGCCTCACCCAGCACCTCCGACTTTACCTCCCACTGCACCAATACCTCCCTCTCTGAACAGCTCTCTCCCCCTCAAACTGATATAATTACTTCCCTGCCCCCTCACCTAGAACTTCCAATTCTACCCCCATGTGCCAATATGTCCCTCTCAGAACTCCACTCTCCTTATTGACCTTTGCAACTCCTACCTACCTAAACCCTTGATTACTGAGCTTCCTCTCCCTTATTCCAGTATCCCAGTGATTCTTGGAATTAGCAGAATCCCCTTGTCTCCCATCTCCCCTAGATCCCCAGCTGGGCTTACCACCAAAGTTAACCCTAACCCCCTCTCCTGCATGCTTGTAAACTGCCACTCGGCTGTCCGACATACGACTGAAATTTCTGAAACCATCCTCAGTGAAACTATAGACATTGCCTTCCTTACAAAAGCCTGGCTTAATGACCACTCAATGGTCATCTTCCTCTTACTCCCGCCCGGTTACTCTATCATTAGGTAAGACAGACCTAACAGAAAAGGGGGTGGTCTAGCTATCATCCATAAAAATTTACTTCAACTCTCCCTTGTTAAGAACACAGACTACTTAACCTTTGAATACCTTGGCGCTGAATCACAGTGCAGAGTTCTTCCACAATTCGCCTACATAACATCTACCACCCTCCGGCTGATCCTCTTCCCTTTGCTGAAGAACTATCCGACCTACTTACACAATCCTCACTTTCTAAATCAAAAAATCTCTTCTTAGGAGATTTTAACATCCACTGGAACAATGCTGATGATCCCACAGTCAGCCACCTCAACAATCTTCTTGAGATCAATGACCTTATTCAACTATGTCACACTCCCACCCATACCAAAGGAGCCACTCTTGGCGCCATCATTTCCAACAATGGCTTGGCCTCCCTTTCCAGCATCATCCCCATCGACTGCTTGGACCATCACCTCATTTTGTTCAATATCGCAACCACTTCCCTCCTCCCTCCCACTAAAAATTGCAAACCCATGCAATGGACCAGAAATCTTAATCAAATCCCCCCTGGTGACCTTGAGTCTAAACTCCAAGCTCAACTCCTTCTCACCCTTCTCTCCCAAGATGGCAACAAACTCACCGAGCTTTTCAACAAGACTGTCAATGATGTTGTAGACCTATTAGCCCCTCTCAAACTAAAAAAACTAAGAAATATTCCGTCCAAATCTTGGTTCAACGCAGATCTTAATAAAGAAAGACGCACACTTAGAATGACGGAAAGAACATGGAGACAACACCCTTCCTCCTCCCATCTCGCCCTGCTCCAATCCACTAGATCTTCTTATAAGAAACACATTTTCAATCAAGAAGCAACCTTCTTCCGAACTCAACTCGATCGTGCCAAAAATAGACCCAGAGAAATCTTGCACATTGCTCAAAATCAAACATCTTCTGCCTCCCTTAGGCTGACAGCCTCAACTGACAGATGTGAGGAAATTGCTAATTTCTTCGCGGATAAAATCACCAAAATAGACCAATCCTTCCACCTAACTCAAGTCCCACCCAACCGCCCATTTGCCGCAGACATTACCCTAGATGTTCCTCCTCTGTTGACTCTACCTCCTGATTCTTCCTCTCACAGACACTTTACAACCTGTCCTAAATCCAGCCTTCCCAACTTACAGCTGAAAAACAATGCTTCCTGGTCTTATTTCCACCCCGTGACCGAGCTCAAAGTCTTTAATATCATTGCCAAACTAAAGCGGACCTCCCACACCAAATACCTTCTCCCCTCTAACCTTGTCCAAGATCTAAACCACATCATTGCCCCCTACTGGACTACTATCATCAACACCTCACTCTCCACAGAATGTGAACCTGACTCCCTCCAACTCGGACAAATCACTCCTATTCCTAAAAATCAGTCTGCTGACCATAACGACCCGAACAATCTCCGTCCTATCTCTAACCTCCTACTTCTTTCCAAAGCCCTGGAAAAATGTGCTTTGCTCAAATTGGAAAAACACATTAACAATTTCAATTTACTTGAATATTTTCAATCGGGCTTCAGAAAAGGCTGCAACACTGAAACCGCCATGCTTAATATAGTTGATGACATCCATGTTCCCTTGACAATGGTGAGTCCTGCCGACTCATTTTCCTCGACCTCTCTGCAGCCTTTGATACTGTTAACCACAATTCCCTACTTAACTCGCTCAAAACTCACTTTGGCCTTAACGGTCCAAGTCAGTGAAATCACTTGGTATCACCATTGACAATAACCTAACTCTCAACGACCACATAAAAAAACTCAGCTAAAGGAGCTCTCTTCAACCTCCATTATCTCCAAAAAATCAAACCCTTTATTCCCTCTGAAGACTTCAAATGGATTGTCCAGGCACTAGCAATCTCGAAAATTGACTATGGTAACGCTATCCTCACAGGAACCCCCAAAGTACACCTAGCCCCCCTCAGATCTATGCTCCACTTAGCGGCCAGGCTAATCACTGACTATAAACGTTCTGACCACATCTCCCCAGCCCTGAAGGCCCTTAGGTGGCTACCCGTTGAAGGTAGATCCTCCTAAAAGACAGCATGCATTACGCATAAATCTCTCCACCAAAATACCCCGGCATACCTCACAAACAAACTCAAAATAGCGGGCTGCTCCAGACCGATGAGAAGCACTAATGCTCTCCTCCTTGTCCCCCTTTTGTTAAAAAAGAATACCACACAATCACGCTTCTTCTCCGGAAATGCCCCGAACATCTGGATTGCTCTCCCCAAGGACCTGCGATGTAATCCTGCCGTCCTCAGCTTTAAAAAAGACCTTAAACATCACCTTCTCATCATGTATTGGGGTCCATAATACCCTCCTCTGATCCTACACTCTACTTACCCCGTCATGATTCTCCTTTTTCTCATTACTATCTTCTCACCTCTCCCCCGCTTTTATTTTTCTCCCTGTTTCCCTCTCTCCCTCCCCCCTAACTCCCCTCTCTTCCATCTACTACCATCACCTCTCTCCTCCAAAAATCTGATTACATTACCTCCTCTTCCCCAATTTTGATTCTTACTCACCCATTCCCATGGATGCGGGATAGCTTCTTGAAAATCAATACCGAGAAGACGGAGATTATTGAGTTTGGCCAGGGAAGTCCCCTGTGGGACGGATCATGGTGGCTGGTGGAGGCTGGGGAGTGCCCCTGTCCCGTGCCCAAAGTTAGAAATCTGGGCGTGTTGTTTGATAACCAGCTCAATTTTTCAGCGCACCTCAATAACCTTGCTTCATCCTGTTCCGTTTTAATAAGGACCTTGCGGAAGATCTTTCCTTTTATTGAACCTGACCTTCGCAAGACTGTTGTACTTGCCCTTGTGCTGTCCAGATTGGACTATTGCAACGCCTTGCTGTTAGGGATAAATAAGACTCAGATGAAGAGGTTGCAAACTCTTCAGAATGCTGCAGCAAGACTTCTGCTAGATGTCCCTAGACATCAATCTATCTCAGCGGGAATCAAAACACTACACTGGCTCCCGGTTCAGCTACGTATAGACTTTAAGTCTATATGCTTAGTACATAAGGCTGTGTTTGGGGGGAGCCAAGGATGTTCAGAAGTTATTCATCCCTTATACTCCGGGTCGGGTGCTAAGGTCCAGTACTCGGAGTCTTATCAAGATAAATCGGGTCAGGAAAGTCAGATGGGGCCGTAGAGCCTTCTCCTTCCGTGCTGGAGGACTCTGGAAAAAGCTTCCCAGTTTTCTAAAACTAACAGATAATCATCAAGCTTTTAGAAAACTGCTAAAAACACGGCTCTTTGATGAGAACCGCCTCTGAGGATTGCGTCCTCCCTCTGTGCTTATCAGCGCCAAGACGCTTCGGCATTCGTGCGCTATACAAGTGTTTATCCTATCCTATTCTTATCAAATTATGCCTCTCTCCCAGTCCAGCCCAGAATGTTTTTTCTCCCGCCTTCAATCTTTACCGAAATTTACCTGCGCTTCTTGTTACTCTGTAAAATAGCCCCTGTAGCGCCTTTTCATGTATATTGCTCTTTGCCCATTTTTGTTTAATCATTTTGTTTTAATTTCACCTGTCTGAATGTTCTGCTATTGAACAACTGTTTCTTTGTTCCTGTAATTTTTTAATCACATGTAAAGCGTTCTGATACCACCGGGTCGAGCCAGCGCTATATAAACCTTTCAAACTTTCAAACACTATTTATGTACATATACTGTATAGCACTAGCACATTTTATACCCACTTACCTCATTTTCACTGTGCTGTTGCATCCTTTGGGAACACCACTCTATCCCTATATGCTTTAAATAAGAAAGCTTAATTAGTTTTCCTTTTGTGACTCTAATGTTGAACAATTGAATAAATCTGTGGTGTTTTCAGTAACACCAATCAGTTGATTGTAATTTACTACTTTCCAAGGAAGTTCAGAGGAGGTTGAGGTTCCCACTTCCCACTTAAGGGACCTTTGTTTTCATTATTGCTGTATTACCCAGGCTTCAGGGTTACTGGATTGTCCTTTGTTCTTTAAATGCGTTGATGATACTGTAGCAGAAGAGGAAGGCATCATGTGCACTACTAAGAAATTTTGCAAGAACATTTATGAACATTCCCTGAGGATCCACTATGGCCTGGACATTGATGGAATATATGTGCTTGTGGTTTCTGTACAGATGGGATGTTGCAGCAGGGGACACCAATTGCACATGTGTGCATTCGGTTGCACCAAGGACATGGGAAAATCCAGTGATGACATAGAATCCTTGCTTGGCAGCCAGTTGTTGCTGTGGAGTTTCGGAGAAAAGAAGATACTGGGATGTGAGTTTGATGATGGCATTCATAACAGAGGGTAGGAAGGCTAAAATTGTACCCAGTGAGATTCCTGCCAATCCGGCTCTTGTAACTTGGAAGGAACCTGATACCAGCATGTGGAGCATAACCAAATGTTTGACTTGTGGTGCAATGCTAGTGGACCCCGCAGTTGGGGGCTGAAGACTTGGCCCAATCTTAGTCAGCGATTCCATGATGAACTCCTTATTGAGTCTGCAGAACTTCATGAACTCATCCTCCCTGATGCCAATGAGGGTTATGCACTGCTGGTAAACATGCTCTCTTGGTCTTCACTGCCTATGTGGTGGTGGTCTCCTAGCTACACCGAGTTGCAGTGTATGTTTTTATACCGCAGTCACTGTGTCATTTACTTCTCCTGGTTTGCTGATTGCACATCAGTGGCGTACTTCAGGTTTTGCATCACGCTTCCCGGAGAAGAGTGATGCATTACGAAACCCACGAATACCCCTGCATTACAGTTGCATTGGAATTTTAGGGGTAACACAGCCTACAGTGCATAGATTAAAATGTGCATGCTGCAGCTGTTTTTTTCTTGCAGCTTTTGCATCAAGCAACCATTGAAAAATTATGCTTTTTTGGAAATGCGCAGTTTTATACATATAACTTAAGGCTTGCACCAACTTTGCATCAAAATATGTGGTGCAACGCTGGTGTAAGCCTCTTTTAGGTATGCCCCAAGTAGGTGTCGTAAGCTTCAATTCTTTCCGTTCTGATATTTTTCTACTGGAAAACAAGAAATACTAGTGGTAGGCACAGTATTGAACATGCCCCACATTGAAAAGAGGCAGCGATCAGAAAAATGCCTATGAATGTGGCCTGTTTGTATGTGGTACTTGACTGCACATACTTAAGGCTCAGGGACAGTAATAAACCTTTGAATATTAAGGTGCATTGAGTTCATGTCTTGTAAACCTCTTTGGATACACTGTGCTCATGCAACCTGGGGCAAAGCAAGGGATAGTGGTTGGAGATGTGTGAAACAGCTACAGACAACAATCTGAAAGATTAAAACTACCTTAATACAATCCTAGTTTTGCATTTTGTAGAATATGGCAAGGGTTTGACCTAACTTTATCTTCTCTCATAGTTTGGAAACAGTCAGATGTGGTAGATTCAAGTGAAAAGATGACAACAATGGACCATATCTCTATAGAAAACGTTATCTTGCATAAAATGCAAGTCCTTAATGGCAAGCAATGCTGGGCTAAATCATTGGCATGTTTCAAACATCACCACTCCTTTACCTGTGCTATTGAGAAGCACAGGGACAGAATATGCTGATTCTGTAGTGTCCAAGTGAAATGATAATTTTGAAATAACACCCTATGAATGTGTGTTAAGTATTGAGAGCTAAGCCTTCACCAGTACATTTGGTACATTACAAGCAACTACACCTTTTCTCTTTAATTGGTTCTTGCTCTCAACACACCTTGCATGACAAGATAACGTTGTTGGGAATCATTCTTCTGCTTATTAGTTTGGTAGGTGTGTGAGCTTGTGATGTCTGTGTAGTATTCACCCTTTCATTTATGTCAATTAAGTATGTGGACTGTCCTTTAAGCTGTTTCTAAAATTGATGTTTTTAAACTGGCACTTTCAATTATCTGCATTTAACATTACGTTGGGCCAGCATTTGGCCATATTGTGCATCATTTTGTTGCATATATTGGCCTGTGTGCTTTTCTGGAGTACTCTCTCTTGTTTTCTAGAGGATCGGATCTGCTACAAATGGGTGGATCTCATGTGCCAGTATTAGCATTTCTTCTTTAGTAAAGTTTGGCAATTCAACCTACATGTGTCTCTTTGGTCCAGTCATACACATGTCACTTATTGTGCAACTGGTCAGTATGGTTCAGTTTTGCGCTGAGTGGTTACATCCTGTGAACCATGTGTGCGCCATTTGGTGGCAATCCTTGGCCAACACTCCATGCATACCTGAAGCAAGCCTACCTTTGGGTGTTTTAGTTAGTGATGGTTTTTGACTGCTGGATTATTCTTGGTGATAGTTTCTGGCAGCTGCTGAACCTTTTACTTTTTATGAGGCCTCTTCATGGCAAGGAGCCACTTTGAATCATTGGCAAAAGTACTTCAATCCATGCCTCCCTGTGGGTGGTACTGCTGACTGTTGGAAGCTTGTGTTACTAAAGGTGTGCTGCAATTGTGGAGTCTCTTGGCTGTGATGCTGGTGTGAGCTTTCTAGGTGTGGCTGTCAGATGTAGGGGAGCTCTATTATCTGAGGGTGTTAGCATCTTGAAAGGTTAGCATGTACCATTCACATCAAACTTGACTTACAATGGGATTTATTTGAAGCTTTGCTTAGAAAGTGTGCAGTGATGCTGGCATTGTTGGTGGCAAGGACAATTTGGTAACCATAATAAGATTTAGAAAAAATGTGTGTTTAACTATTTTAACTGCCCCTGGGTACTTCTTTTCATAGGTCGTGTGTGCTGACCTGTATAAGCACAAAGAGGTTTTGTACTTGGTGAGCATCACCGAAAGTTTAGTTGTTATGCTGTGCTGCTTGTTTGTGCACAATGTCTCTGGCCTATTGTGCTTCTGCTGGATTGTGCGTTTTTTAAGGGACAGTAATGGTATAGGATATGTTAGATACCTGATGATTGGATATTGTAGGAATAGATGAGTTGCAGGGTGTGTTTGTGTTTTTGTGTGCCTTCAGAGTGCTGGTACTGTGTCTTTTTAGGCATTAAAAGCTTGGTGAGATTAATAATATTGGTTCAATAACAATACGGTGGATTGGTTTTAGGGGCATTGTCTTTAAATTAATTTAATTACACTGTGTTCCTGGTTTTCAGGATGCAGATTCATTATTTTTTGATCTTCTGAAGTTTGCGTCAGGTCACATTAGATGTGATTATGTTGGTGGTCACAGGTGTTTGACCGCCGTGATATATTCGGTGTGTGTGTTTGTAGGTGGGTCATTGTGCTGTCTTTATGTCTTGATGATCTTAAGTTGTACTATTAATATATTTTGCCATCCAACCAAATGGTGGTTTTTCAACTCTGGAAATAATTTGGAAAAAGTTATCCGTACCATTTTTGGTTTCAGACAATATTATCTGACCTTCCTCGTTTGTCCCTTGATGTTTAAGAATCATATTAATGTGAGAACTATTTTTCTTGAGGGGTTACATGTAATATATCAACTCTTCTAATAATGATATGATAATTAGCTGTTACGTTTATCCTGAAAAAATCTGATTGAAAAAAAGTAAAATAGAAATCTGAGAGGCAGAAACAAGGAGATAATATGATGCAGGAAACAACTTTGAAGGATAATGCAACTATGTTGTTTCAAAAATGAAACATAATGCAGATTATGTTGTCATTTACAGAGAAACACTTAAGCAATCAATATTCTGCTAGAAAAAATTTAAAGGCAAAACTGTGATTTGAAATTTCTCATAATAAAGTAGGAAAGGGTAGTGTTAGATTTTTGTCAGCTAATATGTATGTAAAACATGCTAGCCCAGCAGTTTTTCAAAAACATGTTTCAAGCTACACCTACAGATACAATGTGAAAAGCTCATCACTGGTGATAGAGGAAGCTGCAATAACATCACCAGTGATAGCATCTTGAAAGAATCCAAAGTCACAAGACAACATGGCAAAGAACCTGACAAATCACAGTGCAGCTTAACATCCCCATTAATTGCTAGAAATATTTTGAGGGCAATAAATCATAGTAAAACCACATATCGTTGTCTGGATCATGTGAAGCTCAAGTAGAATAGGATTTGATTCAATTCCCTTTTGAGCCATGTGCATTTTTATCTAGAAAATATATATATTTCAGTACTCTTTCCTTTACTGGTCATTTTGATTGAATGTGTCTTTTACATACTAGAGCAGCACAAAGCTTGTAGTCCCTCTCTGGAAATGTATCTATTTGTATACTGAAATTTCCACATGAAATCTTATCAAGATAACAATACAGAGCTAAATAGCAAACTGCAATTCATATTATTGCTTCTGATATAAATAGCATCAACATCAATAAAACAAAACCTTTTTGCCTAACAAAAAAATTAATGTGTGTCCTCATGTAACGTAACTGGTGCTATGTAAAGCGCCCTGATACCTGATTGGAATCGGGTCAAGTTCGCGCTATATAAAACTCTGCAAAAAAAAAACAAAAAATAAAACACTCAAATAGTAGACCATGAGGACCTGATCTATGAACCTGTCAGGGAACATAGCGCGCACCCAAGTTGCTGCACTACATTGCGTGAGAGAGCAGGACAGTGTCATATCAAAGGATAACCTTCCAGTATAGAATACTATGCCTAGACAAACTTCAAAAGGTTTCACAATTTGGATGTGTGCTATTGAAGTTAGGGAAAATAAAAGCTTTTCTCCTTTTTTAACGCCTGCTTTCAAGTGGCATTCGTTTTTGGGCACAAAACCCTGTCTACAATTGTTAGTAGATAGGGTTTTGAGTAAAAAAAACATGGGTGGTTAAAGCGAATGCTCATGTACCACCCACGGAACACTCTCTTGATGCAGAGTAACACAAAGCAGTGTTTGCTTTTAAATCCTGAAAAGGATTTCTTGTTGGGTCTGCGTTATCATATTAACGCAACCCAATGGAAAACCTTTGTAAATATGGCCCTATGAATCGTCAGACATATTGGCAATATTCATTAAGCTATCAACACATAATTTAAAATTGATAAACTGATCCTGCTGTCATGGTTTGGGGAGGGGTGAGGGTATAGAAATATAAAACCGTTCAGACCTGTGCAACATTGTGAAGCCTGATAGTTCACATCTTTGGATAGTTATTTAAAATGTTAGGCTGTTTTGCTGAGTATTATACTGCCGTTTTTATTTTTAAGTAGTAAAAAGGAATCCTGCGCAGCTGTGGTAACTTGTCCTCGTGCCACAGCTGTGTACCGTTTTGGTCTCAATTACAATTAATATTAATTGATGTGTGGGGATGCCATATGTCAGAAATAGCATTCTAGTTGGTATCCCCACACACAAATCTGGCTATAATATATTATATCGAACCATAGCCTCGCCGAATGGGGAACTGTGCAAAACAAGAATTTATGGGTGAACTTCCATTCGGAATTTACAAAGTTCTGAACAGTAACTCTCTTGTTCACCACCTTCTATGAGTAGGTGTTAAACAACATGGGGGGGAGAGGAGTGAAGCAGAGGTTGGGCAGGGGTGGTCGAGGAAAGGTGAGTATGAGGCCTAGCACAGGGTAGCATTACATTGTCCCTGTGCCTTAGAAGAGGGTCACGCAGAGGCCAGGGACCATGGCTAAAAGATTTTACAAGCTGGATTTTCAAGCTCGTGAATTCAGGCCAGGCGGTCCTACGCCTGGAAAATCTCGGATTTCATGGTCAGACAGCGGTTTCCACCTGGCAATACTGCTCTACCTAAATGGAATAGAGGCCTATGAGAACAGAGGGACTTACAGAGTTTTGGCATCCCCCAGAGAGGAGAATGGTAAGATTAGTAGAGAGAATAAAGTATGAGTGAAAATGTAATGCATAAATTGGTGGATCATTTCAGAGTAAAGAAGAATGTTTTTGAATATGTTCGTCTTTTCAAGCTAATCATCAAAAAGACAATATTCCACTGATAATACTTACAATTATTGGCATTAAGCCAGCTTACCCGATTTTGTGACGAGTGTGTTTGTAGCCAAGGAGAGGATGTGGTCTGACGGGCTAGAGCTGCCAACTTTGATGCTGGAAATCAGGGTTCGAGCCTCGGGGTCGCGTCCACATCCTGTGATTCTGGGCAAATCACTTAATCTCCCCATGCCTACTAAAAAAAAGATTATGAATGTGTAACGTAACCGGTGCTCATGTAAAGCCTCCAATACCTTCGGATCGAATTTGTGCTATATAAATCTGCAAAAAAAAAAGGATGACTCTACCATAGTTGATATTCCTACACCCACCAATCAATCACACACTGCTCTTAGACATAGGTAAGACATGTTCTACTGCCCCTGATCCTGAGGGAAAAAGAAAGGATTTAGATGCATTATATATTTTTGTCATGTTTGAGGATGAGACATTGGAGAGATCCCGCTCGCACCAGGTGTGATACTGGACATGGATGCTAAATGGGTGTTAGACGTGACATCCGTTGTGTGGTAATCCCCCAACATTTTTCATAACCCCTCCTGTTTGTTGAGTTCGTTTTCGTTCTCTTTACAGACTTTAAGGCACATTTATTTATCTTTCATGCAGCACAGCAAAGCAAGCCACCTTCCTGCCCAGTGTGAAAAGTAAAGGGCAGGAATGCACTGGACTTACCATTATATGGCGCATTTCTGTCTTTTTTAAGCACTGTTGCACGTTTAGCTGGCTAGCGCCAAAGCAGGCACCCTTATGCCATGTTACAAGGGTGCTTGCATTGTAGGCAGGATTGTTTTCGTGCAGGAAAGGACATCTTCCTTCACAAAAACAATCCAGAGAGGCATTTTTCTTTTTCTATTTGTGTTGATGAATGCAGCACACATAGTAAGAGGAAAAAACTAGGAGAAATAAAGCTATTTCTCCCCATTATGCCTCTCCTGGGGAGGCGTAGCATTTTGATGTATGTCCAGGTCTACCACTAACAGTAAATCTGGGAATGCACCAAAACCCATGTGTGGATGTGTTTGAACACCCATTCTCCACCCATGAAACGCCTTCCTGGGGCACAGTAATGCAAGGCAATAATTTGTGCTGCCTTGCGTTACTCCAGATTTATCAAGCCATGCAGGGCCACCCAATGTGGACTTGCGTAGGTTGAAAAATGGGACTTTATTGTTGTGTTGCCCTTCCACCGCCTTTCGTGGTGTAAGAGTGTAAAGGTGCCACACTATTATGATAAATATGGCCCTTTGTGCACTTCACAACTGCTATCCAGTGCTAAATTGCTTGTGCTCTCTCCTTAAAACATTGAAAAACTGAAACACACCGAACTGGCACATTTAATTTACTTGCAAGTCCCTAGTATATGGAAATGCCAATACCTGGGTTCTGCAAACTAAGTGCTAGGGGGCAGCAGCATTCATTGTGCCATCCTCTAAAGTAGCCCTGTAAAAGACGCCTGAGGCCTACCATCGCAGCCTCTGGGGAAGTGTCCTGGGTCACATGACTGTGAATGGCTCTGCTGTTGGGGTTTGTGATTTGCTTCCTGACCGTAAGACAAAAGGAGTTTAGGTGTGGACAAGAAGGGCCATCCTTACAGGATGACTGGGGAAGACCTTTACCCAGACATGCCTACAATTCAAAGGGCCTTGTCTAAAGCAAACACAAAGCCTTCTGACACTAGGCCTGCCCTGGCCTTTTTCACCTCAAGAAGTTTGGAGTTTTGGTCAGGGGATGAACTTTACACAACCAATTGTGGGTGAGGACTGGAAATCCTCACCACACAAAGGCACCAGGTATAAATATTGGACTTCCAGAGCCAGTCACCCGAACACTGGAACTGTGGTACATCCAGACGAGGGTCTGCCCTGTTGCTCGAAAGACTACCTTGCTGTCTGGAGAAGGAAGACTGGACCTGCTTGCCCCCATATCAGGCTATTCGGAGTGTCTCCAAGGGTTAGTTGAATGACCTCTTGTGTGAGTTCAAGGACACAACAAGATTCCAGAGGCCACACTGCAACGCCTACATGACCAGCACTATTGGACCGGTCTGGCCCTGGCTGAGCCTTGCTGCAAACTTTTGCTGGAGTGCATCCTGATCACAAAGGGGTGCCCCCAAGGTCCTGGACCCTTTGCTGGCATCAGTGAGAACTCCTCCACAAGAAAAAGGTGAAAATCCTGAAGATTGGGCTTCTTGCGACCACAGAGTGACCTCTTCATGGTGAGAGTCTACAGCCTGCTCTTCATGCTGACAGCGGCTGCCCGTGATGACTGGCAATGAGAGACATGCATTTTGCACCGACAGTAACAGTCTGCAATGATCCTCCGGCATGAACAGAACTCTTTGAACTAGACTTGAGAAGGTAACTCTTCAGGGGGACTAACCAGGTCACTTTATCCATTCAGCACTCCTTCGTGATTGACCGGAACTTGTGACTTTTCCCCAGTCTAGAAGGATCAGATAACCACAGGTGACACTTTCTTCTTCTTGGTGCTATTTTCATCCTAAACTTATAAAAATCAATATCACAGTTCTACTCATTGGACTTTTGTCAATTTTGTATCATTTTATTTATTAATATTTACAACAATTTTCTGAAGTGGTTTGGGATTTTTCTTGTGTTGTGTGTTCACTACTGTTTGTGTGCTGCATACATACTTTGCAGATTACTTATAAATTAATCTTGATTGTTTTGTGCCAAGCTACCTGAGGGTCAAGCACAGGTTAATTTAGTGACTTTTTGTGGTTCACCCTGACAGGGACTGTGTTTGTTGCCTGAGTGGGGCTTCCTCGCCCCTCAACCATTAGCCCTAAATTCTTACAGTGGGAATAGGAGTTAACTTGACCAAAACTCTGCTTGCATGCCATACCACCCTATGTCAAAGTACAGTCTGCACTGCACTTCCTAACCACTTGAGTATTCCGCGGACCAGTAGGGACACATCTGACATCTCACAGGCAAGCCAAAGTGTGCTTGCATGGAGTGTTGAGATGAATCACCAGATGAATGTAGTAATATACTACGATACCATATTCACTGCAGGACCGTGGACAATTTAGCGAGTAGGAAATGCACTGGAATGGGAGTTGCATTGAGAAAGGGCCTGGAATTACAAAATAGATGGGGAGATCTCCTCCGCTCATTCAGGATCAAGACTTTGGGCAGGCCCTTGGTCATCATGGTAAGATACACCCAGTGCCAAGTGAAGATCATCTCATGGCTCAGCCAACTAGAGAGGAGAGTCTGAAAAAACCTGGCCATAACTGTTTTCTAAGCAGCAGGTATCTTGGCAGCAGAATAATGGTTAGTATGTTTGCTCTATAAAGTCAAGTGTTCCAATATAGTTGTCATGATCTGTGAAGCCTTGTGATGGCACTGATCCTTAACTATTTAAATGTTGGAAGTTCTGTTTTGACATATACTAACCTAGAAATGTGGCAGTCTTGCACTGTGATATAGCTTGTTTACTTTCATGCTCATATCTGTATATAACATCCATTATATGGTTCTGACACATGGCTTAGTCCTGATATTTGAGTCTTGCCATCTCATCGATGATATTGGCAGCTTATGTGGTAGAAGGAAGGTACATGTTCAGGGGAGGGCAGATCAGTCATATATAACCCTTATGTCAATAGGGCAAATGTGCACTACACCTGCGAGACAAAGTTTGAAATTTGCATGTTGTTGTGTACTGACGCACTAGGAAGGGATCATCATGCTTTTTCACTGTGCCATATTTGTCTTATAATGATGAACACACCTGAACTGACAGGTCTTTTTCGCTCTCACTCTCTATAGAAGGCAGTGAATAGACAGGGGAAGGTCAGAAGACCCAGTGCAACAGTGTTGGCACTTACACTCACTGCAACAGAGGTGAAAGAGAAAATGAAAGAGAAAGAGTGGGAGGTGTAGGAGGTCTGGAGGAATCCTACTCCACAGGAGAAATATTTCCTCCCAGGAAACATACACAATATTTTGCCAAATGTAGCCAGAAGGCAGGCACACAGGCAAAAGAGATGATCATGGATACAGTCATGTGTAAGGAGGACTAGAGGCAAGAGGTCCTGATGCCCAGACACAGAGGATGTGCCGGGGGATGAGAGGACAAGATTCACTCTTCCATTGCACACCTCTAACACATTTCCTCCCACATGCAGTGCCCTCCCAACAGGAAAGCAGATGGGCAAAGATGCGTTTTTCCTTTGAGATACCTGAGTCCTCATGTGTACCCATTCCCCAGGCCAATTTCTTCTCATCTTGAGGACAACAAATGAGTTAAAGAGTGTCGGGATGCATGGGACACACTTAGTTTTGTGCGCTGGACCCACAAATAGATGCCTTACTCTGAACTTAGTGAAAATATGCATCTTCTGGTGCAGAAGAGCATTGAGGGGTGCAGAGAGTGCTGGCACTGCATGGAGCAAGATTTGCACCTCTGATGTGCTATACTAAACACATGAGTAAAGACAAAAAGAACTAAGGGCCTGATTTAGATCTCTGCAGATGAGTTACTCCGTCACAATGGTGATGGATAGCCCGTCCACCAAAATATAAATCCCAATTATTTCCTATGAAATTTATATTTTGGAAGACAGGATATCCATCACCGGTGTGACGGAGTAACCCATCCGCCGAGATCTAAATCTGGCCCTAAGTGTTCCATGGTGCCACAGAACTATCACAAAACTTACAGATGGTGGTGGTTATCTTGTATGCTTTAAGAATATGTTAATCGTGGGCCATAGCATTCTTGTTAGGCAATTGTGATACACCATTGCTACAGCCGAGTCTTTGTTGTCAGAAGTTTGGAACCCTTGCAATCTGTTATCTCTTGGAAGTCGATGAAAGACAGAACTAGAGCCAGATAAGTATTCTAGCACAACACTTGTGTTAAAGGAAACAGATCTTGCACTTGAACGTTATTTCAGTACTCCTTCATTTAAAATTGTGAGCTCTTATGTTGCACTTTTTTTCCCAAGTAGTCATCTTCTAGAATTACGAACTGAAGTGCAGATTTACTAACATTTGATGCAGTCCAATGGAGCAAGACAACTTACTGCATTGCGTCAATTGGAGAGGGCAGCAATGCGCCATACCTACTAAGATATGGCATATTCCTGCTCTCTATCTGCGCTGCAAGCACCAATGGAGTAACCCTTGCATCATGGTGCAAGGGTGTCTGCGTTGCAGGCAGGATTGTTTCAGTGCAGGATAAGACTACTTCCTGCACAAAAACAATCATCTTCAGCTTTTTCCTCTTTCTACGTCTGCAGCAGAATGCAGCACACATAGTAAGAGGAGCAAAAGAGGAGAAATAAGCACATTTTTCATTGTTACTCCTCCCCTGGGAAGCCATGGCAATTTGACACTTTCCCATGGTTATTATTGTTGGTAAATCTGAGAATGCACCAAAAACCATGGGTAGATGTGTGCAAACACCCACTCTCTACCTATGAAAATGCCTTCCCAGGGCAGAGTAGTGGAATAAAGCAATTTGCACTGCATTGCGTTTTTCCAGATTTACTATGTCACTCGGAGCCTTGAAATGTGGCTGTTTGAGTCATAGTATATCTCATTTAAGGGCTTGCGTTAGGATTGCATTGCACTTGGGTCACCTTGAGGGGCGCAAAGGAAATGCAAGTCCTTAGTAAATCTGGGCCTCTATGCTGCTTTTGCCTTGTTTCTAAAAGAGAAACTGAGACAGACCTCATCTTGCACAGACTTTGTATCTCTGCTAGAGCACATATGTTTTTGCTTTAGATGAGCATGTATTATTAGTCGCTCAGGAAAGCTATTTGATACTAATGAACACTTCTCATGCTGCAATTTGCAAACCAGTTAAATTGAACATAATCAGAACCACATATTGCTACCACATACATTTGAAAGTGCTTCTCTTAAGCAAACAACATATGAGCTCGGAGCATTATTTGCATATATTATATACATTTTAGGTAAGCCTCAGCTCTAGGAAAACATTTGGTTTTATTCAGCTCTAAAGAGTTGTAAATACAGAGATTGTCAAAACGTACATTGTATCAGTTAGATACCATACTGCAATCGCAATACTATATGTCCTTTCTTATCTGATGCTGGATGGAGCATGTGTAAAATTATCTTTTAGAATGATCTTTCGTGCCACTCTGTTTATATTGTTGTTGGTTTCACATTTGGCCTTTCAGGTAACCACATTCTGCTTTTTCAATTTCAGGTGGGAGAGTGCTGTACTAATCACACTGTTGAATCTTAAGCATAAATCATGACCAGAAGGTAATTCTTTCTATATGTACTTCTTCCAGGAATCTGACTTACAATTTACAAAAGAATTCCATGTTCTGGCAATCCTCCCTTCACAAGAATACCTGTCATACAAAGTTCTTCTGTTGAGAAGCCTTGCTGCATGTACAATAAAGATTTACAGATCTTCTGACGAGTTTGATTCAACATTTTGAAGCCGGATATTGGGAAACATTAAATCCAGGTGCAGATTTATCTGAGAACATCAGTTCTTTGGTTGTGCACACTCAAAAAATGCCTTGAATGTCCTTTCCCTATGCAAGCACTTGCTGCTTGTTTTTGACCATAGTGCTTTCAATGTAATGATCAGTAAAACAACACACATATATAGCAATATTTTTCACTTACTCAAGAGAAAGACTGTAAGAAAGAGGAATATTTGAGTTTGTCGACTGCACACCTCAAAGAGCAATAATGCTTTCTGTCATGGTGAACTATCAAAGTCACTAAATGAACCCCCTGGTAGCTTTGCACAGAGGAGACAGGCTAACACTAGAGCAATGTAAGTAGTATGTATGCAGCACCAACGTCAAAACACCCACAAATTAAAATCCTAAATCAAATTAGAAAACTAGAGGACAATTTAATAAATAAAATGACACCAAAACAACAAAAATACAATAAGGGGAACTGAGATATATATTTTTTAATTTGGATGTGAAAATAGTGCCAGAAAGCATTCGGAACCAACAATAGTTTATGGAAGTGGTAGACTCGGACCAGGGTGGAATTTCAGGCTGACTCTGATGGAGTTCCATTAGGATACACCAAGTGGATTCATCCCAATGAAAGTCTAGTGGGCAAAAAGTTCAAAACTTTTCTAAGTCCCACTACAGAAGGGGACTTTGTCACTTTCATATTGAAAATCATTGAAATATCTTCTAAGCCCCAATGGAAGAAGAGACTTTGTCACTTTTTGAGAAGAAAAATCCCCCGGTGCGATACACTACTGAAACTGTAGCCTCTGCCATGGAACTGAAGGCTGGACACCTGAAGCAGACTGGCCCCACTGGGGCCTTAGAGTGGACCTTCTGCACATTTACTGATATACTATTCCACTAAGCTACAAATCAGAACAGAAGGTGAACAGATTATTACACTTTTTATTGTAGAGAAGCACACAGAACCATCATTTGTGTTCTTCTATTAGGAGTTTGGCAAAATCTACAAAACAACAAAATGATTCTTTGGCCTCCCATACAATTCATTAACCTGCAAATAAAGTAAAAACAAAGCCGTTAATCATTCATTTTTCACAAAATCAACATCAGAGGAAAAGTATAACCTGTGTTTGGGAATAGGCAAAAATAAAAAATAAACTGATTATTTATCCAGACGGGAAATGCAAACTTGGAGGGTGGTGGGCAAATAATAAAAAAACATCAGGAAACATCAAGAGAACTGTCTATTTCCAAAGTAAATTCTCTTTGAAAATAAGTGCGGAAAGACTCTTAAAATAATAGCCCATTGTCTTAAAATATAGTAAAGTCAAACCCCCAAGCCAGTGTCGTACAACCTCTACTTCCCAGTAGGAACTGCATGTTTGTTGGAAAACATAAACATAGGGTTGGTGCCAGACTAATTCTAAGCACCCCGCAAGGATATGTTGGCCTGGACTCCTGCTAGCTCACAGTGCCACCATAAGGACCCCTAAACCCAGGAGGGTAACAAATGGATTGGGCAACCTCAGAACATGACAACCCTGACTCCCCAAGGAATCTTGTTAACAGATCTAGAACCTTTTTGCTCAGTCACTCGTGTATGCCCAAAGAGATGCACAATAAATACACAAAGAGCTGCTTCAATAGTTTTTATCCATTGTGATTCTTGTGAAGAATATGTGTGCTGCAATGATTAATAGACAGAAGCAGATGAAAGTGACCAGTAATATGACAACAGTGAAAAGGAGAAACAATTCAACAATTATGCTAAAGCAGTCTGTATATGCTGGCATATAAGTACTGTGTATAGCATATTCCTACTAAGAACGCCCCAACCGAGATGCCTAGGGAGGGTGATCTGCCAAAAATCCCCTATTTTGTGATCTAATTCCCCATTAACTGAAGGTAAGTGTATGCAGGTCCCTCTCTCAGACATAAGCTGGACATTCCTCCTCGCAGAGGGAAAACAGGAATCAGCTGGGCTGACACTCCGAGAGAAGCGACCTTGCAGTGACAGAAAAGTGCTCCTCTGATTTGAACGTGGACATGTGTGTGTATTTATAATAACAATGTCCATGCTTCCATGCCAAGGCCTCAGCCAGGCTGTCATTGTCTATCCTCTTGTGATAGCTGTGTCACCTTACAGAGATATACAAAATAACAACATTTGCACAATGTATGTTTAGGCCCTGTACTAAATGCTCAAGGGGTTGTGATAGCATACTAATGAAGTGGAAATGTAAGCAACATGGTTTCAGAGAAACTAATCCTGCATTGTCACGCAGGCAAATGTGTTTTAAAAGTCATTGTGTAGAAAAGAAGGCAGCTTAAGAAGAGTGTGGATGTAAAATGAGAGTGTTTCTTTGTGGGCATAATACAGCCACATGATACCAGAGGCTGAATCTGAGTTAGGTGTCTGACTTGGGGGCAAACATTCCTAGCCATCTTATCCCTCTTTCTTCACCACAACAATGGTGAAGTCCTCCTTAGATGCTGACGTTAAATGACGGGCCATGGCAGGATCATACACCCCATGGGAAGAAGGTGAAGCAGGGGTAGGAGGAATAATAGGAATGACATAGGAATTGGGGACAGGAAGTAAAAGGCATGACATAGGAATTTGGGACAGGCCAACAGGTCCTGGGTGGGTTGGGGAGACAGAAGCAATGTAAGACCTGCTATCAAGGAAGTTATGAAGCCGTGTAAAGTTCTGAACTGTTCAGTGACCTTGTCTTGAAGTATCAGATCTCTTGACCTTGACCCTGTGACCAGGTAGGTCGCCCCCTCTGCCACCGCGCAGACCCCCTGTGTGCCGCTGCTACCTGCTCCCAGCTCCGTTGACTGCTTGCTGCTGACTGGTTGCCCTCCTGCTCTACTTGTGCCCCACGTTTTTTTCTTCTGTGCCCGTTGTGCCCTTGTTATTTTTCTCCTATCTCTGTGTGCCCGGCTCTCCCCCGTGACCCCTTTTGCCTTCTGTGCCACTTTTTCCCGACGGTCGCGCCCCCCGCGGCCCGTGCCCTCGTCACCCATTGGCCGCCCCGCTCCCGCCTCCCAGTTGCTCCTCCCTCCCTCTCCCCCTCATATGGAGGCCGCGCAGCGGCCGCGCCGCTGGCGCGCCGAAGGCGCACCAAAGGCAAGCCCGCCTGCGCCCGTCCGTGCCTGGACCACGCCCAGCGCCAGGACCCCTGGCCCTCGACGAAGCCTGCCCACCCGACTGAGTTACAACGCTGCCGCCCTCAACACACTCAACACCGGACGACCACCCGCCTGCTACCAAGCCACCCCAAAGCGCACGCATGGACCCTTCACCTGCAAAGCGTGCAAAGACACCTGCCTCCGGACCTGCACTGCACCCACCAGACCAGGCGCCAACAACAACCACCTCAAGTGTATCCTGCTCAACACCCGCTCCATCCACAAACACGCCATCGAACTCTGGGACCTCCTCGACACAACAGCGCCAGACGTCGCCTTCCTCACGGAAACCTGGATGAACGCCTCCTCTGCCCCCGACATCGCCATAGCCATTCCGGACAGCTACAAGATCACACGGAGGGACCGTGTCAACCAAACCGGAGGAGGCATCACCATTGTCTACAGGAACACCATCCGCATCACGTCCAACTCAGACGACACCCTCACCACCGCCGAACACCTTCACTTCCAGATACACACAGACCCCAAGACCACCCTCAGAGGTACCCTCTTCTACAGACCCCCGGGACCACGCACACAATTCAGCGAAGCCATCGCTGACTTTAACAGCCCGCATGCCCTCGCCTCCTCTGACTACATCCTCGCCAACCTCGAACTAAAGCAACTGGTGAACACCCCCACCCACTATGCCGGACACACGCTTGACCCCGTCTTCTCCTCCAGCAACCACGTCACCTTCAGCCACTCCACCGGACTACACTGGACCGATCACAGCTGCGTCCACTTCAACTTCAGGAAAACCACGACTCACCACCACCAGCAACAGGTGCCCCGAAGATGCTGGAGCTAGCTCACCACCGACCAGCTAACAACTTCCCTGAGCCAAAACCCACCCTCCAACTCTATGGACACCAACGACACAGCCCGCAACCTCACTCAGTGGATCACCAACTGCGCCGACGCCCTTGCACCACTGAAGAACCTTCCAAGCAAACCCGACAGCAAGAAAGCCTCATGGTTCACCGACGACCTCAAAGACTCGAAGAAATCCTGCCGCACCCTCGAGAAAGCCTGGCGCCATGAACAGACGACAGATAACCTGACAGCCCTCAAGAACGCCACCCGTAAACACCACCAGCTGATCCGCACCACCAAAAGGACATCATTCAGAGAACGATTGGACAACAACTCCCACAACAGCAAGAAACTCTTCAGCATCGTTAAAGAGCTCTCCAACCCCAGCGCCAGCAACAACGACAGCACGCCATCGCAAGACCTCTGCAACTCACTCGCCATGTTATTCCACCGCAAGATCGCCGATATACACGGCAGCTTCGGCGCCCAAACCTCGCACCGAACCACCGAATCAACGCCCCCACCACCACCCTCTGTGCCTGGACCCCCGTCAGCACGGAAGACACCACCCACGTGATGAACACCATCCACTCCGGCTCCCCAGCCGACCCCTGCCCCCACCACATCTTCAACAAAGCCGACTCCATCATCGCACCCCATCTCCGGAACCCTCCTTGACAACGGGGAAACTACCGCCCTCATCCTCCTCGACCTATCGGCCGCATTCGACACAGTCTGCCACCGCACCCTAACGACCCGCCTCCACCATGCCGGGATCCAAGGAAAGGCCCTGGATTGGATCACCTCCTTTCTCTCCACCAGAACCCAGAGAGTCTGTCTCCCGCCCTTCCGCGCCGCAGCCACCAAGATCATCAGCGGCGTACCCCAAGGTTCCTCACTCAGCCCGACCCTCTTCAACGTCTAGGGGTGGGCGGAATTCGCGAACTTACGCAAATTATCGCGAAAATGTAAAAAATTATCGCAAACACGCGGAAATATCACGAAGATGCAGAAGTTTTTTTCCCGCATATTCGCGAGATTTTCTGCCTGGTTGCGGCTCGCCAACTTACCCATGTGGTTGCTCGCGGGCGCGGCCATCTTGTTTTCAGTTGTCTCGCGGTGCATGATCGCGAGAAGAAAGACATGACCGCGTGACGCATGACGTCACTGCGGGTGCGAACTGTCACGAGACAGCGCAAATGGCTAAAAACAATACATCTCATGGAGAACGCGACCGGATCAAGAAAACTTGTCGGCGAATGCAGGGATTCAGGTTAGGCGATCGCGCGCGAGAATGTATTATGTTACAGCGCGAGCAAGAAACAAATTATCGCCAAGCTGCGGAATGCGGAAATTTTGAAATTTTCACGCTTTCTGCGGAACGTGAAAATGTCAAATTATCGCAATTTCCACGAACGGAACGAAATTTTAGCCCAGGCCTAGTCTACATGAGCCCCCTCGCAGCCATCGCACGCAACCACGACCTCAACATCATCTCCTACGCTGACGACACCCAGCTGTTCCTCTCCCTCACCAAAGACGCCGCCACCGCCAAAACCAGCCTCCAGGAAGGAATGAAAGACGTCGCAGAATGGATGAAGCTCAGCCGCCTGAAACTGAACTCAGACAAGACGGAGGTCCTCATCCTCGGACCATCTCCCTCCACCTGGGACGACTCCTGGTGACCCTCTGCACTGGGCACCGCCCCCGAACCCATGGGCCACGCACGCAACCTGGGCTTCATACTGGACTCCTCCCTCACAATGACCAAGCAAGTCAATGCCGTATCTTCTTCCTGCTTCAACAACCTTCACATGCTCCGTAAGATATTTCGGTGGATCCCCACCGGAACCAGAAAGGCGGTCACCCAGGCCCTCCTCACCAGCCGACTAGACTACGGGAACGCCCTCTACCATGGAACCACAGCCAAACTACAGAAAAGACTCCAGCGCATACAGAACGCATCCGCACGACTCATCCTGGACATACCTCGACACAGCCACATCTCTGCCCACCTGAGAGACCTGCACTGGCTCCCCATCAGCAAGAGGATCACGTTCAGGCTCATCACCCACTCACACAAAGCTCTCCACAACATGGGCCCCAAATCCCTCAACAACCGCCTCATGTTCTACACACCTACCCGCCAGCTCCGCTCCGCCAGCCTCGCCCTCACCACCGTCCCTCGGATTCGGAGAACCACCACCGGAGGAAGATAGTTCTCCTACCTGGCTGCCAAGATGTGGAACTCCCTCCCCACCCACCTACGACTTACCAAGTACCATCTCTCCTTCAGGAAGCACCTCAAGACCTGGCTCTTCGAGCAGTAGCAGCTCCCCCCCCCCCCCAGCGCCTTGAGACCCTCACGGGTGAGTAGCGCGCTCTATAAATGTTCATGATTGGTTGATTGATTGATAGATCTCTCCAACTAAGTCCCTGGTATCCTGTGATATTGCTCTCTTAACCTTTCCAAGAGGCCTCAGGACCTCCTTGTATTGGTATGTATGCAGAGAGCGTCACACTTGGTGTTGAGATCTGCAAACAGAAAAATAAAAGAAGTGGAGACCTTTGGATTTGTGTTTGTGAATAGCATTTTGTATTATGTGAGTAGTACAACTGTATTATTACTAAACATACTAAAAGGATAGTACTTAAATAGGCCACGGTGTTTCTTTAAACAACTGATTCTGGTTAAGTCTTGCATAGCCCGCAGATTTTCACTCATAAGGATTGATGGACTTTAAGCTAAGCATACATTTGATTCATGTTTGGTGGTTAAGGCATAGCTACCCAAGACTAGATATCTTCTCTATATCTGTTTGTAGTGGTACTTGTTGATTGGAGAATTTCTGATCTAAAATCTTTGGTGACCTTTTGCTAAGTCTTTAAAACAGGATGGTTTCCAATTGCAGTTCTTTGGACAATTCAGAAAGCATTCTAGGTTATATTTTTTAGGTGTGTTACAAATGGCCAGACCTGCGTCTAATATTCACCATTCCAACGGACTCAAGCTAAGCCTCATTATGAAGGCTAACTAGGCTGAAATGAATGTGGGGTTGCTCATCTTTCCATCTGCAGGGGGCTTGCACAGCCAGTTATGCAGGACTATTCCTACTGGAGCTGGACCAAAGCTTATATATATATATATTCACTGAAAAAACCATAGGTTTCACATACGTTATAGTTAGGAATTAGCATTTAAAAAACCTTGAAAATTCACTGAAAAAACCATAGGTTTCACACATGTTATAGTTAGCTGGACATTTCACTCGTACAAAACCATTGAAATTCCCCTGTTATAGTTAGTTCAGCTAACTATAACTCGCGCGCCCGCAATCCACTGCTGATGACGTCACATATTACATCACTCATGACATGGTCAGTGACATCACTCATGACATCACTGATGACATCTCAAATGACATCACTGATGACATCATCCATTGAGTATGTGTTTCTGAACAATTTTAATATGTTTAATATATATAGGGAAAGGCCTGTTGAAGAATAAGTGGGTGTACAAGTGTGTAAATGGATGATTTTCTGTGGTGAGTAACTGACTCTATAAGTGAGTCATTAAATGTATCTTACTGCAGACTAGTGACTAAACTGTGTAAATGTCTGTATGTGTCTGTATGTTGGTGTATAAGTGGCTGCATGGTTTTGTGAATAGCTATATGAGTGTCTATATGAGTTATTGATTGCTTGTCTGAGTATCTGTATGGGTTCCTGAGTGTTTGTGTGGGTAGGGTGTGTGTTACTCTGTGACTAGATGTGTGAGTGGGTGATTCAGTGGGTGCATGGTTTTAAGAGTGCATCTGTGATGAACTGTATGGTTGAGTGAGTGTATGTATGGGTGTATTAGGGATTGAATGTATATCTCAGTGGTACATTTGTGACTAACTACATATGTGAAAGGCAGTATATATGCGGGTAAGAGTATATAAGTGGGTAGATGTGGGAGTGTGTGATTGTGAGAGTGACTGTATGGATGAGTGTGTGCTTGTATCAATGATTCTATAAGAGCGTAAGAATGTGGTACTATTTTTATGAGTAAGTGAACTTGAGTGTGTATAACCGCATAGGTGAGTAAATGGGAGTGTGTTGATTTGCATGACTAACTAGGTGTGAGAGTACCTCAATGGATGATTGGTGGTGTGTGAGTGTCTATATAGGTGTATAAATGCATATGATAGTCTTGTATGGAGTGACTGTTAGTATGAGTGACTGTACAGGTGAATGAGTGGAGGTGTATGTAGACCTAAGAGTTAATAGGTGGGTATGTAGTTATTGGTATTGGAGTATGTATGGTTTTGAGAATGGAACTCTGAAATTTTGAGTCGGTGTATCAAAGGTTATATTAGGGTGTGAGAAGATGTGGTAATTTATCACATGGATGACATCATCAGTGATGTCATCAGTGATGTCATTTGAGATGTCATGAGTGATGTCATGAGTGATGTCACTGACCATGTCATGAGTGATGTAATATGTGACGTCATCAGCAGTGGATTGCGGGCGCGCGAGTTATAGTTAGCTGAACTAACTATAACGGGGGAATTTCAATGGTTTTGTACGAGTGAAATGTCCAGCTAACTATAACATGTGTGAAACCTATGGTTTTTTCAGTGAATTTTCAAGGTATTTTAAATGCTAATTCCGAACTATAACGTATGTGAAACCTATGGTTTTTTCAGTGAATTTGGAAGGTTTTTTAAACGCTAATTCCTAACTATAACGTGTGTGAAACCTATGGTTTTTTCTGTGAATTTCAAAGGTTTTTTAAATGCTAATATCTAACTATAACGCGTATGAAACCTATGTTTTTTTTACTGAATTTGCAAGTTTTTTTAAATGCTAATTTAAGTATGTATTATTATATTTTTTATATATTTATTTTACAATAAACTACCAGTCAGTCAGTCAAAAAAAGTCTTTATTCGATTTCCATCATAAAAGACATACTATACATGATTAAAAGATGAGACCAATAAAAATCATTTGATATTCATATTATTAAAACATGATAACTATACATAGTAGGTTGTTATAAAGAACGTGTGAAACCTAACCCTGTATCCATAAAAATAACAATAGTAAAATCAACGAAATGACATGTAAGACACGGATTAGGATTTAACCTTCCGAGACCTGAGGATCCAAGCCCAGCTGATGAATGTAGCAACACCTATAACAACAGTTTTAGATGTGTCAGATTTCAAGATTCTACTGGCAACCTGTGCAGAACGAGTACTCATCAGTCGGCATACAGGACGGAGCCACACCCATCGTGGGGAAAGATATGCCAGGCAACAAAAGAGAAAGTGATCCATAGATTCTATCTTATCCACACAAAAGGGGCACTTATCACTACCAAGAGGGCTCCAACTTTTTGTTAGCCCTCGCAGTGGTAGGGAGCCCACTCTAAACTGGTGGTACAGTTTGCGGTCAAACTGCTTCATAATACTGTCCCAATATCCTTCATAAGCAGACTCGTCCTTGAGAGCAAGAAACGTAGCTGTCATGGAGCTACCCGTAAGGGAAGCAAATCTCCTGGCCTAATCCTACACCAATAAGCGTCCCTAAGAATGATTTTCGAAGGGAAAACAGCTGTGTCTGGATTGGCCCAGAGATCACCCATCCCAAGATCAGTCAGCAAAGATTTAATTCCGGACAGCCAGGTAATCCTATGTGAACCCTCAAGCCCTTTAACTTCCAGAAGGGCTTTAGCGTAAATAGACAATTCTGGTGTGGTCCACAGACGACGCCAAAAGGCCAGGAGCCTGTACCTTGCCATATCCTCTAGGGACTGGAGGCCTAAATCATATAATAATGGGATACAAGGTGATGATTGGGGAAGCCCTATAGCGGACCTAAGAAATTTATTCTGAGCAGTCATTAATTTGGACAAATTACTAAATCCCCACAATTCGGCTCCATATAAAATAGCAGGAAGAATCTTGGAACCGTAAATCTTCATCAGGGGAGCTATTGGTTTAGTTAAGGAATGACTATGCTCTTTCAACAGGGCTCCACCTAGTTGGGCGTGTTTAAGAACAAGGAGGTCCAGCTGGTGCGACCAGCTACAATTCTCGCTAAAAGTGACCCCCAAGTAGGTGAACACAGCCGTTTGATCCAAGCTAACGCCACCCAAACAAACCTGCGCACTAACACGCCTAGGGCCACGAAAAACCATAAACTTTGTCTTTCCTACATTTATTTCCAACTCATGTTCACGGCAAAATAACTCAAAACGAGACAGGGCTAACTGCAAGCCCTGTCTTGTCTTGGAAATCAGGAGAGTATCAGCTGCGAACATGATGAGGGGGATCTTCATACCAGCCAGGGTGGGGGCATCAGTCGGATGATTGGAAAAATAACTTATAACCCTGTTAATAAATATTGAGAACAGGGTAGGGGCAAGCACACACAATAAACTACATATATATATAGTTATAGATTGACTGTATCCTGTAATATGGAATGGCTCAGCTCTTTTTTTTTTATTTGGATAAAGTTGAACAGCATAGTTAATATCTTCCATAAGCTTATAAACAGTTGGTTTTTTTTTTGGTTTCTTTCAGAGTTTTTCACGGTGCGTGCACGGTGCGCGCACCGTCTCCGTGTGCGCATGCGTGCGTGCTCCGTGCGTGCTCCGTGCGTGTTCCGTGTGCGCATGCGTAGGTGCTCCGTGCGTGCTCCGTGTGCGCATGCGTGCATGCACCGTGCGCGCACCGTGCGCGCACGGCAAGTCATGTGATTACGAAACAACACTTTTCATTGGTTCATAGTAGTTTCAGTTCCAGAATCTTCAAACACCACACCCACTCCCCTCATTATTTCTTCTTATTTCCTGGGAGAAGGAGTTGGACAGCTTTTCCACTACGTGAGAATGGCAGAACAGCAATCTTCTACAGAGAGTGAAGAGGAGACCTTTATGCCACCAAGCCAGAGGAAACAAAAGAACTCATTCATATGGAAGTTCTTTACTTTTCCAGAGGGGCAGGTGAATGCCCCAAAAGTCACCTGCACTGTTTGTGGAGTTGTCCTATCTAGAGGAGATCCAAAAAAAATACTCCTTTAGCATTTATACTATGCTGAGGCACTTCCAAAAAGTGCATCCTGTGGCTTATGCTCGTGAATCTACAAGAGCAACAAGAGACAACCCTCCAGGAGCTCCGCCGAGCACATCATCTGCGGCCGCAGATTCACCTGCTTCAAGACCTCTGGATATCCACCCTCTGTTCCAGAAGGTTCATATACGGTGCAATGTGTGCAATGTTGTTCTCTGTTATGGTGAGAGCAGCATCAACTTAATAGAGAACAAAATCCAGCAGTACACATGCTCCACCCTATAATTTTTTCAATTTTTTTTTTGTTCCTGTTGAACAGTTTATCATTCCCTGTTTTTGTTTGCTGCTCTAAAAAAAAAAAATATACAAAATTGTTAAAAAACTAAAAAAAAATACAGGACAAAAAAGACAAAAAAACAGTTCTTTTCAGAACTCACTTCACTTCTCCAAGAAGAGCAATATTCCTAATATACTGTGTTGTAATTTTATTGAATCAATGTGTAGTGTATACATGAATGATTGAAATGATTGAAATGACTGAGTGAAGAGGAGGAAAGGACTGACAGAATGAGTGAGAAAAGGAAAGTATAATCAGTCATGAAAGGGAAGTGAAAGACTGACTGCAACAAAAGGACTAAGGGTAGAGGATACAGGTAAGAAGAGTGAATGAGTACGGGAATGGCAGTGAGTAAGGGAGAGAGAGGGAGGGGGGAGTGAGAAAAGGAGAGTAAGGGACGGAGATAGGAAAAGGGAGTAACAGACGAAGCGGATGAAGTACAGCAGGGTAAAGGGATTGAAAGTAAGAGAAGTGGAGTGATGGTGAGATAACAGGTATGAGGATTAAAAAAGGGGGTAAGGGAAAGTGAGAGATGGGGAGTGAGGGGATGGAGGGATTTAGGAAACTGGAGTGAGAGAAAGGGAGTCAGGATTTCAATGAGCAAAGCAGATTGAGGGAGAGTGAAGGAAAGAATGCGAAAAGGTGAAGGGGTGTCAGATACAGACAGGAGGAAGTGAAGTAGGAGAATAGGAGTGACAATGAGTAAAGGGTAGTGACAGTTAGGGAAGGTGAGGGAAGGAGAATGACATAGAAGGTTAAAAAATTAACATAGATGGAAAATGAGTGATGGAGAGAGGAGGAGTGGCAGAAACAGAGGGGCAGATTTATAACAAACTAACGCAGCACGGTGCAGCAAGTAATTTTGCTGCGCCGTGCTGCGTTAGTTTCGAAGCACAGAGATGCGACATATTTACAAGAATATATCGCATCTCTATGCTTCCCCTGCACTGGCGCACAAACTGCAGCCATGCGCCGGCGCAGGCTCCCTTGCACCATGCTGCAAGGATGTAGCATGCAGCACGCACTGAAAGAGGAAAAAACGAGGAGAAATGAAAACATTTCTCCTCGATGTGCCTCGCTACGCCACCTCTAGGGTGGCGTAGCATTCACACGCATCTCCAGAGTTACGATTTCTCATAAATCTGGAGATGTGTCTAGTTCTATGGGTGTTGCGTGGGAACACCCACAACAACACCCATTGAACGCCCCTCAACGCACAGTGCTGCGTGTGAAGTGGCTGTATTTACAAGGAGAGGAAAAGTCACGCAGGGTGGCTTTTCCTCTCCTTGTAAATATGGAGGAGCCCCCTGCGCCACCAGTACGTCATGAAAAGTGACATAGTGGTGGCGCAGGGGGCTCGTAAATCTGCCCCAGAGATGTTAAGGAAATTAAGGGTAAGACAGACAAAGGGAGAGAGACAGAAACAGAGACAGAGAGCAAGGAACTGAGAAGGAGTAAGGCAGTTAGAATGACTGAGACATATGGAGACAAGGAGAGAAACATTGTTTGAAAAAATAGAGATGGCGGCAGTAAACCTAGAGGAGTAGTAGAGAAGGAGTGAGGGAGTTACGAAAGAGCAGTAAAGGAAGAAGAGAGAGAGAAGAGGAATGAGAGTGAGCAGAAGTGAACAAAAGGGAGCATGAAAGTGAAGGGGTGAGAAATACAGATATTTTAAACTTACCTGACCAACAAAATAACTTAATTAGAAATAAATGTTTTTAATTGCAAGAAAAAAGGATTCAATTTCCTAAATTTTCTTTCTCGATCTAAAAAAAAAGAAAAAAAGTAGTAATATTTAACAATACATTTTAGAATACAGTACACATATTTTCATATTTAACAAAGTAATTTTTTGCCCTTTTTTTGCTGTTTTCAGAATATATTGAATTTCACTGAAAATAGTGATATCAATTGCATTCATCACTTAACAGCGGGCAAAAAAATAAACAATCTGAAAGATTGTTTAAAAAAGCCCTGAATCTATCCTCAGTAAAACATACCTTGATAGAAATGTAACATATATATTAAAAATATCTTCTAAGAACAATAACTATTTGCAATAAATAACGTCTGTAAATCTTGTTGCTTAAGCACATCACCAAAATAATATCTGTCAAAGAAGTCAACAATAGAAACATTTACCTTTCCATGAGGCCAAATGGTAATTTTTAAACCCTTTTTAGGTGAAATATCCAATGGTAATCCTATAAAATCGAAATAATGGTTTTCTTCAGATGCTGCAATTTGTATCTAAAATTTTGGTTTTAGAAACATTAAGTAGGAATTTGGTAATTCTGCAGGCAAACGTTGCTTGAAAATCAATTGAGAATCATTACACAGTGTCCTTTTTCACATTTTAGATAAACTGTGTAATGACCAGAAGTTATAGAAGGTCCATCATGGAAAATTATTTCAACTACAACAAAAGTCTTTCCTGATATTGATAATTGATTTCCTATAAACTTCTTTATTAAAGTGTCCGATTTTGTTCCATCAGCTCTACAACGTTGCATCATTAAAATTATATACTGTCCATATTTCTTTAAAAATAACATTGATAACATTTCTGATTTACATTGAGAACATTCCATGTTGTGATTTGCATCTTTAACTAATTTACTAAAAGTCACTGATTTACTCTCTGGTAATGTTAAATGTATGAACCTTTCAGAATCAACATTAGTGCTGCATGTGTTCATACAGTTTTCACAACAATGTTCCCATTTATAAGAGAGACCAAACATATTTTCTATTTCTACCCCTTCATCTTCCAGTACCATAAGCATATACATTAAGAATTCCTGTGCATCTTGCTGGACATTTTCAGTAAACTGTGTATATCCAGAACATACATCTAAAAGATTTCTAACATCAGAAGCACTTTCTATTTTAGTTTTATCATTACTCAGCTTCTCATAAAGGAAACTCAACAGAGAACAAAATCTTTTTTCATGATTTAGTATTATCTGCTCTTGCAAATTTTCAAGATAAAATACAACATTCAGCACTACATTAGCGTAGCAGTTGACACCAGAGCTATTTTCAAAATGACAACCAACAACCTCTTCAACATTGTCCTTTTTCTTTTTGCTTGCAATCACATCACTCTCCTTTTGTTTTCTCTTCTGTACAGCCTCATTACAGATATTCTCAATTCTCCTTTTCCGACAAACAACACGTTTTTCAAACACAGGATACTGACCTAAAAGGGGGGCATAGCTTCTTCTTAATCTATTATAATCCTTTACACAATTTGCAGCAGCACTAACTTTTGAGTCATCAAAGTATATCATGAATAAACCAGATAATTTTTTCACTCGTGACAAAGCAACATATGCCATACCTTCTTTAAACACACTAGATCCAATGTTTACAAAAGCACTATTTGTGAATAGTTACAGCATATGCTAGAGAAAATGGAAACTGCTTCCTACGTACATATAAGTCTTTCACAAGCAAAAAACGAACTGAACAACGACTAATGTCTTTAACCTCTTCAATCTGATCAAATTGTATTTTAAAAAATTCAATTCCATCTTTTTTCTGGTAGTTAACAAAACCCCCAACTTTACCCATAGCTCCATTCACTAAACCTTTTTCAACATTCAAATTACGTCTTAAAATTACTCGACAGTTCATACATACATAAAGATTCTTTTCTAAACCAGCTGTTTTCGATATGTTTTTCTCTAGAGAATCCAATTTAGTTTTCAATTTGCCTGTCAATGTAATAGTTATTCCTTTATGCTGTATTTTATCCATGGCTTCCATTTTCATAATCTCTTCATTTTCCAATTTCAAAAGTTCTTCATTGAATATAGAGCATTCATGTAGTGTTGGCATTAAGCAGATTACAGTATTTTTTTCTGCAATTTTCATGTATATTTTCTCTGGAACTATTTGTTCTGTTGGAAACAAATTACATAGCAATCGACTCTGTAAAGCTTTTCTGCCATTTTCTGTGAGTAGTCCAATTCTGATATCTTTGAGAATACTTGCATAAACATCATCATTTGCTTGCTGCATATTGGTAATGAGTTCTTTGTACTCAAAGTATGACCAAATAATCACATTACCTATACTTCCTAATGACTTTTTCGTGTCTTCATGTGTAAGAGTATTAAATACTGGTTGTCATCATCATCATAAATACTTTATTTCTGTTCTTTTACAGACCATAAAAGTACATATACAATACAAGATACATAACACAATAAACACATTTCAGATAAAATGCCAGATAGTGAATACTTGCACGTGTTGCCATAAAATACAACAGTACCAGGGATAAAGGCATAAAATAGTGCAAATACGCGAAGAGTCATTACTGGTCAATACAGATTCTTAGTTAAACCGCTAGTTTTAAAAATTCCTTCATTTGAAGGATACAGTCACTGTGCAAAAGTTGTAGATACATTAGTGCCGGTCTGACTGGTTGTCCTTTAACTGGAGTGAGCTGCAGTAGATCCCCAAAAACTATAACATGTTTTCCTCCAAATAACATGTCATAGTCTGTCTTTAGAATTTGCTGCATTCTTAAATGCACAAAGGTAAGCATTAAGTTTGATACCATGCTTACCTCATCAATAATGAGAACTTTCATTTTCTTCAACACTCTTGAAACTTCAAAACATGCTTCTCCTGTTAGCTTGTGGTATTCTATTTTGTTCTCATGCTCTACTGGTAACATTAGCAAACGATGTAAGGTAATTCCTTTTATGTTATATGCTGCTAACCCAGTTGGAGCAGTAACAACACAAGACAAAGCTGAATCAGTTTTTTTCTGTCGGTAGCTTCTAATTACTTTAATTAAGAAACTTTTTCCAGTTCCAGCTTGTCCACTCACATACATTCTGATTGGTTCAAATGATGTGCATGAGCACTCTTTATTTTCATGTAGTAATCCATGATCAATTTGTTTTGTGAGTTCTTCATAAATTTGTTGTTGTTCATCGTTCAGTTGTTGTTCCAAATTTGGTAAGTCTATTAAATCTTCCTGAGCTTGATTCATAGCTGTTTCCACTTCAGTCATGGCTATTGCAGCTTCATTTTCTACGATTGGTTGTCCTAGGGGATCTTGACTGAGCGTACCAGAACTTTGACGGTCTTGAGAACTGTCTCTAGCTACTTCCGCTTCAATTGTAGCTTCTTGTTCAATTTCTTCATTTAACATTTGTACATAATTTGAGAAAGTACTGCATTCTATGTTATCTTTGCATGCATTAAAGGAATCTTCATAGCTCTGAAAATCTCCAAGTAATTCATCCTCTGAACGCCATGGTTTAAACAGCTGTAAAAGTGCTAAGTAGTAAAATTCCTTTTTGTCAGTAGTATCGCAACTCAGCTTCCTGTGATTAATCAAACTTCCTTTTGTTTGTTTCACCAAACATCCTTCCTCACCAATGACTTTATATTTTCCATTGTTGATGTCTTCTGTGGTATTCCGTTTATAAATGTAGTTCTGCAGCACTTCATAGAGACATATGTTTTCAAGATGATGACTTCTGTTTGGGTAATATGTGTCCAACATATTTGTTTTCAAAATGTCTGTACTTTCTGGTTCGTTCTCTGCTAAACATTCAATTTCTCGAATAGATTTCAGTACCCGATTTCGCATTCCTGCAAGGCCTAAACTTACCCAAATTATTCTTATGGATTTGGAGTACAGACTTGCAGATGATAACCTACCTGAGCATTCGTATGACCCAATTTCTCGATGCGATAACATCTTTAAACTGAAACTGTATAGTTTTTTACTGACAGTCTTCTCGTGAGAAATCTCTTCCCACATTTCTTTCAATTCCGTTTTCTCAGATTTAGGGATGTAAGATGTGACATACCGAGCAACAGCAATAGAATTGTCAGCTACATACTGAATATCCATGTTAGCATTCCACATGGATAAAATGACTGGGTTGTAGTCATTTATATATTTTGACTCTTCTTTTCTTCTTAGGTTGTAGGTATTTTTCAGAGATTTTCTTGTAATGGTATGTCGCACAGCTGACATAAAACTGTTTACTCTTCCTTTTGAAAGAACAGGCCGTGGAAATCCAAATCAACATTTTGTGTAGAATTTATCTTTACTCTTGTACTTTCGTCTACAGTATTTTCCACACCAATGACTTTGGAAACGTAAAACTTGCTCTTTTAAGTTTTTTTCTTCTGTGCTTTTAGGTATAGCACATGTTGCATATTCTTCAATGAAAGATAAAACTGCCTCATCAGAATCTGTTCCATATTTTGGGGCATCCTTGATCCACAACAGCATATGAATATGAGGAGCACCTCTTGCTTGGTACTCTTTTCTCCAAAAGAAATCCACAACTTCTCCAAGAGGTGGATTTTTTTTATTGCAGATGAAGGACATCATAGCCTCAAATCTATGATTGAAATATCTGCAAACATTAACCAGATCCAATGAGCACAATTCTCCTGCTGTCTTGTATTGGATGTTTTCAATATTTGAATTTGCCTCTCGAAGAAAATCCAGTAATTCATCCCAAGCGTACTCGGCACAGCTTAGGGTAAGGAACCATGTAGGAGTTCCTAAATTCCGTAACATACATTTCAATTCTCCATGGCGTCGGTACCAATATTCATTAGTTCCACGCTGACAAGCCATCAGATTAATCAATTGAGATTCCAAAAGTTCATCTCGCTGTTGCACTTTGTTCATAAAATCCTTTGCAGACACATTATGTAGATGTACTCCAGCTTTTAAAATGTGATTTACTGCATAAGATAGTGCAGACAAGTCACTTTCAAATAAAAGATGGAACAAATAAGGAATACTTTGACGAAATCTTGGATCTTCTGCATATAATCTTGTAGTCCGATACTCAGAAGCAGGAATCTGTACTGGACTTCCATCATATCGTCCACCTTTTCCTGTAGGAAACAGCTGGGGAAAACAACGAGCTTCCAAGCTCTCCTCCCATACACTCATGGGAGTTCCTTTTGCTTTTTTCATCTGAAACAGATCAATAGTGTTTCCCATAACTTCTTTAGAATGAAGAGGATGTATGCTGAAATGTTCATAAATGTCTTCTTCTTTTGACTTATCCACTTTTTCAATTTGCCCAGTTGGTATTCCTGTGTCTGCTAGTAAAACTTCTTCATCTTCATCCATATAAATTGATTCATAGTACTTATTATTTCTTTTCACATATAAATTTGCTCTTTGTTCTTTTCGTACATCTACTAGCTCCTGCCAAATTTTCTTATTCTTCGTAGGTACACCATTAACCAGAATAACTAATGGTTCAGTTTCCAAACTATCTGCATCAATTGTTTCAATATTTTTTTTCAAATCTAATGGCAAATAGACAACTCTTCCTTTTAAACCTCTTTGTAAATCTGAAGGAGGTAATTTACCTGTTTTGGGCTCCATCCGAACTATAGTCTGACACGGATGGACACATTGAATGAGTAGAGACTCATACGTATTTAAATCACTGAGTTCTGCAGGAATATCAACCAATTCTAAATTATTATGTACTGCTCTAGCTGGCATTTTATTTTCTTCTAACTTGTTATAACAGTATTTTCAAATACGCTGATCTTCACCCAAATCAAAACAATTTTCCAGAAATAAATATGTAGCAAAATCCTTCCACTCATAATTATTTTCTTTTTCACTTTTTTTATAGAGATCAACATTCCTTGTTTGAGTTTTATAATGGCTTCTCCGGCAACATATACAAGTAATATTTGGTCTTTCATTAGAGATGATAGTAAATTTTGTCATTTGATCTTCAAAATTTTTACTAACAGTGAGTTCTACATTCTCTTCCACATTTTCCTCAATAACTGTCAATTCCTGCACTTTCTTGCTCTGGACCAAAGTAACAAAACTGAATATCATCAATAACCTTCTCTACATCTGATACAGATCAACGGAACAGAGCACTATTCAACTCATTTAACTTTAGTGCTGGACTTTTAGAAAAATACAATCTTTTCACAAACTTTCTCATTTCAGTATGATGTACTGCCAGCATCCTAAAATGGTGAAAAACACTTTGACAAACTTTCCTAGAAAGTCAAGCCAGAGAATGTCCTTGCAAACCAGTATTCTTTCTCACTCTGCATGGATCTAGTCTTTGAAGCACCTTAATCTTCTGTTTAACACTTTTTTTACTATATTCTCTTAGAAAGTCACGTAATTTATCAATAGATTCTTGTCGTACAGTACAAATACTACTACAATTCCAAGTGTACACTGGGGCTTTAGGACGTTTCCCCATAACCTCATCAGCTAACACTTCTTCCTCATTTCTTGGAACCATTTTCTCCTTTTCCATTACACAACCATCTTTAACTTCATACGCTCGACCACTGGTGTCAACTGCATGCAGCAAACTATTACTTTGAAGATAACTCTCTTCATTAAAAAATGGTTCAGTACTTGAACTATGCTTCCATTCTCCTAAGAACACTTTACAAAAGTTATTTTTTTTCACTACTCTTTTCCTTTTGCTTTTTGACTTCATTACATTGACTATTTTATCTAATGTACGGATCCTGTTCAAAATTAAAATGAATAATTTTCTTTTTAATTCCAAAGCCTTTGCAACAATTGATTCAATATGTTTCTTTTTCTTATAAATTTTGCTTTCTTCCTATATTTTTTTACATCCTTTAGCAAATTGAACATCACTTTTCTCTGAAACATTTTTCTACGAATATTTTGAAATTCTTTTTTTCTTTTTAAGTCATTCTTTCTTGCTTCTGATTGTACATTAGCATTTAGTATTTTGTTTCTATTGTCTTGTTGTTTTCTACTTGAGGATATTTAAAAAAAAATCCTTAGTCTGCTTACCAGAAGACTTTTTCTTTTTTCCAACATGAGGTTCTTCAACTAATTTGTGTTGTCCAGTTGTCTTCAAATATAGATGTTTTTGCTGTTCTTTTCTCTTTCTTGGTTTTATAGGCATGTTTAATTTATTTCAGTGTTGTTCACCAATACCTAAAAGAAACTAAAAAAAAAATACCTTTATGTAATTTAAATATATTACTATATATTTTTTGAGCTTTTCAAATCCTATCATATGAGCTGCCCCTTTCCTATGAGTGCAGGTCTTACAGAACAAGAGCAACACAAATTAAATCTCTGACAACAATTCCTGTGTGCACACAGACTCATGGTGTGATTCTAGGCTGAAAACGATATTTGATTGGCAATTTCAAAGCACATTTACTACTGTGGTAGAGCAAGTGATAATTACTGTAACAGCCTGACACATTTTCCTTATAGTTTAGAGAGGCAGAAAAGAGCACATGTCCTAACAGCTACTTGAGACCATGAGCATGTGGGACCTGGGTGAGTGATTAGACTAGAGCAAAGGAAATGAGCCTTGGTGACGTTGAATGTGTTAGCGTTACACACTGCTATCTGAAATACCACACAGTGCTGAATAGTAAGCATGGGAGTGCAGGACAAGCAGCTGCCTGTGTGCTAAGAGTGTGTTTCTGGAGACTGTGTATTGTCAGGTGCAAGAGAGATCTGCATGTACGCTTGCACAACTGCATGAAGACTGCAGAGATGTATGTAAGAGTACATGTGTGATAAGAGTTAATTGGAGTTTTGTACATGTAGGAACTACCTCACCCATTGCAGGAGTGGATGGAAAATCTACCATGTTGATTTCAAATGTGTTAGCATTTGCCTCTCATTTGTGAGATAGTGATTTGTGCTGAATGCTAACCATCACAGTTCAAGAAAACAAGCTGCCCCTTTCCTGCGAGTGCAGGTCTTACAGAACAAGAGCAACACAAATTAAATCTCTGACAACAATTCCTGTGTGCACACAGATTCATGGTGTGATTCTAGGCTGCAAACGATATTTGATTGGCAATTTCAAAGCACATTTACTACTGTGGTAGAGCAAGTGATAATTACTGTAACAGCCTGACACATTTTCCTTATAGTTTAGAGAGGCAGAAAAGAGCACATGTCCTAACAGCTACTTGAGACCATGAGCATGTGGAACCTGGGTGAGTGATTAGACTAGAGCAAAGGAAATGAGCCTTGGTGACGTTGAATGTGTTAGCGTTACACACTGCTACCTGAAATACCACACAGTGCTGAATAGTAGTCATGAGAGTGCAGGAAAATCAGCTGCCTGTGTGCTAAGAGTGTGCTTCTGGAGACTGTGTATTGTCAGGTGCAAGAGAGATCTGCATGGACGCTTGCACAACTGCATGAAGACAGCAGAGATGTATGTAAGAGGACATGTGTGGTAAGGGTTAATAGGAGATTTGAACATGTAGGATCTACCTCACCTATTGCAGGAGTGGAAGGAAAATCTACCATGTTGATTTCAAATGTGTTAGCATTTGCCTCTCATTTGTGAGATAGTGATTTGTGCTGAATGCTAACCATCACAGTTCAAGAAAACAAGCTGCCCCTTTCCTGCGAGTGCAGGTCTTACAGAACAAGAGCAACACAAATTAAATCTCTGACAACAATTCCTGTGTGCACACAGATTCATGGTGTGATTCTAGGCTGCAAACGATATTTGATTGGCAATTTCAAAGCACATTTACTACTGTGGTAGAGCAAGTGATAATTACTGTAACAGCCTGACACATTTTCCTTATAGTTTAGAGAGGCAGAAAAGAGCACATGTCCTAACAGCTACTTGAGACCATGAGCATGTGGAACCTGGGTGAGTGATTAGACTAGAGCAAAGGAAATGAGCCTTGGTGACGTTGAATGTGTTAGCGTTACACACTGCTACCTGAAATACCACACAGTGCTGAATAGTAGTCATGAGAGTGCAGGAAAATCAGCTGCCTGTGTGCTAAGAGTGTGCTTCTGGAGACTGTGTATTGTCAGGTGCAAGAGAGATCTGCATTGACGCTTGCACAACTGCATGAAGACAGCAGAGATGTATGTAAGAGGACATGTGTGGTAAGGGTTAATAGGAGATTTGAACATGTAGGATCTACCTCACCTATTGCAGGAGTGGAAGGAAAATCTACCATGTTGATTTCAAATGTGTTAGCATTTGCCTCTCATTTGTGAGATAGTGATTTGTGCTGAATGCTAACCATCACAGTTCAAGAAAACAAGCTGCCCCTTTCCTGCGAGTGCAGGTCTTACAGAACAAGAGCAACACAAATTAAATCTCTGACAACAATTCCTGTGTGCACACAGATTCATGGTGTGATTCTAGGCTGCAAACGATATTTGATTGGCAATTTCAAAGCACATTTACTACTATGGTAGAGCAAGTGATAATTACTGTAACAGCCTGACACATTTTCCTTATAGTTTAGAGAGGCAGAAAAGAGCACATGTCCTAACAGCTACTTGAGACCATGAGCATGTGGAACCTGGGTGAGTGATTAGACTAGAGCAAAGGAAATGAGCCTTGGTGACGTTGAATGTGTTAGCGTTACACACTGCTACCTGAAATACCACACAGTGCTGAATAGTAGTCATGAGAGTGCAGGAAAATCAGCTGCCTGTGTGCTAAGAGTGTGCTTCTGGAGACTGTGTATTGTCAGGTGCAAGAGAGATCTGCATGGACGCTTGCACAACTGCATGAAGACAGCAGAGATGTATGTAAGAGTACATGTGTGGTAAGGGTTAATAGGAGATTTGAACATGTAGGATCTACCTCACCTATTGCAGGAGTGGAAGGAAAATCTACCATGTTGATTTCAAATGTGTTAGCATTTGCCTCTCATTTGTGAGATAGTGATTTGTGCTGAATGCTAACCATCACAGTTCAAGAAAACAAGCTGCCCCTTTCCTGCGAGTGCAGGTCTTACAGAACAAGAGCAACACAAATTAAATCTCTGACAACAATTCCTGTGTGCACACAGATTCATGGTGTGATTCTAGGCTGCAAACGATATTTGATTGGCAATTTCAAAGCACATTTACTACTGTGGTAGAGCAAGTGATAATTACTGTAACAGCCTGACACATTTTCCTTATAGTTTAGAGAGGCAGAAAAGAGCACATGTCCTAACTGCTACTTGAGACCATGAGCATGTGGGACCTGGGTGAGTAATTAGACTAGAGCAAAAGAAAGAGCCTTGGTGATGTTGAATGTGTTAGCGTTACACACTGCTATCTGAAATACCACACAGTGCTGAATAGTAAGCATGGGAGTGCAGGACAAGCAGCTGCCTGTGTGCTAAGAGTGTGTTTCTGGAGACTGTGTATTGTCAGGTGCAAGAGAGATCTGCATGTACGCTTGCAAAACTGCATGAAGACTGCAGAGATGTATGTAAGAGTACATGTGTGGTAAGGGTTAATTGGAGTTCTGAACATGTAGGAACTACCTCACCCATTGCAGGAGTGGAAGGAAAATCTACCATGTTGATTTCAAATGTGTTAGCATTTGCCTCTCATTTGTGAGATAGTGATTTGTGCTGAATGCTAACCATCACAGTTCAGGAAAGCAAGCTGCCCCTTTCCTGCGAGTGCAAGTCTTACAGAACAAGAGCAACACAAATTAAATCTCTGACAACAATTCCTGTGTGCACACAGACTCATGGTGTGATTCTAAGCTGAAAACGATATTTGATTGGCAATTTCAAAGCACATTTACTACTGTGGTAGAGCAAGTGATAATTACTGTAACAGCCTGACACATTTTCCTTATAGTTTAGAGAGGAAGAAAAGAGCACATGTCCTAACAGCTACTTGAGACCATGAGCATGTGGAACCTGGGTGAGTGATTAGACTAGAGCAAAGGAAATGAGCCTTGGTGACGTTGAATGTGTTAGCGTTACACACTGCTACCTGAAATACCACACAGTGCTGAATAGTAAGCATGAGAGTGCAGGAAAATCAG
Organism: Triturus cristatus; assembly: GCF_964204655.1. Taxonomy (NCBI): domain Eukaryota; kingdom Metazoa; phylum Chordata; class Amphibia; order Caudata; family Salamandridae; genus Triturus; species Triturus cristatus. The sequence continues at coordinate 400,091,360 of NC_140588.1, read as the reverse complement.
CTGCCTGTGTGCTAATCCTCTGCTGATGACATATGTGTCTTTATGAAAAAAAAATATTTGTAATATATGTATAGCTAAAATTTAATGGAAGAAGATATGGGCAAATAAGTGTCTAAATACAGTATTAGCATCAGCAGAGGATTGCGGTCGCGTGAGTTATAGTTGCCTACAGTAACTATAACGGGGGAATTTCATTGGTTTTTTATCAGTAAAATGTCCAGCTAACTATAACATGTGTGAAACCTATGGTTTTTTCAGTGAATATATATATATATATATATATATATATATATATATATATATATATATATATATGGCTAATCCCTGTTTAGGAAGACATATTGGGTGAAAAATGATGAGCTGTGTTGTGGTCCCAAAGATTTATCAGTGTTAAACAGCATTCTTTCCATCACTTCATTGTTTATTGGAGTAGGCTCCCTAGATGTGATGGGTGCTCCCAGATGTGTGTTATATATATATATATATATATATATATTTATATATATATATATTCACTGAAAAAACCATAGGTTTCACACATGTTATAGTTAGCGGAAATTTTACTGATAAAAAACCAGTGAAATTCCCCCGTTATAGTTAGTGCAGGCAACTATAACTCACGCGACCGCAATCCTCTGCTGATGCTAATACTGTATTTAGACACTTATTTGCCCATGTCTTCTTCCATACATTTTTAGCTATACATATATTACAAATATTTTTTTTTCATAAAGACACATATGTCATCAGCAGAAGATTGCGGTCGCGTGAGTTATAGTTGCCTGCACTAACTATAACGGGGGAATTTCACTGGTTTTTTATCTGTAAAATTTCCGCTAACTATAACATGTGTGAAACCTATGGTTTTTTCAGTGAATTTGCAAGGTTTTTTAAATGCTAATTCCTAACTATAACGTGTGTGAAACCTATGGTTTTTTCAGTGAATTTGTACGGTTTTTTAAATGCTAAGTTACTTTACGCCATTCGTGGCGTGCGCGCCCACTTAACGCAGTTCGTTCCGTGCGCGCACGGTGCGCTTCGCGCACCGTGCGCGCACAGTAAGCACGCGGTGCTTACTGTGCTTACGGTGCTTATAAGCCATGCACAAATGGTGCCCTTCGGGCACCATTTGCACACGGGGTGGAGAGAGTGTGGATAATTTTTTCTTTTATTATTTTTGTTAAAAATATTGTGGTTTTTCACACCTCTGATAAGTCCTGCACATTTGGTGGCCAGCAGCCACAAAAAGCACAGGGGGTGGGGAGAGTGGGGATAGTGTTTTTTTTTTAAATTTTTTACCGTACGCGTACGGTAAGCGTAATCGACGAAATTAGCTAAAAAATAAAAATGGCATTTTTGGCGTTGGGGGGTCTTGGGGGACTCCCTCAACATGGCTATGTGTGTGTGAGCTGTCAAAACAGCTCCTTTACATGTGTATTGGTTTTATTTAACAACCTAACTCTCAGTGCGAGGGAGAAAATGGCGGCCGCCGCTTCCTGGTTTCGGCCGATTCGAATGTTTACTAAGATCTAAGAGCCAATCAGAATCGCGCTCGCGCACGCCACCGTACGCGTACGGTAAGCTTACGGTAAGCGTACCGTAAGCTGGCTCAGATATATATATTGATTTAAAGGCTATTTTCTCAGAATCTACTGAACAGATTTACACCAAACCTACAAAAGGCACTTCCTTGACCTGAGGACTACCTCTCTGCCAAATTTCAAGTAATTCTGTTCAGCCGTTCGGGCTGTAGCCCTGTCTAAAGGTCCTATGGAAAAATGCATGGGAAAAACGCGTTTTGGGACCCCCCTTTTATCTCAGCCCCCGCTTGACGAATCCTCCCGAGACTTTCAGGGTAGGAGCGGAGCGTAGCGCCCCACCTATTTTGAGAAATTCGCGAGGATTCGTCGACCGGCGCCAAAGTTATTCAAAATAGAATGTTGCGGATTTCCTATGGAAAAGGGGTCCTAACTATAACTACCTACTGGCAACCGCCAGTAGGTAATATATATATATATATATATATATATATATATATATATATATATATATATATAAATCAAATCAAATCAAATCAAATAATCTTTATTCGGTGTGAAAAAAATCTCACCATAAAAGAATACACTCACAGAATATTTATACATATGCAAATACATCGTTAATTCATGTGAATACATTAAATGAATTTTAAAAATACGTAAAAGATAAAATAGGGAAGTCAAGGTATCCCATATTGTCACAGGGTGCAGTATAACGTATAAGATTTGTCCAAGGAACAATACATTTATCTTTTGGGGGGGAAAGTGCTAGTGCTAGGATGTGCAGAGTTCAATCAAAGTAGTGCAAAACATTAGATCTTAAAATTCATATATTTACATTATAGTTAAAACAATTAACCAATTAAAAAGACATTATGTCTATACATCTTACATTTGGATCGATTTCCTACACCTAAAAACTTTTTTTAAAAAGGTTGTTATAGAGGCTATCACATAAGGTGTCTCTAACTGTTGTAAAGCTATAAGGGCTGGTCGACATTGCCTTAGACCAAGTAATTTTAACAGAGGAATAATCCATAGGTTCCTCTGCACTGAATAGAATTTACAAAAGAATACCACATGAATGGTCGATTGATCTGACGTATCATCGCACGGACATTTACACAGTGCTTTTGACCAATCATTGGCTGTAGGGAAGCTCGTTAATCTATGTAAAATACCTAAACGAAAACGGATTAAAAGGAATTTATCATAATCAGATACTGTCAGGTCTAGGTATGGTTGCAATTTTAAAGATATTAAGGTAAGATTATGCGCCTGGACCGTTTTTTTGTTCATTTCTATGCAGAGCCTCTGGTTGCTGAGAAAACCTAAGGACTCTCTCTTAAGGTCCTTCCTGGTTATCCTAAGCATAGTAATAGGATCATCATAAAATTCTTTGTGACCCAAATTATATAAGAATGTTTTAACATAAAACAACCATTTAACTTGTTTCACTCCATTTAGACCCATACAGTCATTGATAATCAGGCGGTTAAGTTTCATCTCCTCTATTGTCCAAACCCTATGCCACAACAGAATCGGTTGAATCTTTATAATGTCTTCCAAATATGTCAACCCTAATTCTGTATGGCAAATAAAAGAGGAAGTGCTGTTTGGGACCATCAATAAAAACGTTAGAAAAATATTCTCGGCTACCTGGATGGGATATACATCCATGTATCCCCAAACGCCCGCTCCATATGTGGCTACAGTAACACATTTTGCTTTGTATATATTTAGTAGTTCCACCGTTGGTCGTCTGCCCATTTTCCTACTAAAGTTAGAGAGGGCAGAAAGGGTTCTTATAAACAGTAGTCTTCTAATTTTAACCGCCTTCAACCAGGAACCCGTACGTTCGAATAGGATACCCAGGTAGGAGAAATTTTTAGTGCTTTCGATCCGTTTTTTATCAATAAAAATGGTCTGGGGCTTTACGCATCTAGTCCCACAATTCATTATGAGTGTCTTAGATGAATTAATGGTTAAGCCCCTCTCTGACATAAAATTTGCAAAACTATCTACAACCCTTTGTAATCCTTGTGAGGTGCGGGCCATTAAGACCGCGTCGTCTGCATATCATAAAGCAGGGATGGGTCGTTTAGCAACTAGTGGTAAATCCCTGCACTCCTGTGTTAAAACCTTTTCCAAACTGTTTATATATAACGTAAAAAGAAATGGAGCAAGGACGCAGCCTTGTCTCACACCACGCCTCAATTTAAAGTGTCTAGTGCATTCCCCCTTTACTCCATAACGAACCTGCGCCTTAGCCCCTTGATATAACTGCCTTAAAAAGGAGATCAAATCCACTTCCACTCCCATCTCCTCGAGTATGACCAATAATTTATTATGTATTAGGCAGTCAAACGCTGATGACAAGTCAACGAATGCCAGGTATAATGGACCTTTTTTGACTTTGATGTATTTATTCATTAAAATGTTAAGATTAAGGCCCTGCTCTATTGTGCCTAATTTTTTACGGAACCCATATTGCAAGTCACTTAACACTGCCTGTTCCTCCGCCCAGTCCTGTAGTCTATTCAGGATCACTCGGCCCACAATTTTTACGGTGGAATCCAACAGGGTTATTGGCCGATAGCAGGCCGGATCAGACCTATTGCCTTTTTTAAAAATGGGTACCAAAATGGATTCATACCATGTGGGAGGAAGGCCTGCGGGGCCACAAGCATTAAAAACTTGTGTCAACAATGGGGCCCAAACTTCCAAATTATGTTTAAAAATGTCAACTGGGACGCCATCTGGGCCGGCGGCTTTTCCGCCCAGGCTTTTGTTAATTGCAAGGATTACCTCATTGAGCTCAAAGTGCAAATATGAGCCCTGACCTGCTATATTCTCTAGATCTCTTTCCTGTTCAAGAGTGGTCTGGGGTCCTGCAATGGGGTCATTATACAGAGCAGAAAAATGCTCGATCCACTCCTGTTCGGTTATTGCCACCTCTATTGTAGCTGTATCTTTTGAAATAAAAAAAGGGGCGTTGACTGCCTTCCAGAAGGCGCTAGTGTCACTACTATGGGAGGCTTCACGTAAAGCCGACCATGCTTCCAATTTAAGGGCCTTTTTTCTTTCCTTTAGGGCATAGTTGTACTCTTTTCGCGCCTCACTAATCCTAGGCTTGTCTTTTTTTTCCAAGTGGAGAGCATTTTTAAGATTCCTATGGGCCCTAGAACAATTAATATCAAACCAGCCCTCATTCTTCTTGGTGCCATTCTTACTTTTAATTTTAACAGTGAGCTCCTCCTTAATTTGATTTGTGATAGAAATGAAACCGTTAATGATAATTAATTGCTTGTGGAATCCTCATTCAAGCAAACCAGTAACTTATCGTTACATTTCGTTATGACATTGTTCATTACCTCATTTGGATCTATTTTATCCCACCTTATCGCATAGCCATTTAGCCTTGAGAGACAAATATCCCTTAATATGGGATTAGGGTTTTTAGATCTCAGAGCTTCATTTCCAGACAATATGATAGCAACACTCTGGGGAAAGTGATCACTTATAGCGATCTTATGTATGTTGAAACTATTGATCCTAGAACAATGCCTAATAGTGACCATAATAAAATCAATTGCAGAAAAGGTTCCACGACCGTTGAAAGTTGGACCAAAGCAACCGGAGGGGAGCACATGATGTTCGCAAAGCCCAATTCAAAATCAGACGCTATGTCGTTTAGGCTCTCACCATACTTTGAATGAGGGACATGAGGAAAAGTTGTTTCCGTATCGTAACTCATGCCACAGTTCCCAGTATCCGAATGTTGACACAGCCCAGAGTTAAAGTCCCCACCCCAAATAATCAGTAAGTCCGTGGATTCAGATTCCTGTAACTTATAGATATGACCAGATATGGCTTTAAGAGTCATTACTATTTGGTCTAGAGGCGCATTGTTATAGTAATTCACTAATATTACTATTTGGGATTTTGCCAAAGATAGACTAATAATAGTATAGTATAGGTCCTCCGCTACCGTAGAGATATTACCAAGGTTCAGCAAGTTAGAAACATAAGTACATAGGCCACCTTTAGCTCTGCCATGCTTTGAAGATATTGCTGGCATGTGTATGGTTTTATAGCCATTTATATGAATCGGCTCCACTGACCAAGTTTCTTGTAGGCATATAAAATCAAACCTATGTACAAAGATGTTCCATTCTACATTTCTTATTTTTGATTTTAAACCTGCTACATTCCAGAACAGGAAGTTACAGCTGTTATTAAGTGGATCGTTTGCGCAGACATCTAAATTCTCCCCTGGTTTGGGTACAAGCTGATTATCCTCCCGTGTTAAACATGGTGTTATAATATTTTTACCCAGCAGTAACGTAGAAGTTGATATTTTTGCACAGGCTGCTAAAGGAGGAATATCATACAAATTATGTATCAGGACGGGATCCGATATCTCCTCCTGACCCGCATGATCATATAAAGCCAGTGTGTCCCTTCCCTCTATATTATTGTCATCACTCTGTTTCCTAGTTTTAATAGACCCAATAGTGGGATTCGGGGCTGGTCTATCTACACCTAGTTCCTCCTTGCTTTTACTGGGGTTAAGCCTAGTTGTATTAAAACCATTTTCCCTCAATATATACATATATATATTCACTGAAAAAACCATAGGTTTCACACATGTTATAGTTAGCTGGACATTTCACTCGTAAAAAACCAATGAAATTCCCCCGTTATAGTTAGATCAGCTAACTATAACTCGCGCGCCCGCAATCCACTGCTGATGACATCACATATTACATCACTCATGACATGGGTATTTTCCAATTGTAGTGGTAGGGATTGCAAGCTGTGTCAGCACAAGTCGTGCGAAGACCGCCGAAGAGGTACCACTCCGCTGCTGGCCCCGCTTGGAGCCCGATTTGGGATTTCAAGAAAAAGGTACTATTGACCTATTAACAGGATATTTATCCCTACCACTACAATTGGAAAATACCCAATTGCCACACAGTTCTAAGGTCCTGAAGAAAGCCCATCGACCCTCTTGAGGGCGGGTTCCGGGCTGAAACATGTCGACCATAGTGCGGTGGACTCATAACTAGCCCATAGCTGCACTTGAAAAATATTTTTATCTAGTTCTCCCATACACCATACAGAATAAAAAGGTTATTTTTGGCTAGTATGTGGATTACTTTTTAAAGGAGCACCACACCTCACTTTTTCACTTACCTTGATTTCTGATCACTACTGACAATCCAGTGGTTCCCTCCAGGTAGAGGAAGCATACAAAAGAGAGACCCTATGATGATGCTGTCACGCATATAATAAGAGGCGGAAAAAAAAGATATCCCGCCGCACGAGATACCTGCGTGAATGAGGGTTTTTTAAGTACTCCAGTGAGGAGCACTGACGGAAAGGACATAACAGACCCTGGTGGCAGGTACAAGTGATCCATTCCCCCCCCTTGATTTTTTGAATTTACAGCAGGAAGCTGAATGGATCACAAGTGCATCTTACTCCCTCAACTTCTGATTTGAATATATCTAGGACTGGTTAGTCAGACTCAGTTACCACCAGTATCCGTCTGAAAAAGTTGAGGGTACAGGATGATTTTGCAACAAAGCTTCTTTCTGCTCTTCTTTTTGTTCTTTCTGCACGTTATCCTTCTTCCTGCACTTTTCTTCGTCTTTGAGGACTTCTGTTGCTTCTTTCTGCACTTCTTTTTTTTCTTTCTGTGCATTTTTTCTTCTTTCTTCACATGTCCTATCTCTGTAGGCATAGTTAGAAATTAGCATTTAAAAAAACCTTTGAAATTCACAGAAAAAACTTTAGGTTTCAGGCATGTTATAGTTAGGAATTAGCATTTAAAAAACCTCAGAAATTCACTGAAAAAACCATAGGTTTCAGGGGTGTTATAGTTAGCTGGACTTTTCACTTGTACAAAACCATTGAAATTCCCCCGTTATAGTTAGTTCAGCTAACTATAACTCGCGCGCCCGCAATGCACTGCTGATGACGTCACATATTACATCACTCATGACATGGTCAGTGACATCACTCATGACATCACTGATGACATCTCAAATGACATCACTGATGACATCATCCTTGTGGTAGAGTGGCAGACCTCCTCTCACCCTAATATAACCTTTGATACACACATTCAAAAATAGAGACTACAATTTTCAAAACAATGGACATACCAATACCAGTTACAACAACCTCTTCAGTAATTCTAAGATCCACATACACATCCACTCATTCAGCAACAGTCCTATACAGTCACTCATACATGTACTCACTCATCCTATGTACTCATACACCTATACATCCTGTTACACAATGCCACTCATCCATAGAGTTACTCACACACATAGTCACTCATGCTAATAAAGAATCAAACATACATTTACTTGCATATACAGTTATACACACACCACCACACTTACTTCTACGGAAACTTACACATACTTAGTCTTTTAAACAATCACTTATAGAAACACATACTTATTCATACAGGAACTCTTTCAATCTCTCACTCTCACATATACTCACTTATATACACCAATAGTCACATATACTAGTTTAAAACATATGTAGTTACTCATGAAGACACTATTGAGACAGTCATTCACTCACTAACACACCCATACACACACTCATCCACCCATACAGTCCTGCACACATGCTGTCTTCAACACATACAAACAGTGAGTCACTCATTCATGCAACTATGCACTACATAATACCCCCTACCGAACCATGCAGACACTCAGACTGATACTCAAAAAACCAACTAATAACCTATATAGACACCCATGTAGCTACTCACCAACCCATGCAGCCACTTATACACAATGTGAGAGACTGATACAGATATTTACATATTTAAACATTACTCATTAAGCCATGTATTCACTATGATACACTTAATCAGTGAGTTACACAATCAATTTTTATATGTATATGTGACTATTGGTGTAAATAAGTGAGTATATGTGAGAGTGAGACATTGGAAGAGTTCCTGTATGAATAAGTATGTGTTTCTATAAGTGATTGTTTAAAAGACTAAGTATGTGTAAGTTTCCGTAGAAGTAAGTGTGGTGGTGTGTGAATAACTGTATATGCAAGTAAATGTATGTTTTATTCTTTATTAGCATGGGTGACTATGTGTGTGAGTAGCTCTATGGATAAGTGGCATTGTGTAACAGGATGTATAGGTGTATGAGTACATATGATAAGTGAGTACATGTATGAGTGACTGTATTGAACTGTTGGTGAATGAATGGATGTGTATGTGGATCTTAGAATTACTGAAGAGGTTGTTGTAACTGTTATTGGTATGTCCATTCTTTTGTAAATTTTAGTCTCTATTTTTGTATGTGTGTATCAAAGGTTATATTAGGGTGAGAGGAGGTCTGCCACTCTATCACAAGGATGATGTCATCAGTGATGTCATTTGAGATGTCATCAGTGATGTCATGAGTGATGTCACTGACCATGTCATGAGTGATGTAATATGTGACGTCATCAGCAGTGCATTGCGGGCGCGCGAGTTATAGTTAGCTGAACTAACTATAACGGGGCAATTTCAATGGTTTTTTACGAGTAAAATGTCCAGCTAACTATAACATGTGTGAAACCTATGGTTTTTTTCACTGAATTTCTAAGGTTTTTTAAATGCTAATTCCTAACTATAACGTGTGTGAAACCTATGGTTTTTTCACTGAATTTCTAAGGTTTTTTAAATGCTAAGTCCTAACTATAACGTGTGTGAAACCCATGGTTTTTTCAGTGAATTTGCAAGGTTTTTTAAATGCTAATTTTTTTTTTTTTCTTCTATTTTTTCTAACATATTTTTATTTTAATGTTCTTACCTTTTATAAAGACTATGATTAAATTTTTAAAATTCTTTAATATGTTTTTTTTAATATATTTTTTAAAATAAACATGTAAAATTTATTAGCAGTACTTTTTTTCTATTTTTTTTATTATTTTTTTAGTACGCGTACCGTAAGCTCACGGTAAGCGTACGGTTCACGTAACGTCCGTAATTTTTCTACGCTGCTTGCGTATAGTTACGCAATTTGCGTAGCCGCACGTACTCCGCGTGGGACGCGTACGCGTGTACGCTACACGCGCACGTTACGCGGAAGTGTCGGGGAGTGACTGTTACGCGCATGCGCACTTTTGCCGTAAGCGTACCGTAAGCGTACCGTAAGCGTACGGTAGGTCATGTGATCATGAAACACAACTTTTGATTGGTTGAAACTACTTTCAGTTCTAGAACTCTCCTACACCACACCCATTCCCCTCATTTCTGCTTGTGATCCCTTAGGAGAAGGAGCTGGGTTGTCTTTGTGATACGATGGCATTCATGGCTATTGATGCTTCATTTTCAACGATTGGTTGTCCTAGGGGATCTTGACTGAGTGTTCCTGAACTTTGGCTGTCCTGAGAACTATCTCTAGCTATTTCTGCTGCAATTGTAGTTTCCTGTTCTATTTCTTCATTTAACATTTGCAGATAAGTTGAGAATGTACTGCATTGTATGCTGTCTTTGCAAGCATTAAAAGAATCTTCATAGCTTTGAAATTCTCCCAGTAGTTCATCCTCTGTACGCCATGGTTTAAACAACTGTAAAAGAGCCAAGTAGTAAAATTCCTTCTTGTCAGTAGTGTCACAACTCAGCTTCCGGTGATTTATCAAACTTCCTTTTGTTTGCTTCACCAAACATCCTTCTTCACCAACGACTTTATATTTTCCATTGTTGATGTCTTCTGCAGCTTTCCGTGAATAAATGTAGTTCTGCAACACTTCATAGAGACACATGTTCTCCAGATGATGACTTCTCTTGGGATAATAAGTGTCCAACATGTTTGATTTCAAAATATCTGTACTTTCTGGGTCATTCTCGGCCAAATATTCAATTTCTCCTACAGATTTCAGTACCCGATTTCTCATTGCTGCAAGGCCTAAACTTGCCCAAATTATTCTTCTTGACTTCGAGTAGAGACTTGCAGAAGATAACCTATCTGAACATTCGTAGGATCCAATTTCTCGATGCGATAACATCTTCAAACTGAAACTGTACAGCTTCTTACTGACAGTCTTCTCGTGAGAAATCTCTTCCCACATTTCCTTCAATTCTGTTTTTTCTGATTTCGTAATGTAAGACGTTACATATCGAGCAACAGCAATGGAATTGTCAGCAACATACTGTATATCCATGTTAGCGTTCCACATGGATAAAATGACTGGGTTGTAGTCATTTATATTTTTTGATTCTTCTTTTCTTTTAAGGTTGTAGGTATTCTTAGGTGATTTTCTTGTGATAGTATGTCTCACAGCTGACATAAAACTGTTTACTCTTCCATTTGAAAGAACAGGTCTAGGAAATCCAAATCGACATTTAGTGTAGTATTTTTCTTTGCTCTTGTATTTCCGTCGACAGTATTTTCCACACCGATGACTTTGGAAACGTAAAACTTGCTCCTTTAACTTGTTCTCTTCTGTGCTTTTTGGTATAGCACATGTTGCATATTCTTCAATGTAAGATAACACTGCTTCATCAGTATCTGTTCCAAACTTTGGGGCATCCTTGATCCACAACAGCATATGAATATGAGGAGCACCTCTTGCCTGGTACTCTTTTCTCCAAAAGAAATCCACTACTTCTCCAAGAGGTGGATTTTTTTTATTGCAGATGAAGGACATCATAGCCTCAAATCTATGATTGAAATATCTGCAAACATTAACCGGATCCAATGAGCACAGTTCTCCTGCTGTCTTGTATTCGATGTTTTTAATGTTTGAATTGGCCTCTCGTAGAAAATCCAGTAAATCATCCCAAGCGTACTCGGCACAGCTTAGGGTAAGGAACCATGTTGGTGTTCCTAAATTCCGTAACATGCATTTTAGTTCACCATGGCGTCGGTACCAATATTCATTTGTCCCACGCTGACAAGCCATCAGATTGATCAGTTGTGTTTCCAAATGATCATCTCGGTGCTGCACTTTCTCCATAAAATCCTTAGCAGACACATTTTGTAAATGTACTCCACTTTTTAAAATGTGATTTACTGCATAAGACAGTGCAGACAAGTCGCTTTCAAATAAAAGATGGAACAAATAAGGAATACTTTGTCGAAATCTGGGATCTTCAGCATATAGTCTTGTAGTCCGATACTCAGAAGCTGGAATCTGTTCTGGACGTTCATCGTATCGTCCTCCTTTTCCTTTAGGAAACAGCTGGGGAAAACATCGAGCTTCCAAGCTCTCCTCCCATACACTCACGGGAGTTCCTTTTGCTTTCTTCATCTGAAAGAGATCAATATTGTCTCCCATAACTTCTTTTGAATGAAGAGGATGTATGCTAAAATGTTCATAAATTTCTTCTTCCTTTGACTTGTCCACTTTTTCAATTTGTCCAGTTGGTGTTTCTGTGTCTTCTTGTAAATCTTCTTCTTCTTCTTCTTCTTCTATATAAATTGATTCATACCATTTGTTATTTTTTTTCAAATACAAATTTGCTCTTTGTACTTTCCGCACATCTACCACCTCCTGCCAAATCTTCTTATTCTTTGTAGGTACACCATTAACCAGAATAACTAATGGTTCAGTTTCCAAAGTATCCGCATCAATAGTTTCCATATTTTTTTTCAAATCCAAGGGCAAATACACCACTCTACCTTTTAAACCTCTCAGTAAATCTGAAGGAGGTAATTTACCAGTTTTGGGCTCCATACGTACTATGGTCTGGAACGGATGAACACATTGAATGAGTATAGACTCATATGTATTTAATTCAGAAAGTTCAGCAGGAATAGCATCCAATTCTAAATTATTATGTACAGCTCTGGTCGGCATTCTATTTTCCTCTAACTTGTTGTAACAGTATTTACAAATACGCTGATCTTCACCCAATTCAAAACAATTTTCTAGAAATATATATGTGGCAAAATCCTTCCACTTATAATTATCTTCATTTTCACTCTTTCTGTAGAGATCAACATTCCTAGTTTGTTTTCTATAATGAGTTCTGCGGCAACAAATACAAGTAAAATTTGGTCTTTCATTAGAGACTATTGCAAATTTTGTTATGTGATCATTAAATGTGTTACTTACAGAGGGTTCTACATTCTCTTCCACTTCTTCCTCATTTACTGTGTCCTTCTCTGCACTGTTTTGTTCAGGACCAAAGTAACAAAACTGAATTTCATCAACAACCTTCTCTACATCTGATACCGTTCCTCGGAACAGAGCCCTATTCAATTCATTTAACTTTATTGCTGGACTTTTGGCAAAATACAACCGTCTCACAAACTTTCTCATTTCAGTATGATGAACAGCCAGCATCCTAAAATGATGGAAAACACTATTGCACACTTTTCTAGATAGACAAGCCAGAGAATGACCCTGCAAACCAGTATTCTCTCTCACTCTGCATGGATCCAGACTTTGAAGCACCTTAATCTTCTGTTTTATACTTTTTTTACTATATTCTCTTAGAAACTCTCGAAATTTGTCAATAGATTCCTGACGCACAGTGCAAATACTACTACAATTCCAAGTGTACACTGGGGCTTTAGGACGTCTCCCCATTGCCTCATCTGCCATCACTTGTACCTCATCTCTTGGAACCATTATCTCCTTCTCCATTATGCAACCATTTTTCACTTCGTATGAACGACCTCTGGTGTCAACTGCATGCAGCAAACTATTACTTTGAAAATAGCTCTCTTCATTAAAAAAAGGTTCACTACTTGAACTATGCATCCACTTTCCTAAAAACACTTTACAAAAGTTTGTTCTGTTCACTACTCTTTTCCTTTTGCTATGTGATTTCAGTACATTAACCATTTTGTCTAATGTACGCATCCTATTCAAAATTAATATGAATAGTTTCCTTTTTAATTCTAATGCCTTTGCTGCAATGGCTTCAATTTCTTTTTTTCTCTTATAAAACTTTGTCTTTTTCTTATATTTCTTCACATCCTTTATCAAATTGAACATAACTCTTCTCTGAAACATTTTTCTACGTATCTCTTTAAACGCTGTTTTTCTGTTTAAGTTTAACTTTTTAGTTGCAGAAGGTATATTTGCATTAACTAAATTCTCAATTTTTTCTTGTCCTTTTTGTTTGAAATCATTCTTTCCTGTACAGACATTTTGTACATTTTTCCTTTTTTTGAATATATTCCTTAGAAAATCTTTTTTTTGCTTACCAGAAGATTTTTTCTTCCTCCCAACATCAGCATCTTCTACTAACTTTGATCCTCTAGTTGTCTTCAAATATAGTTTTTTTTTTAGCGTTTTTTGAACTCTGGATTTGGAGGCATCTTAAATTTTGTTCACTGCTCTTCAGCAATACCTGAAAAAAACTAAAAAAAAAATTCCTTTATTTTATTTAAATATATTACTACATTTCTTTTCACAATAGTCACAAAACGAAATTTCTTTGCCAATTTGAATGCACACTTACTGCTCTTTTTTTTGGGCAAGTGAAAATCACTTTTACAAACTGACACATTATGAAACCCCTTTTCAGATTTTTTAAAAAGCCCATGTCCAGACTGCTACACTCCAGCAAGGGCAACCAGCCTTAGTGATGCTGAATGTATTTGCATTACAGACTGAAACCTGAAAACCCCACTCGCTTGTAAATACTGTGCATGATTATACATGGCAAGCAGATGGGTGTGTGCTAAGAGTCTGCTTCTTCCCCCAAAAAATCGCTCCCCCTTTTTCCTACTAATGCAACTGTGAAATCACCAGAAAAAAAGGCAATAAATCTCTGCCTATAATTCCTCTTTGCACACAGAGTCATGTTTTCACATTAGTCCCAAAACGAAATTTCTTTGCCAATTTGAAAGCACACTTACTGCTCTTTTTTTTTTGGCAAGTGAAAATCACTTTTACAGACTGACACATTATTAAACCACTTTTTTGATTTTCTTAAATGCACATGTCCAAACTTCTTTTTCAGACCACCACCATGTGTAACCTGGGTGCCTGCCTACACTCCAGCAAGGGCAACCAGCCTTAGTGATGCTGAATGTATTTCCATTACAGACTGAAACCTGAAAACCCCACTCGCTTGTAAATACTGTGCATGATTATACATGGCAAGCAGATGGGTGTGTGCTAAGAGTCTGCTTCTTCCCCCAAAAAATCGCTCCCCCTTTTTCCTACTAATGCAACTGTGAAATCACCAGAAAAAAACGCAATAAATCTCTGCCTATAATTCCTCTTTGCACACAGAGTCATGTTTTCACATTAGTCCCAAAACGAAATTTCTTTGCCAATTTGAAAGCACACTTACTGCTCTTTTTTTTTGGGCAAGTGAAAATCACTTTTACAGACTGACACATTATTAAACCACTTTTTTGATTTTCTTAAATGCACATGTCCAAACTTCTTTTTCAGACCACCACCATGTGTAACCTGGGTGGCTGCCTACACTCCAGCAAGGGCAACCAGCCTTAGTGATGCTGAATGTATTTCCATTACAGACTGAAACCTGAAAACCCCACTCGGTTGTGAATACTGTGCATGATTATACATGGCAAGCAGATGGGTGTGTGCTAAGAGTCTGCTTCTTCCCCCAAAAAATCGCTCCCCCTTTTTCCTACTAATGCAACTGTGAAATCACCAGAAAAAAACGCAATAAATCTCTGCCTATAATTCCTCTTTGCACACAGAGTCATGTTTTCACATTAGTCCCAAAACGAAATTTCTTTGCCAATTTGAAAGCACACTTACTGCTCTTTTTTTTTGGGCAAGTGAAAATCACTTTTACAGACTGACACATTATTAAACCACTTTTTTGATTTTCTTAAATGCACATGTCCAAACTTCTTTTTCAGACCACCACCATGTGTAACCTGGGTGCCTGCCTACACTCCAGCAAGGGCAACCAGCCTTAGTGATGCTGAATGTATTTGCATTACAGACTGAAACCTGAAAACCCCACTCGCTTGTAAATACTGTGCATGATTATACATGGCAAGCAGATGGGTGTGTGCTAAGAGTCTGCTTCTTCCCCCCAAAAATCGCTCCCCCTTTTTCCTACTAATGCAACTGTGAAATCACCAGAAAAAAACGCAATAAATCTCTGCCTATAATTCCTCTTTGCACACAGAGTCATGTTTTCACATTAGTCCCAAAACGAAATTTCTTTGCCAATTTGAAAGCACACTTACTGCTCTTTTTTTTTGGGCAAGTGAAAATCACTTTTACAGACTGACACATTATTAAACCACTTTTTTGATTTTCTTAAATGCACATGTCCAAACTTCTTTTTCAGACCACCACCATGTGTAACCTGGGTGCCTGCCTACACTCCAGCAAGGGCAACCAGCCTTAGTGATGCTGAATGTATTTGCATTACAGACTGAAACCTGAAAACCCCACTCGCTTGTAAATACTGTGCATGATTATACATGGCAAGCAGATGGGTGTGTGCTAAGAGTCTGCTTCTTCCCCCAAAAAATCGCTCCCCCTTTCCATCTAATGCAACTGTGAAATCACCAGATAAAAACGCAATAAATCTCTGCCTATAATTCCTCTTTGCACACAGAGTCATGTTTTCACATTAGTCCCAAAACGAAATTTCTTTGCCAATTTGAAAGCACACTTACTGCTCTTTTTTTTTTGGCAAGTGAAAATCACTTTTACAGACTGACACATTATTAAACCACTTTTTTGATTTTCTTAAATGCACATGTCCAAACTTCTTTTTCAGACCACCACCATGTGTAACCTGGGTGGCTGCCTACACTCCAGCAAGGGCAACCAGCCTTAGTGATGCTGAATGTATTTCCATTACAGACTGAAACCTGAAAACCCCACTCGGTTGTGAATACTGTGCATGATTATACATGGCAAGCAGATGGGTGTGTGCTAAGAGTCTGCTTCTTCCCCCAAAAAATCGCTCCCCCTTTTTCCTACTAATGCAACTGTGAAATCACCAGAAAAAAACGCAATAAATCTCTGCCTATAATTCCTCTTTGCACACAGAGTCATGTTTTCACATTAGTCCCAAAACGAAATTTCTTTGCCAATTTGAAAGCACACTTACTGCTCTTTTTTTTTGGGCAAGTGAAAATCACTTTTACAGACTGACACATTATTAAACCACTTTTTTGATTTTCTTAAATGCACATGTCCAAACTTCTTTTTCAGACCACCACCATGTGTAACCTGGGTGCCTGCCTACACTCCAGCAAGGGCAACCAGCCTTAGTGATGCTGAATGTATTTGCATTACAGACTGAAACCTGAAAACCCCACTCGCTTGTAAATACTGTGCATGATTATACATGGCAAGCAGATGGGTGTGTGCTAAGAGTCTGCTTCTTCCCCCCAAAAATCGCTCCCCCTTTTTCCTACTAATGCAACTGTGAAATCACCAGAAAAAAACGCAATAAATCTCTGCCTATAATTCCTCTTTGCACACAGAGTCATGTTTTCACATTAGTCCCAAAACGAAATTTCTTTGCCAATTTGAAAGCACACTTACTGCTCTTTTTTTTTGGGCAAGTGAAAATCACTTTTACAGACTGACACATTATTAAACCACTTTTTTGATTTTCTTAAATGCACATGTCCAAACTTCTTTTTCAGACCACCACCATGTGTAACCTGGGTGCCTGCCTACACTCCAGCAAGGGCAACCAGCCTTAGTGATGCTGAATGTATTTGCATTACAGACTGAAACCTGAAAACCCCACTCGCTTGTAAATACTGTGCATGATTATACATGGCAAGCAGATGGGTGTGTGCTAAGAGTCTGCTTCTTCCCCCAAAAAATCGCTCCCCCTTTCCATCTAATGCAACTGTGAAATCACCAGATAAAAACACAATAAATCTCTGCCTATAATTCCTCTTTGCACACAGAGTCATGTTTTCACATTAGTCCCAAAACGAAATTTCTTTGCCAATTTGAAAGCACACTTACTGCTCTTTTTTTTTTGGCAAGTGAAAATCACTTTTACAGACTGACACATTATGAAACCACTTTTTTGATTTTCTTAAATGCACATGTCCAAACTGCTTTTTCAGACCACCACCATGTGTAACCTGGGTGGCTGCCTACATTCCAGCAAGGGCAACCAGCCTTAGTGATGCTGAATGTATTTGCATTACTGAGTCCAACCTCAAACCCTTAAACTATTCTTTTTTTTTCCAGTACACCTTAATTTATCGTGAAAACATAGTCCATATTATTTTACATGTTCCTCACATTTAAATTTCTCCCAAAACAGAAAATAATAAACACAACTTCAACAAAAAGAATTGCTTTTCTATTATTCATTTCTTAATTTACCATATACATCCCCTCTCAAACTCTAAACTCACCTTTAAAATTAGTTAGTTGTGAAAGAAATGTGGCACTCAAACAGCAGATTATCAGAGCCAGGATCTCTGTTGTGTTCACCTCTCTCCTCTCAGCAGAACCAGATAATGGCAAACTTTCCCTCTATTTTTCCACACATATACATGTAAGTTTCAAATCTCAGTGCTTCCCCCTTTTTTTCAAATGTAATCACACATTTCTATTGGTTGAAAACCAATCCTTTTCCAAAAGTACCCTGCCCCCAACTTGACTTCTGCCTAGTACCCTTCCCCCAACTTGACTTCTGCCTGCTACCATAGCAACAGCTCATGGAACACTGCTGTGTGGAGTTAGGTCAGAAGTTCGCCACACAATGTTTCAATTCCACAGAGCAAGAGTGCTTGACTTTTCAAACCTAACAGCAAATCCATAGTACTGTTCTTTGGTTACACATTTTTTTGTACCAATACAAAACATGCTTCTATTAATTTACACATACAGCCTAGTTTTTATTCTAGAATGGTATGAAACAGCCAATCAGTTCTTTTTGTTTTGAAAAAAATATGTATGCCTCTTTCCAAACTGTCTTTCTTTTCATATTGCCATTCTACTGAAAGACACCTCCTGAGTGCATCCAGTTCTCCTTTGAAGATGTTCACAGTGTGGATTGTAGGGCACAGCTATGTCTTCTGGAGTGAAAAGTATGCAGAGAAAACAGATATGGTGAGAGACCTTGCTTTGCCAAATGTAGACATTAAATGGATTGGTCAGAGAGGGTTAAAGTGGCACCAATTGATGCCATTGGTGAAATCCTTCATGCAAATCCAACACCCTGACCTCATAATAGTGCACTGTGGTGGCAATGACCTAGGCACTTTGACTGGGGTAGGTCTGGAAATGCTTATGAAGGACACCTTTACACAACTGTTTTCACTTTTCCCTAAAACTGCCTTTGTGTTTTCCAACATATGCCAAAGGCAAAAATGGAACTGGTCCAATCATTTCTGTCCGCAGATTGACAAAGCAAGAAAGCACGTCAACAAATCTGTTTCTGCTTTCCTCCGTGACTATGGTATGGGTGCCATTTACCACAACAACTTGCGTTATGACATGCAAGACATTTATAGAGGAGATGGTGTGCACTTCAATGATGAAGGGAACAGAGTCTTCCTTTTGAACCTTAGACTCTGCATCGGTACTTACTTGTAGGTACCACTAAAAAAATGACTTCATAAACACAACAGCTCTTTTTAGAGCTCCCTAATATCTAAACTCTTAATTCTGCATTTCATTTTTTTATTTTTATTTTTTTTTACCGTACGCTTACCGTACGCGTACCCCGTGATTTTTTTAAAAATCAATAAATGTTTTTTTTGTACTTTTCTGTCCTTCTTTGACCCCCTTACAAATGTTAGGGGGTCTGTAACTCTTCTCATTGCCCCCTTTTCTTGTTTTCACTCTTTTTTTTCAGAGTGAAATACACAAAATGGCGGCCGCCGCTTCCTGGTTTCGGCCGATTCGAATGTTTACTAAGATCTAAGGGCCAATCAGAATCTCGCTCGCGCACGCCATTTTTCTTCCGTACGCTTACCGTAAGCTCACCGTACGCGTACCCCGTGATTTTTTTAAAAAACAATAAATGTTTTTTTTGTACTTTACAGTCCTTCTTTGACCCCCTCACAAATGTAAGGGGGTCTGTAACTCTCCTCTTTGCCCCCTTTTCTTGTTTTCACTCTTTTTTTCAGAGTGAAATACACAAAATGGCGGCCGCCGCTTCCTGGTTTCGGCCGATTCGAATGTTTACTAAGATCTAAGAGCCAATCAGAATCGCGCTCGCGCACGCCACCGTACGCGTACGGTAAGCGTACGGTAAGCGTACCGTAAGCGGGCTCAGATATATATATTGATTTAAAGGCTATTTTCTCAGAATCTACTGAACAGATTTACACCAAACCTACAAAAGGCACTTCCTTGACCTAGGGACTACCTCTCTGCCAAATTTCGAGTAATTCTGTTCAGCCGTTCGGGCTGTAGCTCGTTCTAAAGGTCCTATGGAAAAATGCATGGGAAAAACGCGTTTTGGGACCCCCCTTTTATCTCAGCCCCCGCTTGACGGATCCCCCCGAGACTTTCAGGGTAGGAGCGTAGCGTAGCGCCCCACCTATTTTGAGAAATTCGCGAGGATTCGTCGACCGGCGCCAAAGTTATTCAAAATAGAATGTTGCAGATTTCCTATGGAAAAGGGGTCCTAACTATAACTACCTACTGGCGACCGCCAGTAGGTAATCTATATCTATATCTATATATCTATATATATATATATATATATATATATATATATATATATATATATATATATATATATATATATATATTACCTACTGGCGGTCGCCAGTAGGTAGATATAGTTAGGACCCTGTTTCCATAGGAAATCCGCAACATTCTATTTGGAATAACTTTGGCGCCGGTCGACGAATCCTCGCGAAATTTTCAAAATAGGTGGGGCGCTACGCTCCGCTCCTACCCTGAAAGCCTCGGGGGGATTCGTCAAGCAGGGGCCGAGAAAAAGGGGGGGTCCCAAAACGCGTTTTCCCCATGCATTTTTCCATAGGACCTTTAGACACAGCTACAGCCCGAACGGCTGAACAGAATTACTTGAAATTTGGCAGAGAGGTAGCCATAAGGTCAAGGAAGTGCCTTTTGCAGGTCTGGTGTAAATCTGTTCAGTATTTCCTGAGAAAATAGCATTTAAAAGCATATATATATGTGGGCGGAGCCTAACCACACATCTCATCCTGAGATCTGATTGGCTGTCAGCACTTCATCCAAGAAGTGTTGGCAGCCATCTTGGGACCAATATACATGATAGCACCTCATTAAAAAGCATTGCAGTTAATAGAAGGTTTTAAGACTTTAGTTACATTATAAATCATTTGTTGATGGTACCATACTCATTTTAGGAATTGTGGTATGTTCTAAGGTGATTTCACCATGTGAAAAAGCCTTCTGCTGGGATATCATGATTGAGAGAAAAATATTTTCTCATGCTTTTACCACAGAGGTTTGGAAGGTGATCTATAGGCTAAACTGAGAGCTTATTTTCTGTAAATTCACATTATCTTTCTCAGTCATGTGAGAATGAAGTCTGACATTCTCAGGAAAACATGTACATCCAACAAGGGCAGAGACTGTCAGTTGATTCCTTTGTGTTCTACTGCAGCTTCCCAGAGTGTTCCAAAGAACTACTAGAGCGCTAACAGTCCTACTTATGATAAACGTATGGCACACCTGAAGCCATCTTGCTTGGATTAAAGTGGTAACTCTTAAAACATTTAATTTAAAAAGGAACAAAATGAGGGGGTTCATTTTTCCATAAAAAGTATGATTAGTGCTGCAGAAAGAAAAATTAGGGCACATTTTGAGTGACTTCTCAAATCCTCTTCTTTTTCATTAAAAAATTCTGACATGCAGACTGAAACTTGCACTTTCAATACCAGCAGCAGTTTTCCCTGGTGAGCAGTAGCTTTACTACAGTGATCTAATGAGCAAAAAGAGTGCTAACATTCTGAATTTATGGCAAATGTGTGACACATCTGAATGCCTTCTTGATGGAATCAAAGTAAAAAACTGAAAGTATTTCCTACTGAGGAGACTGCAGTAAATGAGGAAATTAGGAAACTTCATAACAAATAAGTCTCCCAAGATGGCCACCAGAGACAAAAGAGCCCAAATGTAGCCCAAATATCACCCAGATGTAGCCCAAGTATAGCCCAATGACAGAATGTCCCAGAATGTTCTTAAAAACAACTAGAGCGCTTACTGTCTTCATTATGACAAAAGTAAGGCACACCTGAAGCCATCTTGATTGGAATAAACTGGTAACACTTAAAACATTTAATTTAAAAAGGAACACAATGAGGAGGTTCATTTTGCCATAGAAATTATGATTAATGCTGAAGAAAGAAAATGAGGGCACATTTTGAGTGACTTCTCAAATCCTCTTCTATTTCATTAAAAAATTCTGACATGCAGACTGAAACATGCACTTTTAATACCAGGAGCAGACTTCCATGGTGCAGTAGTTTTACTACAGTGATCTAATGAGCAACTAGAGTGCTAACATTCAGAATTTATGGCAAATGTGTGACATATCTGAATACCTTCATGATGGAATCAAAGTAAAAAACTGAAAGCATTTCCTACTGAGGAGACTGCAGTACATGAGGAAATTAGGAAACTTCATAACAAATAAATCTCCCAAGATGGCCACCGGAGACAAAAGAGCCCAAATGTAGCCCAAAATCACCCAGATGTAGCCCAAATATAGCCCAATGACAGAAGTGTGCAAAACACTTATTATTTTGTGTTTTTGCAGTGTTATATAGTGCAGACTTGTCAGGTATTGGAGTGCTTTACATGAGCATTGGTTACATCACACAAGAACAAATTCATTTTGGTTGTAGACATGGGGAGACTAAGTGATTTGACCAGAATCACAGAATGTCGAGCTGAAGCAGAAACTTCAACCTGGTTCCCCAGTTGCAAAGTCTGCAGTTCTGGAAGTAACACCACATCCTCTCCCCTAAGTGCAACATTTAATCAAGTGGTCAACTGGATAAAAAAACATAAAGATAACAAATAATTTAAAAGTGCTTTGTCGCTATTTGAAAACTCAGAAAATATGTCCTTATTTTAGTCTTTTAGAGCACTAACCATAATTTTGATGCCAATAAGACCCTCTCATATATGTAATTTCTAAAGGAAATGCTCTAGGTATTACAGTTTTGATTACATCAAGATGATGTCAGGCGTTCCACACTTTTGTAATAAATATAGAATGTTAGCAATCTAGTTGTTCATTAGGATACTGTTGAGAGGCAGAGGCCAGGGGCACGGACTCTGAAAATTGAAGGCAGGTAGGAGGGTGCAAAGGCAACAATTTAACCACACTGAGCAGGCAGGAAGGGCCGTGGAAGCACAACAGACTATGGAGGGCAGTGGAAAGGGGGGCAGGGGCAACAAACCAACAATACAGGACTTGCAAGAGAGGCTGTTGGAGGGAAGATCTATTACGGGTCAAGGAAGTTAGGGGCGGTCCCCAGATCCCCGGGAGCCACCACAGAACTGAGCAGGAGAGTGAGTCAGGGACAAAAGGGGCACCTTAATTTGAGCCGGGGTGCCTAGGAACGCTTGCTCCAAAAATGAAGAAAACAGACATATGAGACATGGAATTGGAGGCAGAATACAATGGCAGTTTAATGAGAAGATGCAACTTCAAAGAAACCGCAGAATAGAGACATAAAGTACAAAATACAGAATCCAGATAATCATACAGCTGTCATAATATTCTCTGTATCTCAATTAATGTACTGACAGAGAGAGAGAGAAAACACATCTATAAATGCATCATGAGAAACAAGTTACACCAAGGAAAATGTTACCTAGGAACACTCACGTTTACTCTTAGAGCAAGCATTCCTGCAATTACAATACAAAATCTTTTAAATGCAAAAGTAAAGAGAACAATGGTTAAACATAACATGACATTTCATATAGGTAAAATAGAATAAGATACTTCAAGCAAAGCAGAGCAAGACATTTTAAGCAAAGGAAGACAAGAGCTCCCAGCTCTTGGGGAAAACCTGCACTGCCTGTTAACCTACATACAGACGGCGAGGTAGTCCGTCGATATCTGTGGGTGCTCCCTTTTTATATCATTTTGTGGGCTCCTTTGCACGCTACATCTACCTACGTATGCTACCCAAAAGCTTCGTCTGCAGATTTTACCAGACATTTCGTCATTTACCCACTTAATGCTGACAATGGACTGGGTGAAAAGGTCAGTCTCTCAGGCCAATCGCTTATCGTAAGTTCCATAGAGCAAGCAGAAAATAATGGGTATTGTACGGGAATTCAATATATTCATGTATAAAATCTCCTCAGTTCTCCTAACTTGACGCTCTGCGGTTGCCACTTCCTTAAAAGCGGGAAACCTGCCCAGGAAGCAAGTACCAGTCCAGGATGCAGCCTACTGTATGTCGACAGCTTCAGGGGGATGTTGAACTTTGATACCGAGCACGGAGCACTCGGGTAGGGTGGGGGCTACTAGTTTGGATCAGAAGGCCTCGCAGACCTGCCTTCAGACTGCTATACACTAAAATTGCAGAGCTATGGTCAATTTAACAAAGAGGCCTACATATTGAACAGAAGGGCCTACACAGGGGTTTTATGCTGGCTGAGTGGTAAGGATGTCTCAGGATAATTATATAGCAACACAGGACCCGCTGGTCAATTTAATACGGCCTACAAATGCAGCTGGCAGGGCAAGGACAAGGGTCTCATACTTCAGGTGTGGACAGAACGGGCCAGGGGCCCCCTGTGATACAAAATCTACCCTCCTTCAAGGCTGTGGCAATGTAATAGACCATTGTGGGCAGAAGGAAGAGGCAATGGTAGTACAACCATACATGCCAACAGACCCGATTCAGCCAGGAAACGTCCAATGTTTTTAAGCTCAAATGGGCTTTATTTGATCTGTCTCCTGTCTACAATATCCTCTTTTTCAATGTAACTCAAAGGGGAAAATCAATACCCCAGTTTTTTTTCAAAATCTCCCTCTTACCAAGTTCAAAATGTTCGCAAGTATGGTACATTGGATCATGGAAGGAAATGGGATAGGAACATGGACTTGGATAACAGAGGACAGGAGGGACATGGAGAGGTGCACCAAACTGACCCTGCAGGGCAGGCATCAGGGTTTGCAGCAGCACAATACACCACACAGGGCATGCAGGACGGGAGTGCAGCACAACAATCCATAGAAAGCAAGAGGGAGGGGACAGGACCATGCACATGGACAACAGAGAACAGAGGGGCAAGAGGCAATGGTAGCTAGCTGACCATAATGGACAGACAGGAGAGAAAGCTGCAGTATAACAGACCATAAAGGGCAGGAGGGACGGATCAGGGGCATTACAATGGAACAGACAAGCCAGGAGGGAGGGAGTAGGGCTGGGGGCAAGGGGGCAGGGCAGGAGCAGCAAGATAGCCATGGAGGTCAGGCAGGATGGGCACTAGAAGCAAGACACACCATAAAGAGCAACAGTGAGACTGTGATGGCATACACACAGACCATGGAGGGAAGGTGGGAGGGGGTCAGGGGCAGCTAACTGACCACACAGGGAAGGTGGGAGGGGCCATGGCAGCACAGAAGACCATGCATGGCAAGTGGGAGGGTTAGTGGCAGCACAATGGCTATGATGGGCAAGAAGGAGGGTGGAGGGGCATGCACAAAGGACGATGGAGGATAGAAGGAAGGGTCAGGACCTGTGCACAGACAAGAAAGTTCAGGGGAAGGGACCTCACAACAGACCACACGGGGCAGGCAGGAGGAGCAGTTGCAGCACAACAGACCAGGGAGGGCAGAAGGGTGTGGCAGTACAATGGACCATGTAGGACAGGAGGAAGAGGATAGGGGCATGGCATGTGGACAGGCAGGGTGGAGGTGGCAGGGACAGGTTACAGTCATCTGACAATGCTAGGCAGGTGGGAGGGGAGTGGCAGCTCAACAGAACACTCAGAGTAGATAGGAGTGGCAGGTCCATGGGACATGGTGGGCAAAAAGGATGGAGCAGGGGCATGCACAAAGACATCGGAGGGCAGGAGAATAGGGGCAGCAAGCTAAGCACAGAGTTTAAGCAGGAGGTCAATGATGGGGCATAGAATTGGGCAATGGAGGGCAGGAGGAGTGGACTGGTACATCATACTAAATTGAGGGCAGTGGCAGCACATCAGACCATGCATGGCAGGAGGGAGGAGGCTAGTCCATGGATTCACACAACAGAGGATAGGGAGGAAGGGGATGGGGCAGCAAGCTAACTGTTCAGAGAAGGCGGGTATTAGGAACTTTATTGTTTTTAAAACATTGTGTCTGTGCGAACTACTTAAAATATGAACAAGTATGCAGCATAATCTCACTTTTATTCAGGAAGAAGAGGACGTTTGTGACTGTGACTCCGGGCTCACTTGGCAGAAACACCCCCTGACCCTCCACCCCCTATCGCAAAATGTAATGCGCGTGAAAAGGGTAGGTGAACACAGTGTTATATAGAACATAGTCCTGAGAGCACGATTGAAAATGAAAACTAGATATAGTGTATGGTATAAACTATGCACCAAAAAGTGTGATATAAGATGAACCGGGCGTGAAATATAATATGCAATACATTGTGCGCAATGACAGATTCATGGGAGAGCGCGAGATAGCACAGGCACTAGCGCGTGCTATGCGATATGCGCCTTGGAGTGTAATATGCACAGGGCAGTGTTGTGTAACCTAACTAGTCTCTAAAGTTGTAATATAAAATATGTGCTGGGGAGTGTAACGTTGCATATGCACTGTGACAAAGATATGGATCCCAGATTGTAATATGTATGGCATAGCACTGTGCGTTATAACATAGGCATCGAGAAAGGCACGTTAGATGGGGCAATATAACCCGTGCGAAGACAAGTGTGGCATGACATATTCACGGGGTGGTGTTACAGTGCACATGGGCTAGAGAGTGTCATAGCATATGCACTAGCTAGTGGAATACAACACAGAGGTGTGTGGCACTCGGCAGGCAATGGTGGGTGTAACACAGCATTGGGCTCTGTCAGGAGCACGCTGTGACTCTCAAGTGATGTTCGTCCCCTTTCCAGAGAGTAAAATAAAAAGTATTACACATCCGGCAGTGGATGTGTGTTTTATTAACCGTGAGGGGGGTTTCTTGCATAGTTTTGGTCGAATTTTTGTCGAATCCCCTTTGAATGGCTTGGTGTGCATGTGTATTAAATGTGCCCGTCAATAGCTACCCATGTTTGTATAAATAAACGACAAGGGTGTCTACCAGGATTAGGCACGGTAGGGCATCAGACATGTCAGAGCTTCACTAGTGGTGTAAATACATTCCACGTGGATTCATTGCATGCATAGTCGCCTTTTAATGAATATCACGCAAATCGTCATGGTGATAGGTACGTACGGTTTGTCCAGCATGTCCTAGGTGTGTCTATAAATATATATTTTTTAAAAATAATAAAAAACAGTGGCCGGCCCTGGGGATTGGGGTCAAAAAAATATAATTAGGAGACTGGCCCTGGGGGATGGGGTCATCAGGGCCAATAAATTAGAATAAGAAGGGGAACCAAACAGCCACCCCTTCTTAAAAAACTAAAATAAATAAAAGACTGGCATCGTGCCGGAGGCCATGCCCCCTCCGTGCAGCACTCTGCAAACGCGCCCCCAACAGGCATCTCCAGTATGCGCCAGGGAGCTGCGCTGCAGCCAGGTGTTCTGAGGCCAAGCCCCTTTTTACACCTCTCTGCAACGCAGCTCTGTGGCGCTTACTGGAGGTACCTAGTGGTCTAGTTTGACCCTAGGGACCCTTAGGATTCAGGGGGACTTAATCTCTCAATTTAGAACAGCCACAGGGCGCGTTTACACAGTGGTGAAGGGAGGGGACGGGGCCTGAGGTGACGTGTGCAAACACGCACTATGGCACGTTTTAAATTGGGGATATAATTTCCCTTCAATACTGAGGGCCCCTGGGGGCTAACTAGCCCACCAAGTGCTTCCAGTAAGCGCCACTGAGCTGCATTGCAGAGAGGTGGTCCAGGCCGTGCCACTTTTTACACCTCTCTGCAACGCAGCTCTGTGGCACTTACTGGAGGTACCTAGTGGGCTAGTTGGACCCTAGGGACCCTCAGGATTCAAATGAACTTAATCTCCCAACTAAAAATGGACACAGGGCGTGTTTACACAGTGGTGAAGGGAGGGGACGAGGCCTGAGTTAACGTGTGCAAAAACGCCCTGTGGCCTGTTTTAAGAGGTAGTTTTAATCCCCATGCCCTATTATACACTAGGGGCTTACAGAGGAGGTCATGCTAATCACAGGGGGACCCCAACGCATAATGTTCCCTAGTGTATGTAGGTGTTTTCACTGTATTCTAAGTGTCTTTTAACATAGCACTGGCTCTAGGACTGGTTAGTCAGACTCAGTTACCACCAGTATCCGTCTGAAAAAGTTGAGGGTACAGGATGATTTTGCAACAAGGCTTCTTTCTGCTCTTCTTTTTGTTCTTTCTGCACGTTATCCTTCTTCCTGCACTTATCTTCGTATTTGAGGACTTCTGTTGCTTCTTTCTGCACTTCTTTTGTTTCTTTCTGTGCATTTTTTCTTCTTTCTTCACATGTCCTATCTCTGTAGGCATAGTTAGAAATTAGCATTTAAAAAACCTTTGAAATTCACAGAAAAAACCATAGGTTTCAGGCACGTTATAGTTAGGAATTAGCATTTAAAAAACCTCAGAAATTCACTGAAAAAACCATAGGTTTCAGGGGTGTTATAGTTAGCTGGACTTTTCACTTGTACAAAACCATTGAAATTCCCCCGTTATAGTTAGTTCAGCTAACTATAACTCGCGCGCCCGCAATGCACTGCTGATGACGTCACATATTACATCACTCATGACATGGTCAGTGACATCACTCATGACATCACTGATGACATCTCAAATGACATCACTGATGACATCATCCTTGTGATAGAGTGGCAGACCTCCTCTTCCCCTAATATAACCTTTGATACACACATTCAAAAATAGAAATTAAAATTTTAAAAACAATGGACATACCAATACCAGTTACAACAACCTATACAGTAATTCTAAGATCCACATACACATCCACTCATTCACCAACAGTCCTATACAGTCACTCATACATGTACTCACTCATCATATGTACTCATACACCTATACATCCTGTTACACAATGCCACTCATCCATAGAGGTACTCACACACATAGTCACTCATGCTAATAAAGAATCAAACATACATTTACTTGCATATACAGTTATACACACACCACCACACTTACTTCTACGGAAACTTACACATACTTAGTCTTTTAAACAATCACTTATAGAAACACATACTTATTCATATAGGAACTCTTTCAATCTCTCACTGTCACATATACTCGCTTATATACACCAATAGTCACATATACTAGTTTAAAACATATGTAGTTACTCATAAAGACACTATTGAGACAGTCATTCACTCACTAACACACCCATACACTCACTCATCCACCCATAGAGTCCTGCACACAT
Organism: Triturus cristatus; assembly: GCF_964204655.1. Classification (NCBI taxonomy): domain Eukaryota; kingdom Metazoa; phylum Chordata; class Amphibia; order Caudata; family Salamandridae; genus Triturus; species Triturus cristatus. The sequence continues at coordinate 400,062,353 of NC_140588.1, read as the reverse complement.
GCTGTCTTCAACACATACAAAGAGTGAGTCATTCATTCATGCACCTATGCACTACGTAATACCCCCACCGAACCATGCAGACACTCAGACTGATACTCATAAAACCAACTAATAACCTATATAAACACCCATGTAGCTACTCACCAACCCATGCAGCCACTTATACACAAAGTGAGAGACTGATACAGATATTTACATATTTAAACATTACTCACTAAGCCATGTATTCACTATGAAACACTTAATCAGTCAGTTACACAATCAATTTTTCAAAAACAAATCATCCATTTAGACACTTATATACCCATTTATTCTTCCATCGACCTTGAGATATACATATATAAAACATATTTAATTTTCAGAAACACACACATTCACTGGATGATGTCATCAGTGATGTCATCAGTGATGTCATTTGAGATGTCATCAGTGATGTCATGAGTGATGTCACTGACCATGTCATGAGTGATGTAATATGTGACGTCATCAGCAGTGCATTGCGGGCGCGCGAGTTATAGTTAGCTGAACTAACTATAACGGGGGAATTTCAATGGTTTTGTACAAGTGAAAAGTCCAGCTAACTATAACACCCCTGAAACCTATGGTTTTTTCAGTGAATTTCTGAGGTTTTTTAAATGCTAATTCCTAACTATAACGTGCCTGAAACCTATGGTTTTTTCTGTGAATATATATATATGTATGTATATATGTATATATATAGGTATGTATATACATTGCGTGATGATTTAATGCGGCCAGCCCGGTCGCGAAGATGCCCCGCCGCCTGCAAAGCGGATCCTGAGTGCCGGGTTACACTGACGCTCGTTGGAAGGCAGGGGGCCTTTATCGCAGGAATATATTGGCATGAATACAGCCTTGTGAACGGGAATCTCACCCAACCGGGTATGACATTTTCACTGACCTTGGCCTGGGTTTCCACTGGGGGAGAGACACGCTGAGTCTGGGGGCATTAATTGACTACAAAGACCACAATGCCTGCGCCCATTTGGGCAGGACTCTGAACTAGCAATAAAGCATTGTTTTCAATCTACCCGCCTCGTGTCAGTATTGCCAGTGATCAAGAGCAGTTAGGATGCTCGAAACGCGTATGGCTCATGGTATACCTACCACATGCTGTAATTCAGGCAGCCTGGGATGTACTGTGCAGTAACCCCGACCTGTGTGGCATCTTCTAAGGGGGCAACCTTGCGTGATGATTTAATGCGGCCAGCCCGGTCGCGAAGATGCCCCGCCGCCTGCAAAGCGGATCCTGAGTGCCGGGTTACACTGACGCTCGTTGGAAGGCAGGGGGCCTTTATCGCAGGAATATATTGGCGTGAATACAGCCTTGTGAACGGGAATCTCACCCAACCGGGTATGACATTTTCACTGACCTTGGCCTGGGTTTCCACTGGGGGAGAGACACGCTGAGTCTGGGGGCATTAATTGACTACAAAGACCACAATGCCTGCGCCCATTTGGGCGGGACTCTGAACTAGCAATTAAGCATTGTTTTCAATCAGCCCGCCTCGTGTCAGTATTGCCAGTGATCAAGAGCAGTTAGGATGCTCGAAACGCGTATGGCTCATGGGATACCTACCACATGCTGTAATTCAGGCTGCCTGGGATGTATTGTGCAGTAACCCCGACCTGTGTGGCATCTTCTAAGGGGGCAACCTTGCATGATGATTTAATGCAGCCAGCCCGGTCGCGAAGATGCCCTGCCGCCTGCAAAGCGGATCCTGAGTGCCGGGTTACACTGACGCTCGTTGGAAGGCAGAGGGCCTTTATCGCAGGAATATATTGGCGTGAATACAGCCTTGTGAACGGGAATCTCACCCAACCGGGTATGACATTTTCACTGACCTTGGCCTGGGTTTCCACTGGGGGAGAGACACGCTGAGTCTGGGGGCATTAATTGACTACAAAGACCACAATGCCTGCGCCCATTTGGGCGGGACTCTGAACTAGCAATAAAGCATTGTTTTCAATCAGCCCGCCTCGTGTCAGTATTGCCAGTGATCAAGAGCAGTTAGGATGCTCGAAACGCGTATGGCTCATGGGATACCTACCACATGCTGTAATTCAGGCTGCCTGGGATGTATTGTGCAGTAACCCCGACCTGTGTGGCATCTTCTAAGGGGGCAACCTTGCGTGATGATATATATATATATATATATATATATATATATATATATATATATATATATATATATATGTATATATGTATATATGTATGTGTATATATATGTATGTGTATATATGTATGTATGTGGAGATATGCGTTCCTGGCTCGCTCCTTATCAGCAGAGAAAACAGGTACGGACCACAGCGTGCGTTTTTCAGTGCAGGTTTATTGCATCCTTATTCAGCTAAAATCGTACAGCAAGTGCCCGGCATGACGCGTTTCGACAGCAGAACGCTGTCTTGATCACATGACGCCCCAAGGGCCAATCCTCATTAAATACTTTTTTTAGATGTTAAAAAAACTGGCAGAACATTTTTTTTCTCTACATTCAGAGGAAATAGAAGAAATACTACGGTTGTATATAATATACTGACATAGTAAAACATGTAAGAAAAAATTGCAAATGATTCATGAAAAAATGTCAACTCATTACATCATGGTTATATTTACCATATAAATGACCAGTTTCTAGAATAATAAAAGCTGAAGAATAAATCATTTTTCTTAAGAAGGAGAAAAAGAGAAAAATGCCGTAAAGATGCATTCACATTTCTACATAATATGCATAAATGCATAGAATTAGCTAGTTAGCATAAAGTGCAAAGAGTGTTTTTAAAGTGCAAATCAAAGCCAATCATCATAGAATGAAATATGTAAAATATCACACTGTAAACAATGACTGAAGATAATAGAAATAAAGTGCAAGTGCATCACGCTAATAGTGCAAATACTTCGCTAAAGTGCATATCATTGATAATCATACAGTACATTCCCTTAATAATAATGACCTAGTTGTATGATGATTATATACAGATGTCAAGATAACGTGCCAGTGCATCAATATAACATGACAACAATAAAATACATAACGACATAGTAAGGACAATAAAAAGAGAATGGATATGGGAAAGATAAAAGACATACTAAAATTGCTCATGTGGCCACCCCCAAACCATGCCCAGTAAAAGCTAAGTAAAACCACAGGTAAATGTATGTATATATATGTATGTATATATGTATATATATATGTATGTGTATGTATGTATATGTGTATATATGTATGTGTGTATATATGTATATATGTATATATGTATGTATATATGTGCATATGTATGTATATGTGATCAAGGCTGTGTGTTCACAGCCGAAACGCATCATGCTGACTATGGAAGAATAAACAAGCACAAAATTCTCTACGGCGCACTTTGTGGACTGTACCTGTTAAATTTGTGAAGCTGTGCAAAGTGATACAGGACTGTTGAACTTTATGTATGTATATGTATGTATATATATGTATATGTATGTGTATATATATGTATGTATGAATGTATATGTATGTATGTATGAATGTATATATGTATATATGTATGTATATATGTGTATGTATATATATGTGTATATTACCTACTGGCGGTCGCCAGTAGGTAGTTATAGTTAGGACCACGTTTCCATAGGAAAACCTCAACATTCTATTTTGAATAACTTTGGCGCCGGTCGACGAATCCTCGCGAATTTCTCAAAATAGGTGGGGCGCTACGCTCCGCTCCTACCCTGAAAGTCTCGGGGGGATTCGTCAAGCGGGGGCTAAGATAAAAGGGGGGTCCCAAAACGCGTTTTTCCCATGCATTTTTCCATAGGACCTTTAGAACGAGCTACAGCCCGAATGGCTGAACAGAATTACTCAAAATTTTGCAGAGAGGTAGTCCCTAGGTCAAGGAAGTGCCTTTTGTAGGTTTGGTGTAAATCTGTTCAGTAGATTCTGAGAAAATAGCCTTTAAATCAATATATATATCTGAGCCAGCTTACGGTACGCTTACCGTACGCTTACGGTAAGCGTACGGTGGCGTGCGCGAGCGCGATTCTGATTGGCTCTTAGATCTTAGTAAACATTCGAATCGGCCGAAACCAGGAAGCGGCGGCCGCCATTTTGTCTCTCGCACTGAGAGAGATTTTTAAAATCGGAAGCCCAAAAACATGTAAAGGGGCTGTTTTGACAACTCCCTCCCACATAGTCATGTGGAGGGAGTCCCCAAACATCCCCCAAGTGCAAAAACGGTTTTATTTTTTTTTCGGCAATTTCGCGGGGTACGCTTACCGTACGCTTACGGTAAGCGTACGGTAAAAAAATAAAAATAAAAAAAACACTATCCACACTTACCCCACCCCCTGTGCTTTTGGTGGCCGAAGGCCACCAAATGTGCTGGGCTTATTACAATGGAAAAAAACACTATCCACACTTACCCCACCCCCTGTGCTTTTGGTGGCCGTAGGCCACCAAATGTACAGGGCTTATTATAAGGGAAAAAAACTTAGCATTTAAAAAACCGTACTAATTCACTGAAAAAACCATAGGTTTCACACACGTTATAGTTAGGAATTAGCATTTAAAAAACCTTGCAAATTCACTGAAAAAACCATAGGTTTCACACATGTTATAGTTAGTGGAAATTTTACTGATAAAAAACCAATGAAATTGCCCCGTTATAGTTAGCGCAGGCAACTATAACTCACGCGACCGCAATCCTCTGCTGATGACATATGTGTCTTTATGAAAAAAAAATATTTGTAATATATGTATAGCTAAAAATGTATGGAAGAAGACATGGGCAAATAAGTGTCTAAATACAGTATTAGCATCAGCAGAGGATTGCGGTCGCGTGAGTTATAGTTGCCTGCGCTAACTATAACGGGGCAATTTCATTGGTTTTTTATCAGTAAAATTTCCACTAACTATAACATGTGTGAAACCTATGGTTTTTTCAGTGAATATATATGTATGTATGTGTGTGTATGTGTGTGTATGTATGTGTGTGTATATGTATGTATGTGTGTGTATATGTATGTATGTATGTGTGTATATGTATGTATGTATGTGTGTATATATATGTATGTATGTGTATATGTATGTATATATATATATATGTATGTATGTGTGTATATATGTGTATATATATTCACCGAAAAAACCATAGGTTTCACACACGTTATAGTTAGCAATTAGCATTTAAAAAACCTTGCAAATTCACTTAAAAAACCATAGGTTTCACACATGGTATAGTTAGGTGGATATTTCACTCGTAAAAAACCAATGAAATTCCCCCGTTATAGTTAGTTGAGATAACTATAACTCGCGCGCCCGCAATCCTCTGCTCATGACGTCACATATTACATCATTCATGACATGGTCAGTGGCATCACTCATGACATCACTGATGACATCATCCTTGTGATAGAGTGGCGGTCGCACGAGTTATAGTTATCTCAACTAACTATAACGGGGGAATTTCATTGGTTTTTTACGAGTGAAATATCCACCTAACTATAACATGTGTGAAACCTATGGTTTTTTAAGTGAATATATATATATATATATATATATATATATATATATATATATATATATATATATATATATATATATCCCTGTTTAGGAAGACATATTGGGTGAAAAAAGATGAGCTGTGTTGTGGTCCCAAAGATAATTATCAGTGTTAAACAGCATTCTTTCCATCACTTTATTGTTTATTGGAGTAGGCTCCCTAGATGTGATGGGTGCTCCCAGATGTGTGTTCGGTGCTCCCAGTGCCATGGAACTCAAATAGAGCATATTGGTAAGCCTAAATAGACCAAAACTGGTCAGGGGTCATTTTTATTTTGCCTTTAGCAGGGGCGTGGCCTGGTAGTTTAATTTGGACCGGTCCTAGCAGGCGCAGGACCAAGGATAATTTGCTTATGTCTTCTCTGTCTAGAACCAGATCAGTGGCTGGAAAACTGCACTTTGTTGTTTGTTGCTGCACTTTTTCTGCTACATCTCTGCCCTTGAAGGTCCACTAGGCAGCCCTGGATTAGGATTCACAATGTGTAATATTGCACCATTGTGGGGTAATAATATTCCTGAGTAAGTTATTTCAGACATGCAAGCTCACATTTTGGGAACACGTGTTATTTCCAAATCAATCCAGGGCTGGGCATGCGCCACGGCTGGACGAGGCGCCTCCCTCTGGGGCGGCGGCGATTCTGGAAGCGAGCTGGGCCCTTCCTGTGGATCGCTTCAGCTGCGGTGGTCGCCTCTCCCTGTGCCCCCTCCCCAGGGGCACGGGCCATATATTTGGTCTTATAGGTTCAATTGGTTTTACGAATCAGGCCCACAGACTATGGTGAGATTATAATGTTCTCTTGATACCTTAAAAAAACTTGCATGATGGTTTCTAATGCAAGTCGACCTGAACTGATGACATACATTTTGAATTGTATTTTGTTTTTTTACTTCCATTATTGGCAAATTACATGGTACTGTATACAGGATTGCTTGCACACAGGTAATTTAATGTAAATCCGAGGTAGCAATGGTGAAAGTTATTTCTCTTTGAATGTGGGAGTATCTCAGGGCTTCATAATGAAGTAGTGTTCAGAGGATGGAAGCTTTCACACAGTGTCCTGTTTTTTTCAAAAGGCTGTACCAGAGAACAATATGTGCCTGCTTTGAAAACACGCCTCTAGATGAGGCTGAAATCAAATTGGAATCAGCAGTTCATCCGCACTGCTGATGCTGTTTTGCAATAAGCAGCAGGTCAAAAATAATTATCACCTATGATTAATCTATTCTGTGGGTCTGAAGAACTTGTGGGGTTATTTGTTTTACTTGATGAGTAATGTCACTTGCAAGTACAGCTTCTAAAACGCAAAACAAGGGCTATTCCTGTTTGTAACTGGAAGGTAGCAATTACCTAAATAATGTTTATTCTTTTAAATACTTCTACAGTTAGGGCAGGGAAATCTGCAGTTGTGAGTAAGATGTCAGAATGCGCTTGTCTACAGTACTGGCAAACGTACAGCGGGGAGAGGGTTTAATGGAGCTGTCAGTAAAACAAATTACAACATTTAATTGTATTGAATACAAAGTATGTCTTTTGTCCATTTGCATTGAATTGAAAAAATGCAGAATTAAAACAATGTCCTTTTTATAATTGACCTGAGGTGTTTTGTGGTTAAATGTGAGTCTATGTATTCTGTTTTGTACTCATGTAAAATGTGTTAATATTTAATGCCGAAAGTGTGAATTATATTATTTAGGTTTGAAAATAATTTATTGATTAGGAAAATCAAAACTAATCAGTACAAGTCACCACATTGAATAGTGGAATAACTGTCAAATCGAAATATAATGATGACCATGTACCTATCATTTAAAATAAAAAGAGACAGGAAAAAAAGAAAGAAAAAGAAGAGAAAGGCTAAGCAAGAAGGTTTGTAAACACTAAATATGAAGTTAATAATTTTCAAGTCATACATGAATTGCATAAGAAAATGCAATTAATACAATAAGTACAAAAACAATGAGGTAATTCAAATACATTAATTTAATTTAGAATTATTTATTTTTAAACAACAGTTAAAAACTACTCACTTTCACTAACATTTTTATTCATCTTTAATATTTAGTAAACATGGATAAAAGTTGTATATCTAAATAATTTAATAACAGACTTTTTTTTAAAAGCTGTCACAATGTAATTTTTTTTAATTAAGTGTATTTTTGTCTTTTTTCAAATAGTCAGTATTTATATATTTTTTTTATAACTGAAATCTATATTATCTAGATATGCTGTTATAAATTGTGGACTAATTTATTTTATTTAACATTAACTTCCTATTGAGTGTTATTATAATCCAATGCAACAATTGTTGAATATGGGAGTGATTTGCAGTACCAACAGTTAGCCATGTTTGATATTTGACTTACTCCAAGCCTGGGCTGGAGTACATTTGAGTTTGTTTTGGCACTTTCTGGCCTGCAGTAAATTTAGAAGTGTATTTTGTGAATTGTGATTGCCTTATTCTTTTGTGAGTGTGTGATTTATATTAGCATGTCACTCCCAAACCCCTCCGTAAATTTCTCTGAACTTGTCCCATTTAATAGTAATTATTTCCCATTTTCCTACCACCTCAACTTGTATACCTATGTGTGGCGGAGATCTCTGCAAAGAAAAGTGAGGAGGGACTGAGGTGGAGGTCTTTGGAAGTAGGTTTATGAACTGTATTTTACAGTAAATGAATAGTACAACCGAAGTATCACTTTAAATACTATAAAATGCAGTTTGTAAATTGGACCCTGAGTTTCTTCCACTGTAAATATGAGGCACAGTAAATATTGTATCTGGTATTTACTAATATACTATACATCACACACAGAAAATAGAAATATTCTGCATGGAATATTTATCACCAGTGATATTTAACAAGTATGGGATCACCCTCAGACAGGATCCATTGCAGATCATGGTGGCAAAGCAACAGCACTTCACAGAGACAGCAGCCATAAGTCAGATACAATACAAGCTTACTGATGAAAACCTGGCTATACTGGCATTATGAGAGGGAGCAATTATGATCATCTGGTATGACACCTCATGTTGAAAAACCAACCAAGGTTCTTAAAAGACTGTGGAAGCAAATCGCAAAATAAACACTCCTACATTTTTACCCACATGTCATTGATGATGTGAAGAAATTCTTCAATGATCTGAATAGAGGTTGGAGGACATAGCAGCATGTCACCCACGAGAGACGCAGACCATGGTTGGTGGAGAAAAAGCTGAGAATCTTTCACCATTTTGGGGCTCCTGTGTACAATAATAGCAAATTCAAATATTTATTTTCTGCCATTTTAAAACCGTACTGTGCCCAAAAATATTTTGATTGTACATTACATTTTCATAAACTGGTTCACATAAAAACAAATAAAATATGTTTTCTTTGAGCCCCAAATATTCCTTAGATTACACTGGGTAGAGAGAGGCACATTCACATCTAGAGATAGGCTGAGATAGGACAGGTGTTTAAGATAGAGAAAGACAGAGGTGAGATAGAGAGAAAAGGCACATTTCCAGAGAGATCCCTTAGAAGATGGGGGCCCTGGGCCATTGTCCACTGCCTCAAAATGTCTCTGCTATTGCATTCATGCATTACCGTTAATTGGAAGCTAGTTGATGCTTACACATGTTTGTCCATTACCTGTGATTTGGACACTTGGCCCACCACTGGAATCTGAAAGTATGTCTAAAATCATAGATGCTCAAATTGACTCTTCCGTGTCACTTGCTGTACATGAAGCTCATACTGACAAATTGTTTTTTTTTCAAGATAAGGTCCCTCTAAAAATGATACATTTATCAATCAGACTCTTGAAAAGGCACTCAAACTGTTATTTTTTTCAGATGGAATCAAGCTAATAGTATCAGTCTCAATATAATGCACCAGGCTGTAATGCCATCAAAAGGCAGCACCAATTCTTCTCCCTTGAATTTAAAAATGAGATTGATTTGATCCTGTGCTGAGCTGAGACATTTGCATTGGCCTCTGTTGAGAAACACATCACATTTAAGGCATTGTGGTCCTCATTATGAGTTTCCCATTTTTTAATTTTGTAAAAGAGCACCACAAATACTGATAATGTAGAGTCAGATATTTATTGGATACGCTACTATCACCACGTTCCAAGTTAACATACATAAAAAGAGGCATCTTATGTGGTATCTGTATTACAGCACCTTATTTCTAAATGTTTTGCCCCCTTTCAAAAATGGAATTGGACAGTTTTATTTCCTAGGAAAATATGAATGGCAAAAATGTATATGTATGGTAATTCCTCAAAACACATAACCATCATCTGGGAAAAATCCCTCTAGGCCCATTCCACAAAAGCATTTTCCTATGTGAACATATGTTTATAAATGATTGCTGTTAAATCATATTGACAGCACTTTAAGACTTACCAACACATGTCCTGCCCTAGGAAAATGTGTAAAAATGTAAATAAATAGCAGAAAATCCCACCATCCATAAATCTAGAATGGAATAACACTCCAAAATTGTGGCAGTACTTTCTTTGGAGACTGAAGGAAATACGCATTATGCTAGCTAAAATCTTAGGTTGTGCATGCCATTAACTTAGCCATCAGCTAGGCCACTGCCCGACAGTAGAGAAATCATAGAGAGAACTCTGAGTAAACTCAATTCCAGCTGTCACTAATCTTATCTGTGTCAGAGACTGCAGATTGCAATACATTCCATCAGCACCACAATATTTTTCTGTGATTTCTGTCAGAAGTCTTAGCACCAAGGCATGCTTGTACTGGGGCTTTCACTCTTCACTCCCCCATACAGACATTAGGTTAAGAAAATCCAACTTCACAAACATGAAGTTGTGAGTGAGGAATATTCCATCCTAGCTTTAGAGCAAAGCAAAGCAAAGTAAGCAGCTGACCAGTAGGCAGCAAAAATCCAAGACCAAATGACATACCTACACCCAATATTTTGTACTTTGTACCAACTATTTCTTTGAGGAACTTGAAAGTTACTTGGAGCAATCATTGAATTAATATTGGATATTCCACCTCTGCCAGACCCCTAAAGCCTCTAGCTCCTTCTTGAAAGTTCCTTTTTTATGCAAAAAAATTACAAAAAAGTTAAATTTGCGGCAAAGCCCCAATGCATATCAACAGCCCGGGAGGTCATTTTTGGTCCCAGCTGAGCCTGAGAGTCTTACCCTTCTAACAACACCTGTGAGGAAATATGAATTTTATGATCAGTTATGTCCCCTATCTTAGACCCCAACGACTCCATGTACATGCTACAAGTACATGCATGTTCCCTCCAGTTCCAGCTATGAAGACGCAAATACATGTGCGTCCAACGCCAACATGTCCTCTTTCAGACCCGCCATGAATGGGTCAAACAGTCCATTCCTAAGTATGATTGGCCACCGACTTTATATGGTTCACTTTTCACGTTTTACAGTTCAGGCGAGTAGGCCCTGAATTCTGTCATCAAGCCTTTTCCTGCTTCAGCCTCTGAAATGCTCCAGCCTGGACCTGCATCCGTGTCCATGAACTTTGTCTTACTCCCTGCGCGGCTAGCGGTGCCTGACGCGGCCGATTGCCTGCCAAAAACTGTATTCAGCCTTCAAGTTATCTGCTCCGCTCCTCATCCAATGCATTCCTGTCTAGTAGTTTAGGTAAACATCCTTCCAGCTACCGAGCAAAAGGCTCGGCCTCGCTATCTCTATGCAAGTAATTCATAGCCCCTGTCACCATGGAAGATTCCTGCCCCCTCGCATCTCATGTAGACACATAGACGCTCGTACATGCACTAACAGTCAGTATAGAATAGATTTCGTCCGAGAGACCTTTCCTTTTGGATAAACCAGTTCCTTAAACAAAGATATTAGATACAATTTGGGATTAGGTTGACCTGACCCCCCCAGACTTCTGTCTCCATATGTAGAGCTAAATGTCAATTCCCCTTCACCCTCTAGTTGCACGTCAATCACACGTCAATCACACGTCATGCGGCTGCGCGCGCATCTCTGCCAAATATTTCTGCTGACACTGCAGGATTCTCTTATGGATCCACCCACTTGTGACATCATTTTAAATGACGTTTCTAGTATACGCCTGTATTTACGCCTATTTTCATTACGTATGTGTATTCTTATCTGTATTATCAGCTGTTACGCCTCCTGCATCTGTCTTAATGCAATGCTTTTCATATATATATTGTTACTTGTCAATAATGTATTGCCTATCCCTTCCTGAACCTTCGTGGTGATGGAATAAGATTGCCTGGTTCGAACTATAATTCCTTTGTAAGGAATAAAGCCCTTTTCAGAACCTCTAATACCACGGATTCTGCCTCTTATTTTGACTGAGTTATTCTTACTAGACTTTACCGCATAAAAAATAGTACAGGTAATTTAAATATTTACCACATAAATTGGCGCCCGAATAGGGACACTTTCTCATCTCACGCGCCGGAGGTGCGTTGCAGGCCCGGTCCCCTGCCACAGCTGAACGGACAAAAACGCGTACCCGCAGGATTTCCTGTATCTCCCTCCGGCCAAGCGGGGGTGACTGAGGCTGCGATCAACACCCAGACGAGGCGGTGAGAAGTGCGAAGTATCCCGACCAGAGCCTAGGTGAGAGAGTAAGATCCGAGGTATACAGAGGCCCACCAGGTTCCGAAGTTCCGAGTCGAGTCGAGTCCAGTCCGGTCCAGTTCAGTTCAGTTCCGAGGCCTTCCGTTCCGTGCTACCCGGTGAGTACCGTTGCTGGGGAGGCAGTTAGACGTGCACATTAATTTGTGCCGGTCCTGACGGGTTTGGGTACACAGATCCGGTCTGCACTGTTTTAGCAGTGTATCTGTACTGTTTAGCAGTATATCCAGTATGTTCATGTATATAATTCAATATTATCTAGTATTAGTATTATGTCAGTAACTAGTTTTCTTCTAATTATCATTGTTCGTTAAAAGTTAAATGTTAAATGTTTTACTGTGTTCAAAAATTGTGGTATGAATGAGTGTTCATTATTGTGTTTATTGTATTAATTGTGTTCAAGTTCGGTTCAAGTAAGAATCAAGTAGGAAGGTTTAAAGATGCCGTTCTTTTCAAAATTAAGACAGATCAAAACTAGAAAAGGAGTACTCGAAGAAGCTGTTCCCATTCCACCTAGGGACACTCCAGGGTATTTTATGTATCATAAACATGGCCTAGATGCCGTATTATATCTTGACTTATGGGTGGACTACACCAAGGATCTAGCAGAAAGTCAGAGGTGGCCCGCAGCTGGGACATGGGATGCAGATTGCATCATGAGAGTAGAAGAAGAATTATGGAAAAAGAAAGCCAGACAGTCACAGAAAGATGCCATTGAGTTATGGCGTAAAGAATCGCATAGGCGCACAGAGAAAGCGCTCAGACTGGAAGAGAAAAGTAGGGAGAACTCAAATAGAGCCCGAGAAAATGTATTAGTTGAGGAAGGTATCCGAGTAAAAACAGAACAAGTAGACAGACAACGAAATGCTCTTATGAATGGTATGTATCCTCTTTTAGCCGAAGGTTTACCTAAGGCCACCCCGGGAATACCGAAAGATTTGCCACCCCCATTACTCCCGATTAAAGCACATCCCAAGACCGCAAAAGATATTTTCCTTTCCTCCTATTTAGACGATGTAGCTCCGGAATATGTAAATGTTCCACCACACACGCCACCTGTCGATGGTGCTCAACGCCGAGAACAAACGCCCCCAACTCCGCAACCACAAACTCCTCCGCACAATCCCACGGGTCCATCTGTTTCTGCCGCTTTTCCTGCATCCACAGTCTCTACCTTACATCCCACGAATCCTTTCGTGCTTAGCACCTCAGAAGGTGCGACAGCAATTTTTGCCACGCCACCATCACGAAGTAAATCGTCTCTTAGAGATTTAGCAAATCAACGTACACCCCAAATAGCAACGTCCGACATGTTTAAAGAACATCTTGTAGATTGTAGATATGATCCAGTGCCCGGTAAAAATGACAGAATGCTGCTATCATCACTACGTATACGACGAGCTTCACTATATTTAACGACGTTACCAGGAATGATTAAACATTTAGACAATATATATCGCTTTGTCCAAACAGGGCAAGGCCCTGAAAGTGTTGACGAAGCCATGGAATACCAGAAAGCGGATATACAGAGACAACTGTTACGTTTCTTCATAAACTGCTTGATCAGAGACAGAGATAGGTCCGAGGTAGACCAGGATGAAATGCAAGTACTTACCCGATGGGGTCAGAATATATCAGAGGGGAAACATGATAAACAGACATGTATAGTAGCTATGTGCCGAAAGATCCGCAAAGAAGTAGAACGAATACATAAAGCCAGATTGGAGGCAGACAAAACTGAATCAGAGGGAGAGGAGGAGGAAGAATCAGAAATGCCCACAGGACAATTAGAAACGATAGCCTATGTAGGTAGGGGAAGACCTTGTAACAATACCAGATACTTTAATGACCCGATACGTCCGATACGTCCAGAATGTAACAGACATTTTCAAGTCCCTATGTTAAACACGAAGTCCCCTGAACACTTATTCCAGGCTGCTGATAAATTACTCCGAGACCGAAGGGGGTATCATATGCTCGATTCTATGGATGAACAAGAATTAGCCAGGTCAGCAGTACAATGGGCTGACAGTTCTGAAAAATACAGTGATGATGCGTTGGCACACACGTTTTTGAATCTTACCCCAGACGAACAGCGTTTAGCTGGTATATACATGATACAACACCTCCTTATATTATATAGAAGCCAATACTCCGATCCTGGTCCTCTACCTGATATACTGATAGAATTACTCACGAACAAATGGAGAGGGTCAGGTACTGACTTAATTAAAGAAATTCTAGAATATCGACACCAGTACATTGTCTTCGTATGCCCAGAACATGTTTCAGTTCCCCCCAAGTTGGAAAGAAAAACGTATCACATAGACAGACAGAATCCCTTACGCGAAGTACACCCAATCAGAGGTGAAGACAATACTTTTAAACGCGTGTTTGTGTACACGCCCATAACTAAAATTGAATTATTAGAAATGAAGAAAGTAGTACCTAGCCATGACAAAGACCCAGCAGGTTTCCACCGTGAGATAAAAGACATGTTACTCATGGGAGAGTATACTTATCCTGACATTATGAAAATATTGAAAGTTTTATTGCCTGCCGGTATTTACGAGAAACTCAAAGAAAAGGAATGGGAGGTGGGAGACCAAAAGATAGATTGGACAGCATTAGAAAACGAAGAAAAGGCCCGAGCTGCAGGTTCGGGGCTTGGGGAAAGGACTACAGCATTACCAGGATTATTAGTGCAGGTACTACCACGTTTATTAACTACGAAAAAGGAAGACTGGGGTGCAATCTCAGCCTGTAAACAAAAACAAGATGAAGACACTAGTGATTTCTATTCCCGATTTGAAAAATGTTTTGGTATTAATAGTGGCATAAAAGCAAGTAGTGAGTCATATCCACATCTGTTTGTGACAAAATTAGTTGAAAATTCTCTGCCCCAAGTTAAGAGTAGAGTATTAAAATTCGAGAGTACTTGGCAAGGTAACACACCGTCACAGATGTTACAAATGTTACAATATCATCACAATAGAATTAGAGAAGAACAAGAACATGAACAAAGACGTATGAAAGACACGAAAATGAAAATGCTTGTTGCTCAGTCAGTTCCAGCTGACGGTCATAAAAAGGGTACGACACAGTCAAATGATACAGTAGGTCCTGTTAGAGGGACATGCAACTATTGTAAACAGCCAGGTCATTATATACACGATTGCGCAGTTCTGAAACATAATATCTCTATGGGTATAACGAAAGAGAGACCACGTCCGTCTAGACAAGATCAGATCCAACCACAAGTACCTCAGAATATACAGCCTATGCCAGCTGTACAGCAGACCGCACCACAACCACAACAACAACTACAACAACAGCCACAGCCTATTGCTGCAACACAAAACACGACACAACAGATGTACCAGTATGCACAAAATGACTACCCAGAGTATCAGCGCTACACATGAAATAGCCTAGAGAGGGAAGTTGGCTTACCCCTCATTGAGGTTCCAGTAGATCAAGAAGGTCCTTATGTACAGAGTCAGGTATTAGGGAAAGACAGAAAGTTTCTACTCGATACAGGGGCAAGCAGAACCACTATCCGTCACAGCGAAGTCCCAGGGGTACCCCTCTCAGGCTCACAAAATATTTCCCTTGGTTTTTCAGGAAAACCTACTGTTAACGAAGTATCGCAACCACTTGCATTTACAGTCGGTCCATTAACACGGACTACAGATCTATTACTTACGAAATCATGTCCAGAAAACTTGTTAGGTATAAAAACATTGAAGGCTCTAGGAGCTGTAATATGTTGTTCTCCGGAAGGAGTACGACTATTTTTGCGTGACTTTAAAGGTCACTACGTGTCTAGAGACATGGATCACCGGTTACAGAATCTACCTGCGCATTTATGGGCGCAAGGCCCCACTGATGTAGGTTGTATGCACATTACACCATATCGAGTCACAATAAAAACAGGAGTGGTACTACCACGAATACGACAATACAAGTTACCCCCAGATGCTGTTGTGGCTTTACTGCAAATCATTGACGAGCTCATTGCACAAGGAGTGGTTGTGGAAACCGACTCCAATGTATGTAATTCCCCGATAATTCCGATTCTTAAACGAACTGATCCAAAAGCACCACCAGTATATCGATTAGTTATTGATCTGCGAGAATTAAATAAATGCATTGTACCACAATACCCCGTGGTCCCAGATATCTCTTCATTGCTAACAGCCATAGATTCAGAAGCAACGTTCTTTACTGTAATTGATCTCAAGAACGCTTTCTTTAGCGTCCCAATTGATCCGGAAAGCCAATATTTGTTCGGATTCAGTTTAAATGGACGAAGTTTTAAATTTGCACGCGCACCTCAAGGATTCACAGAAAGCCCCAGCATCTATAGCCAAGCACTGAAAAGAGAACTTGACAGTATCCACATGCCAGCTAACACTGCCCTGCTTCAATACGTCGATGATCTGCTGATCACCGCCCGAAGCGAACCTGAATGTGAAAAAGCATCACTGACGGTTTTACATTTCTTAGCAGACAAGGGGCACAAAGTGTCCCCTTCAAAGCTACAATTCTGTGTCCAGCAAGTTGTGTACCTTGGGCACTTGCTGTCCAAGGGGGGAAGACAGCTTACACCCGACCGTATCCAGTTAATTGTTAACATGCCGCCACCCAAGACACAAAAGGAGGTACGGGCATTCATAGGCCTCACTTCGTACTGTAGGCAGTGGATCCCTCAATATGCATTTCTAGCGAAACCACTCACTCAGTTGACAACACAGGAGGCAGCGACATCGACTGTCCTCCCTTGGACTCAGGAACATACACAAGCTTTTGAAAGCTTAAAGAAAGCTTTATGCCAAGCACCTGTTTTAGCAACGCCATGTTACAGCAAACGTTTTACACTTTTTGTTACAGAACGTGAAGGTACTGCTTTGTCAGTACTCACGCAGGAACAAGCAGGATCACACAAGCCATGTGCTTATTTTTCTAGTACATTAGATCCCGTAGCTCAGGCTCTTCCAGCGTGCCTGAAATCAGTCGCAGCAACAGCTTTAGCAATCAGACAAAGCGATGCCATAGTGTTAGGACATCAATTGACAGTACAAGTACCACATGCAGTAGAGGTTCTCTTGAATCGGACCCAAACACAACACTTGACTATAGCAAGACTGACGGGTTATGAATTGACATTGTTCCAGCCACACATAGAAATCCGACGTTGTAGTACATTAAATCCTGCCACACTTTTGCCATTAAGTGGAACAGACCCATTAGCACATGATTGTATTGAAGTTATCACTATTACGACGAAACCCAGACAAGACTTGACAGATATTCAATTATCAGATCCAGATCTGACATTGTATGTAGATGGTTCATGCATGAGAACAAGTACAGGAGAATTAGTGGCCGCTTATGCAGTCACAACAGACACTGAAATTATTGAAACAAATTGTATCGATACCTTGTCAGCTCAAGCAGCAGAGCTCATCGCTCTGACACAAGCCTGTATTCAAGCCACAAATAAGAAAGTCAACATATACACAGATTCACGTTATGCATTCGGAGTCGTCCATGACTTCGGCGTGCTTTGGCGAGAGAGAGGTTATTTAACTTCTCACGGTGCCCACATCCAGCACGGTCCCCTTATTCAAGCTCTGTTAGATGCAATACATCTGCCTACTGCAATATCAATTATGAAGTGTAAAGCCCATACAAAAGTGACTGACATTATTTCTCAGGGTAACGACCTAGCTGACAAAACAGCTAAACAGACTGCTCAGAATCAGACTCATCCAACTGACACGACAAAGACAATAGTTCCGACACCAACACACTGCATGACAGTTAAGGATCCCGCCCTTGATGTAATTGATATACAGACACATGCTACACCAGAAGAAATAAAGAGATGGACTGAATTAGGAGGGATCCAAACAGATCAAGGATGGATGACGAAGGGAAAATCTATATGGTTTCTCCCCGACTCAATGGTTCAGGTCATCATTAACACAATACATAGTCCAGCGCATCTAGGAGAGAAAGCTATGCTAGATAGTATTCAACACATTTGGTTCAATAAACACTTGCGAGCAGCGGCTAAACAGAAAGTACGTACCTGCATGATTTGTTGTCAGTTCAATTCAGGAAAAGGCGTACCTGTAGAACAGGGTGGATTTCAACCCCCCGATCACCCTTTTGAAGTCCTCCAGATGGATTATATCCAGATGGAACGATGTCGAGGATTCAAATATGTCCTCGTAGTTGTATGCGCTCTTTCCCGGTGGACAGAGGCGTATCCCGTCTCAGATTACACTGCCCCGACTACTGCCAAACAGTTAGTTCGAGAATTCTTCCCACGGTATGGTTTGCCCCGTGTCGTGTACTCAGATAATGGCCAACCGTTCTCATCCGAGCTAATGAAACATGTTTCACTTCTGTTAGGCTACCAATGGAAATTCCACTGTGTCCGACATCCCGAGGCAGCAGGTCTCGTGGAGCGACATAATCAAACTCTGAAAATTAGACTGTCCAAAGTATGTAGAGAAAAAGGTGTCGACTGGATAGTAGCTTTACCGGTTGCGCTCTTTTACATGAGAATGGTAGCACACTCTCGAACAGGGCTATCCCCGTATGAGGTGATCTTCGGTAGACCACCAAATATGTGGGGGACGCCTATACCTCGTAAAATAACTGATGTTGATTGTAATATGCTGACAGATTACCTGGCTTCCTTGATGTCTGCACTACAATCTTGTCGTTCACAGGTAGCTGCAGCTTTTCCCGATAACACTGAGGTGAAGTCCCATGACGTGGTTCCGGGAGATATCGTACTTGTAAGGAACTTCGACAGAAGGAACCCGCTGGAGCCTCGCTGGCAGTCGCCTAAACTCGTCTTATTGACCACAAGGACAGCTGTGAAGATTGAGGGACGTAAAGGGTGGTTGCACTCGAGCCATATCAAAAAATTTCATGGACTATCATCCGACTTGAATTATCAGCCCTGCATTCCCTCACAGACTGACTCAAAACTCCCCCTGGTCGACAAGACAGAAAAGGAAAACTATAAACTGAAACTAAGGTCTAGCAAGTCAGACAATTTGATTGTTTAAGTCCTCTCCAAGGTGAATCGGTTGAATTTGTCTCTGACATGTATCCTCTAGACCGAAATAGAGAGAGAAATAGACAGAAACATGCGTACTGTAAATCACTTCGTAGTCACTGCATAGTGACATTGTTAATTATGTTTTTTCTAAGTCTTCTGATTATTATTTCCAGTATATTATTACACATGTATTACCCTATCTCCAAGCGTGCTTTCCATGCTACTGCCGAACATTCTTTTAGCGAATTACCCCCGCATGAGTTGTCCTATAGATTTGCGCTGCGCAACAACACATTCATTAGTATGTTACATCATTCTCATCAGACCAGCAATGCTACAAATTGTTGGATATGTGGCCGACTCCCTCCCTATCAGAAATACAAGGGAGTTTTGCCCCTCTTTCCGTATCCATTCACACACAATGGCTCCTGTGGAGCATGGTTTAGTTTGATTAATTCCCTAGATTCAAATACAGTAGTTTATCAAGACAACTGGGCATGGGGAAACCTGAACCTAGTTTTACTTAAAGTCTGCTACCCTAACAAGGAGGGACTTCCCAAAAGAACAGGAACTGATCTAGAAAATGAAGTATATGGATTAGGTAACTTTACACTTAATCTTATGATCCTGAATATTGAATCCGAAGCTACACCAATCTTGCCCACTATGTCAGTATTTCCAGTTAGAGGCGAATTATGTGTAAGAAAGAATGGTTCAATACACATGGGCCATAGTAAATGTACCACTGTAATAGAATTCAGTGATAAAGGCAAGTCTACATTTAGAGCTTCTCGTCACTCCTACTTCATCTGTGGTCACACCGCATACATACGCCTACCCCTAGATTGGGATGGTACCTGTTACATTGCATTCCTTCTACCACCTGTTTTCCTAGCCCAGCCTGATTACCATAGGAATACCCATTTAGTACACAATAGACAGCAGAGAGATCTCCCGATTGTCGACTACACCGAAACAGCATGGGAGCAATACACAGATTTCAATAAAGGTTTCTTTCCCTACATAGGTACAGTCACTAATAGTAAGCTGATACGTAGATTAACTAGAACCCTTGAAGCAGTAGTGAATGAAACTACTTCCGCCTTAGGCAACTTAACAGAGGAGCAGTCTGCGATGCGGATTGTTGTTCTTCAAAATCGTCTTGTCCTTGACGTCATTCTGGCCGATAGGGGCGGAGCTTGTAGGGTCATCGGATCAAGTTGCTGTGTTTTCATACCAGAAAACGCGCCGTCAGTATATAAAGCCATAACTCGACTTCATAAGATCGTAAGCCAGATACACCAGAATCCAGGCACCTGGACTTGGTCCGGTTGGTTCTGGAGCATATTGTCAACATGGGGATGGAGGATCCTATCCTTCCTAGGTATTGGCTTTCTCATACTATTCAGTTGCTGCTTGTGTCTACAATGTGGGCCAGCGATTTGTGGTCTGTGTGCCACATCGTGTATCCCGCCTTCAAATTTTCATTCGAGATCCCGGAAGAAGAAAGAAGAACAAATGATGCTATATGAACAGATTGATGGATTGATGAAAATGGATATTTCATAAGGGTCCGTAGGGGACAAGGAGGGAATGAGGAAATATGAATTTTATGATCAGTTATGTCCCCTATCTTAGACCCCAACGACTCCATGTACATGCTACAAGTACATGCATGTTCCCTCCAGTTCCAGCTATGAAGACGCAAATACATGTGCGTCCAACGCCAACATGTCCTCTTTCAGACCCGCCATGAATGGGTCAAACAGTCCATTCCTAAGTATGATTGGCCACCGACTTTATATGGTTCACTTTTCACGTTTTACAGTTCAGGCGAGTAGGCCCTGAATTCTGTCATCAAGCCTTTTCCTGCTTCAGCCTCTGAAATGCTCCAGCCTGGACCTGCATCCGTGTCCATGAACTTTGTCTTACTCCCTGCGCGGCTAGCGGTGCCTGACGCGGCCGATTGCCTGCCAAAAACTGTATTCAGCCTTCAAGTTATCTGCTCCGCTCCTCATCCAATGCATTCCTGTCTAGTAGTTTAGGTAAACATCCTTCCAGCTACCGAGCAAAAGGCTCGGCCTCGCTATCTCTATGCAAGTAATTCATAGCCCCTGTCACCATGGAAGATTCCTGCCCCCTCGCATCTCATGTAGACACATAGACGCTCGTACATGCACTAACAGTCAGTATAGAATAGATTTCGTCCGAGAGACCTTTCCTTTTGGATAAACCAGTTCCTTAAACAAAGATATTAGATACAATTTGGGATTAGGTTGACCTGACCCCCCCAGACTTCTGTCTCCATATGTAGAGCTAAATGTCAATTCCCCTTCACCCTCTAGTTGCACGTCAATCACACGTCAATCACACGTCATGCGGCTGCGCGCGCATCTCTGCCAAATATTTCTGCTGACACTGCAGGATTCTCTTATGGATCCACCCACTTGTGACATCATTTTAAATGACGTTTCTAGTATACGCCTGTATTTACGCCTATTTTCATTACGTATGTGTATTCTTATCTGTATTATCAGCTGTTACGCCTCCTGCATCTGTCTTAATGCAATGCTTTTCATATATATGTTGTTACTTGTCAATAATGTATTGCCTATCCCTTCCTGAACCTTCGTGGTGATGGAATAAGATTGCCTGGTTCGAACTATAATTCCTTTGTAAGGAATAAAGCCCTTTTCAGAACCTCTAATACCACGGATTCTGCCTCTTATTTTGACTGAGTTATTCTTACTAGACTTTACCGCATAAAAAATAGTACAGGTAATTTAAATATTTACCACACCTGAACAAAAATATTTTGTAATCGTTTTACAATGCCACTAGACTTTAGCTGCTACAAGGTGTACACTTTTATTTAAGGCTGTAACCTTACTTTTACGTGGCTGTCAATTAGCGTACAGTTTTGTCAAACTTTCTTATTAAATGCAGAATTTAAGTTTTGTGTAAGTCCAAACTTTCCAATGTTGAGTCGACTACTATAGACATCTTCATTCGTTCTGTGAACAGTTACTCCTTGATGTTTCAAGAGCTCAGACGTAGGCAAAAAGTGGATCTATGCTTCACACAAAACACTCCAGGAAAGAGTTTCAATGGAGCATTAATACATAAAATTTACTAATGTGAAATTTCCATGAGGTGGAAACATCTGCAGGCATAATTATGACACTAACGTGTGTTTGCAAATGAAACTATTTGAGAAAATATTGTTCCCTGCAATTGATTATGCTATCCTTCATGAAATATACAGTGATCTCTGACTATTCCCACCTTAAAATCACATTTACTATATTACTTTATAGGATTGTGTGTGACAATATAAGTACCTGCCTGCAAGGAGAATATGAATACCCATAAACCTACAAGTTACTGTGAATTTAGTTGTTTTTGAAAGTTACCCTCTAATGGCTTGAATACAGTTCCTAATCCTATGTAGCTATTTCACCACAACAGTTGAATTTCTGAATTTGATAATGGAATTACAAACACACGCATTTATCAGTGCTGGAGTGCAGCCCCCTGCCTTCCCGTCAGCATCATTATTCCCAAAACATTTTATTGCATGGATGTACTTAGACATGTGATCTGTGTTATTAAAAAAAAGAACAATCCAATGGTTTGGCGTAGCTTTGTAACTTGTTTTCCTCACATCAGGTTCTTTATCACTCCAGTAATCACAGATGTATTAAAATATGAAGAACCATTTAAACAGTACTGTCTCTGATACTTTGAATCAGGAAAATAATTTTACCTGTATAGATGGTTGTTTTACGCGCCTAAATCAAACTTTTGAAGCCAAAATGCTATTTGAATCTAGACTTCAGCCTGTACTATTTCTTCAAGCCAGAGAGATCCTCACACTATCATGCTGGGGAAATGCAGTATCAAGCAAATTGTGAAGTACGGACTAGTACTTTTCTTAAGTCTCTTAGAAAACAAAATGAAAATAGCCTTGCACTTGCATCAGGGAAATGGTCGAGATGCCCTTATATTCCTAATCAAAGCTTTGCTGAATAAAGATACAGTGTAATCATCATTGCTCCATCTCTGGGTAATATTTTCAATTTTCCATCCACCCACACCTACCCTCTGCCACTGTGACGTTCCAACCCACCCAAACCACCTTGCCCACCCCTCCCACCCTCTCAGCCCCTTCCTTCCCATCCCCTAATGTCCCTCCCCCCTCGCACCTCTAACACCTCCCCAACCCTGAGAATCAATCAGACCAGGACACGGTCGATGGGAGTGGCACCTGTGGCCCGTGAAGAGTGTGTATATTTACTAGTTCCAGTACAATAAAAAATAGAGAGAGAAAATAATCAAAACAAAGAAAAATAGATATTTTAATTCCCCCCCCCCCCCCCGTAATTTAACAAATTATCCCAGGGGGAATAACCAGTAGCCAAATTCATCTGCTTCCCACCCAGTTTCAGACTTAACAGGGGGGATCCCCAGACAGTAAGAAAGACTTCAGGCTGCTGATTCAGCACTGTACTTCCCCCTTTTTTTTAAGATTTCATACTGTCCAAGAATTCCTTTGCCTTAATTTCAGATATGAAATAACGTGTTTGCACCCCCAGATTACTTTCAAACGTGTAGGATTGACCATATATGCCTGTATGTTTTTGTCCATAAAAGGTCTAAATCAGCTGCCGGAGCCGCAAGCGTCTTTCGACAGTGGAATGACAGTGGACAAAGAATGAAATATCCCCACTGGACCTCTGTGCTTCAGGTATTGCTATTTCAAAAATGAATTCCCTTACCAGGTAGTTCCCAAAACAAACTAGGATGGCCCGTGGTTTACAGTCCTCCCAAAGTGACTGTTTCAGGACAAAGGGTACTCTATGGGCTTGCTGCACTTCTTGCGGCCAGTTCCATCCTGTTAATTCGGGAAGGGCAGTCTGCAGTAGTCCCACCACATAAGACCGGATATCTGTGCCCTCAATTCCTTCCGGAAACCCTAACAAGATTATTGCGCAGCTGGCGGATCTCATAATCCTCCAGCTTCCACTGAATGTCGACAAGCTGAGATTTGTGTGCCTCTGTCTGTGATCGAGTGGCTGCCAGACCTGTCTCTGCCACAGAGGTTCTTGTCTCAAGATCTATCAAGCGTTCCCCAATGGTGTTACACACTTTTGTCAGCTTCCTGACCACCCCTTAGACTTTTCTCAATGCAGTTTGAGCCTTCTGGTTATCTTGGTGCGTCTCCTCCTGGTGCATTAGTATAGCGTGATAGATAGCAACCAATGTAAGAGAGTCATGGCCCCCAGTATCCTGTACAGTCCCAGGGGGGAGCCTATTAGCCATTCCGTAGATGTGTAGTCCCACACAAGATCTTTGCCCACAGATGTCGACTGACCCACCTTTTTAGCTATCTTACGGGCGGTCATTGCATGACCCCCTTTGCCCACATCTGGGTCACTGCCATCTTCGCTGGATTCAACGGATGATTCGGAACCATCCATTGACCATTCTGCACCGTCGTGAAAATAAACAGTCGCTTGGCTCCTTTTCTGGGTCATAATTTCCAGTTTCTGCCCCCCAGTTGGTGGGTAAGGATTGGGGGGTGGGCCTTAATGGTATCTGCTGGCTCCACTATTTCAGGGAGAGTATTGTTACGTGCTTCGGTGAGGGGGACTCAGGAAAGGGCCACCCATTGATGTAGTTTCTGATGCAATATTAACACCCCCGGCCTTTCTTTGAGAGCCCGGGTCACCCCTGTCGCCTGGAAGTCCACCATTCACTATGCGCAGATCACAGCTCATAGGTCCCTGAATTGGCGTAGCAAGCTCCACAGGCAGGTTTGTGCAGCCCCCTGCCCACTCAATGAAGGCCTGTGAGGCCTGCATCCCTTCATCATTGTCCTCTGTGTTCTGTAGATTGGATGCACCTGTCATAATCTGGCCTTCTGCATCTGGGGTGCTAGATTGATCCAGCTCCAGCGCTCCCGGCTTTCTTCGTGCCTGCCGATTGCCTTTCCGCCTGACCCCTTCAGCAGCTCCACCACTGTGGGGCCAGCCGGACGCTTACTGCCAGCAAGCCCCACCTCTCCCTTTTCTTTCCGGGGCAGGCTCCGAGCGCTGGGCAGAGGCTGTGTGTCTCCCAGATTGTCAAGGCATCGGTCCCAAAGCGATCTCACAACCCCTCTCCATTAGACCTGGAGCAAATGTCTGGACAGAGGATTGGGGGCCATGGAACCTATGCATTCAGTATTGTACTGCCGAATTCATGCTTGGGCTGCAGTACGGCTCAGGCGGCTCAGGTGGCGGGCATTGTGAGAAGTTGGCCTGATGTATGTTGTCACTAGTTCTAGTATACACCTTATATCAGTCCAAACAACCCTTATGGTGATTGGTTGTAAAGTCAACCTTATAGACCAGCTATCCTAGTGGTAGCATGGACGAGAGCAGTCTTAGGCTAAACTCTGAATGGCATGTGAAGCCAGCTGTGATACCATATATAATCCCTTGAATACCACATGAAAGGACACCACAACAGATATATATATAAAATAAAGTGTATTTATTCTAGTCAAACCCTCAGCACTCTTTATGAGATTCGAGGTAAGTACAACACAGTCTTATTTAAGCATACATTAAGTCACACAGGTAAGTAATACAGTTAGGCCCTAGGGGCCACGCAAACCATATACTAAAGAAGTGGTAGAAGGACCACTGTCATGGAAATAGTATAGGCCTAGGCCTAGGGAATCGCTGGGGCTACACTACACTACCAACAGTTAGGAAGTGGGAGGCCCACGGGATTCAGGTGCAGAGTGGAAACACTCACGCGTAATGCGTAAAAGTCGATAGAATCACTAGCAGTTAGAAATAAACAGTTTTAGCACACTTCTGGTATAGCTAGAAAGTCGAGACTCGGAAACTAGACCCTAGGATAGTCAATACCCTTGTGAGCACCGAAGTACCCAAGTTACCTAGCCCACGCGCTAGGTGTGAACTTGCGTTGGGTTTCGTCGTGGACTTCTATGTATGCCTGAAGGAAAGTTGCTGACAGGCAGTCAGTGAAGAGTGTCCGGTGGATCCCAAGGCGGGGATCAAAAAGGAAGGATTCCTGCAAGCAGAAGGGACAGAGTCTGGGTCACTAGCCAGTGACCACGTGGAACCAGGAAGGAACCAGGCGATGTCGCGAAGATGCAGGCGAAGAGGTGAAGCTTGTCGCAGCAGCCACGGGTACCAGGAGAAGTCGAGGTTGACCAGGACCAGGAGGCGAGCTGTCCCACGAAGGCTCTTGCTGTCGGCGGCGTCGAAGTCGAACTAGGACTCACCAAGCCTTGGCAAGCGGAACCCACGAAGAATGGAGGACTTGCTTCTGATGCAGACCAGGAAGGTCTGGGGTGCTTCTCTTTTGCAGAGGAGCAGGAGCCAGTCTGGAGTAGCCAAACCAGCAGTGAAGATTCAAAGGTGTGTCGTCGCAAAGACCGCTAGCCAATGGGCAAGCAACCGGACAGACGCGGCAAGCAGGAAAATGCAGAAGGGCCCCACGCAGGACTCGTGGAGTGTGGCGGGTGATCTTCGGTGCAGATGGTGCTTGGGGTTGGGGCTTCTCAATCCCCGGTGCACAACTTCGAGGGTGCCTCAGAAGCTGCGCTGGAAGGTACTCGCCACTTTTCCCAGGTAGCCGGTCCCACGTCTGTCGTCGCCTCCACGGATCTCACCTCGGCTGTGGATGTGGATCAGGGTCGGAGAAGTCTGGAAGTCAAGGCTCTGGTCGGGCTCTGCAGTCGGCCCCTCGTAGAACTTCAGCAAAGCAAAGGGTAAGTCTCTTGATGGTGCCTGTTTGCACAGGGTAGCCACTCCTTGGCCACAAGGGAGATTCTTCAGTCTTCTTCTTTCGTCGAATGTCGAAGGTCCAGAGTTTCTGTTCAAGTTGCAGGATCAGGATAATCTAATTTCCTGGGGCCCAGCTACCACACTTATACTAATCTGGGGGGCTGGGTTACCTGCTAGGTCACGCCTTATGGGTGGGACCTGGGAGGGGGGTGGTTACACCCCCTTCCCTTTGTCCAGTTTCACGCCAGGACTGGGGCTGGAGTGCCCCAGCACCGGTTTGAACTGGACTATGCATGGGACACCTTGTGTGCCCCAGGCAGTGTCTCGTTTCTTTCATCTCTCCCTGCCCCAATACACTAAGGCCTGTCTGGGGTGGTGCTCGCACCTCCCAAGGCAGAAAACCTATTGTCCAAGGCTCCCGTGCAGGGATAACTCCCAGCAGCAGGAGGTCAGACTTGTGTCGTGGCAGCAGCATCCATTTTGTGATGCTGGGGCTCTGGTTAACTTTAACAGGACATCCATGAACTGACATCCATGAACTGATACAGGACCACAAAATAGATATCCTGTTCATGACGGAAACTTGGATGGGCCAAGCATCTGATCCGGATCTTGTCATAGCCGTTCCTGCTGGATTTGCCATTTATAGGCTGGACAGGCAAACCGAGAAAAAAGGTGGCGGCATTGCTATCATTGCCCGAGACACCTACATTGTAAGGCACATGCTAATTCCTCAGACTTCTTGCGAAGCCTTAGAATTCGCAATAAAACTGACCCCTTCCTACACCTTCAAAGGGATCCTTCTTTATCGACCACCGGGACCCAGGTGTGACTTCCTGGGGGCTCATAGATCCTTCCTAGAAACATCCGCACTGGAGAACTCCTTCACCATTCTAGGTGATTTTAATTTCCATTTTGATGTGCCCAACAATCCTGACACAGCCACGTTTTTAGCAGACATGTCCACTTTTGGTCTATCCCCCTTGGTCCATTCCCCTACGCATGAAGGAGGGCACACACTAGACGGCATTTTTTCTAATGCCTCGGGCCTCAAACTTACAGAAATACTCCCTTTAATTTGGTCGGATCACCATCTCATTCTGGCTTCACTTCCAGTGGGCGACCCCCAGGCCGACAAGCCCCATTCTAACTCCTGTCCCCCCTATCTGGCATGGGATGACTTAGATGTACACAGGCTGGAAACCTTGCTTAAAGATACCCTCCCCGCGTTATCTCCGGACCCCAATAATGCTACGTCCCAATTTTACAACTGGGTGAGCACAGCAGCAAAAGATCTGGTCCCACTTAAACAACGGTCACGCAACAGATCGACCCCCTCGGCCCCATGGTACTCAGAGGAACTGCGTACCCAAAAACAACAGTGCAGACATAGAGAGAGACATTGGCGGAAGGACTACACACCCGAAGCCAAACTCCTATACAAAGAATCAGTAGCAAAATACAAACATCTCATCTTGGATGCAAAAAAAAAGTATTATTGCAACAAAATTGAAACAGCACAAAACTCTAATAAATGTCTATACGAGACCACCAAACAATTGGCGGGTTTCTCCGTGGATCTCACACCTCCCCCGTCTCAAACCCTTTGCGACGCTTTATCTAGGTTCTTCTTCAGTAAAGTGGACGACATTTACAGGGTCTTCTCCAATAACGTCACTCTCTCCCACAGCCCATCTACTCAACCTAAAGGACCTATTCTCTCGCAGTTCAGTGAGGTCACGTGCCCGCAGGTGCTAACAACGGTATCCACCATTAAATCAGGATCGGCCCTCGACCCATGTCCCTTGAAGGTCCTGAGACCTATTATGGATACAGTTCTACCCTCCATAACCAACATCTGTAACTCCATGTTTAGCACTGGCATCTATCCCGAGACACTAAAGAAAACCCTTATAAAACCGTTGCTCAAAAAATCTACCCTTGATAAAGATGAACCCAAAAGCTACCGCCCCATCGCCAGTCTCCCACTTTTAGCAAAAATTGTGGAAAAAATCATGAATGCCCAACTCTCTTCCTTCATCGAGGATAACAAATGCCTAGATGAATCACAGTTTGGCTTCCGTCGCTTCCACGGTACCGAGACGGCCTTGGTGAAAGCGGCGGACGACATCAGACTTATCCGGGATGCGGGAGGTACCGCCGTCCTGATATTACTAGACCTGTCGGCGGCTTTCGACACGGTCGACCATACCATCTTGGTCGACCGTGTCGAGAGCATAGGCATCCAAGGTAACGCCAAAAATCTTCTTGCCTCCTTCCTGGCCAACAGGACCCAGGTCGTCACAGTGGGACCTTTTGAATCCTCCCCTCTGTCACTACCTTGTGGAGTTCCCCAAGGCTCATCCCTTAGTCCGACACTATTTAACATCTATGTGTCGGACCTTGCCAATGTCATCAGGGCACATGGGATGAGCCTTACTTCATACGCTGATGACACTCAACTGGTCCTAGCCGTCAAAAATGACGGCCTTCAGAAAGCCGACATGTTCAATCAGGGCATGTCGGCCATCGGGAACTGGATGTCGCACAATTGTCTGAAGCTAAACTCCGACAAATCGGAGGTTGTAATCTTCGGCAATCTCTCTCCGGAGTGGTCCTCCCGCTGGTGGCCGTCATCTATGGGCCAGCCCCCAGTTCCGGTGGATAAAGTGAGAAACCTGGGAGTTATGTTTGACAACCGTCTGAATTTCCTACCACACGCCAATCAAATATCCTCTTCAGCCTTTTATAAACTGAGGCTCATCAAAAAAATTCTGCCCTTCTTACCTGAAAACATGGCGAAAACGCTGGTAAGCTCCCTGGTGCTTTCCACCCTAGATTATTGTAACGCTTTGTTTCTAGGGGCCCAGGAGAGAGTGTTAACAAAAATGCAGTCCATACAGAACGCGGCCGCCAGGCTCCTAGGGCGAATCCCCAAATTCCATCCGGTTCTACCTACCATGAAACAACTCCATTGGCTTCCGGTGAGGAAGAGGATCATGTTCAAAACCTTGTGCTTGGTATACAAGGCTTTACACAACGCTGTCCCAGCGTTCTTCACTCAGAACCTTATCCCCTATTGTCCATCCAGAGCACTGCGCTCTTCCAGCTCCCTGGATCTGGTGATCCCCCGAACCAAATCTGTTAACTGGGGTGATAGAAGATTTCTGGTGGCTGCTCCAAAACTGTGGAACACACTGCCTCACTTCATCAAGACCAGCACGTCCCTCTGGTCCTTCCGAAAAAACCTCAAAACCTGGCTTTTTAATCACTGACCTCCCAGTTCCCTTCTGGCTAAACATTGCAGTTACCTAGCGCCGAGATGCCCACGGGCCTTCGTTTCGCGCTTTACAAATGTCTAAATAAATAAAATAAATAAATAAACAGGGTAAGTAGGTTTCAACATGTCTTCTCCCTCTAGAAGGGAGGGATAATATCCTCATCCCCAGAAATGGGATGGGGGTATTATTCCAAAGTGTTAGACACCTTACACGACATGTTTTGATAAAGCCAAACCATAGTTACCATAACCGTTTAAGATTATAAGGCACTTTAAGAGTATATGGTAGGCTATATCATAGAACAGCTATAAGGACATGGTTCCAAAATCTGTAGACAGGCTCAGCTCATGCTAGAGCACCATCTCACATGCTACCAAGCACTCTGCCCCCAGGATTGTTAAGGCCTGCCATAGGAGTGGCTGATAGGTACACATGTGTCTATATATAAGATAGGTATAGGAATACTACACCTAAGCAAGGGGCGATTACACAACCTTGCCCCAGCTGAGTGATCAGCCAGTTGTGTCATAATGGAAGGCCAGGGGTGGCATAATACATGCTGCAGGTCCTGGTAGGCCGAGGGTACACCTATGCCCTGGGTACCTAAGGTACACTGTACAGGGGCCAATAAGGTGATCCTATCCAATGAGGTTATGCACCTAAAGTACATAGTATTAATTTAGAGAGAGAACAGCAGGGCTGTGGGTCTGATTAGCAGGCCCACAGCCACATCTAAGTCGAAAACCAGTAAAGCAAAAGCAAAAAGTGGGGGTGAACATAGAAAGCAGACCCTACTCTCCTACAGGCATCTTGCCTCTCCTCGGAATTCGGCCAGATGGAAAACATAATTATATGTTCGGTTAAGGTAGGGGGGCTGAATGACAGAAGTAAAAGGTCAAGGTTGCTCGAATTCATGAGGGCTACTGCCCCGGATTTGGTGGCCATGCAGGAGATGCACATCCCATGGGATAAAAGGGAATTGTTAACAATTGGGGGGTACACCTAGCTGACCTGTTCCTTCCAGAGCTCTAATACTCGAGGAGTGGCTATTTTGGCCAAACCTCAAATGAGGGGGATAAGATGCAAACTTGTTGGATAGTCACAGTAGGTGGGTACTGATTGAACTTGAGATGTGGCTGCAGTTCAAATCAGGACAATCCCAAGGTGCTGGAAGATCTCGAGGTTGAGCTTGCCTCCTGGCCTCATCTACTGATTATATGCAGGGATTTAATATACTCCTAGCAGTTGGGACTTCACAGACCCGCGATACCAGGGAAAAAACCTTGAGTACAAAGGGCGCTGACCTCTCTTATGGCCAGCCACGGCCTGATGGATACTTGGAATATTAAATACCCTAGTGATCCAGGCTACACCTATTATTCAAGCCCACACAATAAACATGTTTGTCTTGACTATTTTCTAATATCAGCAGGTCTGTTACACAAAACCGCGATTAGGAAGCTCCCAAAGATAATTTCAGACCACAGCCCACTGATCCTGGCGGTAGAGCTTCAAGCAAATATAAAGCATGCATATAAGTGGACTTTTGACAGGAAGCTACTGGTGAACACAATTTTTGTCGAACATATAAAGAACTGGGCACAGGGATATTTTGACAACAATAGGTTCAGTGCTCCACAGAACACAGTCTGAGATGCTTTCAAAGCTATTTTGAGGGGTGAGATTATTAGCTTTGTGGCTCACACTAAAAGGCAGCGCCTGGCTGAGAAAGAGAGGCTGCTAAGGGAACTAGCCAAGGCAGAAACTGAACATGTCGCAAGAATTGCACTGGGTCAAGTAGAAGCGCAAACACAGCTTCAAATTGCAGCTTTAAAAG
Source organism: Triturus cristatus (assembly GCF_964204655.1). Taxonomy (NCBI): domain Eukaryota; kingdom Metazoa; phylum Chordata; class Amphibia; order Caudata; family Salamandridae; genus Triturus; species Triturus cristatus. Next base: position 400,030,164 of record NC_140588.1, on the reverse strand, counting down.
CAGAGATAAATATCTGGTAAATCCAGAGAGTGGTAGAAGAATTTCAGACACATAAGCACAAGATGTATGAGCATGGATAATCTGTTGGGAGAAGGCTTGCGCTGCGTACATGGCAGAAAACAACAAGGAATAGGATAACTGCAATTAAAAAAGATTGTATAATCTGTTCAGAGGTCAATGACATACTCCGTGTATTTCAAGAATTTTATCAGATGCTATATAAGGAAGAGGGCCATGCATCTCCTGATATTTCTAGAGCAGTCCCTGAACTGGATCTTGGGGCCATCTAAGATCAATCTGCTAGAAATGAATTGGATGCAAATATTACACTTGAAGAGGTTCTAACAGCTCTACACCATCTACCCTCAGGGAAAGCAGCTGTCCCTGATAAAATACCACTTGAGTTTTATAAGATTCTTCAATTAGAACTAACACCTTTCTTATTAGACCGGTTTATGAATATACAGCATAGTGGGCTTCCATCAGAATCTTGGAAAGGTACCGACATCATTTTTTTCCCAAGAAGGACAAACCTCCGGCAACCCGGCTTTGTATCGACCAATATCATTGATAAACATTGGCAGCAAGATATATTCCAAAATATTGGCAGGTCGGTTGGGGAGGGTCCTAGCCCACCTGATGTCACCCTGGCAGCCTGGCTTAATTCCCAGCAGAGGAACAACCGATCATATAAGGCAGGCAATAGCATTATTTGATATTACAGCTGAAACAGGGGGACTAATGGCCATGGCGCTACTCGATGCCGAGAAATCCTTTGATCGGGTTGCCTGGAGCTTTTTATGGGGAGTATTAGAACTAAAGGGCTTTGGCCCCTGAATGATCACGGCTATCAAGTTCATTTACCTTGATCCAAATGCATGGCTCCAGCTAATGGGGGAAGAGTCGGAAATGATAAAGGTGTCCAAGTGAACTAAGCAGGGGTGCCCCTACTCTCCCATCTTGTTTACCCTCTATATAAATCCCCTGATTGAGAGGATCTTAAATAACCAGGAGATAAAGCCTGCAATGATTATGAGACCAAAGTGCTCGTATTACTATGACGATATCGTTATTGTCACCACTGATCCTTAAGGGGCCATCAGGGAAACCAAATCTATTACAGGAGAATATGGGCAAGCGTCAGGATATGCATTGAATAAGGGGATAACACAAATCATTTGCACGGATATCCTTATTTTTCATGATTCACAACATGTGGACACAGGTGTGGATCTTGGCGTCCACATTGGCTCTAAAGTAGACGCTATAGGCAAGATCAAAAAAATCTCTGCTGATCTAAGACTTATGAATGGGCTCCACCTGTCAATCATTGGGAGATGACAATGTTCCTGAAGATTTTATATGGATTTCAGGCATTACCAATAGCTATAGATTAATCAGTATTGAAAGCCCAGGATTCCATCGTTATACATTTCTTCTGGCAGTATGAGAAGGGGAGGCAGTCAATAAAATATCCCTCTCTCCCACAAGGGTGGGGTGGGTGGTCAGTTCCTAACATCACACTACACTACGTAGATGTGCATGTTATTTTATACAGGCAATAACGATAGGACAGCTCAGGAAAGCATCAATGCCCTTCCTACCATTTATGAACTTGCTTTAGGAAAAAAGGCGGGCGGACTGCTGCTGTGGCAGCTAGTGGCGAGTTAATATAAAAAGGTCAGGTTATACATAGTGCCTGGAGACTATGGAGCAAGATTTGGAAAAGTATGAAGATTCCAAAACACAGTAGGTATACACCACTGTGGTGCTCTTCTCTCTTTCCACCTTTATTCTATGATGTAATGGAAAGGCAGTGGAGCAGCACGGCCCTACAGTAATAGGGGATCTCTATCTTCTGGACCAGATCTGCCCCTTTACACATCTACAGCATGGATTTTGGTATCCCAGATAGCTTATATTTTAAGTATGTGCAAATTAGGGAATTCCTTAACAACTCCAGGGTGGCTATATCTCTGGATAAAATTCCTCTTCTGGAGGCTATAGCCTGTGTCGACTGCAAAATAAGAAATATCTATAGTATCCTTTTGGATAACCTACCGTAAAGACAGAAGCAAACTCGGCGAGGAAGTTAGGCGATCCTGATGTTGACGTAGATAAAGTAATCGCACTTGCTGCAAGGACCTTCCTGTCTGCTAGCCTGAAAGCACAGCATTACAAGACTATATTTAACTTGTACTTCACTCTGGCTAAGCTGTTTGGTGGGGGAAGAAAATAGACGATAAGCATCCCAGGTGCGTGGGAGGTCCAGCCACTTTGGTTCACATGCTTCATGACTGTGACAGACTACTCACTTTGAGGAATGGGCTTGAGCAGTTCTGGGAAGGACTGTTTGGGCGAGAAATTAGCCTTAGCCCTTCCATGATGGTTTTAGGTCATGACAGCAACAGCGTCTTGGATACTGCCCAGACGTACTTTGTTTTTATGTCCGTCGCTGTCGCCAAATTGCTAATTGCTGTTGGATGGAAGGACTCAGAACCTCCCTCGTTCCAGATCTGATTAGCCCTTTTGCTGGGTATTTTTAACCACGATATAGCACTTTATGAATGTAAGGGCAGACAGGCGAGGAAGCTGGGGGAGAAAATCTGGCCCCCTATCCTGGCATGGAAAAAACAACAGAGGCTGCACAATCAACTCACTTGTGGTCTGCGTCTCTATGTCTTCTCTGCTTTAATGGACCTAAAAACAGCAAAAGAAATGCTGCTAGTATATGTAAATATGGATGAAATGTACGGGTCAAACTGTTTCTATTTTCTTTTAAACTATGTGTAATTTGGCCTTTCTCTATTTTTATATATATTTATGATATATATTAATGATTGCTTTTACATCGTATTACCAGCTACATGTTTTTCTTTGGGTAAAATAATAAACTTTTTTGTTTTTTTAAATGAATCAGGGAAATGGAGAAGATAAGCAGTGAACAAAATCTTGTACAGGCTTGGTTGTTCCTAATTGACAAATGCTGCCCTAAATTGAGAACAAAATATGATTTTGGGAATGTGGAAAGTAAGGAGGATTACCAAGAACAGTGAGCTGACTGGGGACAAAAGAAAGAGAACCCAAACACAAGCACACAGGCACACACAGACACTTGCACTTGACTTTTATAGAGTGTTTGAATGCTGCCTATTCTGTATTCAAAATCCACATGAAGAGTCTTGCAAATTATTCACAGGACCAAAGTACATTTCTGCATTAAAAAGTACAAAAATACTTTAAAGTATTAAACAATTAATTTACGCCACCTGATAATTGATCACTGTATTACATTTGATCAGAAAAACTAGAACCAGCAGAAAAAACAGTCTTTATACCATACATACATAAACAAAAACACGTTCAAACACACAGTCAGAGACACACACATCTCTGTAGTTTCAGGTATGTAGACATGTTTAATAATATTGAGAACGTAATACATTCTCAATGTTTAGAATGTGAAGTTCAACGCCTGATTAATCTCACTCAACGCAAAGGGCCATCAGCCCAGTGGACCGCAGGGATTAGGTCTGTTGATTGTAACCTGAGGTTATAATTGAAACTAATTCCTGCACCAGAAAATTTGGTAACAGAGGATATTTTACATTATGAGAAGAGGAGCAGTAAATCATTACCTGAACTTAGAGTAATGCCCAAGTCCCATAGCCCAAAGCCCAGATTTTGAAGATTGACGAGGTGCGGTTTCGAAGGCAGTTGCTGTATTGAAGGTGTAAGTATCAATAGGGTACTGCATCACAGATGTTCTTGATTTTTGTTCACATGTTGAAGAGCCTTGAATGAATTGGTGATGTTTATGTGCCTATTTTGATGAAGTTGAAGCGGTTATTGGACTCTAACGTAGTCCAAGAACCCAGGATAGATAAATAAGAGTTGTTTTATAGTATTCTAGTCTGATTAAAATTTGTGGTGTAGGTCGTGAGGTACCATCAACTCCAAAGTTGAGATAGGGATTATAACAAATTGTTGTGAATGTACTAATATTTACAGATGTTGGCAGGAGCTATTGCAAGGGTGAAGCTACATTGATTATGAGATTTCCTGCTGTTTGTGATTTCATTTATGTGTGTGAAAAATCTTTCTGATTGTTGAACTGCTTTTTTTTATTTGGAGAAGACAAGGATTGTTTATTTATGTTCTATTCAAATTGTAGAATTGTGTCCACAAGATAATTGCAAAGGAGAGTGGACCACTGAAAGGAGTGAGATAATACGTCATAGTGTGTGCACTGAGATTAGTTGGTTGGTGTATTTTTGCGCTGCTGCTGGTTGATGGCAAGTTCTGAGAGTAGATTGGTTAACAAGATTTGTGTATTAAAGCTGTAATAGGATTGGAGAAAGAGATTTGAGGTGAACTCCTGGCAAACGTTTTGAACTCTGCGAACATTCTATATCACCTGTATCCAGACGGCACACAATTGTATATGAAAATCTCTTCCCCAGAAGACTTCATCTCCCTCAACGTTATTCTGTATAATACTTAAAGTTGGCACACTGACAACCACCTCATGCTCAACACCCAAAAAATGGAATTTCTCCTCATTCTCCCCAGAAACACACCCAAGATAGACCTCTGGCCGAAGCATCGAACTACCTTTGACTGATCTCCCCACATAATTGACTCCGCTAAATCCTTGGGAATCACCATAGACAAACACTTGAATATGCCGGCCCATATCAGTAATGCCACCAAAGGAGCTAACCATCAGATGAGTATCCTAAGGAAACTTAAACCCTTCCTCCCACAGGCCGACTTAAAAATGGCGGTACAAGCCCTAGTGTTGCCAAGAGTGAACTAAGGAAGCACCCCCCTATTCAGACTTCCCAAATACAAGCTGGCCCCGCTGAGGACATCTCTTAATGATGCTGCCAGGCTGGTCTCTGGAACAAAAAGAAATAACCACATTTCTCCGACCTTAAAAAACTGAATTGGCTTCCATATGAGGCAAGAATACAACTAAAGATCGCCTGCATGACCCATAAAGCCATTCATTTAAAAAATTCCAGTTACTTAACACAAAAACTAGAGCTGTCTGGAGGTTGCAGACATTCGCAAAGCGTGAGCTCACTACTACTGAAACCACAATCCTTTCACAAAAAGAGAACGTGCTGCAGAGCCTTCTCTGGTATTGTGCCGAAGATTTGGAACTCCTTACCATTGAATTGAATCAATGAACACTTATTGTTGAATTATTCTAAAAATTGAATGGTTTAAAAGATTTAAGAGTTTTGTGAGCAGAGATTTCAAAATTCTAGTACAAGAAGGTGAAGTCACCACACAAGGGTACACCAGCAAATTATATGACAGCAAATATGGGGTTGAATACATGTTTATAACTCTGTCAGTGGTGCAAGAACACTAAAAATGAGATCCTTTGAGTTTTCCAAGATATGGTACATTTGAATTGAGAATCATTGAAGGATTGAGAGAAAAGCTATATGAGATGAAGTCACCACCTATACCCACACAGCGTGAAGCATTAAATGGTTGGGAGAAAACAGCATATGTTAAGGAGAGAGAGAAATGGCAGAATAAAAGTAAACGCGCTGTGCAAAATTCTGCATACGCTAGATGGGATGAAGAACAACAGACAAGGAGAAAAGCCATAATCAAAGGGGTAGATTGTACTAATCCATTATCACTGAAAAACCTGAGAAGTTGAAAAATAATAAAGCAAAGGGAATGAAGATGAAAAGATGGAAAGAAATCGGATACTGATAGTGATTCAGGGGATTACATTTTGGATGCAGTTTTTAGCCGGGCGCTAACCATCTTATGTGGCCCCTGTAGCAAACATTGATTGTGATTTGACATCTAATGTGACAGTGGCAACAGCCCATGTTTACGCAAATGTGATTCCAGCCAAAAGACCATTACAGATGACACAGCTTGTTTTACAACCTGTTATATCTAATGTTGTGCCTGTCTGAGTTGAGAATGTTCCTACAGTGATCCATCCAGGTGTTACTGCTTCTAATGTAACTCTACCAGCACCTGTTGCTAGGGTCATAACAGCTCATCCATCAGAGATTCACATGGCAACTGTTCCGATTAATATTGTTCCAGATGTGGTAGTTCAAAGAACTGTTGGAGGAGCACCTGTAGCAGGTTTATTATGACATTGCAGAATTCCAAAATTGAACACCACCAAAGACTGTTCAGTCATTGAGGGAAGGAAGAAATGTCTTTATTACAACACCAATAACATAGGGTGCGACTAATCCATTTGATAATGAGACTTTCTCCCCATAGTTTGAAGCAAAAGGCGGGTACTACAGGAAATCATATTCCTACTGCAAAAGAGGCAGAGATGGAATGACTGTTAAATGTCCCGAGGTTAAAAATAGAGCTAGAAAAATATAATCAGATGTTTAGATCTTGAGCATGTGAATCAGTACCAAGAAAAATAACTTATATATTTGATCAAAGAAATTACTATGAGTGCAGTGGCAACTGAATTAGACCGAAAACATTAAGTCTATCTTACAAAAAGTGTCCCATTGCAGAAATGTACAGGGTACATTTGGATGATAAAGCTATTGAAACCATGCATTCTTCAGGAATGTGATTTCATATTACCGAATTAATAAAATTAATTCATAAATGGAGTGATTTTGAGAAATTAGAAAGAAGCATGAATAGGAAAAGAAACATTTAGACACAGCTGCAGCAAATAATAAGCCAACGTCAGGTTCCCTAGATAAAAGAGAAGCCTCAGCTTTTCAGATGAGGTAAATACCAAGTGAAAGATATATTCATGTACCTTGGAGCAGAGGCAATCTTGCCGTATTTATGAATAATTTTCCTAAACTGAGAGAGAAGCCTGTACAATAATATACACAAGTTGACAAATTTGTAAACATTTTGAAAGTGGTTTGGGCTGATTTGAATATGTTTTTTGATATTGTAGTGTAACATTTCTGTAGAATGGCCTTGTGCAGAACCAACAAGAGATACCCGCACTAATGCAACCTCTCTTGTGATAATGAATAAATATGATGAGTTGATTACATTTCGGAAAGGCAAAGTTCATTCAAAAGATATTGACTGGGTAAAGATAAAAATAACCTCACAAGAGCCTCACAAGAGCCAAAGGAAGCAGTGCATTATTACTATGAGTGAATGCTCCAAGTGTTTCAAAAACACAGAGAACAGTATCATCCTAACAAAAATGATACAGGATTTTTTGTATCACAGTTTGTTCTTGGGTTCAGACCAGAGATCATTTTCCACATACAATAGAAGGTGATTTGATGGCAGACAAATCCATTACATGAAATTCTGAGGAGTGCAAAAAATCATAAGGACAAACAAGAGATGAAACAGAAAAAGCTCAAGGAGAAATTCATGCTTGCCCGGAGGAGGTTGGCTCAGAAAGGTTTTCAGAATCAGTTGTTTTCAGGGAATCAAAGTGGGATACAAGGTGTTGGAATGCATATTCCAGGTTTTCAATTGGGAGTTGGTGTTTCACAGAGTAGAGGTAGAGGTTTTCTGATTGATCCAAATTCTGGTATAGATCTTGCAACACAGAAGAAAATTACCCTGTTGTCATTTTTGCAATAAAATTATTCTGGCATTGAAAGAGGGCAGATAGGCTGAATGCAGATAAAATGAAATACAAGGGTCAAGCGCAAGGAGGAAATCAAGTACAGATTGGGTACGTTCAGAAAATGCTAATGCAGAAACTGGTTCCCACGATGCAGATTCCACAAGCTCTGATGGCCCCACAAAATATGGGAACCTCAACATTTAATATGATGAATCAGAGGCTGAGAGCAAATCCGGTTAAATTTCAGAACCAGAAACAGAACACATTTCAACAGAACACTATGCTAGATAATGACAGTTTAGTCTCTGAAACTTCCCAATAATTTTGCTGGGGCGGTGGGGGGGGGGGGGGGCTACATACTTGGCACAGTCTTGGAGTTATACCAGAGTTGACAATTTGTAGAAGCAGACATTCATGGCCACCAAGTGTTATTTTGGATTGACACTGAAGTTACCCTTTCCACTGAAAAACAGAAGTCCCTGACCTACCTGAAGAAGATCCAAGTTGTAGGAGCTACTAATAAACAGATGCCAACCCTGTTCCAGAAATGGGCCCTGTAAAAATAGGTTAATTTAAGGAAAAGCATCAGTTCTTGTGAAACTAGCCCTGCAAACCTGTGAGGGAGAGACCTGTTGTGCAAGTGAAATCACACTATTTTGGTTGAATTACAAACACATTATGATGATGTTGAATTTAAAATGGCCAGACAAGAAACAGTTGTGGGATTGTACCCAGTGAGAACAGTTGAAGATTTACCTCTTGATCCAAAAGAGACAGTACACCCAGAGGTATGGAACTTGTGCAGAACCTGTCAGGGTTACAGTGAAACTGAATGCTGTATATCCAAGCACAACCCACACAATTTGACCCCATAAGCAGTTGCAGGAATAACACCAGCGATTGAAGACATGCCGAGGAAAGGTATTCTAAAAGAAATTGTTAGAAGCCCTTGCAATTTTCCAATCATGAGTTTGCAGAAACCTAATCTTAAGTAAGATCGTCACATTTTTTTGCAGTGAAAGTGAGGTCTGCACTCTCTCAGGGCTTATTCAGATGCATGGAGATTCACAAAGAAATCTGTCATATTTTTTTGACTACCCTTGACCCTGTAGCTGCAGGTCTGCCTGGCTGCCTTAAACCCTTCAGCTCGGCGCGGATTTCCGCGCCACGCTGAAGGTTTCGTGCGCGGGCGGGGCCATGACGGAACGGTTCCGTCATGCGCACAGCGCAACCAACGTGCATGGCGGAACCGTTCCGTCATGCGCGTCGAAGGGGTTAAATCAGTCACAACAGGCGGTGTCAGTATGTTGTCAAAAATACATAACAGAGAAAGAAAGGTACTCTACCTATTTTTTTCTAAATGTACAATGTATCATATCATAAATATACTGACACTTAAACAAGACCTATATAGAGCAAGGAAATTTCAGTGCATAGTCAAAGAAAGATTTGTTTGTATTTTTATTTTAATCAATTTAGACAGAGGGATTCGAGAGGTGAGTGAAATCCTCAATAGTTTATAACAAACACAATATCGTGAGCCACAATACAAATAATAATGACAGAAAGGTCCCAATCACTATCACGCACATACAGACATACACACTTATACTGGTATCATATCACACCTTAAAAACAAAACTCATACATCTACTCATAAAAATGCCACTCATCAAGTGGGGGTCCAAAAGAAATTTGCCTCATAAATCAATATATAAGTAAAAGCATATGAGCATTCAATGCTGTGCTAAAGAGAGCATGTTCAAAATACAGGATTTAGGGCTTAAGTGGACCCCTTGGGAGCGCCGACACGCGTTTCGGTGAACGCACCGAAATGCAGGTGCCACCTTCCTCAGGGCAAAACAAGGAAATGGTGTTGGCGTTTTAGCTGGGACCTAACAAAAATAAGAAAAGCAAATCAAATCAAACAAAGAGAGAGCAATTCAAGTGTCATTTAATAACATCGTTGGTTTCAAATAGAGGACTAAACAGCACAAGGTCATATGTCATAAGTGTCAAACATCATAGAAGAATTTGTTTAAACATTAATGTCTAGTGAGAAATTGCATTATTCAATAGAACAACGTGAACACTGACGAGTCCTGTTTTCCAGGGAGAAGAGAAAGAGCATATAGTATACTTTATTAACACCATGTTTCTAGTGGTAAAAGTTAGTTCAGAGGGAAAAAGGAGGGCAGAATGATCGTTTTTACGCTCACCTGTGGGGAATCAAGTAGTTGCAAATAGGTCCAAGTGAGGACACAGGCAAGAAGAATCTCTGATCTCAGGCGGCAAACGGGGGTCAAGAATGTTCACAAGAACAAAGTCTGCTGGGTAAACATAAAAAAGGATGAAAAAGAGAGAAAATAGAACTCTAGCTGAATGAACAAAAAATGAAGAATCACATCGTCATCTTTCTTGTGTATGTATTTCTAATACATGGAGTATGGAAAGGCGACTATTTCTTGCCTTAATTAAATAAAAAATGGGAAGGAAAAGCTAGCGGTCAGGACAATAACAAAGAAGCAAAAAAACCAACAGGAATAAAGTGGGGAACACTATCCGTAGCGTGCTGGTGAACGAAAGAAGACGGATAGAAAGCTCTCTAAACTGTATTTTAAAAGGCAGTCAGAAGGGGTAACAAATAGGGCGGGATAGAAAAGTTACCTGATGGGGGAGTATTGGGTTCGCCGTCAAAGTTGAGTCAAAAATACATATACAGAGGAAACGTTTACACAAGATGACGATTTGGATTCCCATGACCTGTCACAACTTTTATTCTTCAGTCAGAAATGCACTGACATGCAAATCACCAAAAAGCACATACAACCTGAGAAGAAGCAGAGATGTGGAGTGCAAATATGGATATGATATACCAGCAGGGTCTTTTTATGGTTGCCTCTTGAGTATATTATGAATTTTGATCTGACATGTGGTGAAGTATGGTCTTGATAGAGGTGGCCCACAAGTTATCTTGCCCAGTTTTCTTCCGAGATGTTAGATGAGACGCCCTCATGTGAGGGGTGAATAAATCTCTTAATCCAGATCTTGCACTCTCTTTCTGCTTGATATCAGCGTGCAGTTTTGCCCAGATCTCCGCCTATATTTTTCTGTTGGTTGCCCATTTTTGTCTTTTGAACTGTTCTTTTTGCTTAGTAGTGTTAAGGAGGCTTTGTCGGATGGGTTGTGATGAAGGGTTCTCAACGTGCGATATATCATGTTTTTTGTGTTCTTAATTTAGGGCCCTTTGTGCTTTTGGAATGCACTCCATCCTGTTGGAGTCAGGTTTTACCTTTGCTTTAATAGAGACTGCGAAGGACTCTTCCACTTTGTTGGTAAAGTGCTCCAATTTATTTCTTTTGCTTGTTCTAGACTGTGTCTCAAAGAGGAGTATGACGGATTGCAAGAGGCTCTCTGCTGGTGCTTGTGCAAATTTGATACTTCTATAATTAATTATTGAGATTGTTTCTGGGGCTGTCCAACACTGTTTGAGTATGGGTGTGGTAGATAGAAATGAGTGCTCTTGAGTGTGATGATCACTGTCGGCTTTGTCACCCAGATGGAACAGTGCAACTTGTTTAAAAAGGGAGAGAGAAATGAAGGTAAAGTCTAGTATTGAGCTTGCAGATGAGGAGTAGTGGGTGGCTGCCGGAGGATTGCCATCAGCAAATCTACCGTTCGTGGCTCTGAGGATGAGATGTTCAAGGTTCTCCAACAGGGGCCAGCCAGTTTTGGTTAGGTGTCCAGGGGACATATTATCAAGACAGGCGATAAAATTATCGCCGCTTTAGCGGCAGAAAACTGCCGCTAAAACGGCGATAATGGGCTTGATAATATACTCTATGGAATTCCAATTGGAGCCCATGTTAGATGTCCTTCACATCTAACATGGGCTTCAATTGGAATTCCATAGAGCATATTATCAAGCCCATTATCGCCGTTTTAGCGGCAGTTTTCTGCCGCTAAAGCAGCGATAATTTTATCGCCTGTCTTGATAATATGCCCCCAGATTTGCTTTTGCCCTGCATTGGTATGTCCCAGAGTGAAGTTTGGGCAGACACTTCATCTGCAGTTGAGGATCCTAGTAGATATAGATTTTGGTCACCAGTGAGGGTGATCTCTGCTGTTCCCCTTTTACTTATGCATGACTCAAGGTGATCTACCAGTTGCCGGATTGCCTTTTTGGGTGAATGTAGGTATTGATCAGTATGATGTCTGAGCTCCAGTTTTTTGGTGTTGCAGGCAGTGGTGATATTTTTATTGCAATGGTTGCCAGAGAGGCCGGGCCCACTGCACAAACTCATGCTTATGATGGCGATGTAGATGATAAAGCAGATTTGACGGTGGCTATATTTGCCCCATTAACGGCTGGTGGGAAGAAGCACAAGCAGCCTTGGAGGTGAGGTGGATCTATCAGCCAGGTTACCTGCAATGTGATGATGTCAAATGATTTTAGTTAGGTACTGAAATCCTGGTCTTATTTCTTGCTGGCAAATCCGGTAATGTTCCAGGAGCAGATGCGTAGTACGTTGTGCCTTTGGTTGGTGGTTGTTTGGTCTGGTCTTGTCAGTTGTTGCTTGTTTGGGTATTAATTGTCCTTGAGATCCATCGCAGATCTTCGTGCAGATGGGGTGGGTTGATAGACTCCAGGTGGCTTCTGAGTAGGTTTTGAACATCTCTCCCTTGGTTGATGAGAGCCCCTTTGCTCCTCTGAGCACAGATCTTGTGATTTTTTTTGTACTCGCTGGTGGAGCACCCTTGCTTTCTGGTATCAGAAGGGCAGGGTAGCCGTGTTCCAAAACGGGGATGATTTTTATCCCCCAGTTCCTGAAAGTGGAGCTTTCTGTAAGGATTTTCTATGCGATCTTTGGAGTTCTCCATGTGATCTTTGTGTCTTCTCCTTTCTGAGGATCTTTGCGTTGGATGAATTCTATTGAGTCCAGATTTGTGGTAGATAGGTTTGTCTAAGCTTGTATGTTGGAGGGCAACTGGAGTATGTTTTCTCATTTCAGGATGTTGTACCGTCCTCTGGATTTGTATTCAGGGCTGAAGACAAGGGCGTTTTGTACCTACATAAGTTTGTTGCCACGGAGACCTGATGCATTGTTGCGTTGAAGAGACAGTAAGCTTGGCCTTGTGGTTCTGGTGGTGCTTTGGTCCTGACTTCTGCCCTGCTTCCTTTCCTGTGTTGGTACTTCACGTTTGTTTTGAATTTGGTTTGTTAGGCTGTGTTTGCTGAGGAGAAGCTGTTAGTTGCGTGCCCTTCTGACCTAATTTAGGCCACCTTCTCTGGCCTTCCCTGGCTGCTCAGTGGTGTAAGGAGGTTGATGGGAGTTGTGGTTTTATTTGTTTGATTGTTCCTCCTGATGTCAGGGTACCGAGTGGTCTGGCTGTCAGCGTTTGCTGGGGAACCCTGATGGACTTGTGATGGTGATTAGAGGCTCAGTAAGTGCTGGAGTGTGTTTGTTCCAACACTCAACCTGTTGGGGCTTGATTCTGTATCCTCTTCAGTTTTTTTAAAGTTTAGTAGTGTCTGTTTTGATGGGGAGTTAGTTTGGTTGCTTTGCCCCTCCTTGGCCAATCTTGAGGGGGGTTGCCATGGGGTTCCTATGGCAGAATGTTAATTTGTGATCATTACAGATTCTAAAGACTATACGGCCAGTCCGGCCCTGGTTTGGTGGGGTTAGGCTTTGATGTGAGATGCTTGGGGGTGGCCTGGCCACGCTTTTTTTAATACAAGGGGAACTGCCCCTCAAAGGTAGAGTATTGATGCTTCTGGGTTCCTTATTGAGGTGCATGCATACGTTACTCAGCATTGAGGTGAGGCTAATTTGTCAACTATTGGGTCGCACACAGAGCTAGGTTTGCCATCTTGGAGGATATTATGTACATTTTGGAGAAATTAATTTAAATCTCCTAGCTTCCAGTCAATGGCTACCACAGAGACTGCCAGAGTGCTCAATAAGATTAGCTGCATGTCCTTTTTCTCTGATTGGTATTGGAGGGTCACCAGTACTGTTTTTAGAAAGCTTGCACTGGCACTTGAATTGCTTGATTTATTCCCTTCTTCTATTGCTCTATCGACCCTGAGGACTCCTTTTTTCCTTGTATCTTTTGGTACTCTTGTTCTTCAAGCTAAGCAGGGTTGACACACATAGATTTAGCTTGAGTGCCCTGTGTGTAGGCACAATACAAAAAACAACAAGGGTCCTAACTCAATAGTTACCATAACACAATAATGTCATTCAGTTATATCTTTTCAAGTTTAGAGCTAAGAGAGATCATTTAGGGTAGCTCAGAATATTCAATATAGCATTTTAACATGAAGCGATGCAACATCCAGTACTTGATTCATCAATATTTATTTACAAAGAGAGTATAAATTGCATAATGTTCGGCGCATGGTTGCTCCAGAGGGAACGTGCATAAAACGAGAGTGCTGAGAAGTGAATGTGTAGAAGCAGAAGATTAGGAAAACAATAAAGCAATTATTAAAAACCTTTACAGAGTACACGGTTATAATTCACCGTAAAAGGTGTCCTGGTAACGTTTGAACATATCAACAAACAGTTTTGGATATTTCATGCACAGAATTTAATTCATGTTGTAGCACGTTGGGGAATGGCGTATACCACGCTTGACAACAAGGGGGTGTCGACGTTTCGACCCGTCTCAGGGTACAGAGGTATTTTGAGACCTTGACCGTGCGGGTCTTCTTCAGGACTACAGGGGGGGATTGGGGCAACCTGACGTAGTCCTCGACTTGACTTCTGTGTCTGAAATAATGAGAAGGGGTGATGAGGATGTTGCATTGATGGTGCAATTAAACACCAGTCAGAGGGGGTGTAGGCTTACCTAATATGAATCCAGGTATGACTCTACCACAGATCGCGAGTCACAATAATTCAATTAACATATATGCAGTCCTGTCTAGTTAATTCCACAGGCTGTCGAGCTGAAAGTAAGCAGAAGTGAAAATATTGAAGGTGCGGGTCAGCGATTAACTCGCTCTCCCTACAGTACCGGGGGCATAAAACTGATAGGTATCAACATTACCTGCAGTTGTCGAATCAATCAAATGTGCAGTGTCTCGGGCCTTCTATTTAAGGGAAAGGAAACGGAATTCATTTGGGCATCTCGTTTCCAGCCGCTGGGCGCGCTGTAAGGAAACAGAGTGGGGAGTATGAGTAAGTGATTCCCAACGGTGCAACCTGAATCACTGGAAGGGGTCCTCGCAAACTCTTACCTGCGTCCATATAGGTACGTGCTTCCCGTAGCGTCTCATCCGAGAGTGGCGGGAGCGCGTTAGGCTCTAAGTATATAGAGTCACCGGACAACCGTTCACGTAGTGACGGTGCGTCGATGAATGTCACGGTGGAAAGACTCACCGGAGCCGTACAATTGTAGTTCAGTCAAGGTGTGCGGAAACATCCGTAGTGAAAAAGGACCGAGTGAGTGATAATATTCAATGTATGACTTAACCGTAAGTAGTTTAAAGCCCAATGCACAGTCGGGGATTAAGTTAGAATAATAGTTGCAAGGTGCGCCTTATAAGAAACTGAGGTCCCAGAACGCCATGGTACATGGGAGAAGGGGGGAGTGCAATCTCGCGGTTTAGAAACAATTGTGAATACATAATCTCACAATAATATCAACAACATATCTTATTTATATGTCATTACAATTAATGATTAAGAAAGGATAAACAAACAATTTGAACAAATAGACTGATAGTGACACGTACATATACTTTATCAAACAAACATACAGTTAGAAAGTCCCTCGGCTGTCCATATATAGGGTTAGCTATCCAATGTAACCATGAACAATAGAGGGGTATATCAATATGTCATTACAATGAATGATTAGGAAGGATAAACAAATAAATTGAACAATTGGACTGATAATAACACGTCAAACAAACATACAATTAGACAGTCCATCGGCTGTCAATATATAGGTTTAGTTATCCATTGTTGACCAATTGTAACCATGAGCAGTATACCTGAATCAAGAACAGTCACAGACCCCATTAGCCATTGCTCATAATGGAGATCTGTCTATTAATCTCCTCCAGTTCATTCAATCCTCTGTTAATTGTATCCAAGGAATGTATCCATCTGTGTGTAGGCAGCCAGCATTTTCTCCCATTATTGTGTTCCAAGTTTCAAAATCTGTCCCAGGTATCGGGCTGGTGCCCTTGAGTTCTCTCCTGTGCAGTTGGGAGTAGTGATGTTAGGTGGCCTGATTCATTGCAGTTGGCCAGTGGGATGCATTGAAACTTTTTTGATAGGGCTTTGCTTCTCATTGAGTGACATTGGACTTTCTTGCTGCTTTATTGTTATAGGCCCAGTTCCTGATATAAATTCCTTCCCCAGGTGTGGGCGGCTCTAATTTTGTATTTCTGATCCACTGAGGGGGCAAGCACTAGCTAACTCAGGTCCATGCTCTTGAGTTTTGATGACCTCTGATCTGACCGACTGTGCAATGTGCATTGGTTGCTGCAACAGAGTTGAAGCTTGATCATCTGGTCCTAGGGTCATGTTGATTCTCTGGTGAGACTTAGGGGCATATCAGCAACAACCGGCGATAATTATGGTTAAGCGCACTTAGCGCTAGGATAATTATCGCCGGCTAGCATGGATTTTTATCGCTGAGATAGCGTGCTATTAGCACCGCTTATCTCAAAAGCGATAAAAATCCTCACGCTAATTGCCTAATGCGAGATTATCGCTGGAAACCCAGCGATAATCTCACGCAATGTGGCGTTAGCTTGATGATAGCGACTCACAAACTTAGCCATGATATCCACCTTTCATAGGATATCATGGCTAAGTCAGTCCTGAAGCAGGCGTAAGGAAAGTAGCGATAACAGGGGTTATCGCTACTTTTCTTGCCGCTATGCTTCATAGCGTGGGGCTTGATGATAAGAGAAATGTCGCTTAGCAACATTTCTCCTGTCATGTCAGGTCAGGAACGCCCACTTTGCATCTCATTAGAGATGCAAAGCTGGGCGTTAGGAATTCCTACGCTAACACAAGTTTTCACTCGTTAGCGTGAGCTTGCTAATTAGGCGATAAAATTATAGCCGCTTTTTGGCCGAAAACGGCTGCAAAAGCGGCGATAATTCTATCGCATTGCCTTGCTGATATGCCCCTTAGTCTCTGGCCCAGATCCTGGATTGGGTTTGCTATTTCTTCCTTACTGCAGCCGCTATCTAGCGGATGGAGTGGTGACTGCAGGCCCTGGATGCCAGTGATATTTTGAAAAGAGAGCAGCACCCGCGTCTTTCAGGAAACTGAATCTTGTGAGGATTTTTGCTGGCAGAGAATAGGGGGGTGCTTTGTGGCCTTGATTTTGCTCCTTTTGAAGTTGCACATTGTGTGTGAGTCGCCTGTGTCTGATTCAATTTTTATGACTATGGGTCTGGCTGAGTTTTTTGGCAAGTTTCCCTGTTGGCAGGACCTGGTTGAGACTTCATTTCGCTTTTTTTGTTTTGTTTTGAGTGGGAGGCCTCCTTTTACCTGTCCAGACCTCATGTTTTTTTCTGTGTTCATAGAGATCTTTTTTAGTGGGTTCTTGTTGAGCTTTGCACCTTCTTTTGGCAGTCGGCCTTAGGCTCTTAACTTGTTTGAGTTTTGAAGGCACTGGTTTCCAGGTGGGTGTAGGTGAGTTTTAAGAGTTTGTCCCTGCCTGGAGGCTTCTTCATGTTGGTTAGTGCTTCCACCCACCTGTTAGTTGTGCCTGATTTGGATGTTGGCGCGGGGGAGGGTGTGCATGTGGCATTCTCTTTGGAGGCGCTCAGTCAGGTTTGTGAGTGGTCCAAGTCCACCCCTCTTTAAGCTTTGTGGTTTCCTAGTTGTCTTTTTGGTGAGTTTTATTCTTATTTAGAGTTTTCCTTCAGCTTTTGCCCAGCATTCCTACTCTGGCTTCCCGTGACCTACTGCAACTAACCCCTGTGAAATGGCAGCCTGTTTTCAAGACACTTCTGCATGATGAAACAAGTAATTCTTTAGGGAGAATTGGAAATATAAACAATTGGCTAAACGCTCAAAACAAGGAGCTGCTGAAGAATATGCATCAGTTGTCTGAAGAGCGATACGGAAATATTCTGAAGGACATTAGAGTTGGAGTTTTGACAAAGGCAGGTAAAAGTGCCTTAGAAAGTCGACCTATCAAGAAACTCTTCTCCTCTAAGAATGCAGCAGCACAGCTAATGTTCCTCAAACCTGCCCCCTTGCCCAGCATACTTTGCCTACCCATGGCTCCGTGGATGTTTACATTGGTAATTGTGATCCCCGCTGACATATCGTGAAAACTGAAAACTAAAGTGGACATTCAATGGCCACCAACACATCCACGGAGCCACGGGTAGGCAGAGTATGCAGGGCAAAGGTACAGCTTTGAGGACTGTGTGACTACAAGCACCCCTTCCCTCCTGTGATGAGCTCATGGGGACCAAATTAGGCTATAACCATATCTTATTCAAGAAATATACCTACTAGGTATTGTATTGGCATGATAATATTTAGTTTAACCTTAATATTGATTGAGAAAACCAATAGGGTATTGTTAAAGGAGTGGTACCTGGGATCATTTAGTCTGGTCCTGATGAAAAGCCTTAGAGGATAGGCTTGAAACATGTAGGCTATGAAACACACACCCATCACACTGTGTTTCTCCTCTTCCCCCTTTTTAATAATACCAGCTACAGGATTTACAAAAAACGTAGGTTCCACATAGCCAGGTATTTTTTTAACTCACTAGTCTGACCCTTCCATTCCCATTTCACTAATCACTTTGTAGCCCATACCCTACAAAGTACTACCACATCTCCGTTGGTCCTAGGACACCCCATTCCACAGTGGGAAGAACCTGATGATGAAGCATGCCACCAAGGGGCATTTTAGTGGGTGAAGGTAATTTTAAGAAAACTCATAGTTTTGCCTGATTGGATTATTCAGTCGGTGCCTGAGTAACTGTATAAGTGAATCATTTAGTGCCACAGTGAATGTATGGGTGTGTGAGTTGTGTAAATGTCTGTATTTGTCTGTCAGTTGGTGTGTAACTGGCTATATAGGTGTGTGAGTGAGTACATGAGTTTCTGTATGGGTGAGTGATTGGTTGTCTGAGTACGTGTATAGATGTCTCAATGTCGGTGTGGGTGGGTGAGGGGTTGTGTAACTGCCTGTATGGATGAGTGCGTGGGTGAGTCAGTGGCTCTATGGGTTAATGAGTATGTGTGTAAGTGGCTCTATGGGTGAGTGAGTTGGTGTATGGCTGTGTTGGTGAGTGAATGTATGTGTCAGTGGCATATGGGTACGTAACTGCATATGTGAAAGGCAGTTTAGGTGAGTGTTGAAGTATATGAGTGACTGTACGTGTGACTAACTGATTTCAAGTGTCTGTATCGGTGAGTGTGTGCTTGTGTCGGTGACTGTATAGGTGAGTGAGTATATGTTAGTATCTGTATAAATAAATGAGTGGTTGTGTGTTTAACTGTATAGGTGAGCAAATAGCTGGGTGATTGACTCTATACGTGAGTGAGTAGGTGAGTGAGTAACAATGAGTAACAGACTGTGTATGAGTGGCTCTATGGGTGTATGAGTGGATGTATCAGTGGCTGCATTATTGAGTGAGGTGGTGTATGAGTGGCTGTATGGGTAACTGAGTTGAAGTGTGTGTAGATCTTTGAATCAGTGAGTAGGTGTGTAACTACAGGTATGGGTGTGTCAATGGGTTTGAGAATGCTAGTGTAGGAGTTGGAGTAGGTGTATGGAAGGTTATGTGGGGGTGTGAGTGGGTGCATCAGAGATTTGGTGGATGATGTCATCAGTGATATAATTTGAGATGTCATCAGTGATGTAACTGACCATGTCATGAGTGATGTAATATGTGAATTCATAAGTAGTGCATTGCGGGGGTGCTAGTTATAGTTAGCTCAGCTAACTATAACTTTAGAATTTCCCTGGATTTGTGCACTTTAAATCTGTCCCCATCTATAACGTCTCTGCAACCTTTATTTTTTTCAGAAAAATTTGAAGGTTTTTTCATTCTATTTCCTAACTATAACAGCCCTGTAATCCTTGGCTTTTTGAGTGAATTGCTAAGGTTTTAGATGTTAATTCCTAACTATAATGTCCCTGTAACGTTCCTCATGATTGTACACTGTGGTGGCATTGACTATGCCTGGGCGTAGTTCGTGGAGTTTTGCTAGGCAGAGCTCCGCAAAGTTACAGAAAACCTCCATGGATTTCCGCAAGTGACGGAGTGTAGTGAGAACTGCTGTCCATGCTGGTCTTCCTGCCGCTGGGGTAAAAATTTTACCCAAGTGGCAGCTCGCGCCTGCAAACTTATCGATCGCGAGCTGGGAAAGAAGTCTGCTGCACTTTGTGAAGCAGAGTTTTCTGCACTCCGCAAGCTCAGCAGGGCTCGGTGTACAGAAAAGTCTGTAAACTCCACAAACGGAGCAGAGTTCAACACCCAGGCCTAGCATTGACCTATGCACATTATCTGGAGTAGGACTTGAAATCCTAATGAAGAATACCTTTGCTGAATCAATGATGCTTTTCCTTCACATTATCCTGGTATACTCTAACATATTCCAAAGACAGAAATGGAAGTGGTCCAATCAATTCGGTCCACAGATTGACAAAGCCAGGAAACATGGTAATAAAACTGTTTCTGCATTCCTCAGAGACCACAGCATGAGCTGTATCTATAACAACAATCTGCATTTTGACACGCATGGAATTTATAGAAATGATGTAGTGTATTTTAAGGATGAAGGCAAAGGGGTGTTTCTAAGTAACCTGGAACTCTGCATCTGGTCTTATTTGTAGCAACCACATACACACAACCAACACAACAGCTCTTGTCAGAGCCACCCTAGAACCTGAAATATTGTAAAGTTTTTCCTAAAGGTTTTTTTAGTTTTTGACAATCTTTGTGACGATATCCCGATCCCTGTGGATACGTCGTGAAAATGGAAAACAAAAGCAGACATTAAATGACCACTATCACATCCAAAAATAATAGGTAAAAATATCCATTACCAACTTTGCACTACACATATTATTATATACATACTTCTTTCAAAGCATGTTTAAACTCATATTTTTGTAATAAGTTTCTTCAAAAACCATCTTCCAGACCTTTTTTCCATTTTCACAGTTATTCAGGACATTGCGATGACGTTGTTAATTGCAACGATTGCGCCTTTTCCATAAAATGTAAAACACATATATACAAACATATTACAGTATTTTACACACTTGGGGTTTCATACATTATTATCTAAAGTCATATTTTACTGGAGAGTTTCTACAAAAACCATCTCTAAAACCTATTTTCTGTTTTTGCGGTGATGCCAGAGATCACAATTACATTGGTAATCGTGATCCTTGCGGACACGTCGCGAAAGCAGAAAACAAAAGCAGACATTTAATGGCCACCAACACATTCACAAATATTATGTCAAAGATTCCATTCTGAACATTGCACTACACATATTACTGTATACATACTTCTTTCAAAGCATGCTTAAACTCATTTTTTTGTATTAAGTTTCTTTAAAAACCATCTTTCAGACCTATTTTCCATTTTTGCGGTAATTCTGGATATTGCGATCACGTCATTGATTGCGACGATCGCGCCTTTTTTATTAATTCTAAAATATACACACATATTACAGTATTTTACACACTAGGGATTTCTAACGGTATTCTCTAAAGTCATGTTTTTCTAGAGAGTTTCTATAAAAACCATCTCTAAAACTAATTTTATATTTTCACAGTGAGGCTAGAGATCGCGATGAAGTTGGTGATCGCGATCCCCGCGGACAAGTCACAAAAATGGAAAACAAAAGCAGGAATTCAATAGCCACCACCACATTCAAAAATTAAAACTATATACTTAATTCTAACCATCACAGTAGATAACTCATTATATAAATAACTTTATAAAAACAATATCTGTATAACAATGCATATTACTGATTCACTGATATTTAATTCCATTATATATCCACCAATATTCATAACCTTGTCGATAGTGGCGATGTCCCCACGATGATACATGAGGGGGTCGCATCGCCACGAATATTGCACGCGAATAAGAAAATCTATTTTAGACATATAACTTGTGTCACTAACACTCCTGTTTCTCAATCATGGCCTCAGAGTATCTCCACCCTGATCCTTTATGTGGGCTTTCACACACATTTTCAGCCCCTGGAACCATTCCTGATAGATAAAATGGTGGCTGCAATGTCCTGTTCAGGTTGCGTCCAGCCAATTGGAGCCTTCCTGTTGGTGCATGCATTCGCGATGAATGGCAAAACCGTAGCGAAATATCAGCTGCCAGAGATATCACTATACGTTTCGGCTTAAATTTCTCAAAAGCTACTGACCAGATTAACACCAAATAGGTAAAAGGCACTTTATTGAACCGACATCTAACTCCCTGCCAAATTTGGTGTAAGTTCGTTCAGCCGTTAAGACTGTAGGTTTGGCTAAAGTTTCCTATGGGAATTAGCATTACAAGCGCACTCTCATTTTATACCCCAAATTCTCGGTCCCCCCTACACGGATCACCTCGAAACTTTTCATGACAACCAGAGCCTACCTTGACACTTTTTTGGAAGACTTCATGAAAATTTGTCAAACAAAGCCAAAGGTATAGGCAAGTCAAAAAATTATTTTCCTATTAAAACATAGTTCTAACTATAACTACCTACTGGCAACCGCCAGTAGGTAGTCTATCTATCTATCTATCTATCTATCTATCTATCTATCTATCTATCTATCTATCTATCTATCTATCTATCTATCTATCTATCTATCTATCTATCTATCTATCTATCTATCTATCTATCTGTCTGTCTATCTATCTATCTATCTATCTATCTATCTATCTATCTATCTATCTATCTATCCATCTATATACATATTTATGTTTACATTCCATTGGAAGAGTGATTTTTGCTAATAACTTTGACGCCATTTGAAGAACTTTCCCCAAAAAAGTTTATCAATCTCAGCTTCTTCCTGGAAAGGTTCAGCATTATCCAACAAGTGGGCCCAAGAAAAAGAGGGAGGTTAAAAACACGTTTTCCTATGTAAATTCTATAGGAAAAATTACACAATCATACAGAAAAAATGGCTCAAGAGATTTGCACCAAAAGTGGCAGAATGCTAGATGTGTACCAAGAAAGTGTGCGTTTTGGGATTTTGTGTAAATCTGCTCAGCCTATTTGCTGAAATTAGGCTTAAAATATTAAAATAGCAATATGTGATGCTGCAGGACTCCTGTGGCAGTCTGTAGGTAAGAAGTCATTTTCATTGATGGTCTCTCTGGATTCACACAAGAACAAAGCAACTGATGGGATCACCGCAACATGAAGAGGAATATTGTGACCACCATTGCAGGAAGCAGGCTAAATCCTGTATTCCGAATCCTAATAAAAAATACCATGCAAGGGGGCAGAGTAAGGGAACACAAACCCCTTGCATTTATGGGGGGGCCTGGAGAAAGCATCCCAAGGGAGCAAAGAAAGTATTCTAATCTCGCAGGAGCATACATGAACCATGCTGTCTCCTGCTGGAGTACTATGGGATCTGTCTTTGGAAAAGTATAACTCCTTGTACTGAAGATCACACATACAGCCCACTTCCTCTAAATGATACCTCCCAATAGGTATGTTAGTCCCTACTCCACACTGTCAGGATATGATCAGGTAGTGCCTACCACACCGCTGAGGTTAGAACTACAATTCCTATGAGGCGATTGATCATAGGAGGGGCTACATATAGTGGCTGACACACGCATGCAGGCGTGCGTAATTCTTGTTTCCGATTGTTCTCTTGGGGCTGAGAGAGACCTGCGGCTGCTGGAAGCCACCCTGTGTTGTTGGATTGTTCGTGCTGAGTGAAGTGCGGTTTTCCCTGGAGTCCTGAAGGATTCGACTGAAGGAAAAGACCCGGGTGAGTAGGAACCAGGATTCCGGTTCTTACTTCTGTGTCCCCGGTTCCTTGGTTCAGTGAGTATCCTGAACGTGCTGCGGCTAGCTCATGCTGTCACGCCTTCTGTCTGGGGCATTGGGCTTTCTGAGCCCAACGGATGTGGAGCTATTCGATTAAATACCAGAGCGGAATGCGGTGGTGAGTTGACCCACGCATTACCGATTCTGTGTTACATTTGGAGTAGTATTTCTGGTATATTTTGACTTTGTGAGCCCCTTGGATGAGGAGCTATTTTCATATTGGCAGACCGGAATGCAGTGGTGAGGCAACCACGCAACTGTTGTATATTAAGCTATACAGGAACAAGATACTTCTATTAAGTTACAAGAGTAGTTTTATTTAAGAACACAGCTGACCAGACACCTCGCCAGCTGATCAGACCATCAACTGGCAAGAGTGGAACCCTCAAGTACAAGCTAGAATACTCACAGGTATTCTGGAAGGGTAAGGATGTGGAAAAACAAAGAAAGGCCTAATGACCACAGGTGGCCATGTTGCAAGAAGCACAAATACACAACAACAACATGTTGAAGAATTGACCTTAAATATTACTGAGGCACCGCAGTATGAGGTGATTTTAAGGATGCCTTGGTTATGTCATCATAATCCCACCATAGATTGGGGGAACAAAACGGTTCTGTTTCTCTCAGTGGAGTGCCAGAACCAATTTTGCAGAACTCTCCTTCTCAGGTGGCAGCATTGATGTACCAGTTTTTTGTGGCAATGGCAGCTAAGAAGGAGATGGTGTTGCCTTTGGAGTATGAGCAGTTTACTGATGTCTTTAGTGAGACTTAGGCAGAACAGCTTCCACCATACCGGGAATCTGATTGCCGGATCGATTTGGTGGAAGGAGCAACCATCCTTGCATGTAGAGTGTATGCATTGTCGGAGCCACAAACCAAACATTTGAGGGAATACCTTGATCACTATCTAGAGATTGGGTTCATTAGGCCTTCCTGTTCACCGGCAGCCTCTCTGCGTTTTTTAAAAGCTAAGGAAAGCTGTGACCTGAGAGCTTGTATTGATTATCGCATGTTCAACAAAAAGACTATTCGCAACAGATATTCTTTGCCGCTCATATCTGTCTTGTTGGACAGGTGAGGGAGGCTAAGATCTACACTAGGTTGGAGTTGAGAGGTGCTTACCACCTGGTACTTATTCGAGAGGGGAATGAGAGGAAGACTGCCATTAAGACTCGTTATGGTTTATATGAGTATACTGTGATGCTGTTTGGACTATGGAATGCCCCGGCGGCGTTTCAGTATTTTCTAAACGATGTTCTTAAAGAGTATGTGGACCACTTCATAGTGGTGTACATTGACGACACTCTAATCTATTCTTCTACCACTGAGGTACACAGAGAACAGGTCATACTTGTATTAGAAAAACTACGAGAGCATCACCTTTACTGTAAATTGAGCAAGTGCGAGTTTGGTGTGCATGAAGTAGAATTTATTCGGGTTATGCTCTGTCCCAAGGGGTTGCACATGGCGGAACGTAAGGTGCCGGCGGTGCAAGAGTGGCAAACTCCCAAATATATGAGAAACGTTCAATGTTATTTGGGATTTGAGAACTATTACCGCAGGTTCATTCTACATTTTTCCCAAGTTGCGGTCCCAATCTCAAGATTACTCAGAAAAGGAGTTCCTTTCCATTAGTCCAGTGAGGCCAAGGAAGCATTTCTGTTCCTAAAGAGAGCGTTCACTACTGCACCTATACTCAAACATCCCAAACTGGAGCATCTTTTTGTGGTGGAAGCGGATGCCTCAGATGAGGCCATTGGTGCCATTCTATCACAAAGAAATCATAATACCGGACAGCTTCATCCTGTGACGTACCTTTCCAAGAAATTGAATCCAGCTGAACAGAACTATACAATTGCAGAAAATGAATTACTGGCAATAAAAAAAAAAATTTAAGGAATGGAGGCAGTATTTGAGGGGATCTCGCTACACCATTACAGTGTACTCAGACCATAGAAACCTGCAATAAATAAAGACGGCTCGGCATCTCTCACAAAGGCAGACGAGATGGATGCTATTCTTTACAGAATATGACTTTGTTATTACTTTCCGGCCAGGTTCTGAGAATCGCAAAGCAGACTTTTTGTCCAGACAGGAATCTATGGGTGTCACTAATAACGACGTCAAGGAGGCCATCATTGAGCCCTCAAAGGTGTTATGTGCTGTCAGGGTTGAATACTTTCTGGAGGAAGTACGGCACCATAAAACAACCTCTGTGTGGGAGAAATGGGTGGACCAAGAGGTGGATCGCACTGTGAAACAAGGGCTGCCTTTCTATAGACAAGCTGTATCTGCCTACCCCAGAACTTCAAAAGAAAGCCTATATCTGGTGCCATGAATCACCAGTGGCAGGACATCCTGGAATACTAAAAACTAACCAGTTATTTCAACGTCATTTTTGGTGGAAAACTGTAGGCAAAAAATGTCTCTTCTTGGGTGTCTCAGTGTGAGGAATGTGCTAGAGCAAAGGGAGAAAACACTAAGAAGAAAGGGAAGCATTTGCCCACACCTACCCCGCACCAACCATGGGAGAGCATCAGCCTGGATTTTATAACAGGATTACCCATGGATCAGGGATATTCAGCCATATTGGTGGTTGTTGACAGCCTCATCAAGATGGGGCACTTTATTCCATGTAAGAACTTGCCCACTGCGAGCCAGACTGCACAGCTATTAACCCTTTTGATGCGCATGACGGAGCGGTTCCATCATGCGCATCGGTCGCGCTGTGCATATGACGGAACCGCTCCGTCACGGCCCCGCCCACGCAACGAACCTTCAGCACGGCGTGGTAATCCACGCCGTGCTGAAGGGGTTAATGAGTAATGTTATATGACTCCATGAGTTGCCCAAAGTGATAGTGTCTGACAGGGGACCCCAATTCATTGCGAGATTCTGGAACATGTGGTGCAAGGCATTACAGATTGACTCCATGTTATCGATGAGTTTCCATCCGCAAACAGATGGTCAGACGGAGAGGGTGAACCAGACTCTGAAGGAGTATATCTGGTGTTTTGCTAAGGAGGCTCAAGACTCATAGGTATCCCTGCTGTGGATGGCCGAACCTTTTCAAGCTAACTTTGGGTATAATGTAAGAACGCTGTCCCTTAGTCTTCCTGAAGACATAGCGAATCAGCCTACGGTTTGTAAACATGTGAGGAACTTACAAGTCGTTTACCAGAGAGTGAAAGGGATTCTGCTACATGCCAAACAGTTCTATAAGAAGTGGGAGGATATCCACCGGACGCAAGGACCCCGATATCAGGTGGGAGACCGTGTATGGTTGTCCACAAAGTACATTTGGTTTAAACTATGCAGCGTGTTCCACCCTGAAACAATGGTTCATATACTATT
Organism: Triturus cristatus; assembly: GCF_964204655.1. Taxonomy (NCBI): domain Eukaryota; kingdom Metazoa; phylum Chordata; class Amphibia; order Caudata; family Salamandridae; genus Triturus; species Triturus cristatus. The sequence goes on along the minus strand of NC_140588.1, from coordinate 400,003,195 downwards.
GTCAGACCGATCAACCTGGTTGCCTGTAAACTGAAGTTGCCTGGCAGTCTCTGGATACATTCAGTGTTCTATTACAGCTTTCCGAAGCCAGCTGCAAAGGCAAGGCAGCATGCGCCACCCCCGGTGTCTTGTGAGAGGGATCTGGAATACGAGGTCAGGAGCATTTGGGATTCCAAGATAATAAGGGGACGGCTGTGGTATCTTGTCTCTTGGAAAGGGTATTCTGCGGAAGACAACTCTTGGGAGCCCTGGCAGAATGTGCCTGCACCAGCTGCTGTCCGCTCCTTTCATCTGAGGTATCCCACAAAACCTGGTCCTAGGAGGCACCTGGCTGGAGGGCCTACTGGCAGGAAATGATCGTATAGCGCCTACCACAGCGCCGAGGTTGGAACTACAATTCCCATGAGGCCATTGATGGTAGGAGGGGCTACATATAGTGGCTGACGCAATCATTCAGGCGTGCGTAATTCTTATTTCCGGTTGTTCTCTTGGGGCTGAAGGAGACCCATGGCTGCTGGAAGCTGCCCTGTGTTGTTGGTTTGTTCGCGCTGAGTAAAGCGCAGTTTCCCTGGATTCCTGAAGGATTCGGCTGAAAGAAAAGACCCAGGTGAGCAGGAACCAGGATTCCGTGTCCCTGGTTCCTTGGTTCAGTGAGTACCCTGAACGTGCAGCGGCTAGCTCCCGCTGTCACGCCTTCTGTCTGGAGCATTGGGCTTTCTGAGCCCAACGAATGCGGAGCTATTCGATTAAATACCAGAGCGGAATGCGGTGGTGTGTTGAATCAAGCATTACCGATTCTGTGTTACATTTGGAGTAGTATTTCTGTATATTTTGACTTTTTGAGCCCCTTGGATGGGGAGCTATTTTCAGATTGGCAGACCGGGATGCAGTGGTGAGGCAACCACGCATTACCGAGTCTGTGTTACATAAAGGGGGTTCTATCCTTTTCTCAAGTTGTGTTTCCTTCATTTGTGTTTGGCATGATAAAGCCAGAGGAACAGTAACTAAATAACTAAATTTGGGAACAGCATTTTGGTTGGATTGATCTTCATTTTTTATGACAGAACTAAAGATGATCACAATTTCCATTTTGAAGAACCATTGACTATGTGCTGAGAAACTGTGTAATTTGGAATTGATCACACTGTTCATTGTCTCTCTGTGGATTAAGACTCAGTGATAGCACAGTACCTTTTGTTTTCTTTTATTCATCATTTTGGATGCCTTCACATTTTTACTAGGGTATGAATTGAACTGGTATGTATGGGGTATGCACGGAGAAAATATGATGCGATGAGGTGTGGGTTTCTGAGGTGAAGTAACCTGTGATATTCTGCCTTGTAGATATTTGTTCATGATGGGAGAGAGGGGTTTTCTAATTGCATAAATAATGAGAGGAACTGGTGTCCAAGAAGCAAGGTAGAGTGGATTGTATAGCGAGACTTTATGAGAGTCGTTTTTCATGTGTTCAGTGGTTTATGGTATTGTTCTTTGTTTTTGAGGTTCTTTTTCCTGCTGTTCCTTTCCTACCCTTCCCTCATCTGATCACCCTAACACTCTGTGATTATCCAGAGTTGGGGATGTTGGGAGGTGGACCCTTTATTACTTCACCTGGATTCTGCAGAGTTCTTATCTCGGAGGAAAGAGATTTCCGACACACACACCCTCTGCCTTGCAGCCACAGGGTGCTGTCCCCCTGCTAATAAGCAGTTTAGCAGAGGGACTGCTAAACAATAATCATTTGTTGCATCGGAGGTGCAGAAGCATATGATGGCAATGCATCACAGGCACTTAGCTCATGAGAGTGCCAATGTCAAAAAGAGGAGGAGGTAGAAGAGGCATTAGCATCCGGTGCTGAGCCATCTGTTGGCCCTGTAGATAGTGTACCATCCAAAGTCTTGCAATGACCAGGAGAAATAGTGCCAGAGTCCCCGCATATGATTACATACTGCAGCTGTTGTTCCAAGGTAGTTGTTGCAGGAGAGCGGAGTATATCCGCACGTACTGTATCTGTGTGTAAAAAATTGGTGGTGGATCACAAGTGTCATCAGCACAAGCAGTTTTTTCATTCAATGCGCAAGTTCAGATGCCCTTGTTTTGTTTAAGTTGAACCCCCAAAAATTTGAAAGCCCAAAAATAATAAAACAGTTGGGAAAAACACAATAAAAGCAGATTGTTCTTTTCGGAACCACCTTTACTGATTTAAAAACAGAAACACTTGATATTGTTTGTCATGAATGCTTCCTTACGTTTGTATCACATAAAACTCTGCTACAGCAGCCTGTTTTTACCAATAAAAAATAAGCCTATTGTTATACGTTAAAATAAAACTCAAGTACTTCTACCAATAAATGTATCTTGAATTTTGAAACAAAAGTGTGAGGTTAGTGTTACTTCTTTAATTCAAACCTGATATAAAATTTAGATTTCTCTTTGTTTTCTAATGGAAAATACTTTTTCTGTTGTTTTACAGCCAATAGTTATGCAATGCATTGGAAAGTCCTGACTTGATTAACTTTGCATAAAGAGGATGATCTATAGGGTTGTTATGGGGATTGCTGTAATTCGTCCAAAGATTTTGATGCAAATCTATATCTACAATCACAGGTAGACATACATTTTAAACAAAATTATGCACATCCCACAGGCTACAGTGCCGGTAGTAGAACTTAGAAATCCAATGGGACTGGAGGCAGCGGACTCCCCATGAAGACTTCTGTACAAGCCAAAGGGTGTGCATAGTAGGGTCTTCGCCACCTAATGGGGCTTGCCTATGTCAGGGATTTGCCTCTCTGTGAGGACTCTTGTACAGGGCAAAGGGTGTGGTAACTAGGGGCTTAGCCGTCTAATGGGACTTAGGTGTCTAGAAGCAAACATTGTGGGGGCTGGGCAACCTTATGGGGTTTGGGAGCCTTGAGTGAGTGGGCTTTCCATGAAGACGTCTGTACAAACCAAAGGGTGTGCATAATAGGGCCTTGGCCACCTAATGGGGCATGCATGTCTAGAGGGATTTGGCTCTCCTTGAAGTCTTCTGTAAACCCAAAGGGTATGGTAGTAGGGTTTAGTCATCTGGTGGGGCTTGGGTATCTGAAAGTGTGTGCATAGTAAGGGTTTGGCTTCTTGATGGTGCTTGTTTTCCTGGTGGGAGTAAGCTCACGATGAAGACTTCTATGCAAGGCAAGGGTGTGCTTAGAAGGAGCTTGGCTACCTACTGGCCCTTGGCTAACTGAAGGTAGTGTGCTCTTTATGAAGATCCCTGTACAAGGTGAACAGTGTGTATAGTAAGAGCTTGGCCTCATAATGGGTCTTTGGTATCTGGAGGAAAAGGGTATTTGTAGGAGGGACTTGGACATCTCATGGGCTTGGGTATCTGGAGGGGAAGAATGTGCATAATAGGGGGCTGACCACCGAATGGAGCTTGGCTGCCTTAAGGTAGTGCGCTCCCCATGAAACCTTCTGTACAAGGTGCTGGGTGTGCGTAGTATGGGCTGTGTCACCTAATGGGGCTTGGGTGTCTGGAGGGATTGGGCTATCCTTGAAGACTTCAGTACAAGACAAAGGGTGTGCCGGAAGGGCCTTGGTCACCTTATTGGAGCTTGGGTTTTTGAAGGCAGGGGTTTCAGTGAGGTTTCCTGTACAAAGCAAAGTGTGTATGTAATAGGGGCTTGGCTACCTAATGGGTTCTAGACGTCTGAAGGGAATGGGCTCTGCGTGATGAGTTCTTTACAAGGCATAGGCTGTGCATTGTGGGACCTTGACTACTTACAGGCACGTGGTGTTTGGAGGGAGTGAGATATCTGTGAGATCTTCTAAACATAGATTAGGGTGGGTGTAGCAGGAACTAGCATACCTAATGGGGCAAAGGTTTCTGAAGGAGTGGGCTCTCTATGACATCATCCATGCAAGGGGTAGTCTTTGTGCTGTAGGTGACCACCTAAGATGGCGTGGGTGTCTAAAAGGATTGGGAAAGAAGAGTTGTGTTTAAGGTGTAGACTGTGCATTTTAGGGATCTGGCCACTTCCATCACTTTGATTGTGCCAGAGAGATCACCTACTCATAAAGAGTCTGGTACAGGATGAACAGTGAGTGTAGGAAATAGGAGTACTGATAGAGGGGGGGTGAAAGCAGCAACCACAATTCTTGTCAGAGTGAAACACAAGTCAACCCCAAATAAACATGTGCTCAAACGTCTGGTAGCTTGGCACAAAAGCAGCCTTTCTTAACTCAGAGGCAATGTGCAAAGTATTTATGCAACACTTCAAAAATTAATAAAGTTAAAACAAAACACAAGAAAAATTGCACACTAATTTAGAAACCAAAACAACAAAAATCCAATTAGTAGAACTGGAGGTAAGCACTTTTAAAGGTTTTGTAGCAATCAAGCACTAAGAAGCTAAATGCTCCAACCGTGTATATCTGGTCGCAGTAGACCTTGTCCAAGTCATACATACATGCCAAATGCAATGGAGAGCCGGCCAGATACAGGACTGAGTTCAATCTGCTCAGACAGTACCTTGTGGGCCTGAGCGTTGAGATATGAAGCCCTTGCATCGAGATGCGTGGGTTGACGTCGAGAAGTCATTGATGAGGATCTGTGGATAATGGTCAAGATGTGTAGCTCAATGGCAGAATCAATGACCGCCGATGCTGATCTGTGATGTAAGGCTCTGAGATGTCATTGAGGAACCAGTGGGGGTTGTGTCGGTGCAGGGGATGAAATGTGTCGTACTGGCCTGGTGTCGGGTTGCACTGGTGTCGAAGAACACACTAGTGCTTGTGAGGGCTTCAGATGAGATGCATTAGCTTTGAGGGCAAACTATGTTGCGCTGGGCCGCAGTTGATGCGGGCTACGTGGTGATACATAGAGATGCGTTGATGTTAAAGAAGCTTGGGGCTTTAAACAGGGGCCAGCTAACTGACCCTTGGAGATGTACTGGAGTTCTGTGCCCACCCAGGCAGACTGAATTCAGCAGGGCAGATCACATCAAAGAAAAGTCTTGGTGCAGCAACTGTAGGCCTTGGCAGCAAAGCAGTCATTTGGTCAGCAAGCAGGTACGCAGGGCAGATGTCAAAGCTGGGCAGTCCTTCTTTCTGGTCCAGATGTGATCTTAGGAGTTAGGTCGGAAGGTCCTCTATTTATACGTGATGCCAGCTTTGAAGTTAGAGACGTTTTCGGAGGTTTCTACCCCTAGAGATGTTTGGAATTTCCTGCTTCCTTGTCTTCATCCCAGCTTGTCTAGGGGCACAAAAGACTAGTGTGAAACTCTTTGGGAGTTTGTGAGTATACTGAGGCAGACCCTTTGTGATTTTCAAGTGTGGTAAGTGCCAGCTCCTCCCCCTATCAAGTCAGATGTGGCCCATCCTGCCAACACCAACCCCCTTTGTCTCACTGTCTAGGAGTATTACTCAAATACCAGCTGCCAGCAACACCTAGAAATATGACAGGCACCAAATGGTTGAGACAAGAAAAAGCCTATTTTCTAAAAGTGCCATTTTCAGAATTTTACCTTGAAATCTGATTTTGCCATTAAAAAGGGTTTTAAATTACAATTCTTTAGACACCAAACTCAACACTACTACCCAATCTGAATTATCACATATTAAATGTAATAAGATAACCTACAGTAATTCTATGGGAGAGGTAGCAGTACAGTAGTGAAAAATAAATGTAAAAGATTTTCACTACTAGAGCATTTAAAAGTTAAAAGTACCTGTCCAACTTTTTAAATATAGCTGCACCCTGTCATTTTGTCCATGTAGGGGCTACTCTAGGGGTAACTTATATGTATTATAAAGGAAGGTTAGGCATGGCAAAAAGTTTATTTTGCAGCAGTGGCAATTTAAAACTGCACACTCAGGCTTCAAGAGAAGGCCTGAGATATGTTTGACAGGCTACTTAACTGGGTGGCAAAATTACTGCTGCAGGATCACTGGTAGCATTTAATTTACAGCACCTGAGTACAGTTAATACAACTTTCCTGGGGATTTATAAGTAAATTAAATGTGCCAATTAGGTATAAGCCAATGTTACCTTATTTTAGGCAATGAGCACATGCACTTTACCCTTGGTTAACAGTGGTAAAGTGCACAGAGTCCTCAGACCAACTAAACAATATCTGCGGAAATTGATGAGTAAGACAAAAGGTTTGGTGGAAAAACATGCAAAAGCTGACAGGTTTAACAGTGTGCATAGTAGGGGCTAGCCTAGCCAATGGGGTGTGGGTGTCTGGTGGGAGTGGGCTTTCCGTGAGGTCTTCTGTACAAGGTGTATACTATGCATCGTAGGGCCCTGGCCACTCGCATCTAATTTATTAGGCTCAAGAGATCACCTAAACACAAAGGGTCTGGTATAGGTTAAGGGTGTGAATAGAAAGGGCTTGAACACCTTTTGAGTGTCTGAAAAGAGAGGGCTCGTCATGAGGTTGTCTGTATAAAGCATAAGATGTGTGTAATAGTGACTTGGCCACCTCATGGGTGGAGTCAAGAGGGAGCTGGCTCTGAATAAATAGTTCTAAACAAGGTGTAGACTGTGTGTTGATGGCACATCATTTACTACACCTTCTTCTCCCCTAGTGGAATTGAGAAGAATTCCCACACCACTGCTACTTTAGTGTCCTTGGAGTCTCCTCTTCTTCCTCCATCTCTTCAGGTCTGTCCTGATTAGATGCAATAGTTTGCTCAAGTTGAAATAACACAAAAAAATTTAAAGAAATCAAAAAAAAGCAGATCTCAGCACAAGAAGTAGTCAAACCCCAGGGTTATACTCACATGAGTTTCCAATTGTGGAAGTGTCCTATAAATATGCAAGACAGTGAATTCAACCAATCAGATGTACTTCATCTGTGTGTCATCGGTCATGCAGTGCTCTAGTGATACTTTCACGGCCCTCCTGAGGGATTGCAAAACCTGAAAACAGCTAATTTTACAGAAAAAGACTCAGGAGATCGAGATTTTTTGACTTAATAAGAAAAGCTCTTGGCTCAAACTTGAATGAAATTAACTGTTTTATCGAAACACAACTTAAAAAAAATATTAGGGATCCTACAATACTCTTGCTGAACACAGAACACAGAACATGAGGTACAACACACTTGTAACTCCTGCTGATCACTCCCATTGGTTTTAGACTCACGCTTGAGTACTGCAGGACCTGTGCAGACTTAAAAAACACTAAAAATAATAACTGCCTTTAAATTGGAACATCAATTCATACTACTGATAATTCAAAAGAAAAACTAATGATTATGTTCATGTTATTTCTAACTATCCTAATAACGTTTTACTTTATTATAAAAAAGGAAACTCACTAAAAACAAAAGAAAGGTTACAGTGACATTATAGTTTGGTATGGTAGTGAAAATCTGACTTTACGTTAAAAAAACACTGACGTTCACAGTAAAAAACAAAGTTTAAGGCGAGGTCATGCATGTTGCTCACTCATTAGCACTGCAAATGCATACAAAATTTACTCTGGATGAATTTTACTTTGAGTGTCATGTCTGTAGCAAGCTGTCACACTAATTGGATGATGTCATCAGTGATTTCATCAAATATTCAATTTGAGATGTCATCAATAATGTCATTGAACATTGAGTCAAAAGTGATGTAATATGTGAGGTCATAAGCAGTGCATGGCGGCAGCGCACAATATAGTTAATTAAGTGAAATGTAACTGGCAAATTGTAGTGTCTATTTAGCTTAAATGCCACATTATGAGGGTGGGGCAGCAGTATTTCCTGGTTGGAGATGTCATAAACACGTTCCCGGAGCGACCCGAACTTTGCCGATTTCGCTATTACCGAATTCGCTATTAGCAAATTCGGTATTACCGAAATCGCTAATAGCTCCTCGGTGTTTGCATGCCCCGCTATTGATAATTCGGTAAAAATAGCGATTTTTAGGGAATCGCTATTATTTACCGAATCTGTTGATGCATTCACAAAAGCGATTCCTTAATAACGATTCCTTATTTTTCGCTAATAAGGAATCGCGTTTTGTTTTGTTGATGCATGTGCACCATAGTTGCTTATGCCCAGTCTTTCACCAATCGAGCTAAACCCATCCACTTATCCATTGTTGAATCGATCTACCTATTCTCTCCCATCCACCTACACCCATGTATTCATCTGCCCACTCACTTACTCCATACTAGGGGTGGGAGACAAACTCTGCTCCGCCAGAGGAGTTTTGTCCAGTGAGAAAAATCCTACACAATACCACCTTAAGGCAGGATTTCTCAATGCGAATGGTCGCGGTAGGTCGCTACCGCTGGCGTTGAGACACTGCTACTTGCGTTGAGGAAGCTGCAGCTTGAGTCGAGCCGCAGAAAGAAGCAGTGCCCTCTTGTGCTGCATGTGGTGCCATTTGCGCTGATTTTACAGTGTTGGATAAACTCCAGACGCTAAGAGTTAGTGCAAGCATAGCAACTTACTGCATTCCACTGCTTGTGGAACTCCGCGGAGCATGGCAGACAATTTTGGGCACTTCGTGGAGTTTTGCGTAGCAGCACCCCGCGAACTCTGCCCAGGCCTACTCCCTACATGTATCCCTCATCCTCTACACCAATGAAATCATCCTTTTAAAATCAATCCTCGCTCATAGTCCCATCCATACAAATCTATGCAATTATATACCCATCAATCCATAACATGGATGCATTTATTTATTAAACTACATACAGCCATACATTTCTCCATCATTCTACATCCATGCATTAATCCATTCACCCATCCAGGCACCTATTAACTCATTTATAAAAATGAGCTATCCTTAAACAAAACAAAGTCCTCTTCCTTCCTCCAGTGTGTGGGTGCACGCCTATAGATGTGCCATTTATGACAGCATTTTTCTGTGAGTTGACCATGTAAAGACACAACTACATTCAGATGTATGCATGTGTGTGTTTAAATGTGTATTGGTGCGGATTATGTCTGTTGGTACATATGCATGGATTGCTTCACTGTTGCTCTGTCTGCATGGATTCATGTCAATGTGTTTTTGTGTGTGCATGTGTACATATAATATGCAAAAACATAGCCATAGATTTGTTAAATGCTTGTCTCTGTAATTTATTTATTGACCATAAAATCTCATCACTTTAAATCCATTTCCATTATAAGTATTTAGACATATTCAGCCATTCCATCAATCCCTGCAGGATTCAAATCAATATATCCCCGGGAATATGTGCATTTAAAGTGAAAATCTGCATTTTACAGACTTATTTATTTTCTGTAAAGCGCGTGGCCTCTGAAAGACTTGTAAAGGCTTTTATTCCGTCATTTTGATTTATTGTAAGTACATTGGTGAAAGCCTAATGCATTTTTATATGCTTCTAAGGCCAATTTCGTTGATTCTGTGACTGCATATCTCAGATCGCTTGTGTTCAATTTATCCTAAACAGCAAAAGAAATCAAAGTCTTTAGATGCCAGAGATCTGGATTTTAGAGGTCATTTCATCCTATTAATATCCTCTTCAAGCTGTAGTGGGATCGCGCTTATTTATTGGACATGTATACCGGTATATGGAAATATGGTAGTATTAAATACATGCAGTGTAGAATGATTAAAGTGAACGCCTGTATGCACATTGACACTTTCTCACTTCAATAATATATATTTTGTTAGTGGAAATCAAGCTTAGAAAAATCAAAAAGAGTAATGCTTTAGTTAATCTCAGCCCCTGGCTACTTTTCAGTCCATCGTCTTTTGACACACCATGCCACTTTGAACAGAAACCAGCCCTATGTACATCGACCTTAGTTTTGCTCCAATAAAAACAGTCCTGCCCGATCTGCGAGGCCAGGTGCCATCAAGACTTTAACACAAGCAGTGCAGACCAATTTTGACCTTTTGAACCTAGACAGTGAGGTGCAACGTGAGTCCAGTAGCACGCACTAAATACACATATGTCTAATGCAACCAAAAAAAAATATATATATATATATATGTATAACATTGAGATTTCCTTTTTTAGTTTAGTCACAAATACTGAGGTAGTTAATGGCTGGCTCAGCACCTGCGAAGAAAAAAAATACAGACAACGATAAGAGGAAAGAGAGGGAAAGAAAAGAAAGAACAACAGGGGAAAAGCGGAAAGAGCAGGAGGGACCGGGAAAGAAAGGAGAAATAAAACAGACAACAGAAAACAGCATAACTCTTATTCATCATCACAGAAAAATAACTCTTAATCATCACCACTGAAACAGCGGTGCTAACGGTACCTGCTGGGAACCCTCAGAGCCCTGAGGCTCCTAGAGACTCAGAAGGAGGCAAAACATCTTGAGCATTGGTAGTGGCCCCCCTCCCAAGCAGGCCATTAAAAACCTGGGGATGTGGCTGGACTCGTCCCTTAGCTACCAAGTTCAATCCAAAAAGGTGGCAGGGACCTGCTTCGGGCTTTTACAGGGGCTCAGACCCCTATTGGGCTTCTTTGACCCACCCACACGTCAGACCATCATTCAGGCATCTATAATGTCCAGATTGGATTATGCATGTTCTCTGTATCTAGGGTCAAATAAGGCCGAAATTGCGCGGCTACAAAGGGCCCAGAACGCATTAGCAAGATCCCTGCTTGGCCAGCGTAGGTCCTGCCCGGTGTCAGACACCATCCATCGGCTGCATTGGCTGCCGGTGGCCAGGAGAATTGAATTCAAGGCTCTTTGCATCACTTTCAAAGCATTGAAATTTAACACCCCTAGCATTCTAGCCAACTTAGTTACTCCCTACGACCCCGCACCTCACCTCCGCTCACTAGGTCAACACCTGGTGGGGTTTCCTAGGTCTAGGAGAGTGTGGGGAGGGCGGCCTACCTCTGGAACTCGCTGCCTATCCGCATCCGGAGCATCACCAACTACTTAGAATTCAGAAAGGCCATTAAAACACACCTGTTTCCCGCCGTGTAGCCTGTGCCCTACTCCACCCTTTCGTGTCAGTTGCTCTGCTGTCAGCGCCAGGACGCCCCTTGCTGGGGCAGCTGTTGCGCTGTACAAATTGCAGTAAAATAACATAACTTAACATTGTCAGACAAAAACCCATGAGACTTGTTAGAGAATGAAGACGAAGGAGACATATCCAATCCAGGCCTGACTGAATTATCAAAAGTAACAGATTTAGACAACGACTCAGAATGTACAGGCACTTTGACAAGCTTGACAGTGATCCACCAATTACGACCTCGGACCCTAACACTTTGTCAAAAATAAAAGGGTCAGAGACCCTCAGCTCACATTTCTTCACAAATCCGGGTGTTTTGATGCGTACAGAATCACCTACCCTAAAAGGACACACTTTCACCTTCTTTCTGGCATCATAGTACAATTTCTGTTTGTGCTGTGTGCATTCAACACTGTGTTGGATCAACTTATTGCGAGATTGATGTGACAACTCTTTTTTTAGAAACGTACTCATCCAAGCCGGTATAAATAGGGTTGCAGGTTTCCTTCTTTCAAGAGCCTCAAAGTGAGAAAAACCAGTGGAGGAATGCGGGGTGGTTCTATAAAAACCAAAACATGGATTGAACAGCACTTTGAACATCACACTTATTAGATAACGCCCACCTCACACACTCTCCAAGGACCCTGTTAAAATGCTCTACGGAGCCATTAGTTTGTGGTTGTTAAAGCAAACTCTTAAGATGGCGAACAGAGCTCTCACTCAGAAATTTCTCCACCTCACCTGAGACAAATTGCAACCCATTGTCTGAGACGATCTCCTGAGGAAGACCCTCACTCAAGAAAATGTCTTTGAGGAAGACAATCACAGCTTTGGAGTCGGGTTCACCAATAAATCTGACAAAGGGCCATTTAAAATAGTAGTCTATGAGGACTAATGCAAAGCGAAAACTGTGTGACAAAACTTTAAGTCAATGCCTAGTTTCTTCCACGGTCCAGAAGTGTTGTGTGTAGATTTAGATTCTGTATATAGGTTTCCCGATTTATGCCCTTATATAGGTACAATTCATATTGCCCTTATTTAGGCAATGTCCATGCTAACCAAATAGAGGCATGGTCTTTTACATCCGTCAATCCATGTCACAACGAGTTCTTGGAAAACCAGACTCTTAAGCCTTTAGGAATTTCCCTTGCTTGGATATTGATTTCTCCAGTAATTCATTATTATGCATGAACATCTATTCCTTAGGGATTCATTCATGACGTTCCGATGCCCGACTTTTACGTCAATGCAGGCATTCCTAAACACCTTAAAGGTATAAATATACCTGCACTTGCCCTGGCAAACCACGGTTCTGGTACGGTCCAGTTCGACTGCCTACTTGTGGTTCGCCACAGCAAGTTCGGAAGGAGATCGAGTTCCAGCCTGATACTGACCAGATGCTGTCATCCTCCTCGCAGAGAATCCAGCTCCAGTGTTTCTGACTCCCCTTGCGGGGTTTTAAATATCGAGTCCCGGAAAGAGATTCCAACCTCTCACATTCTAAGGTATGGAGCAGACTGGAACTTAGAGAAACTTTTGGCAACTCTTGGCAAAACTAAAACTATAGCTAGCTATACTTTAGAAAACAGCACCTACTTCTTAATTTGTACTACACTTAGGTTAGGTACACTGGGGTAGAACTATTTAGAAGCATCAGATGAGTATTCACATTTTAGCCTGTGTCATTTATGTATGTATTTTATGAATATATATCATTGCTACAAACCATGATATTGCAGTATTATTTTATCTTACTGCTAACTCTGTACATATTGTACTTCGCAGCCTGTCTTATGATTGTAGCATTTCATATCTCTTGCACGAGAAATAACACTGTTCAATAAACCCTTTTAATTGAAACGCCCGTCTCTCTATTTCTATGCAACTCTGTAGAAACGAAGCATGCACGATTGACTGAGTGAAACTGTTATCTATTGTTTCCACGATTCTGAGATTGTCCCGACTCTAAGGTAAACAAAGTTGTCATGTTTATGCAGTTGTCAGAAACTAATCCCTTCTTGTTTATTCAAGAAGTTTCTAGTGACCTCTGAGTTAGCTGGCACACACAAGTAATTAAGTTTAATGTACTTGTTAGAGACATACTGACCTCAGTCCATTGTCAAATCTATAGTGTATGTTATTCCAATGCGCAGAGCCTATCAGGGATATAGGGACTACACTACATGGCGCCCAGCGGTTTGGTAAGGCACTCATTTAATGCTAAATACTGAAGTAACTCAGTTGTGCTTTTCTCAGAGACCCCTACTCATAATACTCCATAAGACGACTGGAGTGGGTAGGGATAATATCCGCCATAGCTGAGTAGGACGAAAATCCTATGTATTAGCTGTTTGGTTTGTTCAACGTTGAAGGATACAGTGTTACAAAATATTGTGCACCTTATCTTTGTTCCCTTGAAACTTGCTCTGCAAAATTTCATTAAACAATGTCCGAAAACGGCACAAACACCGATACTGGTGGAGCTGTACCCGATGATGTCGCGGTACTTTTTGATAATACAGGTTTTAATGAAACCGATGAAAATGCAAAAATCATCGCTCCAAATTTAATTTAAGGAGAGCCATCACTTTAAAACTTATAAAACATGGCCTAACACCAAGAGGTGGTAGAGCAGTTTTTGTGATAGAGGCACATGAATCTCACCAGACAGAGGTATTCTATTCATGGATAGTATTCCCAGAATCAAATCCAGTAACTAAAATGTTTCACTTCTACAAAGAAGATGAACCACCGGAGGAATATATTCCTTTCAAGGATATTGAAATTCCACTCACATACCAGGAGCATGATCTCTGGTTTAAAGGCGCCCCAAAACATTACAATCACATTACCAGGCTCGGTCCACTAGGTAGACCAGGAGCAACATGGCCTATTTTAGCCGGCTACACACCTCATCCTGACATTGAAGAAATGACAGACGTAGAATTACTTGCTCAACTCAAAGAGTTGATCAAAATGTATAGACAATTTGTTAAATATGTCATGAGGACTTTCACATTCCAACCAACAACAGCAATTCCAAGACAAACCTCTCACCAGGGGAATGCGCAAAAAATCACTCCACAGACTTTACATGCAGTCATGGGTAAAATGCCCACAAAACGTTAACAAATTCCATTCTGGATAGCTCAAAAAATTACTCAAATCGAAGCAGTATTTCCTAATACTAGCCCTTATGAGAAACACAGAATTCTAACAATCTGTTTACCAATGGGGATCACACCACGTCTGGAAGACTGCACCACTTGGGGCACAGTCTTTGCTGCAATCTACACAAAAACACATGGTGTTCCGTCTATGGAGGTAATACCTGGTGTCCTGAAACAAATTCAAAACTAATACGGGGCAGAGCCTGCTCTGAATTTAGGTATGAAGTTACTTAAAAATTTCCACCAGGTCTCCACAATATTATTATCTAATATTAAAGGAGAAGCAGCATCAGTGGCAATCCAACAGAAATTAAGGGAATTTGATGTAACAGAACAACCACAAGAACTAGCCAGAATAATTGGAAAATCCTATGAAGAATTAAGCCGAGACAGTTTGGGACGAAACCAGTTAAACCACAACTGTCTGAAAGTCCTGAAAAGACATTTATTAAAACACTCCTACTTCTTCTAAAAAGAAGTGGGAAAACAGCAAACAGCATTCCAAAGAGAAGCACCCTCATTCCCGAAGCAGGTCTCCTCCAAAGGAGCCCTCTGAAAGGAGGTACAATCTCAGGAAAAGGGATAATTTGAGAAAACCTTATAGGTATCAAGATACTGATACACGTTCCTCTCGTACCTTTCAGATATCATCACAGACATCCGAAAGAAGAGGACGGTCAGACAACAAAGAATAACTCGTGAACTCCAAAGACGATCAACACGTTCAGAAAAACAAACAAAAACCTCAATTCTCCCAAAAAAAAGAACTCAAATCAAGAACGGAGAATGGGCTCAGACAATGTTGGACAGTGCAGCAGAAGTTACAGTAGCTCGCCAGAACCTGAAAGGGGTTCTGGAGACAATGCCTAGTTTCTTCCACGGTCCAGAAGTGTTGCGTGTAGATTTAGATTCTGTATATAGGTTTCCCGATTTATGCCCTTATATAGGTACAATTCATATTGCCCTTATTTAGGCAATGTCCATGCTAACCAAATAGAGGCAGGGTCTTCTACATCCGTCAATCCACGTCACAACGAGTTCCTGGAAAACCAGACTCTTAAGCCTTTAGGAATTTCCCTTGCTTGGATATTGATTTCTCCAATAACTCATTATTATGCATGAACATCTATTCCTTAGGGATTCATTCATGACGTTCCGATGCCCGACTTTTACGTCAATGCAGGCATGAACACCATTATATTGGGCTTCGCCTCTGAGGGTTACAAATTCAACTTTAAAAAGTCCAGAATTGCCCATCTCAACGTCCTTTTCCTAGGATTTGAACTTTCAATTGAAGGCAAAAGCCTGGCAGCCAACTTTTTAGAAAAGTGTGCGCTGCTCCAACCTCCAAAAACGCTGAAAAACTTACAGTTGATTCTAGGTTTCCTGAATTTTGGAGAAACATACATTCTAAACTACGCAGAGAGGGTCAAACCTCTCTACGAATTAATCAAACCTGATTTCAAAGCCACAACTTGGACACAAGAACACACAGAAATTCTGCGTTCACTTTAAACAGACATGTTAGCAACAAAACACTTGCAAACACGCGTAAACGTACGCAACTTAGTGATCCGAATCATTCCGGGTCAATGCGGATTCACCTACTTAACTTTTAACGAAGGTGAAAAAGTACCAATTGCATACAAATCACACTTGTATACACAAGCAGAAATTTAATTCACTTGAACAGTTCAAACCGCTGTAACAAAAGAAAGAGCCCTAGCACAGGGGAAACGCATTATGGTCGTGACTCCTGAACCAGCATTAGAGGAATTTACTGAAGCTAGCATTCCGAATGCAAAAGCTTTACATCCAAGATGGATACAATGGGTTAATTCTCTTGCTGCAACTGATGTTGAATATGTTTTCGATCCTTACTTGAAAACACAAGCATTCCTGAAATACGAACACGAATGCCCTCTGCCTACTGAAATTCTCCCTCTTGACCATTACGGATTTATATTTTATACTGACGGATCTGCACAACCTGCTACGGGGAGTAAACAAGCATACTGTGCAGCATGTGCGATCGTTAAAGGTCGTATGCGTGATGGCAAATTCAGACCAATGGTCACAAAAACGCAATCTCTAGGAGATTGAACAGCTCGCGAGCTGAACTACAAGCATTTAAAATGGCACTTGAAAAAAAGGATCGCAAATTCCCCACACTCATAGTGTGCGATTCTTTTTACTGTGTTCAATCATACAATGATAATTTACAGAATTGACTTCAAAATGGTTTCAAAGATGCAAAAGGTGGCACAATCAAGCATAAAATGCTTTGGGAACAAGTAGTTCAGTTGCGAAACAGACTACAAAACACTCACGCGATACACACGCTGAGTCATCAACGTGATGGCGTTCACTTTGAAGGGAATTCATTGGCTGATGAAGCCGCGAAGCGGGCTGTGCAAACGGCATCCGTAGCTGCAATCACTCGTTCAAAAACGAAAATAGACAGTGAAATAATGCTGGTTGTCAATGCTTCAAGCAAAGGCAGTGGTGCAGCGTGACCTAAAAAATTTCCACTCAAATACTCATATATAATTGATGCGAACAATGTTCTGTTTGCTTGAATCCCTGGAGTGGGGGATAGGGTAATACCAAACATGGAACATAAATTAGGACTAATCCTAGCAGCACATGAAGGGATCGCCTCTGCCCGTGCAGGTGTTTCCGCCATAGTATGGTTATTAAAACAGAGATACTGGTGGCCAGACATTAGGAAAAAGACCAGGAATTATGTGTTGGAATGTGAAATATGCTAGAAGATGAAATTCTCTACTGTGAAACGTCCTGCGCAGACGCCCCTGTTAATTTCAGATAAACCAATAGCATGTGTTTATCTGGACCACTGCGGTCCCTTACAAAGGGATGGTAACTATAAATATATCATGGTCTCAGTGGATTCATGTTCTAGGTTCCTATGGATGTGGCCTCAGCGCTCGTCTGACTCTCGAACTGTTATAAAAGATTTGCAAGTCTTTATCGGCACATACGCAATTGGCACACTACATTCTGACCAGGGTCCTGCATTTAGCTCTCCAGCTTACAAAGAAGCCATGGCCAGTTTGGGCGTAGCATTGCGGTATTCTTCTCCATTCCATCCTGAGGGAAATTCTGTTGTGGAAAGAAAAAACCAGGACATAAAGCAGTCTATAACAGCTAGGGTATTAGGTTCGGGTGATGGGTGGGTCAAACACCTTTATGGGGTCCAGCGCCCACTTAATAACTTGCCAAGTAGTTCTCTAGGGGGTGTCACTCCATATGAAGTTCTATTTGGAACTAGAATGTTGGTACCGGACCTTGAAATGCAAGGCCCAGTGATGGAAAATAAGAAATTTGATATCAAAGATCCTTCGGTTGTTTTACAGGACTTAAATGAACTAAGAACGAAACAAAGCAACGTGCTCCTGAAGCCAACCATCACTGGGGAAAAACCGGCCGTCCCAGCAAGGCCTGTCTGGATCCCAAAGCTTGGTGATCTAGTCAGAGAAAAGATCGCGTACAAGAAGGAATTTGGGCCTTCTTATAGACAGCCAGTACCTGTCCTAGCAAATCTTTACCTTTGCCGCCCCTTGCTGGTAAAAAGGAGAAAACATTTGTGTCCATCGACCTGATCAAACCACACTATGTGGCCGATACTAAGCAGTAGGCCAAGTGGACTCTGCCAATGTAGCAGACGCACTCCTCTAGCTACAATCCAAGAGGTTCAAACTGAGAGACTCATCACCTTTGAAGATTCTACAGTGATAAATACAGGACTAAGCAACAAAGCTATGGAGCTCGTCCCTCTTGAAACCCAAATAACAGTTTTCCCTGATACACCTGTCTACAATGAAGTAACAAGTGATCAGCTGGTTCCAGCAAATTCCACAAATCCTGATGCAATTCCAACCACTGACAGAACTGCCTCTGGCTATTTCATGAACCTTGATATGTTTTCTGAGGATCCCAGCGAGCCTGAAATGACGCCAGCAGAAAGAACTTTCAAAGAACAAGCAACAGACTTTTTTCAACTCCTGAAAAAGACTTATCTGGTTTCACCATGGATTAAACTATGGATTGTTTTGGGAATATTTTTCTTTCTACTATGGTTAGCTCAGGTATTAACTCTGGGTATGCTGATGAATGGACACAGCAAGTAAAAGAGTGAACTTACTTCTCCAGCAACACAAATCATCCCATTGTGAAGCAAGAGACTTGTCCACAGTGAACATCACAGCCGTTCCTATACATGATGGTATAGTTTGGGACCAAATTCAATATAACATTTTTGGCCTGTCAGAGCTTTTGAAGATTCCACACTTATTTAAAATTTCATTAAGTGACTTTATTACCTCTAGTACCTTTTCTGATGATTGGGACATCGAGACTGTTAATAACATGATGTCTGATCTAGAGATTTCTGCAGTTTTCACAAATCAGGAATATTTAGAGGGTTCATCAGACTATGAGCAAATGTATTGTTATAACCACTATGGTCATCATTTCTCGCATAAATCTGCATCACCTAGAAATGTATTTATGTATAACCAAAGGGAACATTGTCCTACACCTCCAAAGGGTAGTTCGAAAACTTTTGCAATGAAATTTCCATATTTTTCAGGCTACAATTTGTCTAATCCAGAAACATTTTACCTTAAAAATGTGAACAAGACAGGAACGAAAAATATGTTAACCAATAGAAAACAGATTTATTTTGCAGCCTTTATTGCCCAACAGTCTAGACAGGGTTTAGACTTTTGGAAAAACAGCATTGAGACAAAAGCTGTCTGGGGTACAAAAGATTGGCAAGTACAGGGGGTAGAAGCTTTGTTTAGAGCCTGTATCATCCCTGAGCAAATTTTGTTTTCGAATGACACTGTCCAATAAACGTCTTGCCTTGGATTAGCCAAGATCAAAGACATGAACACACCGACTATATCTATACCTGCAAGTAATCGCACTACACGGGAGGAGGTCGACGTACATAATATTTTGCACCACAACAGATCAGATCCAGAATGGAAAAATTGGTTGCTCTGGCCCACAGACACAAACAACTGTCAAGATCGATTCCTGAACAAAACACAGGGTTTCAATATCAATAGGCCATACCCACATTATGTTCAAAGACAGCATTCAGGGGTAGTAACAACATACAGTGTAGGGAAACTTTACCTTGATTGGCTACAGAAAGCTACACTGAAGGATGCAATACTTAACTTTACTTCAAGAAGGCGCAGACCTTAGTGAATTCTTGCTAGGACCAAGAAAACCGCGTCAAAAACGTTTCATATATGCCGGTATCTACACTGCTTATAATGAAGCATGGAAGGTTACCCAAGCAGGGACTGCTGAACGAATACGGGAAACTGATTGTATTAATTTAGAGAAAACTCTCTCTGTAGTAGACAATGGGCTAATGTCTCTGTCGTCCAGAATATATTCATTGGACAGCATTGTGTCTTCTGTCATAGACATCATTGAACAGGACTAGGTCATGTTGCAACAGGGTCAGTCTCAGCTACGTTCTATCATGCTATTGGGCTGGATGCTACAAAACCTGCGTACAGGCTATGTGCCTTGGCGTTTAATCAACACTACGTCACTGTTTTCAGAATTCAATCTCACTGATAAACAGTTCAGACTGGAACAAAGGGGAGCAGACTACACTATGCTCAGCATTGAAAACCTGGAAAAATTACCATTCACAGTGGCAGAAAAACTAGCTCATGAGTGGATCATACATGGAAAAATTACTCTGCCTGTTACAACTTTCCATTTTCAGTATTGCCTAAAACATATACCAGTAGGCAAATATGAAAGGTTGGGTAAAGGATACAGAAAGACATCCTGGGATTTACCTTACACACATAGATGTTGGAGTGAGGAGCGTGAAGTGTTTCTTAGCGGTGAAAACTGTGAACACACACTAAGCAGCTCTCTCCTTTGTCAGGGTATTAACTTACATGGGGCCTGTGATGGTTCCACTACAAACTTATCCTGTCACCTGCAAGGTTCACCGGCTGCAGTGATTAATCCAATTTTTGGCCAACTTTCTAATGGGAGTTACGTTATGTTGAATGATCATAGCTGCTGTGGCATGTTGCCAGGTATTCCATATCTAGTTACGGTTACATCCAGGATCACTTGCTGTATGCAAGTCTTGTTTCCACAAATAGAAACAGTCATGGAGTCGCCTTTGTGGCCTTCACTGAACATCTCTTCTATACGAATTGATACTCTAAGCAGAATGAAAGCCATTCTTTTACAAAAAACAGTGCCACTGACCTCGGCCAGAGAAACCTATGATCTTCAAGTCGCAAGGACTTCTGCGGAGATACATACCCTTTTGTATACAAACTGCCCTGTACATTTCTCAGAAATGTTAGGTCGTATCTTAAAAATGTCTGATATGAGCGGTATTATACATATATTTAAGAACGTGTGTGCAGGACTGTTAGCACCTATTCAAGCAGTTCTCAGCATATTTCCAAATTTTGTGCACTCTGTGTTTGGCCGACTGCAGCTCCTTTTAGCACTTGTTGCAGGGATCCTATTTTTGCTCCTACTGCTGCGATATGGCAAGCCAACTCACCATCGACACCCAATTCACCTTAGAGAGAGCTCTATTGGAGATGAAGTGTCGTGAGCGCATCGTCCAAATTTTGGGTTTGCCTCGCAACACCACATGGTTTCTGTCATTCAGACCAATCTGGCAAGATTGCATCTTACCTGTTCTACGCTGCCTGCTCTGCGGTGAAGAATGCGTGCTAGACATCTGTCTAACACTCCCATCAGTCATGCCTACGGATATCGATACTCTGCTGGACCCAGTAACAGCCCATGCTCTGTGTTGTCCCCAGTGGCTACCAAGTCTGATGATGGCATTCATTGAGATCTCACAGACGCAAATTGCTACTGCTGAGGTATGAGAGGAAACATCAGGCACGCAGGTAACATCCGATTCGAACATTGCTGATGCAACCGATGCTGAAGACGATAGTTCACATCTATGTGCAGTTAATCTTCTAAACAAGGTATTCCAACTTACTCCAAGATACTGATGCTGGGGTGGGCTCCCACTCGGTTTTTCTTAGCGCCGAGATGCAGGGCGGGCACCTGCTTGATAATTAGCAATTGTGGGGGGAATCCCACACGGTGCAGCTTCGTGCTGCAGGGCACCCGCCGTCCTCCACAGCGCTTCCCAACACCAAGGTCAAGCGCTTCCTTGGACTGCATAAATAAAGCGCTCCCAGGCGCTGCACCCAAAGTCTCCAGGGCCACAGAGTGGAGCGCTCTTGCCAGCAAAGCGTTTTCCCAAAATAAGGCAAGTAAAGCGCTCTTCCAGGCGCTAGGTTCAGGGGCACAAGGCTGGGCTCAGGCAGGCCAGCACACCGGGCCCTCCAGCAGGGAGGCAGTCCCTCGTGGCGGTTCCTGTTGGAGCCCAGCAGCAGCAGCCCCCCAGCGTCAGGACAAGCACAACAGAGAACTCATGGGGTCACAGCCCTTTCTTATACACACATTTCCTGTGTCACAAACTGTAGGGCAGGGGGAGAACCAGATGCAACTGGTTCTGGAGCACTTTGTTTTGCTCAGCCCCTCTCCCTATTCACAGGACAGGCTAGAGACATCAGACGCACCACAGGAGGTGGAGCCAGCATTGTGTAGGGAAGGCACATCCCTATTCATGTCCCATGTGCAACTCCTCCCTCCCATCTACATGCAGATCTCCCCATTCACCACCGGGCAGACCCATCCTGGCTCCTGGAATTCCCCACACCATCCAGCCCCTGTCACTCACAAGCCAGACAGGTAATTCACATCACACTGTACACAGAAATGCTAACTTCTAAAAGCGGTACTTCTCCACCAGTCACAATAAATCTGCGCACACCATTGCGCAGCATTTATTCTCACGAGTTCGCACATACTAAACTTGACCCTGCACTCCTCTCACACCAGGAATTACCATGGACACACATATCCCCCATGCATTCCTATGGGAGGGCAGGCCAGTCTTACTAAAGGTAACACAGAGCGCACACACTTTACACTGGGACACAGTGCTAAAGTGCATAGAGGCCTAAAACCACTAACACTACGTAGGGAAAAAGGCTAGGATAAATGCAAAAAGTTTAGGGGTGAACCTGCCAGAAGGGCCAAGTCCAACACAACCCCCTTCCAGCCAAAACGCAGGGCGGACCAATCACCACCATGATGGGCTCCCCTGCTTTGGGCGATAGAACAAGGACGAGGGCCCACAACGGCAGGGACACCCTCTGGTTCTACGCCACTCTGAATCCCCGTGGTTGCCTCTGTAAAAGCTCTGCGGACCAACTGGGCTACCCCACTGGTACTCCTCAGCTGTCCGCGGCCAGGACCAGGCCCTAGGCCATCCAGATGCCACTGGTCTTTGCCTATCCACAGAGTGGGGGGTAGTAACCCCTGGCACATAGTAACCGTTCTCCACTCTACCCTTCATCAGGGCAGTTCTAAACTGCCACTGATCCTCCAGCCAAGGGTCTGTACCCTCAAGCTGACCAACAGTCACGGGCGAGGCTCTCCTCCCCCTACCTCTGAGAGGCACCCTCATAACACAACTCTCCCACCAGTTCAGGACCTCTTTCTAAGAACTGGTCTCCCAACCTAGGGTTTTACCCCTCAGGTTGCATCGGGGTCAGGGGCGAGGACACCCTCCCTCTGCACCCCCTTCCAGAGTCCGGCACCCTCCAAACTGGAGTGGTGCCCCTAGCAGCTACATCGGTCTGGACACTGCTGACAGTTGTCCTTCCCTTCAGGTCAGGCAGATCCTGAACCTGGCTTCACCAACCTTGGGCCTAAACCCTTTGGCGGAGTACTTGCCTGGCACGCCAGGACTTCTGGGGACTCACACAGTATCCCCCCGAGGGTAACACCTGAATCATATATTGCGTGACCGTCTGCCTGGCGCAGATCTCCCGTCCCCTGTCCACCTGACAGTGGGTGAAGATCCCCCAGAACAGAAGTGGTGTCACCATGGTCACTCCAAGGGAACTCAGCCGTACTGGCCGGTCCCTGACCCACTGGTTCTTCCACTGGGGAACACATCCCCCATTCACCCCTCAATTCGAACTTCTCTACCCTCCCTACTGGAGCGGCACCGCCAGACACTAGAACCACTGGAGCTCTATTTAGAGATGCTCCAGGTTCTCTAGACACTAGGTGATCCTCCTCAAATGGACTAACAGGACAGCCTAGGCCCCCAACCTGGTGTTCCCTGAAGAAACCATCCAGGTCCTGAGACAGGGTTTCGGGCACTTGGGGACACTCAGTCTCACACTCACTCCTACTCCACTGAGACAGGACGTGAGCCCCTACACCCCTCTCGCTACATTGGGACCTAGCTGGGCTACTCTGAACCGCTTCCATCACTCTGGGCTGGAAGATACCTGAGCCACTACTTTTGGAATCGCTCTCCCATGTCTCATCAGAACCTTGGGCACTTTCCCAGCGGTCTATTTCCTCTGCAAGGGCCCATGGACTAGCGAACCGACACTCCAACAGGTGTTGGAGCAACCCGGGAATACAACAACTGAGCATCTGCTCTTTGATAACCCGATTGAACATTCCGTCCAAATCTTCTACCGTGTTAACCGTCACCCAATCAGCCAGTGCATCATGACATTCATCCACAAAATTCCCCCAATCCTGGTGAGACAGCTTCTTACTGCCCCTGAAATTCAACCTGTACTCCTCCTCCTGGGAACAAGGTATCATACCCTGGGAACTGGGAATGGGACTTGCTGCACTGGACTCCATATTGCTGCCACCACTGGATCCCACCCTCACTGGGGAATCCAGAAAACTACAACGGCACTCAGGGGATAATCTACCGTCCAGAGCTAATTTCTCCCTGGCGTAGGCCCTCTCAGCCTCCGCCATCCTCTCCTGCACTAAGACCCTCTCGGTCTCAAACTTATTCTCCTCCACACCCAGCTGCGCTACCTCCTTAGCATGCTCTAACCTGAGCTTCTCCAATGCCAGCTGATAATCCCTTTCTTCCCTCCTATCTACCCACTCCTCTGGGGACAGGGAAAGGGATGGGACACTGCCCCTGACACGGGACCCAGCAAGGGACTCCCCATCTATGGGGTCCTCACTATCTACTGGCGTCCCTGTCCTGTCACTTTCTTCCTCCTCTTCAGACTCCTCAGGGCTCCTCTCAGACCCACCACCCTCTTGGCGTGCGGCCCGGGCCCTCTCCTCCTCACTGCGCTCACGTTCCCATTCATCCTTCTGCCATTGGATCAGGTTTTCCCTAAGTTTTGACTGGAAGTCTGACCCACTCACTGCTATATCTCTCACTTCACAAAACTCAACCAACTCCCTCATACTGTATCTAAACAGACCACAGAAATTAAAAGCAGACTCCATTTTGGCAGGACGCTCAGGGACACGTGCAACACAAGGGACCTAGCTGTCTGAGCTGAAGCAAGAATACACAATTCAAAAATGACACTTTGAGGAGAAGAAATAAAATAAGACTCAGAACAATACTCCCCAAACATGTGATTATCTAAATGCAGAGTTTTGTAGTGCAGCCAGTCGTCGCTGTGGTACTGTGCAAACGCAAGTCCTAATCCCACCGCTGATCACCAATGTTAGAAATTGAATTTTTGGTTGGCTAAGGCTTGCGCCAAAGCCGGGCAGAAACCACCACACTAGTCAGGGTAAGGAAGTTACACGCCAAAGAAAACTCCTGCTCACCCCCTTGGTAGCTTGGCACGAGCAGTCAGGCTTATCCCGGAGGCAATGTTTAAAGCGTTTGTGCACGCACCCAGCGACAACACCCCAGGCACACCACAAAAGGAACTCCACACAAGGTTATATATAAAAATAGCCTTTCTATTATAATAAACACATTAGATCATAATCACATAATATACCCTATGCCAACTGGCACTGGGCAGTATCTACAGGGGATTATATACACCTGACAGGGCCAATTGGGCCACTGTCAGAACAATCACAAATCGGCGATTGTAAATGTAGCACAAATAATAAATGTAGAGCACAACCAGTAACTACTGGTAAAAGTTAGGAGCACACTATGCAATCACAATCACATTAGGCAATCAGCATTACCTCAGGTGCAAACACATTATGCGCCAACCTCATAAGTCAAAACATGATAGACAATAATCTCACAATCATGAATCCCGCTAGGTGCAGAAGTCACAGTAAAAAGTAACCTCATCACATAACCTATAGTAGAGGTATAAATCAGGGTGCATCAATCACATTATACATGCACCATAGGCATGAGCCAAGCGTCCAGAATGTCAGGGCTGGCTGAAAAAAGCAGCAAAGGTGCGCAGTCACACCAGCCTAAACGTAGCAGCTGCCCACTAATTGCTGGGCAGCTGTGTAATCACCAAGATGGGCACGGGCACCCTCTGTCCCCCACTGGGACTCTAACAAAATCAAGGTGCCCCAAACGTTGCAGCTGCCTGCGTTCTCGCAGGACAGCTGGGGAAGATGCACAAATGCAGCCTGGCACTCCAGGTGCCTCTTGGGCCCCCACTGGGGCTTCTCACCACAATCTGCCTCCCAAGTTGCAGTGGCCCACTACGGTGGCACCACTGAGGGGGAACTTGGCCCCAGCACTGGGGCGAACTATTCCTCCACGTTGGAGTCCCACTCAGGGACTCGGAAAATAAATGCCTCAGACGTTGCAGCGGCCCGCAACTGCGGCGCCGCTGTGACAATTAGCACCCCTAAGGAGAGTCCCAGGCCCCACGGAGAACTAAATTATTGGTCAGACTCAGCCCCCACAGGAGGAAAGAATATACGGCCCCCTCTGACTCACCGGGGTGCACTGGCAGGTTCCCCTCTCAGCATGCGGCGTCTCTTTCAAGGCGGTGGGGCAGTCACCGGCAATGTGCTTCGGGCCCCCCCTCCATCGTCGTCACCGCACTCACCTCACTGCTACTGTAGGTGGAGCACTCCCTCCCGCAGGGGAGCTCCGCGTCCTCTGCCAGCCGCAGCTTCCAATCAGGCGTGGCTGCCTGGTTCCCGGATGCAGGGTTGCCTTCTCCTGGGCCGACGCGGGGCTTCCCTCACCTCATGGGAGCCCTGCTTGCTGATTTCTGGCTGCGCTCGGGAAATCACATCGATCTTCTGCTTCCTGTCAGCCGGCCCGCCCACGTCCCAACACAGGTTGCCTGGCGTCCTGGTTCCGGCGTTAGGCCTCGGTTGAAGCTCTGCCCACGTCCAGGCAAAGCAGCCTCTCTTCCGCGTCGTGGCTGCGGCGCTTTGTCTCCCCAGGCTGCGGCGGTGATTTCTTTGCAGATCTGGGCAATGCAGGGACAATATGGGGAAGGCTCCCGTTTTTAAATCAATACAAAAGCGGGGGGCTCCTGATAAATAAATACTAAAGCGGGGTGGGCACCCGCCTCCAAGGTACCGATGCGGGGTGGGCTCCCGCTCGGTTTTTCTTAGCGCCAAGATGCAGGGTGGGCACCTGCTTGATAATTAGCAATTGTGGGGGGAATCTCACACGGTGCAGCTTCGTGCTGCAGGGCACCCGCCGTCCTCCACAGCGCTTCCCAGCACGAAGGTCAAGCGCTTCCTTGGACTGCAAAAATAAAACGCTCCCAGGCGCTGCACCCAAAGTCTCCAGGGCCACAGAGTGGAGCGCTCTTGCCAGAAAAGCGTTTCCCCAAAATAAGGCAAGTAAAGCGCTCTTCCAGGCGCTAGGTTCAGGGGGCACAAGGCTGGGCTCAGGCAGGCCAGCACACAGGGCCCTCCAGCAGGGAGGCAGTCCCTTGTGGCGGTTCCTGTTGGAGCCCAGCAGCAGCAGCCCCCCAGCATCAGGACAAGCACAACAGAGAACTCATGGGGTCACAGCCCCTTCTTATACACACATTTCCTTTGTCACAAACTGTAGGGCAAGGGGAAAACCAGATGCAACTGGTTCTGGAGCACTTTGTTTTGCTCAGCCCCTCTCCCTATTCACAGGACAGGCTAGGGACATCAGACGCACCACAGGCGGTGGAGCCAGCATTGTGTAGGGAAGGCACAGCTCTATTCAGGTCCCAGGTGCAACTCCTCCCTCCCATCTACATGCAGATCTCCCCGTTCACCACCGGGCAGACCCATCCTGGCTCCTGGAATTCCCCACACCATCCAGCCCCTGTCACTCACAAGCCAGACAGGCAATTCACATCACACTGTACACAGAAATGCCAACTTCTAAAAGCGGTACTTCTCCACCAGTCACAATAAATCTGTGCACACCATTGCGCAGCATTTATTCTCACGAGTTCGCACATACTAAACTTGACCCTGTACTCCTCTCACACCAGGAATTACCATGGACACACATATCCCCCATGCATTCTTATGGGAGGGCAGGACAGTCTCACTAAAGGTAACACAGAGTGCACGCACTTTACACTGGGACACAGTGCTAAAGTGCCTAGAGGCCTAAAACCACTAACACTACATAGGGAAAAAGGCTAGGATAAATGCAAAAAGTTTAGGGGTGAACCTGCCAGAAGGGCCAAGTCCAACACAATGTTTCTAACTCCCCTTGCGGGGTGTTAGATATTGAGTCCCAGAAAGAGATTCCAACCTCGCACATTCTAAGTTATGGAGCAGACTGGAACTTAGAGAAACTTTTGGCAACTCTTGGCAAAACTAAAACTATACTTTAGAAAACAGCACCTACTTCTTACCTCATACTACACTTAGGTTAGGTACACTGGGGTAGAACTATTTAGAAGCATCAGATGAGTATTCACATTTTAGCCTGTGTTATTTATGTATGTATTTTATGAATATATGCCATAGCTACAAACCATCCTATTGCAGTATTATGTTATCTTACTGCTAACTCTGTACATATTGTACTCCGCAGCCTATCTTACGATTGTAGCAGTTCATATCTCTTGCACGAGAAATAAGACTGTTCAATAAACCCTTTTTATTGAAACGCCCGTCTCTCTATTTCTATGCAACTGTGTAGAAACGAAGCATGCACGATTGACTGAGTGAAACTGTTATCTATTGTTTCCACGGTTCTGAGATTGTTCCGACTCTAAGGGAAACAAAGTTGTCATGTTTATGCAGTTGTCAGAAACTAATCCCTTCTTGTTTATCCGGAAAGTTTCTAGTGACCTCTGAGTTAGCTGGCACACACAAGTAATTAAGTTTAATGAACTCGATTGAGACATACTGACCTCAGTCCTATGTCAAATCTATAGTGTATGTTATTCCAATGCGCAGAGCCTATCAGGGATATTGGAACTACACTACAGAAGGACAATCAAAGGCATCATAGGTGGGATGGATGTCTTAAAAGTTTTTCGGACGTGGAGCACACAACACAACTCTTGACCAAGTAGTCAATTTCAGCATCGATCTGAGGCGACCAAAATGACTTGCGCACCCTGCGTTTGGTCCACGTGGACCCCAGTGGCCTTCATGAACTTTGTAAAAAATACTGCACCTCAGCTCGATGGGAGGAATACGTTTATCACCTCTCAAAAGTAGACCATCCTCAAGAGTTAACTCCTCTGACACCTTGAAGTAGGGTTGTAAATTCAACTCAAGCAATTTTTCCCTGGGCCAGCCTGACCTAACATTTTTCATTACCCTTTTTTCATTACCCTTTTCATCATAAAGTCACCACCCAAGCTTTTCCTCCACACATCTTCTGTAAATTGACTGGAAATCTCAACTTCCATTGCAGCAATGAAGCAACACTCATGTTCGCACTCACCCGCCAATTCATCCTTCTCGACAATAGGATTTCTGGACAAAAAATCCGCTCTCACATTTTTCCCTCCAGAAATATGTACAAAATTGAATTGGAGAAATCCTGCTGCAAATCTTCCAATCCTGGGAGTACTGCTCTTACAATTGGTGCCGTTAAGAATAGAAACTAAAGGTTTGTGGTCGGTTTGTAGAATGAAACTTCTTCCCCAGAGTTAGGACCTAAACTTTTCTATGGCCCACCAACACACCAAAAGCTCTTTTTCTATCACTGAATAGTGAACCTCAGGATCCCTTAGGACTCTAGATGGAAAACCAATGGTATTCTCTGTCTCTGCATCCTTCTGTGTCAAAACTGCATCAGCACCAACACCAAACTTACTCGCATCCACATTCACACAACATTTGAGATATTGATCAAAAGGTTTTAGTGCACAGACACTGGCTAACTGCTATTTGATGTTGGAGAATGCGGCAGAACACCCATCATCCCACACAAAATCAGACCAGTATTTCAACAGAAGAGAAATGGCCCTCACCCTGGATGCAAAATCCGGTATGAACCGTGAATAGAATTTACAGAGGCCCAAAAAAAAAGATGTCCCCCCTTCTTTGTCTTCCGGGGAAGAAGCATCCAAAAGGGCTTCAATTAACCCAGGTTTGGGACGTACACCCTCCTCAGACACAACATGGCCAAGATATTCTACGGAGGATTTCCTGAACTGACATTTTCCCTCTTGAGGACCACTCCAGCTTTGTCAAAAGCCAACAGTACTTGATTTAGGATCAAATCATGTTCCGAACGAGAACTGGCATGAATTAACACGTCATCCTGAAAACCGGAGACATTCGAGATTCCCCTTAGCAATTCAGACATCAGTCTCTGGAAGAGAGAAGCTGCCGACGCTAAACTAAATGACATATGGCAGTACTGGAATGTCCCTAAAGGGGAAACAAATGCCATAAGATTACATGACTCTTGGGCCAATTCTACCTGATAGTAGGCAGATGCGAAGTCAAGTTTCATGAAAAACCTGGCTTCAGAGATTGCAGACAGCATTTTTCTAATTCTAGGGAGAGGATGAGAATCCGGCCTTATCTCTTTGTTGAGGGCTCTGAGATCAACACAAACCCTCAACTCACCATTGTTTTCTTGGCAACAACCAGGGGAGAAAGCCACAATGAGGACTCCACGGGCTCAATTATACCTTTCAACCTCAACCCTTCCAACTTCTTTTCTAAATCACTGCGCAAGTTGAAAGAGACATCCCTTAACTTATGTTTCACAGGAATGGCATTGACCTTCGTCTTTATCTTGTGTTGGAAACTCACAATCTTCCCAAGCTCACCTGAGAACACCCTGGGAAACTCATTCAACAAATGCTCAATGTCATTTGAATCTCTAATCACAGAGACCTGTTCTTTCGTATCAGGACGTGGAATCATCCAGGACAGCCTTTAGTGGAACCACCCCAAGATGTTCAATCCTTTAACCACAACATACATTTTACCACAGATACGTCTCGCTTTAAAAACCATGGTATCTTCAAAGAATCGCTTGAGGTCAATCTTCCTGCCCTCATAGGAAACCGGAGATCTGTCAGGTGGGAACAATGTTCGTCCAGGCCAATTCTGTTGAAACAACTCTTGGGTGATCATAGTAATTCTGGCCACTGAATCAAGCAAAAGGTACAGCTGTCTATCACCAACCTCAATGTGAACATATGGGTCAATCCACCCTTCTTGCTCAACCCTGGACAAATTGTTATCGCCCACAACCACAATCATATCATGGACCTCACTCAATAAATTTTCCACGCCAGTTTCACAATCATCAACCACAGCTGATATTCTGGTTCCCTTGCGTCTGGCACTTTGACAGACTTTAGAAAAATGCCCAGGTTTCCCACATAGTCTACATTGTACATTTTTAGCAGGGCAAGCCCGACCCCCTTTTGGTGAGGGGAGTATCTGCACCTAAAACATATGTTAGACTGTTTAAAAAAAGGAGACTGTTGCAACTGGTTAGCCGGTGATGGGAGTGAGGAAGCAGAAGCTTTAAACACCCTCTCCTTGTCAGCTTTGGAGAGGACAGCATTGACCTGTACAGTGGATTTATCCTCAAGTTCTCTTACTGATTTGATTGACATCTCAATGCTCTTTGCAGTCCTGGTGGTTTCAGTTAAAAAATGGATGCCTAAAGAAAGCAACTTCTGCTTGATGGACCTGTCAGTACAATGGCAGATGAATTGATCATGAATGAGCTGCTCTGCAAAGTTCTCAAATTGGCATTCCGCTGCGAGCTTGCGTAGGGCAGAGATGTGTGTATCAATGTCCTCTGTAGGTTTTTGCTCTCTTTTGAAAAACTTGTGTCTCAACACCACCAGACTGGGAGCGACATCAAATCTTTGAAGCAGCTTCTTCACGGCATCTTCATAAACATCTAGTTCAACCTCCCCTTCGCCCCCAAGTAGGTTTCAAAGGCATCATGCCACTGCCTCCATTTAATAGGTGGGTCCCCTGGTGTCTCCAAAAAGGGTGGCGGAGGATTCACAGACTGCTTTATATATTTTGAAGCAATCCTCGTTGTAAGGCAGCTCCAACACAAATGCACAATTTCCTTTCTTTAAAAAGAAAATGTATCTCCTTTATATGTAAAAACAAATTTGCAATAGTGTAAGGGTAATGTCACTGAGACACCATTACGAACCCCCTTGAAACAAATTGCCACATGAACCTTTGAGAATGCCTGAAGCGTAGATTATTTGAAAACAGAACTTCAATGCAATTTTTCCCAACCTAAACCAATTGCATAAGATGGACGCCGGTTTTTCCCTCTGTTTCTAAGGGTAAAAGGCACTTCCACTGATGCTTCGATGCTTAACTTTCCTTCCCAAAGAGTCAAAATGGCCCGTTAATTTTCCTTTCTTTTTTGAGGAGATTGGGCTTGCCTGATAAGGTACGCGTCCACGACACATGCGCAGACGGGCTTACTTTGGCCAAAAGAATAATGTACACCTCTCACAGCAGTTCTGGTAGAACCCTCACAGCCAGTGACAGTGCCAATGACCGTATAGCATGGTGCAGCCACTATGCGTTCAACACAGCTGGTTCAGACGCTGCGCCAAAGCAGGTTGACTCCGCTTCATCCTTCGCAGCTTGGAGCAGATGAGAGTTGCAGGCTTGCGCAGTGCCATACTGAGGTTAACAGCTGCACTTGGGGAAGAGAGGCAGCGGTCAGCCACACGGAGCGAGTAGCAGGCATAGCCAACGGTAGCCATAGATCAACGTTAATGTTCAGACCCAACAGCTGACCCTGGTGAGTTTGCAGTGTCGAGACAGTGCTTGCACAACGAGTTCGAACCAGGGGTACACAAGTCCAGCTCGTCGCCACATGAAATAAATGGCAGACGACGAGAAATTAGCCCAAACTCTTTAATGTAATGATAATACAAGTACCGCTGGCAGCTTCAGGCGAAAAGAGAATTCAAACCGCCACTCTCTGAAACACGAAGACAGCAGAGTTCCAACAGAGAATAGAGGGGTTAAAGAGATAAACACTACAATTGTGTTTGAATTAATCTCAGCTAAGTGCAAATTGGTCATGGTCCTGCTCCAACAGAAACAGTCTAGCCCTGAATACCGGACCAGGGGGCATATGTATCAACATCACCATTTGCGATTCTCAAATAGCGATTTTTAAAGAATCGCTATTTGAGAATTGCAAAACGGGATGTATTTAAAAAATTGCAAACTTTTTGCGATTTCTTAAAATTCCTTAATTGCGATTAGCAAATTGCGAAATCGCAATTAAGGAATACCTGCCCATTCATTTCTATGGGCCAGGAGACCCATAGGAATGAATGGGAAGTAATTCTCAAATAGCGAATCGCAATTTGCTAATCGCTATTTGAGAATAATTTCAAAGGTGCAAGGGTGTCATGATGACACCCTGATGCACCCCTGAACTTAGCATGTGTGTGCATATGGCGCACATACATATGCCCTAAGGGCATGTATGAGCGCCACGTAGCACTTTGTAAAATTCAAAAAAGTGCTTTTTGAAAGGAAATCGCAAATTACCACCAACTGGAAGTTGGTGGTAATTTGCGATTTCTTAAGGATAATTCGCACAACTTGGGTGCTTTTTACATATCATTTAAGAAATCGCAATTTGCGATTTCTTAAATGCTTACGCAAAATTAAGAAATCGCTAAATTAGCAATTCCTTAATTTTGCGATGGGATTTGGCTCATACATCCCGATTACCGATTTTTTAATCGCAAACGCTGTGATTTTGCGAATCGCAGCTTTTGCGATTAAAAAATTGTTTGATACATATGCCCCCAGGTTCTGTCCAGATTGTAATACAAGCTTGGTTGAGCTTTTTGTGCCTTGTCAGTGTGGTGCAACTTGAGTGCAATTGTAAAGTTAGCACAGGGATCACGTCTGGGCATTACTGTCAGACTTGGGTGTCTCAATTAGATAAACCCAAAATTCTGGGGGCGGGGTGAGGGATTCTTACATTAATCTTTGCCACTAGTAGTCACTGACATTTACTAGGATAATCTCAAATGCTGATCCTGCATTCACTATGCCACCAGAGTCAAGCCAACCCTCACTGATAAGGTCCTAAAGGAAGAAGCCAGTTTGAGGACTGCTTATGTTTACACCTGGAGGGTACCTGACTGGGCAGTTAAAAATTGACTGTTCTTAATGGAGCAATACCAAGGCTGAACTGAATATGGCTGGTCTCTGTTTAGAGTGGCACGGTGGCAAAAAGCACAACGGACAAAGATGCTGCAACAGTAATAGCCAGTAGCTGAGATTAATTGAAGCATACCAGCCATCACTTTTTTGTCTTTCTAATACAAATCAGTTGTGGCAAATTAAGAGTTTCCATAGGGGAAAAAAAGTGTGGTGAAGTAGGCTGTGTGTACCTGCCATATCTTCTTGCATTCGAAAGGGGAAAAAGGGCAGCACGAGTCAGTGCAAGTTGTATCACTCTCTATTCCGTGGGGGATGGGCACTTCCAGACATAGGCTAAAACTTAGTGGGGCAGATCTATGTCGGAGATGCGCCACTTTTACGCCGCCGTTGCGTCACTTTTGTGACGCAGCGGCGGTGTAAACCCTGCGCCACGTTGCGCCATATTTACATCGTGACGCATCTATGGAGATGCGTCACGATGTAAAGCCCTGCGCCACGTAAAACCTGCGTCAGGTTTCACGTGGGCGTGTCGACATAGGGGGGGGCGTTCCGTCGCAGGAACGCCCCTGAAAAGTGACTCAGTCAAATCTATAAGATTTGACTGAGTCACTTTCCCAACGCTGATGCGCCAAAACCCTGCGCCTGCTTGAAGCAGGCGTAAGGCTTAACGCACCATGTTAGGGATAGGGTTGGTTGGAACAGTGCTGGAGTTGCGTCGCGCTTGCGACGCAACTGAAGCACTGCGCCAACCTTACGCCATTGGATGCGTCACGCATCTGTTTATTCCTGCGCCATGATGCGCCGCATTATAAATGCAGCGCATCATGTGTGGCGCAAGGGTAAACTTGCGTGACGCATCATTCCTGGCGCATCCTTGCTAATTTGCAGGGATGCGCCAGGCAACATAAATCTGCCCCAGTAAATTTTGGACAGACAATTGCTTGACAAAATGACGTAAAGTGACACAAAGCACAGAAAGTGCAATTTTTCAACTTTTGTAAGCAGGCTATATTTTTTGTGCCAATCGTTTCCAGGAGCACAGCGATAAATGGCTTTGAACAGCGTGAACCTCTGATAATGAACACACTCATGACTCAGCTGCAAATCATAACTGCTAAAGACACACACAATAGTGCAATTTAGCCTTGCCTGGAATACAGGCTAAAAAACAATGGCCCAAAGTTAGGGTTCTCAAAATCACATATTTTTTTCGGCAGATAACATCAGTACTTTTTGTTTGCAAATTGTTACACACATTATGTGATTTGCCCTTGGGCAGTCATCCACATGAAGAAAATGTTACTTGGCTCTAGAACAAAAGTCGTGCAAAATACCGCATGACAGCCTGTGCTCCGGGCCACAATGCTCAATGGCATTTAGGGGCATATTACCAAGGATCTTATGCCGCAGAGAATTCCAATAGAAGCCAATGTTCTGGTGTGAACATGGACTTCTATTGGAATTCTCTGCGGCATATTATCAAGCCCATTATCGCCGCTTTAGCGTCAGTTTCCTGCCGCTAAAGCGGCGATAATTGTAGCGCCGTTTCTTGATAATATACCCTTTAGTGTCGCGCAATTATGGCGTTACTTGCATTTGCGGGATTAGGCACCTCCTCAGGACGTGACATGTAAAAACGATGCTGTACAATTTTGTACGTTTGCACAATGTAGTTGATTTTACGCTGCTGTTACGCGCATTTTAGCGAATCTACCGCCCTAGAGTAATAATACAATGCCTCTCCTACTAGGAATTTTAAGAGATTAATTGTCCGAATGCATGATACCATATTTAATGCAACAGTGTTGGCTCTCAGGATAGCCCAACAGTTGTTACAGGACTTCTTTTGAAATCACAGAACCCGACTTATTTCAAGAAGGTGCTATGCTTTTTGATTGAAATATTAGCAATGGCAGGCTTACAAAGGAGACTGAAAGACGAGCACACTTCTGTTTAGCATAATCTCGTGTGCGAGGTAGTGTTAAAATAAAGGAGTAAGATATGGGAGGAGGCAGGAGTAAGTGAGTTTGAGGAGCTGGAATAAAAAATCTTTAAAGCATCCATTCTCTTATGTAGCGAGTGAATTAGGAATTCAAAGGCCTGGTGCTTTTTGTAAATATTTGCAACTTCAAGCGGAAACAAAACCGTTCTTTCCATCTGCAACCGCGTAATCTGTTTGCTCAACAACTGCCAAGCAGATGCTAGCAGTAAAGAGATTTGCGAGCATAATGTTGGCAAGTCATTCCTAAAATGAAGAAGTGATTTGTACGCCTCATTTACTAATTGTCATCCATAGAGATAATGATCTGTGTTTGTAATTTGGAGAACCTTTCAGTTGCGGTAATAAAGGTGTAAAACAAAGCACCTAATCGGAGGCATCCACCAGTTGAAGAGCTCAATGTAGCAAAAAAACATTACCAGAAAAAGCTGAAACCCCATTAGCATGGAATCCAAAACATCTTGACATCTTCTATAGAAACGCGTTGACCCAAATTTCATTAACTAAAATAAATAATTTCATATTTTTGTGAAAGTAGAAAGAGACATTTTGATTATTCGCATAGTTTCTATTTAGCGAAACATGATAATAAGATGCCAATTTATTGGGAAGTGTAAAAAGCATGTAGCACAGAACAACAATACATTAGGAATATGTTTTCAACTGTTTAAATGACTATGGGTTCACCTAACCCACCATCCCACTTCTATCCAATTTACCACTGTAAAACAGGAAAGAGTGGGTGGCAGAAATTGAACAGAACAATTATGGAAAGCTATGATAACTAAAGTTGACCCACAAAATGTAATTTAGGGACCGCTTTATATGTTGGTGCTGGTGTGTATACTCTGTCGCAATGGTGACAGAGTGTACATAAACTGCAACATAATGGTCCGTCTGCCCGATTTATTGAGGATGGACTGTAGGTTTGGCCATGGCAGTGACTACTCCGTCTCCTAGCCAAACCTCTCTGACGGCCCAACGAAGCAGTGGCCATCTGAGAAATGGCTCCATGTCTGCCTCCCCAATTTAGATGAGCGGTCATGGAGCCATTTTTTTCTCTCTGTCA
Source organism: Triturus cristatus (assembly GCF_964204655.1). NCBI lineage: Eukaryota > Metazoa > Chordata > Amphibia > Caudata > Salamandridae > Triturus > Triturus cristatus. The sequence goes on along the minus strand of NC_140588.1, from coordinate 399,966,564 downwards.
CCACCAGGCAAACCCTGGCGGTGAGGAACAGTAAAATGTAAATTATGCTCCACCGCCATGGCAGAAGTCTCCCATGGTGACGGGAACATACTTTTTTTAGTTTGAAAAAGAAAATCCTGGTTTGGGATTTGCCTTTTCAAAATTAAACATTAAAACTGTTTGGTGCAGGGTTGTATCATGCTGACGTAACCGTGAACCAAACCGCGATTTGCACTGACAGGAACCGCTGTGGCAGCAGTTCCTGACAATGCTATATAAATCACTGCCAACTTGGTGGTCATTTATAAATTAAGGAGCTAATTTATGAGCACCTTGTGACACTGTTGCACCGCCGGTGCGTCACTTTTCGTGATGTAGCAGTAGCGTAAATAATGCACCACGTTGCGCCATATTTACAAACTGACGCATCTAGGCAGATGCTTCACTTTGTAAACCACTGTGCCACATTTTACCTGCATCAGGTATAATGTATGCATAGTGGGTGTTCCCCCGCAAGAATGCCTCGTAGATGTGGTGCAGTGAAATCTACCAGATTTCACTGCGCCACTTCTAGGATGCCACTGAGTCAAAACCTTATGCCTGCCTCATAGCCGGTGTAAGGGAGACTCAGTGCAATTGGTAGAGGCCTCCCCATGCATTGCTGGAGTTGCGTCATGCTTATGACACAAATCCAACAATGCTTGAGTTTTGCACTGACAGATACATCAGGATTCCTGACGCATCTTTCAATCCTTGTGACATGGAGCGCCCTATGGTAAAGACAGCACATCCACGGTTTCACAAGGAGGGCGCAGTGAAAAGTGTTGCATCACTGTTTTACCGCAGCTATGGAACACTTTTCATAAATGAGGCGCTGAGAAGGCGGTCCCCCACCAGGGGACAGAATAATCTACTGCGTCCGCCTGGCAGAACAATAGATCATCTGCCAAAACATAAATCACCCCCTTAGTTTGGTAAAATAATCCATATTGTTCTCTCTATTAAAGTCTCTCGGACTGTATCAAAAAAGCATTTATAAGTAGGAGAAGTACTACAGGATAATTCTGTTACATAATCTTACAAACCTTTGGGAACTAAGCCCGCACCCTCCAATATCGTAATAGTGGATTTGCAAAGAGAGCTCACAACACCTCAAGTTGGCATGATCTTTATGCATACACACGTTTACATCACCACTGAGTTTTAAAACTATGTAGGTCAACTTATCTTCAGCCGCATTGCTAGGAGAGTGAGACACCCTCTCCTTCTAAATAGCCCACGAGGCCAAAGTGTAAAATGCCAGTCATTGACATTAAATGCAAAGCACTAGACTGCAGTGACTCCGAATCACTAAAAGGAGACTCCAGCTGTGTATTCCTACCTGTCAAATGTCTGATATCTACTCCTGGTCATTTCTATGATGGAAATGGTGAATGGTGAATGAACACTTCCGAAATTGGTTGAAGGGTGGGGTTGTCCTCCAGGAAAAAAAGGACACAGTGAGATTGCCCTCACTCAAGACATTTCCACGTGTTGGCTAGTAAACTATATAAAGATCTGCATGAGGAAATTCCCTTGTATTTGCCTGAATGTATGTTTAGACTTATTTGTAAACCAGATGCTCCATTTTAAATTCAGCAACTTTTTCATAAAATTGTAAAACGAAGCTAATTTCTCAAGGTAATACCTACCAGCAGAGTAAATATGCATTTATCTGAAGCGCCTGCTTTAAAATCACCATATTCTCTATTACCGACTTTATGATGCTAACATTTAAATGTCGTGGGTACCTGAGCGACGGTAGGTTTTGGATTATAATGTTACTCGGCAGGTACGCTGGTGAGATTGATCACATTTTTATATGTGACATTAAAAGAACTTCGCATGACACTTTAAAATATACCACATATATTTGGTTTTGAATTTAACACGTGACTTTCATAACATTAGGGCAGATATATGCACATTTTCTTCAGCACTGAATAATGATCATGCTGATAAAGAAAAGATTATGACAGAAGATGAAACATGATCTTCCTCGCAGCTAAAATTGTATGTCTTTTTCCATATGATGTTGTCTTTCATTTCTTAATATAGTTGGTCAGTGATTTATGTCCTTGGCTTTCCGGTTTGCAATTTATCAGTTTACTATTTTAGTGAACAAGTGGACTTATACGAATATATTTATGCTCTATTTACTTGAAATAAATGGAACTTTGAGACATATTTGTCCTGTGGTAAGTTTGATAAAAAAAATAGCAAGGTTTAGTTTTAGGGAGAGAGTCATTAAAAAGCAAGGAACACTCATCAATTAATTTGTTGGGAATATTTATCTAGCACCAGACAAGTCAATTTCCAATCACTTTCTAGTGTTTTGATATGGAATGAAGCATGAAAATATGTGAAAGTGTTTATAATTATTGTTAGTGTAATTTTCTGATTACTTATTTTTTTCATTACTCCGAGGTCAGCCTTCTTCATCACACTCTTGGCATGTGAATATAGGGGCTGATTACGATGGCGGATGGAAATAGTCCATCCGCCATCATATCGATGATTGGGATCGCCCGCCTACAAGGCAGCGGTCCTACCTGGGCCAATTATAATGCGTCTGCCACCGTGGCAGTCGCATTGACCATGTTTTGTACTGCGGCAGGTGCTGTGCTCTGCAGCACCCGCCGCAATACAAAACAGAGACCCCACACATATCCCTCACTACGTGGCAGGTGCCATGCAGTGCCTGCCACATGGTGCAGGGAAATGTAGGGGGGCACCATAGGTGCCTGCCAGTGCCCATATCTGAGGTACGGGGGGAACAGGGCTTGCTATGGAGCCCCAAAGTCCCTTTCCGCCTGCTTTTTCATGGTGGGTTACCCGCCATTAAAAAGGTAGGCGGATACGGACACGGACATCATAATCCCTATGGCGCTGCCTAGCAGGCACCGCCAACGTTGTAGGGATATGATTCCCCTCCAACAGTCTGAAGGGCTCCTTGAACCGTCATTCCGACTGCCAAAGACACACCTGCCATCGTAATGTGACGGGCGTAAAACCTGCTTACGATGGCGGCTGTCGGAGGCGGTTTCTTTGCCATCGTAATCAGGCCCATAGTCTTTATCCTGGGCACAAGCAACACATTTGCCCCTATTGAAAAAATCTATATAAGCACCAACTATTTCCTCCCTGGAATAACCTCCTTCCACAGAATATTTTGCAGGTACCAAGCAAGCGACAACAGAAGTCAACACTGAGGGAAGGCTGGAATGAAGAATAAAGAAATCTGTATTTAAATAATGAAGTTTACTGGTAAGTAATCAGAACATTACCATCTCATCTGCCTATCTCATCACAGCCCCACCATATAAGGATGTGCCAAATAGTTAAATCAGACACTATCCACATGAAGCCAGAGAAAAACAACTCTATGAAGACCTGTGACAGCTATCAGGAACTCTGCAGAGTGAATACCTCACCACTCAACAAGGAATACCACTCCACCAAACCAGGCCTGGGACTGCCAGTGAGAAGCACCGCACATGCCGCTCAAAGGCAGGGGCTGCTTTCTTACCAGGAGTCAATGAAGCCATGAGTGGAACCCCCCACCATGGGACCATTAAGAGTAACCCCAAAAGAGGCTTGAAACCAAAGAAAAGATGTAGAGTGACAAACAGGAAAAGGGGGAGCCTTGCACAAAAAGTGGCTACAGGAGACTAGCGGTAATTTTGCAGTTTGTGAACAATGGCCAGACCACCTCCAGGTCTGTCCACCCTATTGAGTCTGAGGATAGCATAACCTGAAGGAATCGCATCAACCAAGTCAGGACCTGACGAGGAGTTCACCCATGTCTCCGTGACGAAAACCCAGTCCGGGTCATGTGTTAACACAAATTTAGCAAACGCCATGTCATGCTTACTTAAGGGCCTAGGGTTGATTAGGAAGTCTTTAAGGTTATTTGTTTATGTTTTGTCTCCAACTTGAGGATAGCATCATATAATTCTGCTAGTAGGAGTTTATGAAAATGAAAAAAAGTAGTATGTGCCATAAACTTGCCCCGTATCACTGCCTTAGCAGGGTCCCAAATCATGACCCAAAGAGATCCTCAGTCAGGTTCTCGGCAAAGTAGCCTTCCAGCCCTTCTTTGATATTGGAACGGAGAACCAGTTTGAGGAAAGCGATCTCGTTCATTTTCCAAGGTCAATATTATTATGATCAAGGTAACACGGTTGAAAGTGATGGTGTGACCGGAGCGTGATCAGATAACACTTGAGACCCAATAGTCGTGCTGTCTACTCTGGAAAAAAGGGTGGCCAAAACCAAAGAGAAATTAATATGGTAATAAGATGTATGTGCATTTGAGAAGTAAAAATAATCCCGATTATCAGGATGAAGATGACAACAAATATTCACTAAATTAAAATCTGTAACACTCTGGGTCAAAGACTGCAGAGGATGGGACGCTCCCCACAAGGAGGTCGAGCGGCCTAAGGCTGGGTGTAAAATCCACTGCATAGTCCCCCGCCCAGAATCAATTGATGGCCGAAGGCAGCCCCCACAGCTGGGAACGGAGCAGAAAAGAAGTGAGCCTTGTGATCCAACGCTATCCAAGTTCACAAAGGACCAAAAGACCTGGCTCTTCGACAGATCTCCTTGAATATCCAGGATCTGTGCCCCCCGTGCCTTGAGACCCACTCGGGTGAGTAGCTGCACTTAACAAGCCTTTGATTGATTGATTAATTGTGATCTCTTGGGTCCAAAAATAGAAGCTATGGAGTAGGAGGTGATATCTTCCAAAATACAGATCATCACCCATCTCCCCTCTTTATGCTTATGTGTGAAGGTCACCTCCAGCTGCACACCTGCCTGAATAAGAATCGCAACCCCTTTAGTCTTGATAGAAGCAGAAGAATGGAACTGACTGGGAAAAATGCACAACTTGAGCCTAGAAATCCTTCTGGATATTGAGGGACCAAAAACATAGCAGCAAGTCAACTGCCATGAGATTGATAAGACCAAAGTGATGGCTGTGCGGGGACACCCAGCTGGGACCACCCTGTACAAACTAAACCTTAAGGGAAAAAGAGAGGTCAAAGCAAGTTACATCAGTAGCATACTAGATCAGAGAAGCGAGTCAACAAAGGCTGTTTGTGATCATTTACAGTACATTGTTCATGTTTTGTCAGCTAGTTCTTGCTGACGTCTCTGCGATGGCCAGGTGCAATGTTTCCACCACTCATGATGGGTAGGTTCTGGAGCACTTGTGGGTTCCCCTGACATAGACAATAATTCCAACAGATGCAGGGCATTTCCCACAGAAGAGAAAGTCACTGGGTTGTCTTGGTGACAGAAAATAATTTCAAAGGGGAAGCCCCAACGGAAGGAATTGTCAAGGCTGCGCAGATGGTCTGTAACTGGCTTAAAAGACCTACGCTTCATTGAGTGTGCGTTGACAAATCTTGGTAGAGGTGCAATGTCGAAAATTTGTAGACCAGCATATCTTTATTTCTAGCAGCCCTCAAGATGTCATCTGTGATTAAAAAAAAGTATACCCAGACCAGAACATCAGGGGCAAGATTATTGCTAACTTGATAAGCGTTAGGGACTCTATAAACCTGGTCAAGTTTGGTCGATTGGTCATCTGGTTCTGCTAACAAGATGAGAAGCAGGCCCATGACATAGTCCCACAGCAACGAGACAGTCACAGATTCTGGACTACCTTGAATGCGATCATTGTTTCTGCGGTATCTATTTTCATTATCATCTATTCATTATGTAAAAGATCATACCGTCGTTCAAGCTATTGGACACTAGTACTGAGAATATCCGATTTGTGCTTCTCCTCTGTCGTCTCGTGGTCATCTACCCTATGATTGATCTTTTGCAGATTTTAGTCAAGTTTGGTAACAGCAGTGTTGAACTCCTTTTTAATCGCACCCAAGTCTTTGCGAAATTTGTCCACCATTTCACGTATATCAGCCTTTGTCACCAAGGCTGTCCCATAGGGGACAGTCATTTGGGAGGGAGTCCGCATTGCCATTACAACTAATTCTGAAGCATTGAGTTTGGAAGAGTGTTAGAAAAACTCAGTGATGCTCAGACCTTTGGGGTAGCTTACCTTTCTTAGCAGGCATCAGCAGTGACAGGGAATCCTGGGAGAGAGGGGAGAGAGGGGGCAGAGGGGGCAGAGGGGTTCTCAGTGGAGTCAAGCACAGTTTATTATGATGCTATTGATGCACTGGAGCTTTGGGGGACTTTTTGTTAGCTATCTATCTACACCAACCACTATACCATAATCCGAAGCGTAACTCTTATGACAGGCCCATAAGTCATTGTTTCACAGTTAGCAATATCAAAGATCCTCCGATGAATCTTTGGTAGAGCTAAAAGGGACTAAATAATAAAAGACGGCATGCTATTTCTCCACGAGGACCTACAATGAAGAAATACGCTAAACATTTGTCATTATAATCATATCTAAATAATTCAATAACTCTGAAATAAAGGCAGACACTATTCTTTCTATTAGTTTCTTGTTATTTCATAATATGAATGGTCAATCACAAAAAAGATACAACTAGAATTCCATAAATTGGTTCATAGAATACAGAACAGATTCACAATATTCATCACATATCATTAAAAAAACATCAGACTATCAGGTATAGAGGAGTAAGGGAGAGTGAAAAGCATCATTGGAACAACAGCTCACTTACAAGATGCTCGTACTCGAGTACGCCGGCGTGGGAGTCGTAGACATAATAGCGATTGAACTAGAAGTTGGCTACACGAATCAGGACAAAGAACAACGTTATTGAATACTCCCTTAGGAACTTTACCCACGCTGGAGGATCGTGTGGGTCGGAAGTATCACCACACGCTAATAAGTACTAAAAGAATCCTACTAAGCCTTGAAAAAGTCGTATGTACAAATATACAGAGACGACGAAACACGTGTTGGCATTTGGGCTTTGGAACAGTCACAGTACCTTACATTAAAGAAGGATCAAGACAAAGAATTAAAAAGACTGAAGAATCGCATTTATTTTGCGTCAAGATTTCGTTTCCACAATAACTTACTGTACTACTGTTATATTATACAATTGTTTTGTGCTTAGGAATCTTGTGTATGTCACTTACAAGATGAAATACTAGTGCACGGTGTGCAATTATTTTGAAAAGCTAACTCCACGGCTGTTAAAGTATAGGAAGGGCAGCACCATCAGCCGATGATGTGCAAAGTCTCCAGGAAAGTCTCTTATGAGCAGTAGGAACTGCCAGCCAGAGAATCAGGAATCAGCACGACATGCAGCATACCACGTACGCAGGACAGGTCACCATTTTTTGAACGAGCCAAGGAGCATTTTACCACAGGAATCTTTATAGTACACTACTTCCTTTCTTCAGCTCAAATGTTGCTTTCTCTACTCTCTACAAACATTTTCATTCGTTAAACACAATGGTGTGGCTGTCTTCTAACAATGACTTAAGTAATATTTCTAAACACTCTTTGTCTAAAAATTATACAATTTCCAAGAGAGGAAGAAGGAAGAACCTAGATACATTTGTATAGTAAATCTAGCAATAGTTACATTCATGCCATCTACAGCCCTCGCCATCTACGGTTTTCTTCATTCTAAGGAAGTATTAGTTACTTTTTCCATCAAGGGTAGAAAGCACCGGAGCATGGTAGGACATCCCCTAACAAACATTTGCTGAGGCCTATGAAATATTTCTAAAATCCTACACTACTTTCATGAAGAATAAAAGCAGATTCTTTGTCATTTATTTTTCTGCAGTTAGGAAGACCGAATAACATTCAGTTAGCAATATTCACATTATTTTAGCTAGGAAAAAATCAACTATCTTGCCTTGTGCACATTTTCTCATGTTATACACTCTTGTGTTATACTAGTAGTTGTGTGTATATTATAAAAATACATGCATTTGAGGGAAATTCATTGAGCAGATGTTATATTAAAAATTTGTGTTCTATCACTATGCTATGCTATGCTTTGCTATGTAGGTTTATAAAGCGTACAGCTACCTGAAGGCTTCCCAGCACTGAGTGAATCAAAAAGTGTATCCTATCAGGAGCTGATGCCTAATTAACTAATGAGGGTAGAGCCAAGTTTTGAGCCTTTTTCTGAATTTATCTCATTTGGTTCTATTCTTAATTCTTTTGGCATCCCCCATCTGGATCTATGAACACATGGAATTTTCAGGAACCTTACGTTAGTAAATCATAGACTTCTATTGGGGACATATGCAGATAAAAAGGACCCTGATCAAGGGAGGGTCTCTAAGGTTCATACTCCTGTGGGCCAAAAAGAGGGCCTTAAATTTTATCCATTGCTCTACTGGAAGCCAGTGCAGGGAGGAATGAATAAATGAATGAATGAATGTATGTATTGGCATATTTACTTAAAATCATTGCAAAACCGCGACACAGTATCAAAATTAATGTTTAAAACCATGTCTCACATCTTCTTATTCTCGTATCAAATTGTGTATCAAAATAACATTTAAAACAGGTCTCATCGTGAAATGGGGTTTTACCCTTAAAATACGTAGGTTAAAATTACGATTGAAATGTACGGATCCCTTATATAATCATTGACTATGGAAAAAAGAGTGTAATTGATGCATTACTGTTTTCACAGGCACCTCATATTCCTTTTTCTGGAGAGGGAGCCTAACTGTTTGTCCCCTTCAGTGCCGACAGGAATCACTACAATTGAAACCGCACAGTTTGCATCTGTATTGTTTACAATTAGGACTCCTCGAGACATGTTCATGTATTTGCCAAATTTTGCCAGGTCTGAGGGCACTGTGCAGGACTGGGGCAAGGCCACTGCACCAACACATTTTCTGATACCATGCCATAGAAACATTGGTTTTAACAATTTACTACAGTGTTTGAGTAGGGCAGGGCAGCAATATATTAGATTTACTAACGATTCTGCACTGTAGTTACACAGTCTGCATTTGGTTATGTTACTCAGGGATTTCCAGCCGGGTTCTGTGAAAATCTTCTGAGCACTTCCTTCCTAGAGAGTTGTTAATGTCTGGCTGGATGGTGTGACTCATATGCTTTCATTAGGCCTACCAACCCTCCGATATCCTTGAGTCTAGCTATGTTTTCCTTCCTTGATATCTGGGTGATTTGGTTATTTAGTGCCTTCATTATTCCTGAACAGTTTAGTTCCTCTTGGGACCAGCATGCTGTGGATAGACCCAACTCAGCGAAGGTCTCCAGACAGTACTTCTGCCATTGATTCCCATTCAAATATCGTTCAGAGTACCTCCTTAAAGGATCCTTTCTTAGGCACTTGCATCAAAGTTACAATTTGCGATTACCATATAGCGATTATTAAGGAATCGCAATTTGGCTGGTGCAAATGCCTTTGCATGTAGGAATCGTCCAAAATTTTCGATTCCTTAACATTAGCTATTAGCGATTCGGAAATTGCGAACCGCTATAAGCTGATGTGACTACATTAATTTCTATGGTCCTGGAGGCCCATGGGAATGAATGACTTTACATTCGCTAATAACGATTACCAACTGGTAATCGCAAATAGCAAATGCAAATCCACGGGTGCCCGGGGGCCTAAGGCCCCCGTGAAGCACCCCACAAAAACGGTAATTAGCAACTTGAAGTTAATGGTAATTAGCGTTTCCTAAATGCACAGTTCGCATTTAGAAAAGGCTACATGCATCGGCATTAGGGAAATCGCAAAATTTGATTCCCTAAATACATTCACAATTTAGGTAATCGCTAAAAATTGTGATTACCTAAATTGTGAGTGACAAAACTACATGCATTGTATACGGCCTTTTCCCATTTGCAAACAGTCTGATTCTGAGAATCAGCGCATTTCTGAACGGAAAAAGGATTAATGCATGTGCCCCTTAGTGTCTTAAACCAGAATTTTACCAAGGTGCTCCTGTATTCGTATTTTTGTTGTACCAGGCCAAACTCAAGATGAATCTAGGCATTTTGTGTGTATTTGGGGAGCCCAAAAAGCCTTTAATAGCACAGGCACTGGGCTTTTTCCATGATCTTTGCCATCTTACCTGGGAATGCAAGTGATGCATACGCAGCAACGGCGAGCAATTTAGATTTTGTCACTCTCCTCATAGATTTCGTGGTAGGGCTATGTAATTTGCAAGTCTGCCTTTCCTTTAATATTTAGCCACGCTCATAGATGGTGGTATGCTCTTTCTGTTGCTATGTTATTGCTGCCCAGTCTCCACTTAATTCACACTTTCTTTGAATATTTTCTAAACACCATGACTTTTGTTTTACAGGGATTAGCCACAAGCTTGTTTTCCTGGTTGTAGATGTTTAATGCATTCACACCTCTTTGTAAGCCTACTCTGGTGTGGTCGAGAATCACCAGGTCGTCGACATACTGGAGCACGTGTAGACATTGCTTTCCGATTTTCGTAGTTACGGAACTTGCACCTTGGAGGATTTCCGCAGGTGTAAAGGTTGAAGAGTGTTGGTGCTAGAACTCAGCCGTGCTTTAGACCTCGATCTGTTGACAGTTTATGCGTGACCATGTCCTTTGCCAGTTTGATTCTCACCCAAGTTTTGTTGTACAGTTGGTGTACAATGAGGTAATTGTCTTCAGTAATTTACCAGGGATCTTCCAGCAGGACAGTTTATGTCATAACCTGCTTCGGTTTACACCATCAAAGGCTGCTGAATAGTCTACAAAGCATGCAAATACCGGCAGGTTGTTTCTGGAATTTGCCTGTTGTGTCAGGAACAAAAGTGTCATTATATTATCGATAGTGGAACAGCCTTTTCGGACTCCAGTTTGATATAAAGGTAATAGTCCATTGCCTGCCACAAAGTACTGGTGTATGCTTTACCATCGATGTCTAACAGGGTGACAAGCCTATAGTTTTTTGGGTCTGTTTTGGCTCCCTTCTTATAAATTGGCTGCAGTAACGAGCTGTGCCAGAAATCCAGTACGCCCCCCTAAAGCTCTGCATTCCCTATTCAAGGGTGATAGCAGCTCCAACCACCCCTTGGGATCCTGTTTGACAAGGCCACCTGGTAGGCGGCAGGGGGCAGGGGCTCCGTCCCTTTTAATCCTTTTTATGACCTTTAAGATCTCTTACCGTTCCTGTGCTGAGCCTGCCTCGTGTGTCTGATCTTCATCCTCCGCATCCGCCCCTACTCCCAAGGAGACCTCCTGGTGCTATAGCCTCTGAATTTCGTTGTGTAAATCTCTGCAGTGTGGGCCAGATAGGCTTCTGCTGTAACTGAGTTCCGCCTGTCCGTTTTTTTGCTTTCAATCTTGGCTATGTAGTCCCAGAATTGCTTCTGTTTGTTGGGTTTGCACAAGTCAAATAGCTTGATCCATTCCTACTCAATCGTCAAGCATTTTTGTTTCCATATAAGGTGTGTGTGGTTCCAATGGGCTTCTTTGTAAACACTCTTAGCTCCCAGGGAACCACGTTTTTGGTATGCCTGTGAAGCCTGTCTGAGAGTGCGGGTGCTGTCCTTCAACCCTTTGTTGTATTCCCTGATTTGTTCTTGGTTCCCCACCGTCTAGTGGGCTATGTTCCTAGCCCCTTTCAACAGGGCCACCTGCAATTCTTCAGTCCAGGTGGCCCATCTCTGGATACCTGGGGAGAGAGGCTTACTGTGTCCCTTCTGCGCTAATCCCACCTTCCAAGACTCCCAATTCGTAACCGTGAAGTGGTTCCATCTGATCCTCCTCACTAATTTATGCTCCCCTAACCCTAGTGTGTCAATTATAGGCACCAATTCTTCACGACCTTCGCTCTGGAAATTAAATTCTTAGGTAAGCATTGCATGGCCACTTGTATCGTGTCGGTGTATCAAGAAACCCAGGATCCTATGCCTCATACTTTTTCTAATGAAGGTATAGTCATTTGTTGTTTGATTGTTGAAGGTGAAAAAATTTGATTCCTTGGGACTATGTTGAACGGTTCAGGCCTTAGCTGAGATTAGTCAAAGGGAGCTTGGAAAATTATTGAATGCTCTTTCATCAGGTGTGCCATGTTCGTTATCCGAACTCAGACAGTGAAGATCAGGTTCATATGGGCGTATTCACAGAATACTACCACTAGGATTAAATTGATCTGTTCAGTGTTTGCCAACTTCAGGATCCTGTTGTAATTATGATATAAATTGATAATTAAGAGCTCCTTTCTGGATTTGCCATCCCATAGCCCATTTATCACAAACACTGTACCACGTCCAGTGGTTTCCCGATCTCCTTAATTGAGACATCTAATGCATGTTTAACATAACTTGCAAGGCCACGAGGGCCTGTCGTAAGAGCGTAGTTTCCTGGCTGGTACATGGATACAGCAAAGCCTTGTAAATGGACTACCTTGGTAGCCCACATTTCCTGTAGGCAGAGAATGTCTCCCTCCTGGAATTTTTCCCATTGATGATTCGCTGTTTTGTATGCTTGTGATTCCTGCCACATTCCATCTTATGAGCTTCAGTCTTGGATTGTGTGCTCTTTTTGGCGCTCTGTCAGCCTTTTTTTGTAATGGGATTGCGAGCCTTATTTTGTGTTATTGGTCAAGGATTGATACTTATTGTGTCCTCCATGCGATGTGGTGGCTTTGCTGCATGCCTTACTAGTCTGGGACCTGTGCCAGACTTTATCTACTCTATTTGTTTCAATTACTTTTCTCTTGCTTTGACCCTCTATTTCTCTGAATTCAATTGTGAAGTTGTGTAAGCTGGATAGAATTTCTGAGGGGTGCATCCATCTTAGGAAGCTTTGTGTATTTGAACCATTTCTTTGTTGTTCTATCAAGCCACCCTCTTGTATGTCGAGCGCATGTGGGTATTTTTCATCTTCTACCTCCAGGATCACTATGCCCCATTTTTCAAAGCTGGTCTTCTCCCTTAGGACCAAGTATGCGTGGGTAGATGTCTTCCATGCTGTTAGCGTGCTTTCCATGGTGGGCCTCTGCTTGTTTACCTCAACTGTTATACTAAGGAGGTCTTTGCTCGTTATGTGTGCCAACGAGGGGATGTGATGAAACAATTCCAAGATATTTCCCTTATGGAGGGTGTCCTCTCTTCCATGTGACATGTACTGAGGGCAAAACATGACTTTCTTAAGGCTGCTATATGGGCCCAAGGGTCTTCTTCGACGTTTGTCTGGACTTTTGGGGCCCTGTTTTCTATCGAGTAGTCTTTAGTTCGCTCAGTTGGTGGTTTATCTCTGTTACTCCCTGCTGCCCCTGCTGTCTTTATTTATTTTCACTTCCTTTTGGTCTTCCTGTGACACCTGACAGGCAGCGTCTATGCCTTGGGGTCTTGTTTGTCTCAGGCTCCCTCTGATCGCCACATTCACGGGCATGTGATCATGTTTCGGGCTCCTTCTAACTGCCACTTGGGCTGGGCTCGGCTCAGCTCTATCATAAATTTGGCTGGGGGTTTGATCCGTGCTCGCTCTGTCATCCTCTGAGGATGTTGGTTCATGGACTTGTGTATCCAGCGTCAAGGCCCTTTGAAAATCGTAAAGAGCTTCTTGCTGGGAGGGATTTTGTTCTTGGTGATTTTCTTCCCTATCGTAAGGTGTTGCTCCCAACTTCTTAGTGCTTGAGTTTGCAAAGTCATTTTTTGTCTTTTCTTTAATCTTTTTTTCTCGCGTCTGGACAGGGGTTTGTTATCCTTATTAGTGGGGCTGGTGAGACTTGTGGTGTTAGTGGGTCTAGTCCTAGGGGTCTCTGCCGGTGTGACCATCGTTGAAGCTGGTTGTTAGTAGTCCAGTGAGGCTGATTGTTAGTATTATTGAGGCTGGGAGTGATGGTAATGTTGGGGCTGCTAATTCTGTTTGGCCTGTTCATTTTTAACTTACATGGACTCTGTTGAAGGTTATCTGCTGCTCGAACCTCAGCTGGACATGCTTCTTTTTTAAGGTTGTTGGTCTAGGTTGTACCCGTGAACCTCAATGCTTTCAGCCAAGGCCATATATTCGGCCTTTGTTTTTTTCCAGGATAGCTCTACAGTTGCAGTCCTTTGTGATAGCTTGTTTTTCCAGATTTTCCAGCCTGATCCTTATATTTGTAATGGCCAGGGCTATAGTTTGCATTGTGTACATTTGGACCTCTAATTTATATGACTGCCAGTTGAGGGGGGCGTTCGTGGCTGCCACAAGTATGTCATTGATCGAGGACAGCAAGTTGGCTTGTTCATTAAGCCGGTCCTCACTTGTCTCTGTACCATCCTCCTGTTTGTTTTTCGGTAACCTGTCAGTTGGGTCCCTCCTGCCCAGGAACCAAGATACTTGCTGTTGCTCTTCTTCGTGTGACCGTGCCTTGGGACTATCTCTGCAGGCGTCCTCCCACCCACTTGAGTTCTGTGTGCAGGTTTGGGTAGGATCGAGTTCTATCATGTCAGCGACCACAGCTGCTACATTAGCTGGTGGGCCTCGCGTGTCTATCACCGGCACTCTGTCAACTGTCCGTTGGAATGGACTGGAGCTCGGCATCTTTAAGATTGATTAGCTATATAACTCAAGCTCCTTGCAGGGCATGACTGTCAATTCTGAGGAGAGCTCAATCACACTTGTCTTCCATGCTTGTCTGTGGGCTTGGGTGAGTGATAGAAATGGGACCCTTGATGGTATTGTGCGTACCCCACGCAGTGCCGTCATCAGCTCCCAGTCCAGCCTCTCGAGCCTGTGCAGGTGTGTCCCCTCTGACCTGTGGTGTTTGTTGTTGCTCACCTATCACTGGTATGGCATCCTTTTGACTGTGGTTGTTCTCAGGTATTAACGGCAGGCTTGGATTTGGGCATTATGTCTACTCTCCTATAGTAGTTATCCAAGGTTATTAGCCCCTTTTTGTGTGCTCTCTGGGGCTCCCCCCCTTCCTCTCAGCTGACGGCCATTGCCCCTTTTTACCATAGTTGCCGGTCTTCTCTGCAGGAACACTCGATAGACAATTTTCCAGCCGGCTGCGCAGATGCCCGTCGCTTTGTGTTTGGATTGTTGCCAATTACCTCCCAGATTCCCTCTTTCTAGGCCTATTAATCTTTTCGGGGGTATTCCAAATAGTTGACCGAGTATATAACTGAGCTCAGGTGAAAGACTTTCATTAAGGCCGGCCAGTGCAGCGAGGACAAAACAGTATTCACAGAGGAATGTTTGGGTAGCTTGTAAATAGTCCTTGCTGCCGAATTTTGAGCCACCTGAAATCTCTTGATGACCGATTGAGGAGATCCCAAATACAAGAAGTTTCCATAGTCCAGGTGAGAATGAATGAGTGCCTGAACCACAATTCTCCTAGATTCTCTGGAAAGTAGATCCAGAGGTTTTCAAAGGGTTCTCACATGGCAAAACAGGAGTCAGTCAATATCTTGGCTTTGACTTCCATTGTTAGAGAACATTCCAACCACATACTTAGACTTTTGTTTGGAGAGGAGGGAGGAAGAGAAGGTCCTATACAGTCTGGCCTACATAGATGGGATAACATTATTTCCCACCATCATTAGCTCAGTTTTTTTTCATTTAGCCTTAGAGAACAGTTAGCCATTCACCCTGCAACTTTCTCAAGGTGAAGAGCCAACTGCTGCTGAGATTCTGTCTTTGGTACAAGAGAGACCACGAATTGCATGTCATCGGCATATGACACCAATGACACACCAAATTCTGTAGCAATGGATGCAAGTGGTCTCACAAATATTAAAATGTGTGGGGCTTAAAGCAGATCACTGTGGGACCTCACACTTCAGAGAAAGAACCTCTGAATAACAGGGAGATTCCCAGACCTGAAACAACCTTTCTTTTGAAAAGGAAGAAAGCCAGTTTAGCATCTTTTTTTTTATTCCTACTTCCTTCAGCCTGAGTACAAGTGTCTCATGATCAACCGTGTCAAACGCTGCACTCAAGATGAGGAGAATAATTGCCTCAGATCCTCCTTGATCCAGGAACATTTTAACCTCCTCTGTTACTACCAGTAGTGCGGATTCCATACTGTGTTTTGGACAGAAGCCTCCCTGGGTAGGATCAAGGAGAAGGCTATCTTCAAGAAATGTGGAAAGGTGTTGGTTTATGTGTTTATCTAGGACTTTCCCTTGACTGCAAGCAGGGATAGAGGTCTACAATTCTCTAGGCATGCAGGGTCAAGATTGGATTTTTTTTAACAATGGCTTGAACACAGCATGTTTCCATTGCTGGGGAATTATTCCTGTAGCGATTGACAAGTTGAAGAGGTCCAGTAGACTAGAAAATGTTTCTTGTTCTCCTAGTAAAAGTGGTGGAGCTGGATCCAAAGAAGAACCTGGCTTTACTTTTATAAATAATGTGGAAAGTTCATCTTTCATAATCATGGGAATGGTAGGGAGACAAGACAGTTCCTCAGAACTAATATGTGCCTCTATTGTATTAGGTGATTGGCGGTGAGTGCCTTAAACGTTTCAGCACTTCGTCCATCATCTCCTTGTATTTGCTTTGTTTGCCCTTAGTTGGCAGGCTATGCCCCGACGTGGGTCCCTTGCTCACTTTGCCACTGGTTCTAGCTTGTCTGGCTGAAGAGGGGTGTTACCCTGAAACCGGTCCCAGGATGCTTGATACGGTTCAGGGAAGACCTGGCTTGGCATTTTGCCATGAGGCACAAGGTCAAGACTGATTTGCATATAGGTGGGTCTGAACTGAGGTGGCGAAGTGAGCTAAAGAACGATGATGGATTCAACCCAGATCTGTGACTGGGGGTGAGTGTCTGAAACAATTCAGCACTCCGTCCATCATCTCCTTGTGATTGCTCTATTGTATTAGGTACCTGTTAGACTGGGGGTGAGTGTCTGAAATGTTTCAGCACTCCGTCCATCATCTCCTTGTGATTGCTCTATTGTATTAGGTACCTGTTAGACATGACATTTTCAGAGTGTTTATCCCCAGACTTTTGGGCCTCCTGTTTTGGACCCTGTTTTTGTTTGTTTTATGGCACTTTATGACTGCTGATCAGTGCTAAAGTGCATATGCTCGCTCTGTAAATTGTTGTTATGGATTAGTGGTTCCATAATTATTTGATTTACTACTAAGACCCTAGTACAGTGCACTGTGTGTGCCCAGGGCCTGTGAATCAAATGCTGCTAGTGGGATTGCAGCACTGAGTGTGCCACCCACACAAGCAGCCTTTCAATGGTAACTCAGACCTGCCACTGCAGTGTCTGTGTACAGTCTAGTACTGCCATGTCGACCTAGCAAGTGCACCCACTAACCAGGCCCTAACCTTCCCTTTTCTTCCATGTGAGTCACCCCTAAGGTAGGCCCAAGGTACCCCTGAGGGCAGGGTGTAGTGTTTGTGAAAGGTGGGACATGCACTGATGTGTGTGGCATGTCCTGATAGTGAAATACTGCCAATGTTGTATTTCACTAATGAAAGGCTATCTGTCCCACAGGAATAGAATGGAAGTGTATTTATAACATCTTATAAATAAAATTTTGCATTGGGACAAGATAGAAAGATGGAATTTAGTATGCCTGAACTCAGAATATTAAAATGCATCTTTAAGTAGACATGATTTTTATATTTTGTGTTTGAAAATACCACTTTTAGAAAGTGGGTATTTTCTTGTTTAGCCATCCTGTGTGCCTCTTTTGGTTTATGTATCGACTGCCTGGCTTTGGAGTGACAGGGTCTGGAGAGGTGCATTCTCTCAGACAGCCACCGGGAGGGGGGGTTGATGTGTGGCCTGCCTTTCCTGAATGAGTCAGGGCCGGGCTGAATAAACCTGGGCTGCATTCAGAGTAGGGGGAGGAGTTCGCACTAGCACCTGAATAGGCCCGGACTTCATTTAGAGTGGTGGGAGGAGATTTCCCTTGCACCTGAATAGGCATTGTCTGCCTTTTACAATGCTGTCTCCACCTCGTGCCAGGAAGATGCACCAGAGAGGATAGAACTGGTTTTGGCTGAGCACAGAGACTCTCTGCACCAAGAGAAAATAAAAATGCTGTATAAATAGCGGGGCCCAGATCCCAGTATTTTAGACTACTGCTGAACTAAGTAACCTGCCAGGAAGAAGAACCAGGAAAGCTGAAGGAGGAGTTCTGTCCCTGTGCTGTGTGCTGTTGGGGTTGGCCTACAGTGGTTGCTTCTGTCTTGGGCAGGGAAAGGACTGGACTGTGCTTTCATCATCCTGCTGTTAACGTTTTCTCAAAGGGCTTGACGTAGAGCGTGCCTCCTGTTGGTTGTCTGAGGAATAGAAAAGACATCAAAGATCCGTTCTGGGAATCAAGAGGAATCTTTGCCAAGGAGAAGAGCAGGAGAAACTGAGGAGGAATACTGCCCCTGTGCTGTTTGTTCTGCAAAGGAAAGGGAAAGGACTGTGCTGTGTCCCCTACTTGAAGAAGATCTCCAAGGGCTCGAAGAAGAGCTTGCTTCCTGTTCTGAAGTCTCAGGTACACAAAGAGTTTACCCCCAGCTCCCCTGAACTTCCTTAATGTGAGTTCTGACCTGCCAAGAGGTGCATGTAGCTGTTCTGGGCCTCTGGAGGTTGTTCTGGTTGTTAGAATCTGGAAAAGCAATGCAACGACGAGAGGTGTGACGAATCCATACCTGTAGGAGAGTGGCATCGACTGCATAGTTGCCCCCAACTTTTTGCTGATGTTTTGACTGTTTTCTGACTGTAGCCCAGCTGTGGCCCTGCTATCCAGGACCCCAGCCTATCTGCTTCCTCTCTAAACTGATGTGAGTACCCTAGGTACATCCCAATTGGATACTGAGGACACCCTATCAGCCACTTGTAGATGGTACCCTAGGTACCCAGGGCATGGGTCCCTCAGAGGCCTACTAGGGGCTGCAGCACTTCTTGTGCCACCCCTGGGACAGCCATAAAAAACTCACACCACCAGACTACTACTGTAGTCTGGGTAAGGTGATGCTTGCACCCCTTACAGGGATATAGGTATCCCGTATCTCACTCCATACAACACATATATCCTCATAGGTCACCCCTAAGGCAGGCCTTGCTAATCCTACAAGGCAGGGTGCTGAGATATGTGTGAGGGGGAACCCCTACCTGAGTAGGGCCCCTCTGCAACCTTCGTAAAACTATTGCTGGGTTGTTTGTAGTGCAGCCATACCATATACTCTTAACCGCATTATAAGTAATCGCGATAGCGTGATAACTTGAGAGTGGCTGCACAGAACCATGTCGTGTTTGGTGTCAAACATGTAGGAATCATACCCCCAATCCAACCATGGGAGTGAGGTCATGATTCCCCCCTGCTAGAGGGGCGATATGGTAAAAGTGGCAGATTTTAGACACCAATTTAAAAGTGCACACGTAGTACAAAATGGATGCTACCCGCCACCCACACGACTCTGGCTGCCTGTTGCTGGGCAGAACTCCAGCCACGGCAGCTGAACAATAGGGATCTTGTTGCAGGGAGGTGCTCCCACCTCCCCAGACAGACTATGTGGTTTGGAACTGGGTGGGTGCACCATAGGGTGTCTTTCAGACCTGCACGTAGCCCTCTCCAGGGCCTACTTCTGCATACACCGCCTCAAACCGGTTCAGGGGCATCCTGTCCCCTGCCCAGGCGGGAAACCACACAAAGGGGAGAGGGTGTAGCCAACCTTTCCCGCCTGAACTCTCATTGGTGGGCTCTGATCTAGACACTCCCCTAATCTTTGGATAAAGGTGTATACAGGGTCCCCAGAGCCTCAGATTATTCTTGGACATTACAGACTTGAACTTCGACTTCCTGCCGCACAGCTGAATGAAGAAATCTCCCTTGGGGTAAAGGAGTTACTCCCCTGCTTGGCAGGCACCTGAAACACTGCAAGTGACCCAGTTGGAACTTCGCTGCTCCTACGGACACCAACGACTCCTACCTACCTTGAGGTGGGTTCCCAAGTATCCCAGAGGCCATTGAGTGTACACAGCTAAGCTCAGCACCGTGGACCCCGTGGGTGCCGAGATCCCCAATACCCCAGGACACCAGCCACCTCTTGCACAGCACACAAACCCGACAAGTGGTGAAGTTGTGCTTTGGCCTATTATTGAGTCAACCTCTCAGCAACCTTTGTGCCAAAGATCGATGCCCTAGCCCACTCCAGCGACCCGTGGGCGCATCTTTACACACGCCAAATTGCTGCCTCCCGCGGTCCCTTGTCTCTCAACTGGTGGGCCCTGGCGGAGGTCAATCTTTACTTCTAAGAGTTCCTCTGGCTGCTCCAGGCCTGCTCTTCAGTTTCCTTGCTGAAGATTTTGCTCACACCTTGTGGGTCTGCACCAGTAGCTGTTTTGTGATTCCTGCATGGGTTGCGGTTGCCAAGGCTTAGTGGATCCAATCCAGACACCAACACAATAGCGACCCTCATCCTTTGTGGGACAGTTGCCCTCTAGAAGCTGGCCTTCCTTGAAGCCTCTTGTACCCCGTGGCCGACGATCCAAGCTATCCATCTTTCACCTGGAAGCACCGGACATTGAAGGGCTCTTTCTCCTGAGCCCCCTGGTCACTGTGCCGTGACCCAGACTCTGTCCCGTCTGCTTTCAGGTCCTTCTCTTCAAGATCTACATCTTCAATCTTCACGACATCGACGACGCTTCTTGCTAGCAGCAGTTCTTCACGTCTTTCCATTAAAAATCAGCCCGCGACCCGACATCGAAAACGACCTATGCACCCAGCTTCCCTGGGGCAGGTAACAGAGGTACCTCGGTACTCTCGTGGGTGTGGGCCCTTCAAAAGCTTAACTCTAAACTCTTGAACTTAAACTCCTGCTGTGTTTTTAATCTTGTAAAATTCAACCGCGACATTCTCCATAGGCTTTAATAGAGATCCCGACAGTAGCTTATACCACTGCACGCGTCTCCCGTGGGTCCCCTTCCTCACTACCTTGGGTGGTTTCACAAGGGGCCAGCAACCCTAAATGCCCTAGGCATTGTCTGTAGAATTGTCGTGGTTCTTATACCACTTTTTTAATAGATGGTTTGGTCCCCCCTGGGGCCCTATGATTCCAGTGCTATTTATTGTAACTATCAATGCTTGTTTGAATTGTATCTTTACCTCCAGCCTCATAAAGAGACTAGTGGGATTATTCTTAGAATAAATACATATATTTTATATATATACCTGTGTGGAGTACTCTTTCATTTGGTTATTCAAGAGGTTATCTATGGTAAAACAATAAGCTTAACACTCCTTCAAGACTTAGCCTGAAGGCTGCTCTCCACAGCTACCACTAGGATAGCTTTCTTTAAAGGTTGTCTTTTAACCTATCACCATAAGAGTCGAATTGGACTGGTGCAAGGTGTCTCCTATAACTAGTGGACAGAATATGCCAGGCCAACTTCTCACAATACTTGTTTCCGATGCATCGCCAAACAAACCGAAGCAGCACCTGCCCGCGCTTGAGAAGTCGCTGCACGCCACATCGGGTGCATCGATCTCCGAAGTCCGACACCACCACACCGATTCCGACGCAAGCCCTGCTGTGCGGCTGCAAGAACCCACGCATCGTCCTAGACCGTCACGCATCACATCGAGGAACCAGGCCTGTAACATCGTTGGGTGGACGCAGTAAGAAACCGACGCATCACCTTCCCACGAACTAAGAAACAGACGCATCTCCTCCTCTCTGGTAAGGAACCGAAGCATCACCTCCCCTGCGCAGCAATAAGGAACCGATGCATCACCTCCCCCGAAGCAAGGAACCGACGCATCACTTTCCCTGCATGTCAGAAACCGATGCATCACCTTCCCTGCAACTCTTTCGGTTTGTGTGCGCAACGCATCCAAGGTGCTTTCTGTAAAAAGTGTTGCATCTGCAATTTGCTTTGAACATAACTATTTCTACCATTTGAAAGTCATATTTTTATTACCGTATCGTGGAATTTTGTCATTTTGGTTTAGATAAAGATTTCTTATTTTTCTAAACTGGTATGGTGTCCATTTGTAGTGTATTCACTGTATTACTGTATGTGTTCACAAATCCTTTACACACTGCCTCAGAGATAAGCCTGTTTGCTCGTGCCAAGCTACCAAGGGTGTGAGCGGGGGTTATTTGTGAAGTTTATCCCCCTTACTCTGACTAGGAAGAAGGGTCCCTACTTGGACAACGGTGCAAGCCATTGCCAACTAGAGACCCCCATTTCTAACTGTCCCGCATCTTTAATCTTTTGTAATTCATTATAAATTCCTGACACTGAGTCTTGGAAGAATCCTGCCAATTTGTTGCCTCGGGTTACAGAATGGGAAGATAGGGAGATGTCAGCTTTAGGAGTAGCACAGGTTTTTACAATCTGAAATAAGTTCCCTCAGGGCATTGGCTGCTTTAACGATTGAGGTTTCATAGTACGAAGCTGGCGCCTTTTTAATTTCTAGATGATATTATTTTGTTGCCATCTTGTAGGTGACTTGTACATTTTCATCATAACTTTGTCTCCACTTCCTTTCAATTATTTTGCAGCCTTTTTTGGGAAAGACGAGGTGTGCATTGAACCATAGTGCCGACCTTATTTTCTTTCCACTTTTCAAAATAGTCCTAGTGATAAAGGCATCGAGAGAATTACTAATCCATTCATTTAGAGATGCACTGGTAACGGAGGAGTCCTTCCCAAATTCTGGTTTGCTTGATGCCATCAGAGATAGCCAAACTTATTTCTATTTAGGTTGGAACATGTTTGGCTATAATTAGAGGGGTCCAAAATAGCTGGGGCCTTATAAGATTAGAGAAATGATCTAGTCAGAAATGATACAGTCAGAAGAGATAGAGCGGCATCTAGCAACCCCCACAAGGCACCAATACAATCAAGGCAACACCACAATGAAGTAGGGGTCTCTACCTCTTTCCCCCAGCCATGGAAGTTCACATCCAGCCAAATGCATATCAATACATCTCAATACATGTAAAATCACACCTCCAATCAAGTTTTGAAATGGTTGTTGACCCTCAGGTGATGCCATGGGCCTGGGGCAATAACCCATCCTCCATTCTCATTGCTTAGAGAACCATCCGTAACCCTAGAACTGTCACATCAACTCTGCAAAAATCATGCATTCTCTCAAGGGCCCTCACCTCAAGAAAGCACCAGACCCTTTAGAGAAGGGGAGCCCCCTTATCGCATGGTGTCTCATCCATCAGGGGTCAAGCGGGAACAAAAAATATACGACTCAAGGAGAGGCACTAATGAATAATAATAAGGGCCTTATTATGAGTTTGCGGTTCCAAGCACAGCTGTATTGGCAGTGGCAGTCTGAGCGTGGAGATCTTGGTGGTCTCACAGTCGTATTACGAGTTGGGCAGATTGGCTTTGGTAAAACAGCGAGACCGCTAGCAGACCACTGATGACCAGGTTAGCAATTGGGGAAAGACAGCACCATAGGCCGGTACGGGAGAGCGGATTCACCGTGTGTATTACAAGTTGTCTGATCCCCTAGCAGACTGTGGCGGTCCAACCTCCTGCTTCAAGGTAGTGGTGCCGAAGGATTTGAGGTGTGTACTCACTCCTTTCTTCTTCTTCCAGGCAGAATCTGATGTGTATCCCTGTCTCCAGGTCCCCCTTCACATCAGGATCTTCACCACGAGGATTAAGATCCTGTATGCAGTGATATAGAGGTGAGTCTTTTTCATATCAAATACCCATTGCCAGGACTGCCAACATATGGGCTGAACCCCGGTAATGGGTATATGGTATTTTTCAACATATATTATGCATATGTGTGAATCCGACATATATGCAGTCTAAATGCACAAACAGGAATTGATATCTTTGGAAAAAGTACTCACCACCGCAGCAATGTCCCTGGCTCCATACTGCCGGCCCTGTGGTCAACTGGGCTGCTGGTGGGGGTGGAAGTGGTTCTACGGTGGTCACACCGCCAAGCTATTAATAAGGCTCTAAGTGTAGCTAATTGAAAGGGCGTGTTCATACAGGTTGAAATGTACCATAACAGGTACTCCAAAAGTGTGCAGTGGCAAGCCGCACGGGACGCCCCTGAGCATTTAGGCTGACTTAAGCAAAATAAACAGTTCCACTCTCTGAGAAATGAGGGAGGGAGCCATGCATCCATTGTACTTGGACATTGGCCCACCCAGAGTGATCGAAGCATTGGCCCCACACTCATCGCCAGCTCATGGCATCCTGAGACAGGGCAGGAAGGTCCATCATAAAATTGTCTGTGACTCCACTAGGCTTTGGGAGACTGCTGCAGTCACCCTAGCTCTAGGCTGACTCCACCCCCACCAGCCGAGCATACTGGCAAGTGTAATTTTGGGAGGGAGAGAGTGGCATCACCGGGACTCAGGAAAAGCCTCAGATCTCTGGATTCCTGCAAAGTAGGCAGTTTATGTTTATCGCAGCTTGTAGGAAATGGGTTCCCATCCCGTAATCTGGATTTTAGGATTTGCTCCACCCCAACATGACAGGCAGTTCGGCCAGGAGGGCCTTCACACCAGAGGAGCTTGCAGAGGATCCATCGTCATGGGTGCTTGTTGCAGCCACACCCCCTCCTGGAACATGTTTTGAGGGGCTACTTTAATGGGTGGCACAATAAGTGCTGCAGGCCCACTAATAGCATTTAATGTATAGGTTATGGGTACCTGATATACTACACTAAATGGGAAGTATAAGTCCACTAAGTATGCTTATCAGGTGTAAGCCAATTTAAACATGAACTTTAGCACTAATCATAAGCACAAAGTCCTAGAGCCAACAGAAAATAATTCAGCAAAAACAGGAGGGGTGTAGGCAAAAACATTGGGGGTGATGTTGCAGAGAGGGCCAATAACATAGCAGTATAGGAATTGACCGTCTTTTGCATGGTATACTATCAGATGTTTGCCATATCTTTTGTTGATGTGTATAGACTTCTGTGGACTTTACCCCTGCTAACCAGCAGTAAAGTGCCTGTGTTCCTCACCATTAAACATGGTCATATTGGTATAAACCTAATTGCCACATTTCAGTTGCCCATAAATCTCTAGTACATGGCACAAAGTGTACGGAGTTCCTGTAAGTTAAATGTCATCTATTGTGCTATCCACTACAGTGGCAGCAAAAGCATTGCTCCCAGCCTACTATTGTAGCCTAGCTAAAGCAGTGTTAAAACTGCAATTTCACCTGTCAAAATAAACCCTTTTGATAGGTAAAGACCTACTTTTTAAATATTAATAAGTCACCCCAAGGTAGACCTTATAGCCCATGAGTCAGAGTGCATCATATTTAAAAGTATGGTATGTAGAGATTTAATGTTAACATGTCCTTACTGTGACTGGCACCCACAAGCTTTTATTTCACTCTGGGAGATCTAGCTTTCCTATGAAGAAAACCAGAGTGCAGATTAAAATCCTAGTAATTTATGTTGGGAATGGGACTAGCTTGAAAAATAATGTAAGAACTATTTTTAATAGTTATTAAAATCCCCTTTATTGGTTAAGTTGGTGAAGTTGGATTTTTAATATATTTTCAGGAGAAGTAACTTTTACAAAGTTACATTTTCCCTGTCTGAAATTCCTGGAGGCTAATTTGCATTGGCTCTCTGCCAGCAATTAGCCTTGAATAAGTATGAATAAATGTAAAATGCCCCCCAGCAGCAAACAATAGGCTGACCTGAATGGACAGAGATAACTCCTTTGAATCTGTGGGGTGGGTGCTTGTGCATTGTTTTGATACTTCGATGACAAATCCTGCTTTAATGCCAAAATATGGTTGACAGGTTTGCTGGGTTCACGTATAACACTTGAGGCACACTTGAAAGGGAAGAGAACAGGACGCCAAGACAATTCTTGTGGATCCACTATCTGGTTCCTGAAGTACTCTGCTTTTATCCTACCATGCATCTGTCTCTGGTTTTGTAGTGGGTATAGAATCTGTTCTAAATTGAACTTTAGTGTTTGATGTTGTAAGACATTAGGATTACTGTAATACACTCCCCACACACACCCTCAGAGACCAAGTGAAGTGTGGCCAAAGAGTTTCACCATCCTGAAAATGGCCAGATTGGGTATGATTGGCCCAGGAACTTTGAGCCCTTAAGTTAGGGTGTACCCAGTTATAATTCCCACCAACTAATTTGTGGAGAAATACATGTGGTCCCTCCAGGCATTCAATTAAAAATACTACTGGACCTGAGGAAGATGAGAAGAGGATTGAGCCTGCTGTTTGAGACCTGAGAGGAGCCCTGAAGGAATGGGCAATGAAGTGGGACTCAGAGGGCAGATTTAGATGTTGGCAGAGAGGAAACTCTGTCACAATGGTGATGGTATTCCCTCCACAGCAAAACAGCAGCTTGCCTACCCATTTTACATGAAGGTGGACCATAGGTTTGGATACGGTCCACCGGAGCAAGGCCATTGGAGAATTGACTATATGCCTATCTGCCCAATTAGGATGGGCAAACATATTGCTGTTTTTTACTGTTTGTCACCACCAGGCAGACCCTGGCAGTAAGGGACAGTAAACAACACAAAATGCCCCCC
Organism: Triturus cristatus; assembly: GCF_964204655.1. Taxonomy (NCBI): domain Eukaryota; kingdom Metazoa; phylum Chordata; class Amphibia; order Caudata; family Salamandridae; genus Triturus; species Triturus cristatus. Next base: position 399,940,149 of record NC_140588.1, on the reverse strand, counting down.
TCATCATGGGAGATGACTGCCCTGTCATGGTGAGGGGAGCATTATCTTGTTTTATTTGCAAAAAGAAAATCCCAGTTTGGGATTTTCTTTTTGAAATTAAAAGCAAAACTGTTTGCTGCAACGCTCCATGAGATTAAGGGAGCATTGTATCAAACTGCAAAAAGCACTGCCTAAGTTAAGCCTGTCTGCTCTGTGGCATAGTTAACAGCAGCTTGAACTCAATTTAATTTAGTGACTTTAAGGACTCACCCTGACAAGGGTTGTTATTATTCCTTGAGGTGGGTAGTCACCTAGCCCAAATAATAATCCAAGCAGAGTGCAAACAACTGAATAAACCATATGCTGGAAAATATTTTGTCATGAAGAACAACTCTTACGGCGGAATGCAAAAGACAGACAACACAACAAAGTGCCCACCTCACCCAGTCTCAAAACTGAGGGCACAATAATAAGTAGCCATTGGATGAAAAGCCAGTGAAACACTTGGCAGAGTCTCAGCCAGCACAAACTGCAAGGATTGAAGGATAGCAGAACCCAAGAAGGCACTAGAATTTCCCACAGACCCACAAGGTCGAAAAGTTAACAAGAGGCAAGAAGCCAAGGTCGCAATTATAGAACAATCTGACTTTCTGCATGAACCTGAAAGATAGTACAATCTGAATATCTGAGTGAAGCCGAAAGACTAAACTACAGTCCACCCAAAACACAGTGGGGCTCTCAAGTCCAGAAAGAAACCACCCACAAAAGCGAGGATCTGCAAGGCATAAAAGAGCCATAAAAGCAACCACAGAAAGAACGGAGACTTTTCCAGCCTGATTCCACTCTCCCCTGTACTGATCTCCCCTTCTAACATCCCCAATCACACTGTATCACATGTAAATGCACTTTTCAACTTTATAACTCTCTTGCTCCTCCCCCTAATTCCCATACCCTGTAACTCTCAGACCTCATTTGAAAACCACCCCCTGTTGTTCACATTCCCCATATCTATTCTGTCCCTACTGCATTACTCGCCTTGCCCCCTGTTTTTCATGTAGCCTAACAATCTTCAACTTTCCTACCCTGTCCTCACTCCCCATCTGTCATCTATGCTCTTAATTTGACCTTGACGTCTTCAACCTCATTTGCTCTTCCCTTCAAAGTCTGTAATGTCACTCCTCATTTCCTGTACTCAAATTATGGCTCAGCCCTCTCTTTGTGTCAATTCCAATTAAGCACACAGTCTCTTAAGAGTGTCTGTATACAAATTATGATATCCACATTAATCTATGACCTTCAAGTATAAAAACACTGATGTATAGGTTCTCCTGTTAAACTCTAACATTGAACTCCTTCCTTAGAAATAACAGGCTAGGCGATGACTATGGCCCTAAGCTACAGGAACCCATACATGCTAGTTACAAAACCATTATGACATGAGTAATAAGACTGGAGGATGGGCAGCCAGAAGCTCACTACCTACAACCTCTCTCCTAAATTGCGCAGCTCCACAATATGAATCTTTACTTGTTCAATATCGTTCCTTTCTTTTCTTTCACATCTTAGTCTCCACACCAACAGGTGTCCCCTGAATGTGACAATACTCCCTTATTTCATCATTGACTTTCTTTCCAAGATCACTCTAAAATGTCCCAATAGTTGCATTCTAGGCTACTTCAATATCTGATGTGACACACCTTAGCTGCCCATTCCCAAATTATTCATCTCTAACATGAAATTATTGAACCTAATTCAAATGGAATGCAATATTTGTCCCTAGGAACCGTATCTTTGTTACAAAAAGATATAATCTGACATGGTCTGATCATGTCATATTTTAGTTCAAACTATGCATTTCAAACTTTCCAGACACAACTGTTACAACATTTAACAGACAAACACACAAAAGTTGATGGGAGAAATGCTTGGTGTCTATCAACTAGTACTTTCTTGGGGTAGCATTCCAACCCAATCTTCTTTTGCCCACCGTCAACATCACCATTAACCTCAGTTTGGACCCAGACATATGCAAACCAGTGTTGACCCTGCTCCATTAGGAACAGTCTAACCTGAACTGCCAGGCCAGGACTTCTCTGGATTGGAACACAAACAACCCCAAATCAATGTCACCCCTTATTGGGGTTCTTTTATCAAGTGTAGCTTGGCTCCTTGAAGTTAAAATCAAAAAGACCTTCTGCCCAAATCTCACACAGCATTACCCTATCAATCTATATCCCCAGATATTCTACTAACCTTCAAACTTCAATTGACTGGTGACTTCATCAACTTCACTAAAGACACTAATGTTTCATGATTGCAAGTGGACCCCTGACATGTCCACATATGCAAAGAAATCCTCATCAACAACTTTACTGTCATCTTGTCCAGAGCCATTGTCAACTAATCGCTAGAGTTTGGCACATTTCCAAAAGAAGTTGAAGTGACTTACATGAAACCCAGCCTAAAAAAAGACAGACTTTGACCCTCTTCTACCAGCAAATTATCACATACTCTGCAATGCTTTTGTTCCAGAAAAATGTTTTGAAATGGCTGCCTCTCATCATTCACACCTACTATCGAATAGAATGATCTGCTCTCTGACATCCATAATGATTTCCTCATTGGTAAGAGCACTGACACTGCGCTAACTTTAACAATGGATGAGAGTCAAACTCAGATTGACTCAAATGGAGCAGTGCCACCTTTGATTAGATTAATTATCACAATCTACTTCAGATACTGGAATCGATAAAGACTCAAGTAACAGTACTCTGGATGAACTTCTTACTGACTAACAGATGCCTCTTTCTCTTACCTTTCAGCGGTTACCCTGTTACATTGAGTGTGAGAGTCCCACATGACCCATCCACTATCCTCTTCTCTGTCATTCAAATATACTGCCGGGACTCTTCTCTTCCTTCTTTAAGGTCAGTTACTACAACTAACTTCAAAGGACTTTGCTGAGGACAGAAATCATTGAATTCCAACAAATGACTTCAAATGCAATACATCAAAAATTGATGTATTAGTCTCCAGGGACTTGACTATCTACTATCTGTTCACAATCTGGCCAAAGTAACTTGCACTGCTTACTTAGTAACAAATCACTCCAAGACTTGATCACTGATTCAAACTTTATAAGTCAAGTAAATAATGTTTGAAAAGTGTTCTTCCACATGATGAGACATCTAATCTTCTCTTAGGATTTCACAAACACGTAAAAGCCACCATGAGTCTAGTAGTCTCGTCTCAACTAGAGCAACAGTATTGGATCATTCATTGATTACTCAGCTATGAAGCATCCAGAATGCAGCTCCAAAAGAACATTTCAACTGTAATGTCAGGTAATACCACTCCCCTTTTGTTCACTCTAAAAAATGGGTGGTTTTAGAGACAATGTGCATAACACATTACACCATAAACAGAAGCATTGCTTCTGTGCTTTTGGGAAAATACATTATAATCTTGTTCCCTAATTGATTTACTCTTTTTGGCCACTGTTTTATTCATTTCACCCCTGCCCCCACCGTTACTTCTCTCCTCGACTGTTCTGACCTATTGTTACATTATATGGAATGTTGACACTGTACTGTACTTTGTACTAGCCTTGTCAGTTGCTCAGGCAGTTGGTGATGGCTGGATTCAAAATTCTACAGTGGAACTGCATGAGGAATTCTTTATGATTACACTGATGATGAGTGTACTGTGCAGGGGACAGCAATTGTCATCACCCTCTTAGCCATCTCCAATGTCATAGGTTGTTGTTGATGATCATATTCATATGTTGAGGAGACCTTTTAATGAATGTATAAACTGCATTGTTTTTAAATCCATACAAGTGAAGGATAACTTAAATGCTAGAGGTGGGGCAATAACAATATTTTGTGAACAATCTGATGTGTGTGGCCAGGAATGCCATATCCCATACGTTTTGCAAGACAGGCCATTTTGTGACGGTTTGAAGGGGCAAGTGAACATAAATGTAAATTAAGTAGAACCAGGGGAGCAAGAAGAAAGGAAACTCATTTTCCAACTCACTGAAGTTAATTACAAATGAAATCTGTCCACATGTGAGGTTGAGTTAGGTAGTTAGGATGTATTTGTGTTCGCTAACTCATTCTCTCCATATATCCTTATAGGTAACCAGATTGTCTGTGTGGGAACTTAGTAATGACAATTACGCCGTAGAAAAGCCCGATATCAATCCAAAGGGGTACAATGAAGACACAATTCCATTGGAAGGAATGGTGAAAATGAGAATATCCTTTAAGAGTAGTTCGGCCATTGGAAAGAGTTAGATAGTGAGGAGGAGATCTAATTTGATTTGTACGGATGAAGACACCAGCATGATTCTGGGACTAATTTGGGCTCCAATGAACAAGATCTATTTTTGTTAGATGACACTTCTTTTGTAGTATTTTGATACTTTCAATTAAATACATGAAGTATTCATAGACAAGTTAGGTTTGTCAACCAACTAGCAACATCTTATTAGTTTAAAACTTAATGTCTCTCTGTCAACAAAGTTCATCCCATACCATAAATTAAGTATGCTCAACTTAAACGTGAAATAGGTTTGTTGTTACAACTAGGTAAGAAAAGAAAATTGTGAATAGTTGTCTGCAGTTGTGATAGTTTACAAACAGGAGGCAATGATAATAGACTGTGTGTTGACTTTAAAAGAACTTAACAATAAAATATGGATTCATATGCATCCTCTGCACAGGATACATGATAGGCAAAGCTTATCAAGGATGCTTGTTGCTTCAGTGTTCTGGATTTACCCTCAGTATAGCATCATTCAAGTTACATCCTGTCACATCCTTTAAAGCACACCTGGGAGATAGCCTTTTGGTCCTGCATGCGCTGCTGTATAATACAGCATGTTCTGTAAGTATGATATCCTGATCCTTGGATCTTCTGAACAAGCTCATGATCAATCTCAAATGATGGTTTTGCAGAGACAAATAGACCTGGATCTCACCATTCAAAGAGATAAATGCCACATATGGGTGGGTTCTGTAGACTACCTGGGGCACACGACATATCACAATGGGATCAACACTTAGTTAGACCTAGCAGACGCAATAGTAAAAGCACCAACTCCAACTAAAAAAGATTATCTCAGACCATTCTTGCTCTAGCTGAGTTCCACTGCAGTTTTGTAATTTTTTTTGCTGATAATACCAAATCAATGTCATCACTGTTGCAGAAAAGAGAACATTATAAGAGGTTTCATGTTTGCCATAGTCCTTTTGAAAGTATACAAACTGATGTTTTAAAAGCACATTCTTGACCACAGACACCAGTAATAAAGGGATTGGTGCTACCCTGACTCAAGATGTGTTGTTGAATACCATTTTATTCTGTAGGTCCCGGCACAGACAAGCAATCAAGATGCAATAAGAATTACAAGATAAAGCTCCTTTCAGGGGGTAGTGATAACTGAATCACAGTCACAAGCTGCAACAGGTTATTAAAGCAAATATCTAAAGAGTTAAAATATGTAGATGCAGTAATGTGCTCACTCATAACCTCAAAGAATATATAAAAAATAACTAATCAGTGCGATTTATTCAGAATATTGAGATAGGTAGATGGGCATTTGTTGGGTAGTGATGGAAGTCATTGGGAGGGCTCCGGTCTTGTCCCATCTTTATTGGGTGTTATTGCATCACAGCACAGTTTATGTGTACAATTTGCCCACATCAAGACTGCATGATCCAACTATAATCACTGTACATTTACCTCATCACCTGAGAAGTATGATAATTCAGTGATCATTTAAATCAATGCTGGAACTGACGTTCCCAGTTTATCCAGATTTAGCAGTATGTCATCTAGATAAAGCAATCGCTTGAATTCCCTGCAGCTGTGGCTATCCCATTTATATCAGGATGGCACATACCGCTATGGCCAAAGGTTCCAAGGCCGGCAGAAAGAGTGGAGGAGACAAAGGGCATCCTTGTTTCATATCTCTGGTGATCAATATGGACTCTGAAAATAAACTGCTGCAGATGATCTGCGCTGTGGGGATAGAGCAGAGCCATTGAACCATCTTGACAAGCGTACCACAAATACAGAAGCGCTCCATTGCTTGAAAGAGTAAAGGCCATTCCACTTGAATAACAGCCTGGCTAGATAAAGCAATAGCTTCTCTCCTTAGTCCTGTTTTATCAACCAGTGAAGATGCTTGAGAGAGTGCATGTGGTCTCTGGAGGGACAGAGAGGAAAAAGAAACTGGTTTCCATGTACCAGAAAGTGTATCACTCTTCCCAGCCTCATAGCCAAGAGCTTAGCTAATATTTTCTTGTCTGACTTTATGAGGGAAATTGGTCTAAAATTGGCACAGGAGAGGGCATCTTTCTCAGGTTTACAAATCGGGGAAATGTGGGCACTATTACATTCTTTGTGAAGGGATCCTGTCTACAGAGCATCATGGTAACATGATGGGAGTGTAAAATTCAAGCAGAAATCCATCTTTGCCAGGAGTTTCGCTCATCGCTATATGTTTGATTGCCTCTGCTATTTCAGCATCCATTATATCACTATCAAGTGTGTTGTAGAAGCGTTGCAGCAGTGCGGGGAGGAGAATCTTGTGAATTAAGCTGTCTTCACTGGAAGTGGTACCAGGATAAGTGGTGGTATACAAAGCAATATAGAAGGATGTGAACTCTGTCAGGATATCAGTGGGATGAGACATAGGATTACCCGATGAGTTGCAGATGGCTGGAATGGCTGCTTGGGCCTTCCTTTGCCTTAACTGAGAAGATGGCCTGCTTTTTCCCCATGGTTGTACATTTTCCTTCAGAGATGGGTTAGAGCTTTTTCAGCTGCTTGTGTCAGGATATTATTAAGTCCAAATGTTTTCTTCCTCAGAGAACACAGAAGAGACCGATCAGGTGAGTTTCAATACGCAATATGGAGTGTGTGGATTTAGAGCTACTGGCCTTTTTGCTTGTCTAAAACAGCTTTACGGGCAATGTTCGAGTCTTTCATGAGCTTATCTCTGAGGTACATTTTGCCCACTGCCCACAATAGTAGCAATGAGTTCATTGATGATTCGTTGAGGTCCAGATGAGCACAAAGTAAGTCAAGGTTCTTTTCCTCCTCTAGTTCCTTCAATTTCAAGACGTTTAATCACCATTTCCAGGCAGTGGGGCATATAAGTTGTAGACCCAATTTAAGAGAGAGGGGTGCATGGTCTAAGATGCTGCCCTCCCAAATTCCACATGAACTTACTTTAAAAATGATCAAAGATTGAGCGGAAAGAAGTCAATCCTAGATTGTGAGCCATGTGCAGGGGAGAGGTAAGTGTATTTCTTTCCAGTTGGATGCAATAGATGTCAGGGGTCTAGGAGTGCGTGGTCCATCATTAAGTATATTGATACTTGTATAGCGCACTACTCACCCGCAAGGGTCTCAAGGCGCTTGTACGAATACCGCTGTGGAACCCATCCTGGCTTTCCCTGTGAGGCGTCCACTCCTGGGCACCCCCAAGGTGGAGGCCAGGCATCCTTAGCGTTGTGGGGGCCGTTGTGGAGATTAAGCAAGCTATTGCCCAGAGTTGCAGAGTGGGACTCCATGATTGGAATAGGCACCGAGGCGAGAATTATCAGGTCCGTGGAATTTTTGAGCCCAAGACCCGCCGAGGCGGGGAATTGAACCCTGGTCCCGGGCTAGACCTCTGCAACAGGGTCTGCCGCTCTAATCATTGAGCCACACTTCTCCATTACCATCAACCCAGCAAGATTTAGGACCATTTTCCAATCTCCTTTGATGATTATTTTGTTCCTGCCAAACTCTGTAAGTAGCCTTTTCAGTTTTGAGAGTCAGGCATGCTTAACACCTGTTGGGCATATACAGAACTGAGAACAATCATGTTGTCCAGTATTTTCATTTTCACAAAGACATAGTGTGACACATCATCAGTCCAGGTCTTTAGTACCAGTGTGGCAAGAGTTTTATGAAAGAGATTTACCACTCCATTTTATCTAATGGCAGACGGCAGACGGTGTGTCCTGTGTGTGTTGAGATGCATTTGTGAAACAGAGGAAGAGATCACACTTCCCACCCAATCTCTGTGTAGCTTGGCTGGCAGCCCGATGAGATGGTGCTCCTGTATGAGGGCTATGTCTGGCGTTTTAGACTTCAAATCTGTTAAAAAGTTTTCCTCTTAATGTAGTGAGCCAGAACATTCACATTGAGTGATGAGCTGGATATTTCCTTGTCCCTGTATTGAGTCATGATGGAAGAGACCCCACAAAATGTTGGGTATAGAGGTAAGTGTGGTAACAGATCCGGTAATTCAAGGGGATGAGAACTACGTCCAGCAGGTCAGTCGGTAGGGTCGTAGATGTGTCCTGGATCAATGCAGTAAAAAATAAAGATGTTACAACTTGTAAAAGGAAGGGAAATGAACCGAAGAATATAGACTTTGATTTGGATAGCATGGGTCCCCTGTATGCCTACCCATACCTGATGAAAGTAGTTGTTGAAAGGAGAATCAAGTAATGTTTTGTAACTATGGTCAAAAAGTAGAGCCATGTTGGTTTTTGACAGGAACATTATGATATCAATGGTGTGCAGTATTTATCCCTGTTTGTGGTCATCGGGGGGCTTCTTTTTTCTGAATCTTGTCTGACCTTCTGAACCTGTGGTCTGCATCACCAGATCAAGGAGGGTGACCATCAAGTGTAACTATCATAGTTGCTGTATCCAATAAACCATAGTGGAGATCTTATTTCTTGAGGCAAGGTAAAAAAGTCAGAAACTTCTGCTGTGTTACATGTGTCTCATAAGAGAAAGCATCCGACGGCATGATTTTAGTACCTTCAAAGATATGCGGGCAGTGCTTCTTTGCCACTTGAATAATCACTCTTGCTTGTGATGAGATGTCTTGGGCGAGTCCATCTTGAGTTAGTTACATATAGTTGCTCAATAGGCTCACTGAAATTCTAGCTATGAATGGCATTTTGTTTGCAGTAGTGTGGAAATGTGGATTTTCCTGATCAGTTATGTCCCCTATCTTGGACCCCAACGGTTCTATATGCATGTTACAAGTACATGTATGTTCCCTCCAGTTCCAGTTTCTAAGACGCAAACATATGTGTGTCTACCGTCGACATGTTCTCTGTCAGATCCGCCATCAATGGGCTGGATATTCGATTCCTAAATATGAAAGGCCACCGACTTTATATGGCTAAGTTACTCCATTTTTACAGTTCAGGCAAGTAGGCCCGATTCTGTCCTCAAAGCCTTTCCCTGCTCTCTGTCTCTGACAGCTTCAGCTTGAGCTCGCATCTGTATCCATGAACTTTGTCCTACTCCCTGTGCAGCTAACAATGTCTGCCTCGGCCAGTTTTCGCCTGCCTGCCAAGAAGTTGTATTTCACCTTCGAATTATCTATTTTGCTCTTCAGCCGATGCATTCCTGTCAAGTGATTTAGGTAAACATTTCCTTTAGCTCACAAGCAAGGACTCAGCCTTTCCGTCCTCCTGCAAGTGATTCATAGCCCTGCTGCCATGGAAAGTTTTCTGCCCCTCGCATCTCATATAGACACTTAGACGCTTGTACACGCACACACAGTTAGTATAGAATAGATTCTGTCCGAGAGTCCTTCCTTGTGGATAACATAGTTCTCCAAACATAGGATGGTAGATATGATTTGGGATTAGGTTGACTTGACCCCCCAGACTTCTCGTCTCCACATGTAGAGCTAAATGTCAAGTCCCCTTCACCCCCTAGTTGCACGTCAATTACACGTCATGCTGCTGCGCGCGCATCTATGCCAAGTATTATCTTATAGATCCACCTATGTCTGATAATGCAAACCAATCATGTTTCTTTTATTCCTTGTTACGCCTAGTTTCGATTATGTCACTGTCACGTCATTTTTCTTATCAAATGTTACGCCTTCTACATTCGTTTCATTGTAATGCACTTATTATAAAAATACATGTCTGTCAATAAATTATTGTACTTCACTTCCTGAACCCTCGTGGTGACGGAACCTGAAGGCCGCGACTCGAGTCGGCCATTTTGAATGGAATAAAGCCCATTTAGAAAACCTCTTATACCACGGATTCTGCCTCTTGTTATTTTGAGCTATTTTACTTTATTTTAGGATTCCGTATGAAATTCAGTCCGGTATTTTATTTACCACATAATGGCGCCCGAATAGGGACACTTTCTCATCTCACGCGCCGGCGGTGCGTTGCAGGCCCGGTCTCCTGCCACAGCTGGACGGACCATAAACGCGTACCAGCAGGATTTCCTGTAAGCTCCCTCCGGTCAAGCGGGGGCGACTGAGGCTGCGATCAACCCAGACGAGGCGGTGAGAAGTGCGAAGTATCCCGACCAGAGCCTAGCTGAGAGAGCAAGATCCGAGGTATACAGAGGCCCACCAGGTTTTCCGAAATCCCGATGTCCAGAGGGTCCGCTGTCCGCAGTCATCGAGTCCTGTCCATTCTCTGAGGCCTTCCGTTTCAAGGAGCTACTCGGTGAGTACCATCGCCGGGGAGGCGTGTTGACGCGCACATAGGTTGTGCCGGTCAAGACGGATTTGGGTACACAAATCCGGTCTGCACTGTTTAGCAGTGTATATGTACTGTTTAGCAGTATATCAAGTATTCCGAAGAATTCAGTTATTGTCAAGAATTCAGCGTGGTGATTAGTTAGGCAGACTGTCATCATTGTCGATCATTGTTACAATGTTTTATGTTTAATGTTTAAAGTGTTCAAAATATTGTAGTATGAATGACTGTTCATTGTTCACTGTTCATTTATTGTGTTTTTCGTATTAAGAAAATTCAAGAGTAAGTATCAGATCAGTTGTAAATATGCCGCTCTTCTCGAAGTTAAGACAGATTACTACCAGAAAAGGGGTGCTTGAAGAAGCAGTTCCTATTCCTCCTAGGGACACTCCAGGGCATTTTATGTACCATAAACATGGCTTAGATGCCATATTATTTCTTGATCTATGGGTAGATTATACCAAGGGATTACCGGAAAGTCAAAGGTGGCCCATAGCGGGAACCTGGGATGCAGAGTGCATCATGAAAGTGGAGGAAGAGTTATGGAAAAGAAAGGTCAGACAGTCACAGAAAGACGCTGTTGAGTTATGGCGTAAAGAATCTCATAGACGAACAGAAAAAGCACGTAGACAAGAAGAGAGGAGTAAAGAAAGTTCAAATAAAGTTCAAGAAAATCTATTAATTGAGGAAGGTATCCGAGTGAGATCAGAACAAGTAAATAGACAAAGAAATGCTCTTATGAATGGTATGTATCCCCTACTAGCCGAAGGATTACCTAAGGCTGCTCCAGAGATACCAAAAGACTTGCCACCCCCATTATTTCCAATTAAGGTACATCCAAAGGGGCTTCCCAGAACCGCAGAAGATGTTTTTCTTTCCTCATATCTAGATGACGCAGCTCCCGAGTATGCTAACGCCGCACCACATAGACCGTCTGGCGGAGGGGTTCAACGTCAGGATCAGGTATCTGTCCCCGTGCAACAGCAAGTTCCGACACAAGCGTCGGCAAGCACATCTGTTTCCGCATCTGTCTCCGCAGTCGACTCTACAGAGGTATCGACACCCATAGTTGCTGTGTCACGTTCAACGAACCCATTCACACCCGACGCCCCAGATAGGGCCACGGGAGGTGCTAGCAGTACTTTTACACCACCTAGAATAAATAAACTTGTCTTTCAAGAGTCAGCACATTCACGTACACCTAAATTCGTAAGTGAACGTACGCTTAAGGAACTCCTTGTAAATTGTAGATATGACCCGGTGGTTGGTAAAGAGGACGAAATGGTCCTGGCATCATTACGTATCAGGCGAGCCGCAGAGTATTTAGCGAGGTTACCAGGGATGACTACGCATCTAGACAACATATATCATTTTGTTCAAACAGGACGAGATCCAGGATGTATTAACAGAGCTATGGAATTCCAGAAAGTAGAGATACAGGGGGAACTGTTACGTTTCCTCATAAACTGTATGATCAGAAATCAAGATCGTCCGGGGGTAGACCCGAATGCAATGCTTATTCTTACAAGATGGAGTCAGAATATATCAGAAGGGAGACACGATAAGCAAAATTGTATAATAGCCATGTGCCGAAAAATACGTAAAGAAATAGAGCGTATTCATGAAGAAAGATTGGGAACAGACGAGTTTGAGCAAGATGAAGTGTCCGAATCAGGGAATTCCGCAAGACAGTCAGAGACCATAGCCTATGTAGGCAGAGGAAGATCCTGTGAAAATACTAGATGTTTTCCTGATCCAATACATTCTGTATGCCCAAAAAACAGCAGAACGTATCCGACGCCTGTAATAAATCTGAAGTCTCCTGAACATTCGTTTCAAGCCGCAGATAAGATACTACGAGAACGAAGGGGTTACCACCTCCTCGATTCCATGGATGAGCAAGAATTAGCCAGATCAGCCGTTCACTGGATTGACAGTCCTGAAAAATACGGTGATGAGACCGTAGCACACACGTTTCTCAATCTCAGTACAGATGAACAACGCTTAGCTGGAATCTATATGATTCAGCAACTCCTCATATTATATAAGTGCCAACATGCTGACCCTGGTCCTTTACCTGATATATTAACGGAACTACTCACAAACAGATGGAGAGGTTCTAGTAATAAGCTAATTAAAGAGATATTAGTGTCACGTAAACAGTATGTCCTTTTTGTAAGTCCGGATTCTCTCTCGCTGCCCCACAGAGAAAGAACGCCGTACTATATGGATAGACAAAATCCTTTACGAGAAGTGCACCCAATAAAAGGCGAAGACAATGAGTTTCACCGTGTATTTGTTTACACACCCATATCAAAAATGGAATTATTAGAAATGAAGAAAGTAGTACCTAGTCATGACAAAGACCCAGCGGGTTTCCACCGAGAAATTAAAGACATGTTACTGATGGGAGAGTACACCTTTCCTGATATTATGACGATATTAAAGGTGCTTTTGCCTGCTGGCATTTATGAAAAACTGAAAGAAAAAGAGTGGGAAGTAGGAGACCAAAAGATAGACTGGACAGCATTAGCAGAGGAAGAAAGGAGCCGAACTGCAGGTTCGGGGCTCGGGGATAAAGTTAAACTGTTACCAGGTTTACTAGTACAGGTACTGCCACGTTTATTAACTACAAAAAAGGAAGATTGGGGTGCAATCACAGCCTGCAAACAAAAGCAAGATGAAGACACAAGCGATTATTATGCTCGATTTGAAAAATGTTTTGGTATAAATAGTGGTATAAAAGCAAGTAGTGACTCATATCCACATTTATTTGTGACAAAATTGGTGGAAAATGCATTGCCTCCAGTGAAGAATAGAATATTGAAATTCGAGAGTACCTGGCAAAGTAACACTCCGTCGCAAATGCTACAAATGTTACAGTATCATCACAATAGAATTAGGGATGAACAAGAACACGAGCATAGACGCATGAAGGATACAAAAATGAAAATGCTAGTTTCTCAGACAGTACCAGCAGATGGTCACAAAAAGGGTGTGACACATTCTGGTGATTCTGCAGTTCCTGTAAAAGGAACCTGCAATTACTGTAAACAACTAGGCCATTATGTACATGATTGTCCAGTCCTGAAACGTAATATAGCTACAGGTATTGCAAAAGAGAGACCACGATTAGTTAGACAAGATCAGAATGAACAAGGAGCTATGCAGCATGGACAGTCCATGCCAGTTCAGCAACAGGCAATGCCAGCCTCACAGCAACCCATACAGTTTGTGCCAGCTGCACCACCGTTGCCTGCTCCTGCCACACAAACAACAACACGACAAATGTATCAGACTGCACAGTATGAATACCCTGAATATCAGCATTACGCATGAACCAGCCTAGAGAGGGAAGTTGACTTACCGCTTATCGAGATTCCTGTAGATCAAGAAGGACCTTATGTACATAGTGAATTATTAGGTCAAGATAGAAAATTCTTACTCGATACAGGGGCAAGTCGAACAACTATAAAACGTAGTGAAGTTCCAGGGGCACCCCTCTCAGGCTCTCAAAATGTTTCCCTTGGTTTTTCGGGAAAACCTATTGTTAATGAAGTATCACAGCCTCTACCACTTACGATAGGACCTTTGACACGAACTACAGATTTATTGCTTACTAAATCATGCCCAGAAAATCTGTTAGGAATTAAAACTCTGAAAGCACTAGGAGCCATAATATGTTGTTCTCCGGAAGGAGTAAGGTTGTTTTTACGTGATTTTAAAGGTCACTATGTGTCTAGAGACATGGATCCCCGACTACAGACTTTACCAGTACATCTATGGGCACAAGGCCCTACGGATGTTGGCTGCATGAACATTACACCCTATCGAGTTACATTGAAAGCAGGAGTGGTACTACCACGAATGCGACAATACAAGTTACCGCATGATGCTGTAGTGGCTTTGCTGAAAATCATTGATGAGCTGATTGCCCAGGGAGTAGTTATAGAAACAGACTCCAATATATGTAATTCACCGATAATTCCGATTCTTAAACGAACTGACCCTACTGCCCCACCAGTATACCGATTGGTTATTGATTTGCGTGAACTAAACAAGTGTATTGTACCACAATTCCCTGTGGTCCCTGATATATCATCATTGTTGACGGCAATTGATTCCGAAGCAACATTCTTTACTGTAATTGATCTCAAGAATGCTTTTTTCAGCGTCCCAATAGATCCGGAAAGCCAATACTTGTTCGGATTCAGTTTAAATGGGCGCAGCTTTAAATTCTCACGCGCTCCCCAAGGATTCACAGAAAGCCCCAGCATCTATAGCCAAGCACTGAAACGAGAACTTGACAGTATCCACATGCCAGTCAATACTGCACTGCTTCAATATGTCGATGATCTGCTGATCACCGCAAGAAGCGAGCCAGAATGTGAAAAGGCTTCTCTGACAGTTTTACATTTCCTAGCCGACAAGGGGCACAAGGTGTCCCCTTCTAAGCTGCAATTCTGTGTTCAGCGAGTTATTTATCTTGGTCACTCGCTGTCCAAGGAGGGAAGGCAGCTTACACCAGATCGCATCCAGTTAATTGCTAACATGTCAATACCCCAGACACAGAAGGAGGTGCGGGCTTTCATAGGCCTCACTTCATATTGTAGGCAGTGGATCCCTCAGTACGCATTTCTAGCAAAACCACTCATTCAGTTAACCACACAGGAGGCAGCCACATCGACTGTTCTCCCTTGGACTCAGGAACATACACAAGCTTTTGAAAGCCTAAAGGAAGCTTTATGTCAAGCACCTGTTTTAGCAACGCCATGTTATAGCAAACATTTTACACTTTTTGTTACAGAACGCGAAGGTACTGCCTTGTCAGTACTCACTCAGGATCAAGCAGGATCACGCAAGCCATGTGCTTATTTTTCCAGTACATTAGATCCCGTAGCTCAGGCTTTGCCTGCATGCCTGAAATCAGTGGCAGCGACAGCTTTAGCAATCAGACAAAGCGATGCCATAGTATTAGGACACCCATTGACAGTACAAGTACCACATGCAGTAGAGGTTCTTGTGAACCGAACACAAACACAACACTTGACCATAGCAAGACTTACCGGTTATGAACTGACATTGTTTCAACCACACATAGAGATCCGACGGTGTAATACATTGAATCCTGCTACACTATTACCTGTAATTGGAACAGACCCACTAGCTCATGATTGTGTTGAAATCATTGAAATAAAGACGAAACCTAGACAAGACTTGACAGACGTTCCATTGTTAGATCCAGACCTGACGTTGTATGTAGACGGATCGTGCATGAGAACCAGTACAGGAGATTTAGTGGCCGCGTATGCAGTCACAACAGACACTGAAGTTATTGAAACAAATTGCATAGATACTTTGTCAGCCCAAGCAGCAGAACTTATTGCTCTAACGCAAGCCTGTATTCAAGCCACAAATAAGAAAGTTAATGTATACACTGACTCACGTTATGCATTCGGAGTTGTACACGACTTCGGCGTGCTGTGGCGAGAGAGAGGTTATTTAACGTCCCATGGTGCCCATATTCAGCACGGACCCCTCATTCATGCTTTGTTAGACGCAATACATCTACCCACTGCTATATCGATTATGAAATGTAAAGCACACACGAAGGTTACTGATACCATTTCTCAAGGCAATGATTTAGCTGACAAAACAGCTAAACAGACTGCTCAGAATCGCACATTAGACATGACAAAGCCAATAGTTCAGACACCAACACAGTGTATGACAATTAAGGACCCCGCACTTGACGTAATTGACATACAGACACATGCCACAGCAGAAGAAATAAAGAAGTGGACTGAACTAGGAGGGATCCAGACAGATCAAGGATGGATGACGAAGGAGAAATCTGTATGGTTTCTCCCTGATTCCATGGTTCAAGCCATTATAGCTACAGTTCACAGTCCAGCACATTTAGGAGAGAAGGCTATGCTAGACAGCATTCAGCACATTTGGTTCAATAAACATTTACGAGCAGCAGCTAAACAAAAAGTTCGTACCTGTATGATATGTTGTCAGTTTAATCCAGGAAAGAGTGTTCCCGTAGAGCAGGGTGGATTTCAGCCTCCTGACCATCCTTTTGAAGTTCTCCAGATGGATTATATTCAGATGGAACGTTGTCGAGGATTCAAATATGTTCTCGTAGTTGTCTGCGCTCTCTCCCGTTGGACAGAGGCGTATCCCGTATCAGATTACACTGCCCCGACTACTGCCAAGCAGCTAATTAGAGAATTCTTCCCACGGTACGGTTTACCACGTGTTGTATATTCAGATAACGGTCAGCCTTTCTCATCCGAATTAATGAAACATGTCTCACTCTTGTTGGGATATCAGTGGAAATTCCACTGTGTCCGACACCCCGAGGCAGCAGGTCTCGTGGAACGACATAATCAACTTTTAAAAATCAGATTGTCTAAAATATGTCAGGAAAAGGGTGTGGACTGGATAGTAGCCTTACCAGTTGCGCTATTTTACATGAGGATGGTAGCACACTCTCGAACAGGGCTATCGCCTTATGAGGTGATCTTTGGTAGGCCACCGAATATGTGGGGGACGCCTATACCCCGTAAAATAACTGATGTTGACTGTAATATGCTGACAGATTACCTGGCTTCCTTGATGTCTGCACTACAATCTTGTCGTTCACAGGTAGTCGCAGCTTTTCCTGACAACACCGAGGTGAAACCTCATGATGTAATTCCCGGTGATTATGTTCTCGTCAGGAATTTTGATCGGAAAACCCAACTGGAGCCAAGGTGGAGGCTTCCTAAGTTGGTCCTGCTAACGACCAGAACAGCTGTGAAGATCGAAGGGAGGAAAGGCTGGGTGCATTCCAGCAATATAAAAAAATTTCATGGACTTCCTCCTGACACAAACAGTACTTCCCGTGTGTCTTCCCCCATTGACTCAAAGCTACCTTTGGCTGAGGCCAGTAGCACCGAACTCTATAAACAGAAACTCAGGTCCAGATCTAAACTGTCGGACGATTTGATTGTTTAAGTCCTCTCCAAGGTGAAGCGGTTGAATCTGTCCCGACATGTATCCCTTAGGTCTGAATCATGTAGAGTCCAGAATCATAATGAAACGACATGCTTATTGTAAATCACTGCGTAGCCACTGTATTGTGACTTTATTAATTTTGTTTTTCTTGAGTTTTTTAATAGTTACTGCAAGTATATTGTTGCATATGTATTATCCTGTTTCTAAACGTGCTTTCAATATAACTGATGAACATTCTTTTAGTGACCTACCGCCACATGAGTTGTCCTATAGACTTGCGCTGCGTAATAACACATTCATTAGTATGTTACATCATTCCCATCAGACTAGTAATGCCACCAATTGTTGGGTGTGTGGTCGACTCCCTCCCTATCAGAATACCAAAGGAGTTCTGCCTTTCTTTCCACATCCGTTCACACACAATGGCTCCTGTGGAGCATGGTTTAGTTTATTAAATTCCATAGACCCAGACACAGCAGTTTATCAACAACACTGGATATGGGGAAATTTGAATCTAGTTTTATTCAAAGTCTGTCACCCTAATAAGGAGGGTCACCCCAGTAGAACAGGAACTGATTTAGAAAATGAAGTGTATAAATTAGGTAATTTTACGCCTAATCTTATGATTTTGAATGTCAAATCCGAAGTTGAACTAATTCTGCCCACTATGTCAGTATTTCCAGTTAAGGGTGAATTATGTGTGAGAAAAGTTGGTTCCATACATATGGGCCATAGCCAATGCGTTACTATAGTAGAATATAGTGATCAAGGTAAATCTTCATTTAGAGCTTCTCGCCATTCTTACTTCATATGTGGCCAGACGGCATATATGCGTCTGCCTCTAGATTGGGATGGTACCTGTTACATAGCATTCCTTTTGCCACCTGTTTTCCTAGCTCCCCCTGATTATTATCGAAATGTTCATTTAGTACACAATAGAGAGCGAAGAGATCTCCCAGTTATCGATTATACTGAGACAGCATGGGACAAATATGTAGATTTCAATAAAGGTATCTTTCCCTATATAGGTACTATATCAAATAGTAAGCTGATACGCAGACTCACCAAGACTCTTGAAGCTGTAGTAAACGAGACTATAGCCGCCCTAGGCAATCTGACAGAGGAACAATCAGCGATGAGAATTGTTGTTCTCCAGAATCGTCTTGTCCTTGACGTCATCCTGGTCGATAGGGGCGGAGCTTGCAGGGTCATCGGATCCAGCTGCTGCATATTCATACCAGAAAATTCGCCATCTGTATATAAAGCTATAACACGCCTTCATAAGATTGTAAGCCAGATACACGAGAATCCAGGCACTTGGACGTGGTCCGGGTGGTTTTGGAGTGTGATATCAGCCTGGGGATGGAGAGTTCTATCCTTCCTAGGTATTGGCCTTCTCATACTATTCAGTTGCTGTCTATGTCTACAATGTGGACCAGCGATTTGTGGTCTGTGTGCCACATCGTGTATTCCACCACCAAGGTCTCGTTCAGAATGCCGGAAGAAGAAGGAAGAAGAAATGATGCTCCATGAGCAAATCAATGGAATAATGAAGATTGATGTCTCTTGAAGGGCAAGAAGGGGACAAGGAGGGAATGTGGAAATGTGGATTTTCCTGATCAGTTATGTCCCCTATCTTGGACCCCAACGGTTCTATATGCATGTTACAAGTACATGTATGTTCCCTCCAGTTCCAGTTTCTAAGACGCAAACATATGTGTGTCTACCGTCGACATGTTCTCTGTCAGATCCGCCATCAATGGGCTGGATATTCGATTCCTAAATATGAAAGGCCACCGACTTTATATGGCTAAGTTACTCCATTTTTACAGTTCAGGCAAGTAGGCCCGATTCTGTCCTCAAAGCCTTTCCCTGCTCTCTGTCTCTGACAGCTTCAGCTTGAGCTCGCATCTGTATCCATGAACTTTGTCCTACTCCCTGTGCAGCTAACAATGTCTGCCTCGGCCAGTTTTCGCCTGCCTGCCAAGAAGTTGTATTTCACCTTCGAATTATCTATTTTGCTCTTCAGCCGATGCATTCCTGTCAAGTGATTTAGGTAAACATTTCCTTTAGCTCACAAGCAAGGACTCAGCCTTTCCGTCCTCCTGCAAGTGATTCATAGCCCTGCTGCCATGGAAAGTTTTCTGCCCCTCGCATCTCATATAGACACTTAGACGCTTGTACACGCACACACAGTTAGTATAGAATAGATTCTGTCCGAGAGTCCTTCCTTGTGGATAACATAGTTCTCCAAACATAGGATGGTAGATATGATTTGGGATTAGGTTGACTTGACCCCCCAGACTTCTCGTCTCCACATGTAGAGCTAAATGTCAAGTCCCCTTCACCCCCTAGTTGCACGTCAATTACACGTCATGCTGCTGCGCGCGCATCTATGCCAAGTATTATCTTATAGATCCACCTATGTCTGATAATGCAAACCAATCATGTTTCTTTTATTCCTTGTTACGCCTAGTTTCGATTATGTCACTGTCACGTCATTTTTCTTATCAAATGTTACGCCTTCTACATTCGTTTCATTGTAATGCACTTATTATAAAAATACATGTCTGTCAATAAATTATTGTACTTCACTTCCTGAACCCTCGTGGTGACGGAACCTGAAGGCCGCGACTCGAGTCGGCCATTTTGAATGGAATAAAGCCCATTTAGAAAACCTCTTATACCACGGATTCTGCCTCTTGTTATTTTGAGCTATTTTACTTTATTTTAGGATTCCGTATGAAATTCAGTCCGGTATTTTATTTACCACAGTAGTTGCAACAGAAACCTTAGAAGGAAGTGGATTATGTCATGTTTGTCTACTATTTGTGGGACTCCACAAAGGTGGATATTACCTATTTATCTTCTGTCTTCTAAGTCTCTCAACTTTGTTCCAGTATTTCAAAGCTCTGTACACTAGTATATGGATTCTGTAGTTTGTTTTTCAAGTGCCTCCAGGTGTTTGTCTATGCCATCGATGTGGGATGGTGATTTCGCTCATTACTTTTCTGATTTGTGTCCCACCGTAGAGTTTTTCAATGCAGCTATAGAGGTCTAAATATTTTCCAATTCTGCCATGATAGTATCCAGCATGACTCCAGATGCAGACATGATGGCTGAAGTAGTAAGTTGTTTCCTGGGGGATACCTCTTCAGACAACAGGAGTTGTCTGGACGTGTTATTCCCAGACATCTGATGGTGGTGGTAGAACTAGAAAAGGATAGCCTGGGTTGGAGGAGGGGCTGTGAACTTTGGTTTTGGATTTGGCCAATAAGGCTTAAGTCTCAGTTGATCTCTATAATATAGTTTGTGAGGGTACTGGGGAGGATATGAGAAGTCAAAGAGTCCCCTTATTATTGCCAGAAATTGTAGAACTGATTATTTCTGTTATTTATACTGCATGCAGTGTTGTTAGCATACCAGTAGACAGCAATACTCTCCTTAATGTAAAGGAGAAAGACAGGGATAATATTGAAATTCTCCCAGGAAATTCCTACTAGGACGTATGCTGAGGACAGGCCCCAAGCCAAGATGGAGGAACCTCCAGTGCACGGGTACAGCCGTGTTGGTACAAGATTGGAAGTGGGGAAAAAGCTGTGGGAGGTAGATTGTGTGGTGTTGTCCAGTTTGGGCTACCCGGGCATACTTCACCCTTCCCCACAGAGCGGTTACTGTGATCAATGATCTGGGAGGCGACTTACCATGCAGGAGCCGCACAACAGCACCAGCACCTTCAGGGTAGATGATATGGAGGATTTATTCAAATGGAAAGGCCTGCATGGATGTGCAAAAATTGGCCATTGCCAAGGAAGGAGGACAAAACAGAGTTGCATCAGACTAGGCTATATCCATTGGCAGGCCTCTATGGCACAGGCAGCCCCACAGTCATGGCACAGCAGGAACAAAGAACCTTGCAGGTATCCCTGAAATTGGTAGAGAGTGGGCTAGTCCTTCTACAGCATTCAACGAATGGCAGGATTACTTTCTTTTTGGGGTGGGAAGGGTACACTGAAACGATTTGAATGCAACTATTCTGTGGTTGAAAGCGAAGCTGTTGCTTGCTTCTAACCAGTTAAACATTTTAAGTTTGTCTAATGGGGTACTCTGTTTGTCATTTGAACTGACCACAAGCCTCTAACTTGTTTTTACTTCCAAAGATTTTGAATGTGCCACTCCCAGTATTTCACTTTGGATACTAGGGGCTGAAAGGACTTAATTTAAGAATTTAGGGGCAGATTTATGTTGCATGGCGCATCTCTGCAAATCAGCAGAGATGCGCCAGGAAAGATGCGGCACGCAAGTTTACCCTTGCACGACCCATGATGCGCCGCATTTACAATGCGCCGCATCATGGCGCAGCAATTAACAGATGCGTGTCACATCTGGGACGTAAAGTTGGTGCAGTGCTGAAGTAGTGTTGAGTGCGACACGCAACTCCAGCACTCTTCCAACTTGCCCGATCTGTAACGTGGTGCGTCAAGCCTTACGCCTGCTTCAAGCAGGCGCAGGGTTTTGACGCATCAGCGTTGGAAAAGTGACTCTTCACTGACTCACTTTTCAGGGGTGTTCCTGCGACGGAACACCCCCCCTGCGTAGAAACGCCCATATGAAACCTGACGCAGGTTTCATGTGGCGCAGGGCTTTACACCGTGACGCATCTCCATAGATGCGTCACGATGTAAATAGGGCGCAACGTGGTGCAGGGTTTACGCCGCCACTGCGTCACAAAAGTGACGCTACGGCAGCGTAAAAGTGGCGCAAGTTCAGCATAAATCTGCCCCTTAACATTTACCAGAAACTCATAATATGGTAGTAGATTGTGTTTTCTCAATGCCATTGAGAAAAGAGTAGAAAGAAGACATGTGGTCAATGAATGCATCTTAGCTGTTGAAGTCTCTGGAATAAATGTGGATCAGTAGAAAGAAAACACAAGAGACGATGAGGAATTGTAGGCGCTTTGTAAAATAATTCTGTTGGGATAGCCAGTAAAGTGCAAGCATCTTTCTGGAAGCTTAGTAGAATACTAGATAGTTAGGAATGAAGTCAGTTGGTTTCCCCTTTACAGCGCACAGAAAAAAAAACTTGATTTAGCCCACAAGGGGAATTTTGGCAGAAGTATACCAAGAATAAAATTAGATTAATGTATTGGTCCCCAGGTCTTGACTCCCAAATCCAGAGTAAGGTCTCACAACTATTTATTCTCACATCTATACAGTTACTTAGAGTCGCACATCCAATTATTCACCCGTCATGTATTTTAGGATAGTCTCATTGATGTATACCCCATTTTTAAATACATTGTCCCAGCCACACGACAATAACGATTCTAAACAGGTGACTTTTTACCTAGTAGCTTGCTCCTGTCTCCTTGACACCAGGCTCTAAGTATTCTATCATAATCCCTGTACCTGATGTGCATAAACATGTCCCCAGGAACGGCAGTATTATTCTGCATAAGGGTCACCACTTTTTCATCCTTGGCCAACAGCCAGCTCTGCATGATCACACTTGTTTAGAAAAGCATTGGTGATTGTTTTCAAAACATTTATGATTGTTTTCAAAATTTCCATTCTTGTTTTAAAAACATATTGATTCTAGAAAAAAACCTGGAGTGACCACTTTAGTTTAAAAGACCCTCACTCCCCCCCTACAAATTAGAGGATAATTCCATCAAAGCTGAGACGGGGGCCCTGCATGCCGAATCTCCAACAAGCCACAGTCTGACATCCCTTTCGGGTTGTCATCCTCGACGCAGAGACGGGGTCCTTCATTCCCAACCATCAGGTGAGGGAGCTGGCTCATTCCTAGGAGTTTCTTGGCTCCAGATACATGTAGCGATACACACATACACATCCACATCCAGGTTAGGCTAGCTACATTACAGCAAAATTACTTAGGGTGCACATTTTAGGAATATGCAAGTGCTACTGTCTTTATCTGAGCTGTTTCAGTTCATCTTATTAGCACTATGGTAGAAATGTATCTACTATTTATGATATTAGTACTAGCAATCTCTTTTGTATGCTTCTGTCTCCTGATTGTCGCAACACATATGTTTTACACAAGGCTGCTGCTGGACCAATAAATACTTATTGAAATGTCCTAATCGCTATCCTGTGTATTTTTTTAGAGTAAGCAAGCCTGAGTGTCTGAGCGAAACGTACTGTACTATTTTCCACAAACCCTGAGGAATCAGAGCTATCATGTTCAGTGGTTGCCAGAAACTACCTACACCACTGTGGAATACAGGGGGGTGGTAGTGGCACTGCAGAGCTAACTGGTCTAATGGCTGACCTATCCTGTGGGGGTGTCCAGAAGCGGTTGGGACTCCAAGCCCTCAGTTTAGGTCATCCAAAACGTGCAGGTCCTAGGGGATTCCTAGGACCTACACAACATGGTGCCCAATGTTGGTTTGGTTCTTATATTAACAGTGAAAATCCGAGTAGTTCAATCGTGCTTTCTCAGAAAGCCCTACTCACACCTTTTCAGAGACATCTGGAGTGGGGAGGGAAATCCGCCTCAGCTGAGCAAATATATATCTGTGTATTGGCTGAAGGTTTAACAAGCTAGTAAGGATAAATGGTTCCTCACATTGTGCAAAACACTACATCTTAACATCTCTTCTCTTCTAAAATGACTGACCCCACGAGTAGCTCGGGGAAAGACAAACTTGCAACCTCTGCTAACATCACAGTGAATTGCAGACATGCAGTAGCTATAAACCTTTTAGAACATGGCGTACTAGCAACAGCTGGCTGTGTTACCTTCTGATTGAGGCACACAAGGTGTTCGGATCCGAGGTATTCTATTTGTGGGTTCAACTCCCACCTGCAGACCCGTGACTAAATTGTTCCACACATACATTGTAGTTGAACATTGGACATGAAGGCCTGGAAGTCCCGTTAACATACCAGCAGCATAGAAACTGGTTTAAAGGTGCCCTCCCACCCACAACATCTGTCGTGAGACTCGGTCCGCTCAGCACAGAAGGAGCAACCTGGCCGGTCTTAGCGACATATACTCCACATCCACACTACCAGTGGATGAAGCCCGTACAATATATAAAGATATAGTCAGATTACAGACACATTGTCCAGTTTGTCATGTAAACATTGACAGTCCAAACTGCGAGAAATGCTCCAGCTGGTCCACATCAGACCACACCAATAATTAACCCACAGACACTGAAATCAGTAATAGGAACAATTCCTTCCAAACAGGAGCAAATTTCGTTCTGGATAGCCAAACAATTGCAAAGCTGGAAGCAGTATTTTCCCCATATGGATCCACAGGAAAAACACAGAATGCTTCCAACTTGCTTGCTAATGGGGATGGTTCCCGCGATTGAGGATTGTACCACTTGCGGAACAATCTTTGCTGCTGTTTATGTCAGAGTACATGATACCCTTTCTTTAGCAGTTGTTCCTGATGTATTGAAACAAATATAGAACGAGTACTGTGCAGGACCTGCCATGGACTTTTGAAATGAAAGTGATGGGTAATTTTGCCCAAGTCTCTACAATCATGATGAGCAACATAATGGGGAGGCAGCAGTAGTGGCCATACACAGCCACCTAAGGGAAACAGCTCCTATTAATAGGGAGCGAGAATTACCAAAAATTATTAAAGAATACTATGCTGCATTGGGTAGAGCCACAAATGGCGGGTAGTCCTGACAAGGACAACTCGAAGCAAGCACCCGTTTCTTCTAAAAAGGAATGGGAAAACAAAAATTCTAAAACTACTAATTCAGAAAAAAAATCATGATCAAGGGGTGGGTCTCCCCAACCGGAGTCCTCTGAAAATAGGTACAACCATAGGTTTGAGGACACTGATACATGTTCCTTTCGTTCCTGCCAGGGTTCATCAAAAAACTCGAAGAGGGACAGGCAATCAGAACAAAAGACCACAGACAAAAAGCGAAACACATCGCATTTCAGATTATATTATCAAACAGGAAGAACAACCTAAAGCAAAACCTCAATTGAAAAAGAAGAAAGTAGCTGACTTAAAAATTAGACATACCCAGGTTACTGAGGACTCAGCTTATGAATGGGGAATTGGCTCTGACGATGCTAGACAGTGCAGCAGAGGTAACAATAGCTCGCCAGAACCTGACTGAATGAACAGATCACGGTGGAAACACCTGATACCAGAGTGAGTGTCCTGCATAGCCTATACGAAATCACACTACGGATAGAGGGGGACATATCAACTCTGCAAGTAAATGTGCAGACTAGAAGGTGACAGTGTCTATCAGGAATAAATGTGTGCATATCACATTCTTTCAATAGGGATAACATGTGCAAACCAAGATTTTAAAATGAGGCTAAGTTAAAATTAAAGGCTAAAATGGAGACTTAGGGCCCTATTACCAGTTCAGCGGTCCATAGGACCACAAAACCCGTGGCGGTGGTCTGACCACCTCAACACTGCGGCCATGTCCCCAGTATTACAACTGGGGCAGTCGGACCACCACAGGACCGCTGCAACTGCCGGGGAACCAGGATCCCGCAGTGTTCACGCAATGGTTAGAGGCTGAAATATGCTGGAGGTGCTGCAGCAGCACATCCGAACATACTTTGAGTTGCCTCTCCACTGCCCTTTTCATGGCCCTTTTCATGGCCCTTATCATGGCAGTGAACCCACCATGAAAAGGGAGGCAGAAGGGCAACAAAGGGGGCCCTAACAGGGCACTCTGCCGCCCCTGGGCCTGGGGATGCATGCAGGTGCACATGTAGTGCCCCCCTGGTTTGCGACCCCAGTTCCTGCACAGTGTGGCACGTATACCACATCCTGCAGGAAGGTGCAGTCGGTGCTCTGAGAGCGGCGGTCTGCAAGTTAGGCTTTTTATTGATTCTAACAGACTGCCACAGTCAGACCACCGCACGATCGACTCTCAGACAGGGATTAAAGTCCTAATCTAGCGGGTGGCAGCACCATGTCTTTGGTGGTCAAGTCGTAATAAGGCCCTAAATGTAAGCTACATAGCAAGGGGTTTCCTTTCCTGTGATTTGTTAAAGTAGCTTCACTGGACATGTTTAATTTCTATATTTGATGTAAAATGTAAAAAATATTCAATATATTTTTCTATGTGTTAAATTAATTAATTATAATAATATATTTAATATTTTTTGTCGATGGGTACTTACATTGTTTAGTTGTTTTCTTTTTTTCATATTGGTTGCATTATATTTTGGGTCTTCTTGCTCATCACTTTAGTTGTTTTAATATTGTTTACTTCATTTTCGCAGTCTTGCTGGCCTGAAAGTATTGATAAATGATATATATTTTTTTTCATTTTGCTGATGATTACACTTTAGAAGCTGTCCATCCAAAGATAAATTCTTTAATTTGTTTAAGTAATTGTTCTTATTTTTACAGTATTTGTCCGTTGATTTGGGCAGTGTAGCAGTATAGTTTTATTGTTCATTACATATTATATTTTTTATTAAGTTTCTTTTCTGATTTGTTATCATATTGTCTTTTGAATGTGATTAATTAGTTTTGTTTTCATTTCTTTGGCTTTTGTTTAATATTCAAAACACTTATTAGGAATATGTATTCTCAATATTTAAATTTTCATAATTTTGGTAAGTTTTTCTAATTGAGATGGGGGTTCAATACTATGGGGTTTATTATGATGTCAGGCTGACTTCCGTCTGCACGACACCGTCACAGAAACGAGACCGACTGACCTCTGGTCAGCTGTCCTGACCACCTAATTTCGCTATGGGAGCATGTTCTATGGCCTAAAACCGGCCGTAGCACAAGCTCCCATAGGGAAATGGGAAGTTGTGATCCTCTCTGCACAGCGCGGAAGGCACCTCAGCGTGCCTGCTACACAGTGGAGGGATTAACAGGGGTGGCACCATAGGTATCCCCCGCCACCAATGGTAGGCCGTTGCTTGAAGGGGGCCCTGCTAAGGGCCCCCAAACTAGCTTTACGACAGGCTTTCCATGTCGGAAGGCCCAGAATGGAAAGCCTGCTGGAAATCCAACATCATAATCGGATGTCATAAAACGCCATCCATATGGATTACATGCCGCTTCCGACTGCTCAGCAGAAGCCAGCCAGAATGATCAGCCGGTTTCACTTCCAACCGCCTAAATTGTAATTAGGCGGTCGGAAGTGTAACTAACGATCTCAGTTGGAAATCCTCCAACCTAAGGTCAGAGGCTTTCCAACCAAGTTCGTAATCGGCCCCTATGTGTTTCTATATTTTGTTAATCAGCAATCAATTAATCCTTATATTTGAATGTTTCATTTTTGGTGTTTTATATTTTTGTCAGTTCCATAGATTCAATTCAAAGTCCCTATTGTGTTTATTGGTTTTTTGCAATCAATGTTTTATACCACAAAAATTGATATGGTCTATATTCCGTAGTGCAATTACCCAGGATGCAGTTTTCAACAAAATCACTCCAGAGAGGGCACTGTATTGAAGCCCATGCCACTGGCATGCATGTACAATGCAAATGCCAGTGACATACAAAAACCTACGTTCTTCATTAGCAATTGGTTCTAAGTCATCCTATGGGCTTTCTATGAAAGAACCCTCAGCATGCACATTCTATTCAGTAAAATGCTGGCTGCAGTAGAAGTGACATGGGGGTTATTAAGAGTATGGAAGTCCTGGGAAGGGGCGTTCCCTTCCTAATTGCGTCCGCAAATCAATGTATGAATGTTTTGTGACTGCAATTGCGGTCGCAAAACACTCGTCCACTTTGTGACTGTCTCTAAAAATATTTTCCACTGCCTGCCCTTAAATATGAAACGAAAATGTTTCATTATTTTTTTTAAATGCACTCCGTTTTCTTTTAAAAAAAAAGCTTTATTTGAAAGCAGTCCCAGACATGGTGGTCTGCTGAGCCCAGCAGGCCACCATACCTGGGAGGGCCTGTCATTCCCAATGGGCTCGCAAATTGTGAGAGGCTCATTAATATTAATGAGCCTCGCAATTTACGGCCCCATTGGGAACCACAAACAGTGTTAAACATACTGTTGTACATGGCAAATGAGTCGCAATTTGCGAGGCGCAATTTTGCTGGTCGCACATCTGGCCCCACATTCAGTATGCTTCAGCCAATGTCTGACTTGCAAGCGTAACACTGCATTCTCACTCATTCTCACTTACATTCACTCGGTCTCATTCTCTTTCGCTCACTCCCACTCATTTCACTCTAACTCACTTGCACTCATTCATTTACACTTGTTCTCTTGCACTAACTCTTATTTTCACTCACTCACTCTCTCTGACTCACTCGTATTTGCTCAGTCATTTTCACTCACTCTTGCTCTGTTACCCATTCTTACATTCACTTTTTCTCAATCTGAATCACACATTTTTACTCACTGCCCCTTGCTCTCTCACACTCAGTTACAATCAGTCTCACACAATTTAACTCATGCTCATTCTCACTTAAACTGTATGACAGTTGGGCAATATATATATATTTTCAAAGTATATTGCAGGTTCCTGTTGTTCACAACATGGCTTAGCACTGTCAGGTCAGTTTCAAGTTATATTGAACAGCATGAGGCTAAAGCAAGATGGGGCATATTATCAAGGACGGCGTTAAAATTATCGCCGCTTTGGCGGCAGGAAACTGCCGCTAAAAGCGGCGATAATGGGCTTGATAATATGCCGCAGAGAATTCCAATAAAATCCCATGTTCTGGTGTGAACCTGGGCTTCTATTGGAATTCTCTGCGGCATATTATCAAGCCCATTATCGCCGATTTAGCGGCGGTTTCCTGCCGCCAAAGCGGCGATAATTGTAACGCCGTCCTTGATAATATGCTCGATATTCCTCGAATCACACTAGTCGAAGTAAGGCAACACAAGTGCTTAAGTGGCAATCACAAAACCAAGCAAATCAATATCTACATGTTCTTGTGCTATTTCTCACCTTCAAAGTAACACAACACAGCACCTAACCTGGGTGGGGTATAGATGTGACTCTGCGTCCACCCATGTATTTTGACACAAAATGGTCTACTTACCCAATTTATAGTAATGAGGAAAATTATCTGTATTTCTCCTCATTATGTCTTAACACGTTTGCTGCATTCTACAAAACTCACACAGAGTAATAATCTTCTATGGGTTGTTTTGGGGATTATTTGTGTATTTTTTTTTTTTGTGCATTATAATAATCATCCTTACAATGTAGGCTCCCATGCACCATGGTGCAAGGGTGCTGGTGTTAGCGCTCGGCAGTAACAAGTGCGCCAGCGTAACAAGAGAGTTGAAAAGCACCACTTCTTTGTAAATATGGTGCAATTCAGCTCTCTCTTAACGCAGTGCAAAATCTTGTCTTGATGCACTGTGTTGCATGAACTATTATTAAATCTGAGCCTTATTATATGAACTAGGTGGCTTGTCCTTATGGAGATGGGCCACTTCCCTGGTGCATATTATCTGCACAGTACTGCAGACTCTAACAAGGGTCATGAAAGCACTAGCCAACTCCTTTATTAATGAATATTCCTGAACTGATGTCATATTATTTTTGAGCATTTGTTCCAGGTTTGCACCCGAAGGACGGCATGGAGTGAGTTTTCTAGAGCCTGAGGAGATAACGTGAAGTTAAAAGAGTCTGTCAGATGTGGTCCAGCAGTTAGCAGCAGGATGCGGAGGATTTTGTTTGTGCTCTGCTGGCAACAAGAGGCTGATCATGCTTTTGTTATGGTTCAAGAATAAGAAACACGATTAGCCTCAGGGGAAGTCAAAGAAGAACATGAACATCAAAGTGGAATGGACAGAGGAAGATCTGTAGTATGAAAGGCGCTACCATTCTCTGCAGCTGTGAGCAGAAGCATGCCCCGGATACCGTGTGCAATCCAGTCTATGTGCCCATTGCACAGTCTGGTTTCAAAAGAAAGTCTCCTGTGCTCGAGGTGTAGCATCTTCCAGTTTGACTGTTCATTTTATACTTACATGCTTGAAGGCATTAACCACATTGTTAGGAATTGCAACACTTATATGAGTAAGGAATATTGAAGGTGGAACTTACACCATGCAGATATGGACAAAAGTGATTTTGGGACATTTGAGTCTCAACGCCAAACATGCTTGATACGAAGTGGGCCTCTATTAGCCATCAGCGGCAGATCCTCCGTAATGGCGGAGGAGTGTTGCCCCACTGTGAGCCAGCAAAACTAAAGTGATAATAATAAAACCCTTTTATTATCCTTTTATTTAACTGACTATGCCGATGCCAGTCTAGGGCAACGTGGGCCAAGCCATTGCAGGGAGGAGCAGTCACGGCCGGTGCAGGTAGGTGGGTTGGGGCAGTGGAGCGGGGCGGGGGGTAGGCGACAGATGACGGAATAGGTTTCATTTATTTGTTTAATTTGTTTAATTTTACCTATTCCATCATGACTAACCCCCGTACTACCCTGCCCCCACCCCACCACACTGCACCAACACAATTACCTGAGCTGGCTAGGGTAGAGGAGTGGTGAGCACTGTAAGTGCACATGTCAGTTTGGCTGGCTGTCTTAGAATTACCAAACCGACATGCTCATTTAGCTTTCTCCAACCCAGTTGTATTCCAGAGTTTGGTGGACAAACAGCACAGACTACCTGTGCCTGAGTGAGCATCAGACCAGCCTGCTCAGGCCAATCCCCACGCTTCTCTCATGCTTGGTACAGCATGAGTGCAGTGTCGGGACTTGGTAGGGAAGTCAGGGAACCTGTTTTGTGTACTGCCTGCTGTATGGCAGAGGAGCACTGAAGCAGCCGGCAGGGTCAGGTAAGTCTTTTTTATTTCATTTTTATTATTCCCTCCTGCCCCCTCACCCACTTTATATGGCAACAGCCGCCACTGTTAGCCATGTGCATTTGGGTGCCCATTCTCTGAACAGTCACAGACTTTAAGGGGGATGCCTAAAGTGGAAGCTCTAGCCAGGATAATTGTTTTAACCAATGAATGGACTGCAATGCAAAATCACAGTGACATTTCATTCTGCATTTTTGTTTTTCCTGGGTAACTTATATCACTTTTTTGCAATGTTAATAGCTCTGACTTAACACATGTCAGCCATTAATAATTTCCCATCTTGCAGTTCGACATATTTAAAATGGAAGGAAGGCACATATTACTTTGTTACTTGAGGTGTAAGCATGGGCATGAGAGCTTCCAGAGGTGGCCTAGGAAGGGTCTGAGGGAACGAAGGAGCGCTTTGGTGTGGGAGGTGTTTATGCCTGTGAGGCTTTATTGGTCTTCAAACTGTTCACTATGTCCTGATGATCTGCTTGATAAAGCTGAGTAAGGCTGGGTCCGAACCGGGTGTCGGGGGGAGGGGGCAATGATGGTTGATTGTCGATGGTGGAAATTGAATTTATGATCTTCTGAAGCGAGTTGGTTAGCATCCATCTCCAGAACGCACCATGACGTGGTTTTTGAGCAGCATTAAAAGACTTTATTATGATGGTTAACAAAATAAACATTTGGGAACAATTTTACCCATGTGACCTTTTAATTCTTATGTCTTTGAAAAGGCCCTGGTAGTTTATTATATACTTAGTGAGTCAAAAACATGTTGGCTGACCTTTCTGTACATAATGTTGAATTCTGTATAAATTGAATATTAATATATATTTGAAAATAGTACTCGAAGTACTAATTTGACAATAACTCCTGACAACTTGAGGTGTGGTTGTTTCACCTCATACCTTGCAATAGATTAAGGGTTGGGCTAACTTGCAATACCAGTTGAAAAACGAAATAACACAAAACGAAGCTGACTCCAGCAAAACACTAATAAATAGAAAACCATCTTATATGGATAATGTAGACTAGCATCAAGAATGTCTGCTCACAAGAGGTCAATGGAGGGCGAGCATTAAGCAGATCCTAGATAAGACACTGAGGGCTAAAAGAGAAGGGTAGTTCTGGATTATTTGCTCCTAGTGAAGCTGGTGTGGACTGATGGTCAGACCAGTTGAGAAGTATGACATTGCCCACTCCTACTTGCAGCCAAAAATCCATCACGTCTTTGCTGATACCTGCCATACAATGCTCAGCAGACTTTCCAAAAAGATCTACCTGCCTAATCTACTTCCTTTCACTCGTATCTTTACTGCGTTCCTGTCTTTCTCTTCCTCCTTTCTCCATTTTTCAGCCTTTCTCTAGATCAAAATCTGCTGATAACAAATAAGTCCTGCGCCTCAAAACTAAATGCAGGTGCCCACCTCATGCAACCGCTAGCACAATTAAGCACTGATATTCCCATCATGTTTCCAATTAATAAACCATACAGAAATATAAAGGTGTGTTGATCCTTTCAATATTTTATATTAGCTATATTTGTATTCTTAAATTTCTGTCAAAGTAAAATATCTTTTATGCAGATTATATTTTTCTCATAATGTAAAATGCCTGACTAAAACAATCATGCTGCTGTAAAATGCTACTAATAAGGCGATGGGGAGAGAGGGAATTCAGACTGGAGGTAAAAGCACAGGCTGAGCCAGCTGTTACTGTAGCTGAATTTCAATTTGTGACCTATTTTTAAGCGAGCGATAGTAAAACAGTGAGCTTGAACAAACTAATCCTCAAAATAACAACTTAAAAGGTGAGGATCAATGGTGCTGCATGTTGTAGCTGCTCATTGGTGGTTTACTAAATATTCATAGGGATTGGAGCATGGACGCTGTAAGTGCTTAACTCTATGGCATTTAGTCAATCACACTTTGCCTCCAGTTGCCTGTGTTGTGATACACGTTTGACTCACAGCATTGCGAACAAGCCTTATTAACATCGGATGACATCTTTCTGCTTTGTGAGAAACACTTTGGACTAGCTAGATTGCCTAATCCAGCATGCCTGATGGATATCATTTCCAATAAAGCTGGCAATAATTGCTTCGGGATTAATCATGGGATCCCTTTCTACACGCACTTGAAAGAGAATCGACAAAAACAATATATTTGACTTTTATACATGCAGATATTCACAAACATACATTCTCATCGACGCACACGTTGCCATAAATGACAAATATATATAAACATGACAGAGCAGCATGTCTACTGTCATTAATGCACACAAAGGCCGACACAATTACATCAACCTGCTAACACAGCACAGTAATACATCGTTGCAAAGATGAGGGTCTCAAAAGCTTGCGAAGTTTTTTCAGAAACGTCTAGCTTCACAATGTGAGAAGCTGGTGAGGTTAAAAAAAAAAAAGAAGATGAGGGGAGGTAAATGGGCGCTGCAAAAAAGCGTCAAATGTACTTCTTTCAGCCAGTGTCATGAATGGACAAAAGGTGCCTGAACGATCATTCCCATCTAGCAGTTGTAATTCGGTGGCAGGGAAACTCAAGTACAACTGAGATCAGCACCTTTTTAAATACAATGCAGAAATAGTCTTGGCACTGGAATGAACATCACCATAATGGAGCTGTATTGGGCCAACCATAGGGGTCTAAGTAGCAAAGATGAAGCAGTAAAGGAAGAAAGGTGCTTAAAGGCGAGAAGAGGCATGATGATTAGGAAACATGGGAGACGGTTAAAGAATGCCTGAGCGAGTCTGGTACTCAGAGGTGGAAAAGGACACCTAGAGACTGACACACAGGCAGTAAACATACATGCCAGCATTCAGGCCGAGACAACACAACAAAGCAAGACAGTACACTAGCAGACATATAGCAGCAGACAAAAAGAATAATCGACAGATGTATGGATACATGATTCATGTGTAATTACTATTTGAACCCCTTCCTGACAAAATCAAATTCAAGGCAGCAGAACAATGATGTCAATATCTATGAAAACCTTTGACACTACTCGAAGAAATCACTTCTAATGTATGAGGAAACTCTTCCATCTGCATGTTTATTCAGTCATTGCTTTCTTTAGAGGAGTTACCTCTCAGCAACATAGCCGTGGCCTCTGAATGCCTCTGTTATCCATAGCCTGTTTACTATAATCATGCATAGGCAACACTGCATTTGAGCACTAAAAACTCCAACCCTATACATCACCATTCCCTAATCTGAGCCCCTAAAAAACCTTAGTGTGCACTACCCAACCCT
The DNA here is from genome assembly GCF_964204655.1 of Triturus cristatus. NCBI lineage: Eukaryota > Metazoa > Chordata > Amphibia > Caudata > Salamandridae > Triturus > Triturus cristatus. Next base: position 399,905,577 of record NC_140588.1, on the reverse strand, counting down.
GAACCCTAAAACTCTTCACTACCCCTATGCAATACCCTTCCTGAGTCCCAAAAACTCATTTCTACCCCTATACACTACCCATCCCCGAACCCTAAAAATTCCTTCCTATCTCTATAAATTACCCAACCCAGAAGAACCCTTAACACATATTACTTCCCCATTCTCTAGCGATCCCGAAAACATACATAAATTACAACTCCTTCTTATAGTTAATGAAAATATAAATCATTAATCCATACTTTATGGTAATACAAAACAATTCTTAATATTTAATGATTGTCATTAAGTCACATAAAATTAACCTAGTTTTGCCTAATATTTATTGCAAAGAAACTATTTAAATCCAATATTTTAATATTATTTATATAATATGTACTAATTATATTTGACATTTAAATATGCAATACTAAATTAATTGTACGTAACAATTAATTAGCTCTTTGATGTAACTCCCACAATGAAACTTTAGCACACCCTACCAAGACGTTTTATATATTGATGGATCAGGACAGATAGCAAAGGACATGAAATATCAGTATTCCGCAGAATTTAAAATCAAAAACATGTATGTAGAGCTCTCAGGTGACTCAATCCCACAAACTGCAAAATTAAATGCATTCCCACTAGCCTTGCAGCGAATTGACAAGACAGTTACTGCCTTAATTCTATCCAATTCATAATTGTGTGCGCAGGAATGCAATGTTGACTTACAATCTTGACATACAAATAATTACAAAGATTCACAGTAAAAACAATAAAAGCTCAACACTTTTGGATAGCTGCCCTCCAATAACAGTTTTCATTGGAGGAAGTTCAGCATATGCTGGCACACCAGAGTGAGTGAATTCCCTCTAAAGGTAACCCAGCCACAGATCAGGTTGTGAAATAGGTCACACAAAAAGCAAGTTTGTAAAGTAGGGGATAGGATGTGGTCTACCGGCTAAGGCGGTCAACCTCAAATCTGAGGAACCGGATCTGAGTCTCGGCAACGACGCTCAACATCCTTTGATTCTGAGCAAATCACTTAATCTCCCCGTGCCTAACAAAAAAATTAAATGTGTCCTTATGTAACACAACAGGTGCTCATGTAAAGCGCTCTGATTCCTTCGGGTCAAGTTTGTGCTATATAAAATTCCGGGAAAAAAAAGTAGCAGTGATGACTAGGATGACAATGTGAGCTTTGTCAAAAAACAAAATAAATTACAATTGCTAGACACCTGAACAGAGACACATGGAAAAATAAACTTATGGAACCGGAGACACATGCTTCATTGTACAAAGTTGATCGTCATCTCTACAAGGAGATCTAAAACAGCTATCCTGTTAGAAACGATCTGTTAAAACCCCTTCAGCGCGGCGCGGATTACCGCGCTGTGCTGAAGGGTTCGTGCGCGGGCGGGGCCATGACGGAGCGGTTCCGTCATCCACACAGCGCAACCGATGCGCATGATGGAACCGCTCCGTCATGCGCATCGAAGGGGTTAAATGGATTCTACATATATCGATTTAACAAGAGCATTACAATGACACAAACAGTTGGACCAGTGCCCAATCCAGGCAATAGTGAGTAAGCCAGAGTTTGAAGAAAAACTACCCTATTTTAATTCTCCAATGAAATACAAAAATGCTGCAAAAATATATTTTTATTATAATAAACATCCAACAAACGTCACTTCTGTTTATTTCAAAGAACAAGGTGATTTATTCATTTTAATTTTTCGATGAATATTTGAGAATGGATATTCAGCTTCGTATGTAAATACACCAGTAAAATCTGTATGAAAAATAGAAAGTGGCATATCCTAGAGTTAGATAGTTTGCTCCCAGCATCTTATTTTCCAGAATATTTTGTATTTTTGAATAATACTATTCAATAGGTAACGTGTTGGTTTCGCGAATGCTAAAGAATTGTTTATATCTATGAAATCTAAAGGCAATTATTCTCTCTTCTCAATTCGGAAATTTGAAACAGCATTTAATGAACAGGTGAGTGCAAGCATTAATTGTTAAGGAAACTGTGAAACAACACATACATACACTACATGAAAACTTGAAAGTTTATGGGGTTTTTTTTAAGAGAAAAGAGTGAAAATCGATCTGATTGCATTAACTGCTAAGGCTTTAAAGCACAAATGTGCTGCAGAAGCTTTCCAAAATACAAGAGAAATAGATGCAGAGAACATTTAGTGAACATTTAAAATAACAGACAGTAATTTAAGTATGAGCATTTAGAAAATATATTCAATTTCAGAAATGACTTTAATTGCTTTTGATGCTGTGGAAAACATGTTAGAAAATTATAGATATGAACGAGAACAGTTTAAAGCTATATTTATGTTACAAATCTTGTTGCAGGAACTGAAACTGCATATATTTCCGTGGAACCTGGTAAATGATGTTGAAATATGTCATCAATATAATCTGACAAATCAATACAAAAGACTGAGTAAACACGTTTCTATATAGAGTTGGATTTCCATACAAGAGTTTGAATTATTAACTTATACTTCATTAGAGAAATCAAGAATGACATGGGCAGTACATGGCTGTAGTACAATACCTATTAATGTGTTGAAGTTGTCTTATAAAGAAAGATACTGGATTGTACACAAAACTGCTGAACTCGTACCTGAAACATGAGCGAGAGAGTTAATAATCATATTTTTTAATGCAAAATACTGTACAAGTCCATTAGAAACTCGACTCATGTAAACAAATACTCTCTATAATGAATGTAATGCAAACTTCGGTTTTGCCAAAACAGAGAATACACAGATGGTAGAGACAATGAAAAAGAATTCTTATTTTGTGATGTTGGAAGAAAAAGATGTTTACTTAATAGAGGAATTACATATCTAGCAACTGAGCAAGTTGATTGAATGTTGTGATTATGCCGTACACCGACCAACACAAAAAGTGATAACTACATTCAGTTGGTCAGAAACTATGGGGCATATCAACAACAACCGGCGATAATTATCGCTAAGCGCACTTAGCGCTAGGATAATTATCGCCGGCTAGCGTTGATTTTTATCGCTGAGATAGCGTGCTATTAGCAACGCTTATCTCAATAGCGATAAAAATCCTCACGCTAAGTGGCTAACGTGAGATTATCGCTGGAAACCCAGCGATAATCTCACGTTAGCTTGTTGATAGGGACAGACAAACTTAGCCATGATATCCTCCTTCCATAGGATATCATAGCTAAGTCAGAAAAATACCAGACGTAAAAAAGCAGCGTTAACCGCGGTTAGCGCTGCTTTTTTTGTCTCTAACAGGGTTAGCGATATTCTTGATAATAGGAGAAATGTCGCTTAGCGACATTTCTCCTAATATTTTACTCTGGAACGCCCCCTTTGCATCTCATTAGAGATGCAAGGGGAAGCGTAGAGTAAATGGGTGCTAACATGCAAATTTGCATGTTAGCACCCTGTTGTTGATAGGGTGCTAGTTTTATCTCTGCTTTTTTGGCTTTTAAAGCCAAAAAAGCAGAGATAAAGCCCTCCCATCCTAAAAAAAACTGGTCTGGATCCTTCTCTTCCTTCTAATTTCCGTCCTATTTCCCTTCTTCCCTACCTTGGTAAAATCCTGGAAGCCCACGTCACCTCCTGCCTCTCCACTTACGTTGAGGAGAACGGCCTATTGGCTTCCCATCAGGCGGGCTTCCGCCCGGGCCACTCTACGGAGTCGGTGGTTCTTGCGGTTCTGGACGAACTAAAGGGAAAAGCCGACCTTAACCTTCCCCAAGCTCTGGTTCTCCTTGACCTATCCGCTGCATTTGACACGGTCGACCATTCCATCCTTCTCGACCGTGTCAGATCAGCGGGTATTCAGGGCGCAGCCTTTTCCTGGCTTGCGTCCTTTCTCCATGAGAGATCCCAGGCGGTTCATCTTTCCGGCTTTTCCACCCCCTCCCGCCCGGTCACTTGTGGGGTTCCTCAGGGCTCTTCTCTCTCTCCCCTTCTTTTCAACCTCTATATTCAACCTCTTATCACATCTCTCCTTCAGCTGGGGGTCTCTGTGTACAACTACGCAGATGACCTTCAACTCATCTTCGATCTGTCTTCTTCTCCTGATTCTCTTTCTAAGTTCTGTTCTACTTTAGTCTTTATTTCTGAGTGGATGAGTGCTAATCACCTGAAACTCAATCCGGACAAGACGGAGCTTGTCCTCACTGGTGGTCCCTCCAACCCCTGGTCCCCTGCTCATTGGCCCCCTTCCTTCGGTCCCCCCCCCCTTCCTGTTGCCTCCGTCCGTACTCTTGGCATCAAAGTCAGTCATGACCTTTCAATGCACAACCAGATCAGCTCCGTTGTTTCCTCTTGTTTCTTGTCCCTCCGCCTCATTCGGAAGATCTCACGGTTCTTCTCTACTGACGCTCTTAAAACCATAGTCGTGGCCCTTGTCACCTCTCGCCTCGACTATGGAAATAACCTATATGTGGGTATTCCTGCCTCTGAATCCCGCAGACTTCAGGCCATCCAAAATCAAGCTGCCCGACTTATTCTTTCCCTCCCTAAATCCTCTCACATCACTCCTGCGCTCAAGTCTCTTCACTGGCTCCCTGTCCGCTTTAGATCTTTTTTCAAATTGGCCTGCCTAGCCTTTCAAGCTCACTCCCGTTCTGCTCCGCTTTTCATCACTTCTCTTATCTCCCCTTATGCCCCTTGTCGCACTCTTCGCTCTTCCTCTATGTCTCTTTTGCACATCCCCCGCTTTCGCAAATCCAGATCGGGTGGCACTCGGTTCTCAGTCCTTGCCCCTCAGTTCTGGAATAGTCTTCCCCTTTCTATTCGTTCTATTCCCATCTATTCTCACTTCCGAAAGGCCCTCAAAACTTTTCTTTTCTCCCAGGCGTTCCCCTCCTAGTCCTTCGAGTTGATTCAGGGAGTTCTGACTCAGGTCCCCAGCGCCAGGAAGCCGCTTGGCCACAGTGCGCTTTATCAAATACCTTTTTTCATTTCATTTCATTTTATTTCTTGTTGATATGCCCCAAAGATGCTTTCTCATGAAAATTGAAATAAATTGACAAGCACAATCTCATTGTTGCTAAAAACAAGATTTAGTGTTCAAACCAGTATGTGATTATTATGACATAGTCCATGTAGAATAGCACTAGGGGAACCAAACATATTAAGGTCAGGTTTCTCCCTGGCATTAACCCCTGAATTTAACCATACCAGCTAGGGATGGGAATAAAATAGTAGCTCACTAGTTAGGTATTTTTAAGACTTATCTTCCTTCCTCTCCACATCACTGCACCTCATATAGTCCATAACTAAGTGCTCCTACGTAGTTTGCAAGTTGCAGCACACCTCAATCCATAGAGGATTGCCAGGAACCCCAATGATGAAGCATGCCACCTAGTGGAAACCCTAGTGGGTGAGGAGTCTCTAGAAAAAGGGTCTTTTTTTCTAGTAAGGTGATTACAACAAACTTTCGTTGAATCCTAGTTGCTCCATAGGTTAGGTATTTTTTCGACATACTCGAATTTCGTGAAACTAAGTGCACCCACCTGCCAGGCCCTAACCTTCCCTTTTCTTACATGTCATACACCCCTAAGCTTGGCCCAAGGTACCCCTGTGAGCAGGGTGCAGTGTATGTGAAAGGTAGGACATGCCCTGGTGTGTGTGGTATGTCCTGATAGTGAATTACTGCCAATTTCATTTTTCACTATTGCCAGGCTACCTGTTTCCATAGGACAGAATGGGGAGTTTGTTTATAGCATCTTATAAACATAACGGGCCCTGGGAACAAGGTAGGAAAATAAAGTTTAGTATGCCTGAACTCGGAATGTTAAAGTGCATCTTTTATTGAGGGTGATTTTTACATCCTTTGTATGAAAATACCACTTTTAGAAAGTAGCAATTTTCTTGCCTAACCATGCAGTGTGCCTCTGCTAGGTTTGTGTATTGCATGTCTGGCTTTTGGATGACAGGGGCTGGAGAAGGGCAGTGGTTCCAGAACTCTGATGAGTCAGGGTTGGGCTGAATAGACCTGGGCTGCATTTAGAGTAGGAGGAGGAGTTTCCTTTCACCTGAATGGGCATGGTCTGCCTTCAACAATGTTGTCTCCACCTCCTGCCAGGAAGCTGCACCAGTGAGGACAGAACTGTTTTTGGCTGGGTACAGACACTCTCTGCCTTCAGAGAACAAAGGATTTTTGTGTATAAAAAGAGGGGCACTTCTGGGGCTGAAGAGGAACCTTTGCCAAGGAGAAGAGCCGGAGAAGATGAGGAGGAATACTGCCCCTGTGCTCTTTGCTGTTTGGGGTTGACCTGCAGTGGCTACTTGCTGCCAAGGAAAGGAGAAAATTACTTTGCTGTTTGCTGTGTCCCCTGCTTGAGGAAGGTCTCCAAGGGATTGAAACAGAGCTTGCCTCCTGTTCTGAAGTGTCAGGGACACAAATACTTTGCCACCAGCTCCCCTGATCTGCGTTGCTGGGATTTCTGACCTGCTGTTATTTTGGACCGCTAGAGACTGTTTTCCTCTGGGAGCTGGAAGAATCCACGCATCGTCGAATTGCATTGAGTCGCCAAGTTTGTCGCATCATCAAGGAAGCAGTAAGAAACCGACGCATCACATCCCCACGCATTAAGAAACCGACGCATAACCTCCTCTCCTGTAAGGAACCGGCAAATCACCTCCCTGGGCAGCAGTAAGGATCCAACGCATCACATCCCCCCAGAGCAAGGAACCAACGCATCACCTTCCCTGAGTGTAAGGAACCGCCGCATCACCGTCCCTGCGGCCTGTTTTGTTTGTTTGCGTGACACATCCCAGGTACTTTGTGTGAAAAGAGCAATTTCCTTTGAACTGAACTATGTCTACCATCTGAAAGTCATATTTTTATTACTGTATTGCGGATCTTTGTCATTTGGTCCTGCGTTGGTTTAGATAAAGATTACTTATTTTTCTAAACTGGTGTGGTGTCCATTTATTGTGTTTTCACTGTATTACTGTATGTGTTCACAAATACTTTCACACTGTTCTGAGATAAGCCTGGCTGCTCGTGTCAAGCTACCAAGGGGGTGAGCAGGGGCTATATTAGAAGTGTATCCCCCTTACCCTGGCTAGAAGCAAGGGTCCCTATTTGGACCTACGTACGTACCTACGTCTGCCAACTAGAGACCCCCATTTCCAACAATTTCCAATCTGAGATTTGTCTTCCCTAAAACATGTGAAGGATGAAACTCAGTGCTCCTCCAAAAGATTAACAACATGAAGTTAAATGATCAGAATAGAACTTCTTATTAACATCAATTTCATGTCATTATTAAAGTAGAATAATTAATAAAAGATTATTATATTAACACTTTATTAGATGAGTTAAAATATTTATTTGCTGATCAATGCACAGGATGAGGGTGAAGTATGTGGCAAGACTTTACTGATAATACATACGTTAACTGCAAATCAGACCTCATTGTACGACAAACATGAAATATTCTAACTCATGGGTGTATGAGCAAACTTTAGGGCCTATAGATCTAATATTATGAAATAGTAATGATGACCAATAGGGTGTGCACCATATTATTTGAGCAAACTGGTTGGTTAGTTGTACTAGCAAAAAAACCTGAAATGCAGCAGACAAGAATCTTCAATTCTGCTAACAAGCTACATGTAAGTAATTAATGTTGCAAGGCCATAAGTCCATGCCGTAACAGTTTTGAAAGGAAGAAGGAAGCAAGTTTGGATAAATTTGCTTGCAATTCAGACATGTGACTGACTGAGTCATTGTTTGCTCAGCACAGTGCAGATACAAAACACTTCACAAAAGCTTCCCCTCCCTTCTCCACCGAGAATCATAGGTGAGAACAGAATAAAGATATCTAAGGATTTGGGAGGGGCAGACATGCAGAATGATTGTTTGAGGGGGAATGCCATAGCACAATTATCGGACTTGCAGACACAAAACCTTTCTCTGGTACTTACTAATCTTACAGCCCATATGATCACCATGATGTATAAATACGTATCAGGTAGCAGTTAGACTAGTTTATAATACCTAATAGGTGGTGGAAATTGTGTTACTTATTGAGGATGGTAAAATCCTCCGAGACCACCAGCCACAGTTTCTGTCAGGGTGAAGTCTTCAGCAACCCCAAATTACCCTGTGCAGAACTGTCTAATAGCTTGGCATAAATCAGTCAGGCTTAACTTAGAGTTGTATATCAATGGGGTAACCCGGTAAACCACTGGACTCGGGTATATATATTGGTACATGAAAAGACAGTCACAGTGGAATCATTTGACAAAATTGAAACACACGTTTGTTGTGTAAACTTAAACAGAATTATGACAGCACCTATTGAAATACATAAATGACTGAATTTAATCAGTTGTGCACAGAAATAGGTCAACATATCAACCTTTCAATAGACAAAAGCATGTCACAATCATCATTTACAATTGATATGGGTGTAAGTGAAGTGATAAGTGCAACATAGACAGGGATAAGTGCAAACGATGTGAAGGGGAAAGGTCGTGTGTTTAAGAACATCCAAAATCAATTTGAAGACCTAACCTGCCACTTAAATGGCAAGGAACACAAATGTAACAACATGAACAAGGAAAGCAGTTGTATAATCACTGTCAGTCTCATGTATTGGGAACAAACAAGGAAATAGTCGACGTTTCGACCCCTAATCAAGCCGGCAAATAAGAATTCTTGGAAGCGGGGTCTTCTTCAGGACCAACAGGGGGGGATAAGCTTACACCAACATCAGCAGAAATGATTCATGCTGGACGATAGACAGGATGGGCCCATGTGGCTCCATTGGGTGTTAAGAACCGGTACTTGAGTGAAGGTAGTTCGTGGCGGTTTCTGGAGAGTGGTTCAGACGTAACCAAGGCTCCCGGGCAGCGTCGACGGCGTCTGACAGCTAACCTTAACTTAGAGGCAATGTATGAAGTATTTAGTAGCACTTCAAACAGTAATAAAGTGAAAATGCAACACAAAAAAATCCCACACTAATTTAAAAACATAGAGTAAAGTTTAAAACACAATTTGATACAAAAACATCAAAATTCCAATCAGAATAACTGGAGGTATGCAATTTCCAAGATTCAAGAGAAAAGAGTGTCTAAAAGTATAAAGCCCCAAATGTGGTTATATGTTAGTGCTCGACCAGGAAAAAGTCAAAAGTTCAAGCCAACCATTATCGATCATGGGCTGGATACAAGGACCAAGTTAGGCTCACTAATCAAAAGTGTCTTGAATCCTGGTCTGCGGAACATTGCAAGATATGTCAAGGATGCATTGTATACTAGCGTTTCCAGAGAAGCTGTGGTCCGCGATACAAAGTGCTGCAAAAAGGATGTATCGCGCAGCAGCACTTCCAAAACGGCTATGAGGAGATGCCCTGTGGTGGTTCTGCTGACAGGACCACAGCTGGACTGGCAGAGCATATTCAGGCCCACTTCCGAGGGTCTAGGACTGAGGTGGCACGACTTGGGGGGCAAGACACACAGCAGAGAGAGTCCAGGTGCTGGGGTTCATGGTGGTTGGGGCTTTCCTGTCCCTGAGGCTCTAATCAGGAAGCCATCTGTTGGAAATTGGGTTCCTGGTTGACTGGAGTGGAAGACGTAGTCAAGCAGTAACCACAACCCTGGTTAGGGTAAGTCATAAACACACTCAAAATTAACCTGTGATCACCATCTGGTAGCTTGGCATGCAGAGAGAAGTCAGGCTTAATGTAAGAGGCAATGTGTAAAGTATTTGTGCAACACTTCAAACAGTAGCACAGTGACAACACCACAAAAAGACTCCATAACATGTTAGATAATATAGGTTATTTTATAAATAGAACAAGACCAAAATTACAAAAAATCCAAAAAGTAGAAGATGAGATATGAATTTGTAAAGAATAAATGTAAAATAGTGCATAATAGCAAAACAAATTTAAATGGGATATCTAGTTGCGCTGGACTGGGGCAAAGTCAAAGGTTCAGGCTTACCACGATGGACCTCAGGCCGGATACAGGGACCCACTTGACCCCGCTGAAATACTATGTGAAAAATTATTTACAGTGAAAAAATCCGCCAAAGAGGACCCGGTGGCAAGAGGCCTTGCAGGTTACTTACGGGTGCAATTTACCTCTTTGGCGGATTTTTTCATTGTAATAATTTTTCACATAGTAGTCCATGGTAGGGTGAACCTTAGCGCGTTCATACCACCGGGGCTTCGCACTTCCACTCTGGTCCTGATGAAAGCCTGTTGAACATGCACTGAGGCAGAAACATGTTGACCGCCGTGGAGTGAAACAGATCTTCTATTTTTTGACCTTCACTCCTTTTTATCTCTTTCCAATTAGCAAAATAATTAAAACTTTATTTTTTGACTCAATTGGAAATTTTAAATTCACTGTCACCACACATGAACCCCGCTCCGCAGTAACCTGGCGTTGTAGCACACTGGGATGACATTCGGTCATCCCAGTGGAGCCCGATGATGAAGCATGTCACCAACCAGGTTGGCGAGTGAGGGCTTTATACCAATTGGGTAAGAATTCTGCAGGTCTACATTCTTCTTAACAACATACCGGCTTGTTTCGAACCTGTGGATCAATGCTCCCTTGATAACTGGTGCCTTGTTGTTGTTTTTTGACACTGACTTTGTTGTTTTTTACTAATTCCCAGAGGGGAATAGTCGTGTCGTTCCCTTCCTCTCCTGTTAATTATTTGGGGTTGAGTAGATTGGCATAGAGTGAAGTGGCATACAGTGGAATGGCCTAGAATGGATTGATGTACAGTGCAATAGGGTACAGTGGATTGTGGTAGTGTGGTGTAATGCTACAGGCAATTATATATTGTGAGAGTGTGTATTGACCATTGACTCCATTTTATTTTAACTGCATTTTGTGAGCATGGTTCCATCTTGGTTTTCTCTTGCCCAGCCTTTCAGCTGTGAATGCAGGGAAGCCCCAGGTTACTTGAGCACACACAGAAATGTTTATATTTTTCACTTCACCAAGCAGAAGAGATAAGCTGCTAGAACAGATGTTATGGCCGTAGGCCTGGGCGTAGTTCACGAAGTTTTGCTATGTGGAACGCCGCGAAGTTACAAAAAAACTCTGTGAAGTTCCATGAGTGGCGGAATGCGGTGCGAACTAAAGTTTGTGCTGGTATTTCTGCCACTCGGGTAGAAATTTTACCCGAGCAACAGCTAGCGCTTACAAACTTACTATTCGCAATCGTAAACTTACCGTTCGGGAGAGGGGAAAAAACTCTGCTGTACATCGTGAAGTGGAGTTTGCTGCACTCCGCGAGCTCCGCAGTGTGCAGAGTGCAGAAAACTCTGCAGACTCCGCGAACGGAGCGAAGTTCTCCACCCAGGCCTAGTTATGGGCTGCGTAGCCCAAGGATGAGAAAGTGAAGAAATTTGCCTCAGCTCTCATCGGAGCCTGGCCAGCTCTGTTCAGTGACCTCAATGCAGAGAGTGCAACCAGCACCTACAGTGTAGATGAATGGAGAGAGAGCTTCTAGAAGCCTCTCTCTGTGTTAGAAAAGAGTATAAAGATGGAGACCTCTTGGCATTTTGTGAGGAACTCTCTTTAGGTGTGCACGCACAGCTTTGATACCTTCCCGGTTGAGAGGCTGCTGCTGAGAATGTCAACTGGTTCCCCAGTCGTGCTGGCAGGATGATTCAAGACAGACAGCCAGTGATGTATTCCAAGTTTTAATTACCTTATTCTTGTGTACATTCAGTTATCTTTCTATGCACTTATTCTTGTGTATATACATTCATTATATGCATTTATTTTACTTATGCATTATTGCTATTTGATATATGGGAACTTCCTGCAGTAAATATTTCCCTTTACTTGGTAAAAGAGTGTTGAGCTCTGTTTATGTTGTACCATGGTATTCTAAAGAGGTGTAGAGTTCTTCTATTTTAAAGAGTGCTCACGTTGTATCTTGGTGTTTTGAAGTCTTGCTCAGGTGTTCTGGAGAGAAAGCAAGACAAGTGGAGTGGTGTATACTGGAGTAGCATAGAGTACAGTGGCATAGAGTGGAGTGGCATAATGTGAGGTGACCTAGAGTGGAGCGGCATAGAGTAAAGTTCCACACAGATTGGAGTGGCATAGAGTGGAGTGGCATAGAGTAGAGTAAGGTAGAGCAGAGTGGCGTAGAGTAGAGTGGTGTAGAGTGGAGTGGAGTACAGTGGAAATGAGAGGATGTAGCCTTAGGGCTAGAGCGGTCGACCTCATAAATGGGGAACCGGGTTCGAGTCTCGACAACGATGCCATCCTGTGATTCTGGGCAGATCACTTAATCTCCCAGTGCCTCACAAAAATGAATGTGTCCATCTGTAATGAAACTGGTACTCATGTAAAGCACTGTGATACCCGATATCCTCGGGTCTAGTTCCCGCTATATAAAACTCTAAAGAATCAAATGAGGTACAGTGTAGTGGGGTAGAGTGGAGTGGAATACAGTGCAATAGCATAATGTGGAGTGGGGTACAGTGGAGTGCTGTAGAGTAGAGTGGAGTACAGAGGAATAGTGTAGAGTGTAGTGGCATAGAGTGGAGTGGCATATGGTGGAGCAAGGTACAATGTAGTGGTATAGAATGGACTATTGTTGAGTGTTACTGGTGTACACTGTAGTGATGTAGAGTGGAGTGGCATATAGTGGAATAGTGTAGAATAGAGTCATGGAGAGTGGAGTGTCATAGAGCAGAGTGGCATAGAGTGAAGTATGGTTGGGTGGATTGGTGTAGACAACAGTGGTTATATTGTACTGCAGTGTAATAGTGTGCTGTGGATTGTCATAGAGTGGAATGGCGTATAGTTATGTGGCGTACAGTAGAGTAGTGTAAGTACAGTGGCTTACAGAGCAATAGCGTACACTACTGTAGTGTACACTGAAGTGGAGTTCAGTGGAATGTAATAGAGTGGAATAGCATAGAGTGTAGTGTGATAGAGTGGAGTTGCATACAGTGGAATAGCATACAGTGAATTAGCATAGAGAGAAAGAATGCACATTGTATTGACATATATTGGCGTGTCATATAATGGACTAGCGGACCACCAACAGGCGTAAATAGGTACATCACACTGCTTACACTGTGATTTAGCGCTGGTAGCACATTCCACACTGACAAAATCAGTGCAAACAGCACCACGTGGTATGCTAGAGGGCGCAGCTAGTTGAGTTTATTTTGCTACCCCTCGAACAGATTTTCCACTTGAGTAGCAGTCTTCCGCAAAACCTTGTTGGATGTCCTCCTAGTGAACAGAAATATTGCTAGGGGATGCCAAATCTCACTATTCTGGAGCTGTGCGTGAGAAAAAATCCCACCAAATGGCTATTGGCAGGATTTGGCCTGAAGTGCGGAGTAACCAAAATGTCACCAATTCCACAGAGAGAACAGAATATTCTACCCACCCCTATATTTTACTGGAGATGTAAATATGTTAATAATGGAAAATACACTGTAGTACACTATGGGGCATATTATTAAGGCACCGCGATAAAATTATCGCCGCTTTAGCGTCCGTTTTCAGACGAAAAGCGGAGATAATTTTATCGCATTATCAGCAAGGTCACGCTATCGCGTGAATCCTTGCCTTAGCGCCCTTTGCCTCAACGCCCATCTTTGCATCTCTAATGAGATGCAAAGTGGGCGTTCTGCACAAAAATAACGCGAGAAATGTCGCTAACCAACATTTCTCCTATCAACAAACCTCCCGCTAACTTGCATGGCGATAAGAAAAGTAGCGCTAACCGCGATTATCGCTGCTTTTCTTACGCCTGCTTTCAATCTGACTTAGCCATTATATCCAATGGAAGGTGGATATAATGGCTAAGTCTGCCCTGCCCTATCAACAACGTATCACCAATCGTTGTGCAATTGTCGCTGGATTTCCAGCGATAATCGCACATTTGGTAGCTAACTGTTGTTGATAACGCGGTAACCGGGCAATAAATTCCAGAGATAGCCGGCGATAAATATGCAAGCACTAAGCGCGCTTTGCGATATTTATCGCCGGCCCTTGATAATATGCCCCTAAATTTGTACATTTTAGGGCACTATAGTCCATTTTACATTTAACATATTTTTTTTTAATTTATTTTTTATACCGCTGAACTCCTGAGGCAGTACCACTGTACTCAGCACATTTATTTCTAAATATATAGAACCTTATAAATATTTTCTCCAGGGATCTTAGGTTTATTGACCCAGTAGAGGTGTTGTTTTCTTTTAATGTTGCACCACCAGGATTCAGAAAATCTATGCACTTCTTATGAACTCACATATTACATTACTCATGATATGGTAAATGACATCATTGATGATATCAACAATCACATCACTGACATCCACCCGATATGACAGTTTGCTATAAGCTTTTTATGCTGATAGGCATTGAGCAAGGCGCACATACACCCAATAAGGCATAATATCTGCAGTACTTATGAGTGTATCCTTTCGCAACAAGCAGACCATCACAGATATCTGTGAAATCACTCACATTAGGTAGATCTTATGCTCTTATGTAATGGCCCTGTAGACATTAATGACATCAGCAGCTTGGTTATTATTTATCTTAAATGATAATTGACTTGGTAGGTCAACAGCTTCACTTAGCCAATTATAACGCAGATACTACCAGGCCCAATCGACACCCCTCTGTAGAATTAAAAAATACCTCCCACATATTACCAAAATGAGAGGAATGGTGTGCACCATTTTGGGAACACTTACAAACATATTGTAATTCGAACTGTCTGTAAGTTAGTCAGCCATATATTATAGAGAATTTTCAGGGAACTATTGGAAATTAATCCCTTGATAAATCTCCTATTTCTGTAGACATTTCCTGTAGTACAAGATGATATTCAGTATGTACACTGACTTCCACAGGTGAGTAATATATTGTAAGGGTAAACTTTAGTTTATCTCACATATTTTTAGTAACAGGCATTCAAATTAAGGCTCAGCTTATTTACAAGGTATGATTGCAACTCACACTAGTTATGCTTAGTCCCAACCTTGCTTTAATAAAGTCCTTTTTTCACTTAAAGCATCACTACCTAAAGTGTGCACCACATATTTTCTTGTTGTATGATTTTATGATAAGATACGCATGGTGAAGCTGTTTTAAATTGTACTTACTGACTTTGCCTCGCTCTCCGTTCCACTGTGGAGTTCTCCGTTTGTTGTGGAGAGAGCGGGCGAATCTCCTTACTTACAGTTTCTGGCTTGGGACCACGGGGGTTGGCAGTCTAGCTGCACTCCCTGGATCCTATTTAGGGCAGATGTCAGCGCTGACGTGCACCGGACAGACCGCAGGCAAGTGGTAGCAATCCTCTTCGATTGGACTTTTTTAATTGGATTTTCAGCACTTTTTAATTACTTCCTCATTTTATTGTAAGACATGCATGGTGAGGCTGTTTTAAATTGTATTTACTGACTTCACCTCGCTCTCTGTTCCACCGTAGATTTATTGGCAAATCTCCTCACTTCTGGTTTATGGCTTGGGACCACAGTGGGTAGCAGTCTAGATGCTCTCCCTGGCTCCTATTTAAGGCAAATGTCGGCACTGAAGTGCAGTGGACGATCTGACGGCATGCCGAAGGAATGCCAATAGCAAGCCCGTCTGCGCCTGTCCATGCCTGACCATCGTCAGGAGCCAGAACCCCTGCTTCTCTTGTCCCAGAAACTGGCAGTTTATCTAAAATCACATATTCGGCAGAGGAACTCAACCGTATAGGTAACCAAGCTAACAGCTCTACTACTTATGAACCCTGCCAAATACATAACTTTCCATCTCTCCCTGAAGGCCCTCTAATTTATTTAAATTGTCATGTTCAGAGCATCATGCTGAACTATGGACAAAAACACCCTCTGACACTAACCAATGATTCCCTAACCCCTGGGTATGACCCATCTCTATTGGCCCCTGCTGACCCTCTCCCTCTGCCCTCAGAGGTCTGGAAAGACCTCCTATGCAATATTGGATAGTTACCTAAACACACAATTGAAATCTGGGACACGGTTACCTCCACATCAAATGATCTAGGATTTCTTACAGAGACCTAGCTAAAACCCACCACTGTTCCCTCCATTGCGATCGCACTTCCAAATAATTCCTGGATTCTGAGATTGGATAGGGCAGGCAGAATAGGTGGGGGTTTAGCAATAATTTTTAAAGACTCTCCTGCATTAAGACATTCTATGTGGGTTGGGCAGTGATATGTGTCTTTAAGGTAGAATTTTCTCTCCGGGTCAGCTGGAAAGGAGCCCTTGAATATCAATATCGCCTCCTGGGTCCTACAGGACATGAGTCATTTAATGGAACTTATTGCTATTCATGTGCTGGCATCAAAAAACTTTATTTTACTAGGAGACTTTAATGTTCGTATGGAAGACCCTTTAAATACAGAGGCAGTGCAACTCCTCACTGACCTGTCCACTTTAGATCTTAAACAAATTGTCAAAGGCCTCATATATAGTGCGGGCCACACTTTGGATTTAATTTTTACTAACTTCCCTCTGATGCCCTGTGAGTCTCCCTGCACCATCCTAAGGACTGATCATTCAATAAAAAATCAGAATCGCATCAGCATATGTACCTAAACATCGAAAAAATAAACCTAAGCAAAATCTTAAGAGACAAGGGCGTAAAGTCACACCAGCCACTTTCACCAAAGAATTTATTACTCCGAACATAGAGGAGGCTGTAGCTGTGGAAGATGCACATGTGAAAGATCACACGTCTTTGAATATGGCTATTGACAATCTAGTCCAATGAAAAAACAACAATCCTTTGGATATGGTCCACATGCCCCCTGGTATACACCGAATTGCGCATAGAAAAAGCCCAAGGCAAAAAACTCGAGAGATGATGGCGACAAGCCCATAACCCCTGTGATAGAGAGGTATATACATTACCATGGCAATATTAGGAAAGCACAAAAAGCGCACATTTCATGTCAACTTGGACAGGCTGGGAACGCCTCCTTATTATATAAAATCCTTAATTCTTTCATCAACACACAGGCTTCCTCAACAGATATTTTACTTACATAAGCTTTGTGCGATGCCATTGCAGATCACTTGGAAGACAAAGTAAATCCCATTTATAATAATTTGCCAAACTCGATTAACCTTGTAAGTTCGGGATCCATATGCTCTAATTCGAAGGTCTCTAGCACTTGCAGCTTAGAAAAATTGGTTCTTCTCAGGCCTGATTCAGTTTATAAAGTCTTGAAGGTTGCGAAATCACGGTCCCCACTAGATATTATTCCAGCTAAGATAGTGGCTACTCTGTCTAATCAGCTTGCTCCGGCCATCTGCTTGTTACCAAATCTTTCGATAAGCTTGGGTTAAATTCCGTTAGACAGGAAAGCCAGTAAGGTCATTTATATTCATATCAAATTATCACCCCATTTCTCTCCCCCCCTTGTTGAGTAAACTAGTGGAAGAACACATCAATAGATAACTTGTGGAATACCTTGAGTCCAACAGGATCCTAGACTCCTCCCAGTACTGTACTTATTGCAGTCACAGGCTATATTAGATGGTCTCAGGATGAAAACCAGCTGTCAATGCTAGTGCTGCTTGACTTTTCAGCAGCCTTTGATCTGATATCTCATCACAGACTGATTCAGAGACTAGAGAACATAGGTATCTAGGGCACAGCTCTACAATGGTTCACGAGTTTCCTGTCGCAACAAACCCAGACCATCAATCTGGGCCCGTTCAGATCACGCACCATGGAGATCAACAAGGGAGTGCCACAGAGCTCTTGTCTCAGCCCTACATTATTTAATATATATGTGGCCTCCCTTGCACAAACTATTAAAGCCTACGGATTTACATTTCTTTCCTACGCAGATGATACGCAACTCCTGATTTCTTTTGATAGAGACCTTTCCTCTATGAGAGAACGCTTTGCTGATGGGATGAAATTGAAAGCCCTCTCGGCTTGGATGGCTGAGAATTTTCTTTAGCTAAATGCCATCAGAACGGAGATCATGCTCTTTGGTAGAGCTCAACTGCTTTGGTACCCAGACTGGTGGCCAATGGATTGAAGCACTGCACCTACCCTCAAATACTCAGCTAAAATGGGGATGTTTGCTTGTACCAGACTCTTGCTATGAAAGATCAGGTAGTGGCTACCACTGGCACCTGCTTTCATACAATGAGTCTGTTGCGCAGAGTCATCCCTTTCCTCCCAGTCTTGGTGCTCAAAACCTTAGTCCAGGCTTTGGTGATCAGTCACCAGGATGATTGTAACGCTCTTTTAGCTGCAGTTAACAAGTCTATACTGGATAAACTTGAAATGGTTCAAAATACAGCATCTCGTCTAATCCAAAATATGCCAGCCAGATATGCCTTTACTCCCCTATTGTGCTCAATCCATTGGCTTCCTGTGCATACAAGAATCACTTTTAAGATCTGCTGTACAGTGCACAAAGTGCTCAATGGCATGGGACCCATATACCTAGCAGAGGAACTCATCCCTTACCTGACAGGCAGACCTTCAAGATCGATAAACAAGTAATTTCTTGCTGTGCCTGGAATCAGGAAAACGCTTTCCTGGGGCAGAGCCTTCTCTTATCTGGCCACTTGCTACTGGAACAAACTTCCTACTCATAAAAGATAGTACCCTGATCACCTTCTTTTCAGAAAACTTCTAAAAACTGAACTATTCTAACACTATGGCTATGCCGCTTGTTGGTCTCAGCTGTGCTGAGATACCCCTCTGGGGGTGATTCATGCACATTATAAGCTAATTTACCATAACACAACATGCATCCCTTTACAACGTGGTCATTACAACACATGCGTCGTTACCACACATGCCTTTACATTTTACTACGCATATGCCTTTACCACATGTCTTTACAATGAAAATGTAAGTATTTTACAGGTATGTGTGGTAAAATGTTTACAGGTAACTATAAACCATACATATATATACATCTGACCCAGGTAAAGGTGTCAGCCGAAATGCGTCAATGGCACAATTTTTGTTTTATTTGCACCGAGTCTTTGAAAATTGGCGTTCACATTAACAAATTGGAATTGCACGAAATACCTGGCTGCAGACGATTCAGTGCTGTGCCGCTCTGTTGGTGGTCTGAGAGAAGGACCCTCTGAGAGGACATATATATATTTTTGGTAGTTTGCACCACTTTGCTAACATTACGAAGATGCCATTAAACTTGAATAATATACTGTCATAGATACCACGCATGATGGCATGGACATAGTGAAAACACTTTACTTTCCTGATTTCTTCATGAGGGAAGAGCGTGCTCTGTACAAAAAATATTATAGTGCAAATATATAGAATTCAATTAAATTACATTATACAAATTTTCTCTTTGTATACATCTCTACCACAGATGTCTTTACCCAGAGTTTTTGTACATATGAATAAATAAATAAATATGCAAGACTTCCAACTCAGCATGTTTTTTTAAAGTCATCTTAATCACTTGTTTGGAAAGGCTATTCATAATAGTCTAGTGCCTTCAATTCATCTAAAGTGTTGAGAACAACCATAGACTCCCTATTAAAATATGGCATGTCCCAAGTGACAATGAATCTTGAAAAAGATGATTAAATACAATTCATTGACATCACAATTGTATACATCAAACTCAATTGATTTCATGTCCATAGTGGGCACCTACTCAGTATCATATTCAAGATTAAGCATTCTTCTTCCTATATCTCATATTAATAACCAAATCTTCTCATTCTTCAAAGTCCAACACATTATTGTAACCTTCGTTATTATACACACTTGATCATCTAAGGAGTCAATATTAACCAAAAAAGTGCCAAAAGTGCTTTAAGTCAACACAAATTTCAGTGCCCAACATGTGACTAATGCACTCATGGCTAATGTAACAGAACAGAGGATGTCAGCATTGAATGACTTACAAATGAACATATAATTATTCATCGGAATCCAAACCATTCAGCATTTTACTGTTTAGAACAATTATATAGCGAGATTCTACTTCCCCTTAGTTTTAGTTCCCTGTTGCCTCCTCTGAAATTCTTTGGGACTGAGTCTATAACAAAATAGACCAGATCAGTTGCATTGCACCCATGTGTCTAATGAATATGGCGGGCAATTGGGCAACTCTTGTCCTCATTGGCTATAGCTCCTAGATGTTGTAATACTCTAGCATGTACCGTATAGATTTTCGAACTGGAGCACCACATCAAATAAACCACAAACTCAATCCTGCAGTTATACACACTGAGAATAATCAATGTGGTGTTGAATAAGGGTGACTTGAATTCCTTAGTATTCTGGCCATATTTGTAGACTTTACACCTGTGGCACCGTTGGAACCCCGGACTACCCCTCAGCCATGATTCTTGATAGTCTCAAATGCTGAGTACTTGTACATGGTGCATAGATTTTGCCTATCTGAAAGCCAGCAGGGGGTTCCTTGGGGCTTATCTGGCCAATTATCAGGTTGCTCCTAATGAGATTCCCCTTAATTTCTGATGATAAACAGAATATCCTGTGATCATTCTCAACTGACCTGAACCAGACAGCTTTTGACTCCCTTTCTTTGTTACAACTAAACCAAGTGTCCAGGGTAAAAGGGACATGAACGCTGACACAAAGCAAAACATCTCCATAATAGCAGATCTACCAGCAGAGATTACTGTAGAATAGAAGTTACTGACATTATTTCATAACCTCACAAGATGGTGGGGTTTATAAGAGAATTTATATGGCATCGTAGGAGCAGAATTTCAGATGGAGAAGGTTAGAACTACATGTCCCACGAATCATTGTAGAGGTTAGTTGCTCTATAACCTTTTGTAATTAATGACTCACAATAACCCAGAAGAGCTATTAAAAGAACTTCCGTTTGAGGAATGAGGCAGATTATTCCATCTCTGGATCCTATCCAGTACTTTTGCTGTTTTCCTGAAAATCCTTTTACTAGTGAACTGTTAAGTGTGCTTGCACCAATTCCTGTTAATATATTCAAAAGGTCTTAGTTTGTGCTTTCTCTGTGATATTAAAGATATTTCTACGAAGTGCTTTCAATACCAGTGCTGTTTTCCTGAAAAGCTGTATTTAATTATATTCCGTTGGACAGTTTTACATTTCCGATTTACTCAGTTTGAAATCAGATAAAGCTTTAATTGGTGTGGAAGTCACCAGAAGAAGCTATAAAACTCGGAGGAGTAATTTATTTGCTGGCTTGTCTAAACTGTGAGGATGCTGAAGTTACTGCTTCATTAAATCAAGAGTTGAACACTTTGTTTTCCACAAACTCAGTCTTGAAATAGCATTCTCTTATCTATTTTTCTGGATCAAGAGGTTATATTATTCTAACAATAATGGAGAAATAACTATTTCTTATGTTCTTTTGTGTATGATGAAATATAGGTGGATTGTTTACCAGAAGTTATTCATTTGTTTGGAAGAAGAGCTGCGCTTGCAAAACGTGTTCTCTCATGAAGATTTTAACATTTGGTTTCTTTTGTTGGTTTACAATAATTAATAAAGGGTTAAGTGGAGTCCAAGAAGTTTGGTTCTTCCCCTGTGAGGCACAGTTTCTATTTGTTTTTGGTTGGTATACGTTTCCTCATATAGAGGTACTATGTGTTTGAGTGTAAATAGGATACATAAATGTCATGTACATCTTATTTTTTTAGCTTGGTCATTAGACCAGCATAAGGACACACATACTACTTTTGAAACAGCCTCTTCCTCATCTTGGAATTATAGTACAGGTAAAGCTTAAGGTATAGGGAACATATTTATAATGTTAAACAATCTGTGGAGTGATTAATGTATGTTGTGCTTATTCCAGGTCTCCTTCCCAGCTGTTCCCTTTCTGTCTGTCACTTGATCAAATTTCTGTGCTATAAAAGCAGACGGAATTGAGGCTATCAAGAGGTGGACCCTATAGTGCATCAAACCGATCCTGAGGGCATTGATCGTCATTGTTACATTCTTGAACAGTAGTGTATGTCTTTGTTTTGAATTGGCTTTCTTCCTAGCTGTGTCCAGAACTTCCTGATTGTATCCTGTGGCTAGGAATCTATGAATGAGTTCCGCCGGTACCTCCCCTATTGTAGCCACATCACTACAGCTCCATCTCTTGCAGAGATTCTCCACAAAGGGGATACTCTTCTTCAATTTTTGTTGAATGGAAACTGCATGCGTGGAGAATAGTTTTACCTGCTGTAGGATTTCTCAATTTTTTTGTATGGATATGATTGTCTTTTACGAATATGAATAATCTAGAAATTGTACCTCTGTTGTGCTTATGTTTGTAGTGAAAGAGAGATTCAGATTATTGATATTAAGTTTGTCTGCAAATGACTTTGCTGTTTCCGGTATGCACTTCCATAGTATAAATAGGTTGTCTATAAAACGTGTCCAAGTGACTATGTTCTCAGACCGTTCCTGGACGAAGTCGACCGCAAACACCTGCTCCTCCCACCAGCCCATATGCAGATTAGCACACCTGAGGGTGAGGCAGGTGCCCATATTCCTCTCTCTCTCTGACTTGCCTGTATGCCTCTTGACCAAACAGAAAAAAAATATTCTGTGGACACCATTGTGTCTTTTGGAGAAGTTTCTGTGTGTGCTGGTGTTATGTTATGTTATGTTATGTTATGTTATTTATATTTTTATAGCGCACAGCTGCCCCAGCAAAGGGGCGTCCTGGCGCTATGACAGACGCTACAACATAACACACAATAAAAGAAAAGGAAATTAACCAGACACGGGAAACAGTAAAGTTTTAATCGCCTGCCTGAAGGCGAGCAGGTCTTCAAGAGCTCGGATGTGTACCGGGAGCGAGTTCCACAAACCTGCCGCGAGCACCCTAAAGGAGCGGCCACCCATTCTGCTCAATTTAAAGCGCGGACAGACCGCCAGGTGAAGCCCCTCCGATCTCAAGGATCTCAAAGGAACGTAGGGCGTGAGTAGGTTAGCAAGTGCCGGCGGCGAAGAAGATTTCAAAATTTTAAAGGTCAGGCACAGCGCTTTGAACTGAATTCGCTGTCTGACCGGGAGCCAATGTAAGGCCGCGATGGTACCAGACACTGAGCAATGTCTAGGGAGGCCCACAATGGCCCGAGCCGCGGCATTTTGCACCCTTTGGAGCCTGGAGGCCTCCTCTTGATTCACCCCTAACAGCAGTGAACTGCCGTAGTCCAGCCGAGATAGTATAGAGGCCTGGACCACAAGCTGTCTGGTAGGGGGATCAAAGTACTTTAAAACCGGCCTTATTCCCCGCAGAATGCCATAGCACGTGGCAGCCACCTTCTTAGTGTGGTCCTTGAAGGTGAGCGCAGAGTCCAACCAGATGCCCAAATTTCTCACTCCAGAAGCTGGAATGGGAGTGACACCCAACTCTGATGGCCACCACTGGTTACCCCATAGCTCAGCATGCTTCCCTAATACCAACACCTCTGTTTTGGTGGCATTTAACTGAAGGCAGTTGGTGCGAAGCCAGCTTGCCACTGCCAACAAACCCGCTCGAAATTTGGGGGCCTCCACCTCAGGGTCTCCACTAAGTGTCACCGCTAGCTGTGTGTCGTCCGCATATGAGGCCATCGTAAGACCCCACTGTTTAACGACACCAGCCAACGGTTTCACATAGAGGTTGAACATTGTAGGGCTCAACGAGGATCCCTGTGGTACCCCCAGCTCCAGGGGATAAGTGGCGGATTGGCCAGGTGGTATGGCCACTTTAAAAGAACGATCTGATAGAAAAGACCGAAACCACTGGAGAGCGAGATCAGTCACTCCCGCCTCCTGTAAGCGTTGGATCAGTATATGGTGGGACACAGTATCGAAGGCAGCGCTTAGATCTAATAGTAAAAGCGCTGCAGTGCGACCTGAGTCCAGAACCTGGCGAAGATGTTCCGTGATGTAAAGCAATGCCGTCTCGGTACTGTGTCCCGACCGGAAGCCGTTCTGACTGGAATCCAATATCTGGTTGCGAGCCAGATGCTCAGACAGAACAGAGTTGACGTGGGCTTCTGTTACTTTGGCAATCCAAGGCAGCAGGGATATGGGTCGATAATTCTCTGGCAGCCGGGGGTCAGAGTTGGCTTTTTTTAGTATAGGAGTAACCACTGCCTGTTTCCATGCCGTGGGTACCGTTCCGTTGGACAATGACATATTGATAAGATTCAATATGGGGTCACGACAGAGTGGGGAAAGTGTGTTGATAAAGGCTGGCTTTAACGGGTCCGAGGGAGAACCTGACTTGACCCTGAGGCTAAGCCTATCAAAGGTCTCAATAGTCAGTTCAGGTAGCATTGCCAGGGTCTCATATCCCAACGTATCGGGGACAGTAACCTCTCGGTTCTGGTGGAGTGTGTCAAAACTTTGGTAGATTGTTTCCACTTTCTCCACAAAAAAGGAGGCCAACTTATCACAGTGGGAATCTGTGCAGATCACCTCCGAGGTGGATCTGTTTTTCATAAGATCCTTCAGTATCTTAAAAATCAGTTTTGATGGATTAGGGCTGGTAGCAAATTCTTGAGCGTAAAATGCAGCTCGTGTTCTGCAAATAGCTCTATGGTAGAGCTTCAGCTCAGTAAAATACCGAGTTTTCAGAGCAGGGCTGTAGGATCTTCTCCATTCCCTCTCTGTTTTCCGGTAAGCTTTTTTTAGTTCTGCGAGTGACTCATTATACCAAGGACTAGGTGTTTTTGTCCGGCCTTTCGACCACCGTAAAGGTATGAGAGAGTCCAAGGCGTCGGTGATCCAGGCGCAGAACTGTTGGTAACCTTGTTCCACGTTAATAAAGATGCTCAGAGGTTTCTGTTCCAGTATGCTATAAAACTCTTCAAGCCTAAGCTTGTGCCAAAGCCTTTTTAGAATAGGTCTGTCAACAGCTATAAAAGGCTTATCGTGGACCGGACAAAAGGCTTCCATAAGCAGATGATCAGTCCACCCCATCAGCCTCGGATCTGACAACCTTACCCCCTCAAGTGTGGAAAAAAAGGGGTCCAAAATATGGCCCCCTGAGTGGGTTGGAAGGGTGACGAGCTGAGTGATGTAGGCATATAGGCCTAGTATCTAGAAAAGGTTTCAATGCTCTTATGCAATTTTGGTGTGAAATGCTGGTTTACAGCGCAGTGACATCTATGGTCATAAAGACATAGGAGCCATCCCAGGTAATGTCATATATTATATGTAAGAAGTCTCCTGTATCCATTAAAAAAGAGAGTAGATTACAGAAATGTTCTTGAAGGAAATAGTCAATGTAACGTGATGTGGTCTCAAATGACCCTCCTATGGCTGATATTAACGGTCTCACTGGTGGGTTTTGTGCATTCTTATGCACCTTGGGATTAAGGTATAATATGGGAATTACAGGATGATCCACTCTCAGAAACTGGTATTCCTACTGTGATATCAATCCCACCCCTCTTAATCTTGATAGTTGTCTCCTGCCCTCACTAAAATGCATATTGAGAGGCCATAAAACAATATTGCCCCCTTTGTCTGATAGGCGCACTAGCACATATTTCTGCTGTTGCTCACCTGATAATACCTGCATGCCTTGTTCGAATTTTCACAGCTGCATTTATGACTTAATTCTAAAGATAACCTTTTAAGATCTGAAATAACCATCTCTTAAATAAATATCCAAAGAGTCACTAGGCATCACCGGGAAAAAAACAGATTT
This sequence comes from Triturus cristatus, assembly GCF_964204655.1. Classification (NCBI taxonomy): domain Eukaryota; kingdom Metazoa; phylum Chordata; class Amphibia; order Caudata; family Salamandridae; genus Triturus; species Triturus cristatus. Next base: position 399,879,912 of record NC_140588.1, on the reverse strand, counting down.
AGGTTTAAAAGATGTGAATACACTGGTGTAAATGTCCACCCCTAGTATGTCTGATACCTCCACAGTACTTTCACCTTCTGTGCATCTCTCTAGTTGATTTAATTCTTGTAATAGATCCATGTCTGCCACCAATAAATTGCTCGTTGATGGACTTTCTTGGCTTCCTCTAGATGATTCACTTGATTTAGTGGCAAACTATTTTTGGAGTTTTAATTGCCTCATGAATCTAAAAAAAACTCAATTTGGGTCCCCAAATGGAGCATATAGCAATGTTCACCTCCTTTCTGCTAACTGAAAAGAAGTCCCAATCTGGGGAGGTGAACTTCCTGGCGCTGCTACTGGTGCCACTTGCATTGCCAGATGAACTGGTATGTGTGAAGTTTGACTCTGCAGTACCTACTTTTACAGTGGTGGTACTTGTGGTGGATGTATGTGACTGCCAGCAAAATATGAAAGGTAGAGATGGTGTTGGTGGTATGATCTGTGTTGGTGGTATTCATGCCACATCCCTCACAGCAACTTGGGATGGGGTAATGTTGGTCTCCATTGGGGCGGGACTAATGTCCATAATGACTGGCTCATCATCATCCTCTTCTTCTACATCTACCTTCATTACTCTAAGGCTTTCTGGAACCTTCCTTTTCCCTAGCCTTGTCTCATGGCTTTTCTCACTCTCAGACTGAGGTGGTGGGATCCATGTAGCATCTAAATCATCAGAAATGGGGGCTTGCAGAATAAGTTGGTGGACTAACCATCCTTTTCCTTGCTGGGGATTTGAAAGACAATGGAACTTCTGGAAGAGTAGCTTGCTCTTCTTCTTCCTCTGCAGGAAGCTCGATCTCCTGAACTGCCCCTATTTCGGGAGGAACAATTACTATTGGGGGTGGTTGCGGCTGTTGTTACCCGCTTATCTCAGTTCCCTGCATTGATTGGGTACTACTTTGCGACAACGATAAGTCAATTTCAATATCACTGCTCGTCGGCATTGTCGTGATTAGACTGGCTGCCTCCGCGACAGATATGGGATTGGACCTAGGTTGGTGGGGTGGGTCCACTGATGCGGGGGTGCTGATCCCAGCTTGCTCCCCGGACACCACTGCTGCAGGTGCAATTTTTGGTTTCCCCAAAAAATGTATTAGGTGTCATACAGGTCTTGGTAAGTGGCCGTGCCTTCTTCTCACTGGCAACTTTCTTGGTACTGGACCTGGTACCTTTCTTTGGGGCCATCTTGAAGATGTCAGCAGCAAGCAGTGGCACAAGTTGAAGAGATGTCTATGGTTACACGTCACATCACGTGACGTCATGCGCAGCAGGACTTCTGTCTGAAAGTACAATGGGCGATGTTGTCTACTCCTCTTTTGTGCACCTAAAAGCAAAGAAGCAAGAAGAACATCAATAGAAATGTGGCATTCATTGTTGTGGTTCAATTAATATTAGTAGAAACAAACAAATATAATATATTTAACTTAGTGTGTGGTTACACTTGTTAGTGTTATTAATATTATTACATTTATTACCTCACTTATTAAAAAAACATAACAATAACGTATAGCGATTTTTGAGACTTTAACAACAACAAGGGCTTTCATGGTTGGTGTACTGTAGTGTACAGTACACTCAGGAAGGATAGGAAAGAAGACAAACAAAAATACAAATGTAACGGACCCGGTTTGGCATTGTGCATCACGAAGGATACAGCATTAAGGGAGTTGCAGCTGACAATGGATGGACGCAATAAGCAAAGAGGAACAAAGGAAAGACATGCAGACCTATGGCAAAAGCACACTAATTACCACCAAAAAATGGCCACTATCCACATGGTCACTCACAACAACCACAAGCAGGAGGCCTAGAAAACAATGAATACAAGCAGGCATATATGGAAACAGACTTAACAAAATGGCCCCTGGCCACATGGGGAGGCTCAGCCAAGGCAAATGCTGGCCCATGCACTATTACAAGGAGGCATGCTAAACAACACAGCTTTAATACAACAATGTCAAAAACGAAAATCCACAGGGCTAAAAAAGGTTTGAAAGTTATACAACAACCACACACATTCAACAAAGGCATTTATTTAACACATATGAAAAAAGTGAAACCCCCCCCAAAAAAACATTTTGCGTTTCAATCCAATGCCATCCATGCCCTAAATGATGTTTAAATTCAACAGATGCCACAGCAACAGTTGTTTCATGCACCCATGAGTAGCTCTGGGCCTGTCAGTTGGAAAACCCATTGGCAGAATAGGCCACATAGTGAATATTTAAAATGTATTAGAAAATGTAGCGACGTGTGCTACATTTTTTGTTGGATAAAAGAAGAAAAAATTGCATGCAAAACAACAACCAGCAAGAAGGCATGGCCACCACAAAGAAGGTTTGCAGGCCTAATGCAGAAGCACACTGGCTGCCCCTTCACAAAATGGCCGCCAGCCACATGGTCAGACCACGAGAACAAGAAAGGGAAGACAGACAATGCAGGTCTATGGCAGAAGCTCACTGGCTGCCTTCACAAAATGGCCACCAGCCACATGTCCAGGCAGGCCACAACAACAAGAAAGTGAAGACAGACAATGCATTCCTATGGCAAAAGCACACTGGTTACCTTCACAAAATGGCTGCCAGCCACATGGCCAGGCAGGCCAACGCAACAAGACAAGGAAGACAGACAATGCAGGCCTATGGCAAAAGCACACTGGATGCCTTCACAAAATGGCTGCCAGCCACATGGCCAGGCAGGCCACAACAAGAAGCAAAAAGTCAAGAGAAGCAAAGGAGACATGCAGGGCTATGGCAAAAGCACTACCACCACCACAAAATAGCCACCAGCCACATTGTCACTTACAACAACAACAAGCAGGAGGCCTGGAAAACAATGACCTCAAGCAGGCATATATGGACACAGACTTTACAAAAATGGTCACTGGCCACACAGGGAGGCTCGGCCAAAGCAAATGCTGGTCCACTATTACAAACACACTCACACACTGGCCAAAGTAAAGAGGCATGCTAAACAACACAGCTATAATGAAACAATGCCAAAAATGAAAATCCAAAGGGCAAAAAAGGTTTGCAAGTAAAACCACACACATCCAACAAAGGCATTTATTTAACCCATATAAAAAAGTGAAATTCCAAAAAAACATGTTTTGCATTTCAATCCAATGCCATCCATGCCCTAAATGATGCTTAAATTCAACAAACACCACAGAAACAGTTGTTTCATGCACTGATGAGTAGCTCAGGGCCAACTGGCTGAAATGCCTTTTGGCAGACTACTGGGCTAGTGAATTAAATAAATATTGCAAATTGATTAAGAATTCAAAAGTTGGAGAAAATGTAGTGAACTTTGCAACATGTTTCCTTTATAAAAGAAAACTAGTAGAACAATTTCATACAAAGAAAAAACTAGGCCCCTACTGAAACTGCAGGCCACCCACCACAATACATTTAAAAAAAATGATGAACAGTACAAAAAAATGTAGGTGCAATGCCCCAATCAAACAAACAACACCAATTTTCCAACTTACTTGGGAAATCTCAAATCCCAAAGTCCTCAAATTCAATGATATATGATGCAGCAGACACAAAGAGTGAATCCAAATGAAAAGTTAACAGGAGATGGACAAAGCACTGGGAGGAGCCTGCTGGATGGGAACAGGAAGATGGAGACTCTGGGACACTTACATCCTCTTAAAAAAAAGAAAAAGGACTTCTTTGCAGAAACAAGTACAGCCAAATGTCAATCTGAGAAGTTTTGTTAATCCAATTCATAATTTTGAGAAGGTTTTGATGCTGCTAGAGAGAGATTCTTCTCCAGATTGCAAATTCTGCGTGTTCGGGATTGCGATATTCACAAAACTTCCGCCGTAAGTCCGATGGAGTGCCCGAACGACGTGTTCGCAATCGCACACTTTTGCTGGACCATGCGGCCGGCTACCAAATCTTGTGGCGCCCACGAACGGATGGGAATTTTGTCTGCAAACGCAGGCATCCTGGTAAGTTGCTCCCACATGCGCAAAAACTCATTTAGAGCGCGCAAACACAAAAACAATCAGCTCCGTTTCGGAGTACAGAGTTTCCGGTAACTCCGCGTTCTACGCTGAATGCAGAGTTTCCAAAAATCTGCAAACTCCGCGAGTGAGCGGATTTTACGCCCAGGGTTAGTTAAAATAAAGTCAAAATAATATGTTACTAAACAGTTAGACTCAAACTTTGTGGTAAATATGTCTACATATTTGTTTTTCTCTTTTTCATGTTTATTTGTTACTACTGATGTCATTGCGACCTCCGGTGTTGGTGTGAAGAAGGAAAATGCATTTTTCATTTAGTTATTTTGACAAATGAATACAAAGGGGAAACTTAAATTAGTATCTTACTAAATTGCTACACTGAACCCTTATGTAAAATATGTCTACATATGTGTTTTAAACTTTGTTAAAAACACCCAGTATTCACAGATTATCCTTGGCAATAGCACTCATAGAACCATACATGCACTACCTGTGCAATCATCAAGGATGTTCTTTCTCCATCACTCTGCAAACATGCCTCCTGGCATAGTACTAGTTGGGGGATGAAGTCTCCTTGGCTATTGAGTGTATTTAGGGCCAAGTATTCCTCTTGTTACCTCAAGCAAGTTCCACACAGTCGGTTTGCTAAACGGTCTTCCGAGGCCACACACCCTTTCTTCACCACTCTGCAAACTCATTTCCTGGCACACTACTGGTTGGGGAATAAAGTTGTCTTGGATGCTAAAGGACCTTGGGGACCAAGAAGCCCTCCTGTTACTATTTATAAGTCCAACACAGCAGCATTTCTGAGAGCTGGTCAGACACCCCGCACCCTTGACACACAATTCTACAAAGACCATTTATACTTAAAAAAACATGGAAATTCACTAAAAACACAAAGGTTACAGGTAAGTTAAAGTTAGGAATTAGCATTTAAAAAACCTTAGAAATTCACTGAAAAAACTAAAGGTTACAGGGTTGTTACTGTTAGGAAATAGGATTAAAAAAACAAAGGTTACAGGGATGTTATAGTTGAGCTGATATTTCACTTGTACAAAACCAGAGAAATTCAGCAATTATAGTTAGCTGAGCTAACTATTACTCGTGCCCCTGTAATGCACTGCTTATGACCTCACACATTACATCACTCATGACATGGTCAGTGACATCACTGATGGCATCACTGATAGCATCTAAAAAATCAGCCATGTTAAATATTGGAGAAATGGTGCTCTCTGGGAGACTATAGTGCCACACTTTGGAGAATATGGTCATAACCTGGGGTGCTGCCCTGCACCTCATTGAACAGGAGTTCCCTCCTGCTTGACCCAGAGTACTTGGAATAGGTATCTGAGAGGGGCAGAGATTCTCAGATCTGCTGCTCGAAACAAGAAGTAGATGAAGGATCCATGATGAGAAGTTTGATTTGCCCCAACCAGGCATTGCACTCCGAAGACTGCGATTGCTGCACACACTGGAACTACAGCCCTGTGGACTACTTTGCTTCAAAAGGACTAAAGAGTAGACTCCCTGAAAGCCACAGGTTAACAGAGCCCACCTGGACTATCACCACCAAGAATCCACAGCCTGGAGTACTACAAGTGGATTTGTAAGGGTTGTGTCCAAGTGGTTTGTGGGAACTGAAGTCCCAAACTTTCTTGGAGCTTCCAGACCCTTGGGGTAAGTTTTGGACACTTTGGGAACCTCAAAGGAACTTTAGGAAGAAATTCCAGAGGTCTGAAGAAGTTCAGAGCAATTTTGGAAAAAAGCTTCAAAACTGGACTGACTTGACCTGGCCAACCAAGCCAGCGACCCTCAACCGTCAGCCCGAAACTTTGACTTTGTCCCAGTCTAGCACGACCAGATGTCCCAATAGGTCCTGTAGGTTTCTGTGTGCTATATAGTGCTGAGTCTTTAAAAACTCATATCTCCTGTTCCCTACATTGGATTGTTTGTATTGTGGTGTAGTTTTAAAGAAAAAAATATTTCCTATTTTTATAAATAGTTTTCAGATTTTTATTGTGTGTTGTGCATTAATCATTTACTGAATTGGTGTTTTTAAATGCTTTACATACCTGTCTTTGCAGTTAAGCCTACCTGCTCGCAGCCAAGCAACCAAGGGTTGAGCATGGGAATATTTTTCTGAGACCTATCCTGAGCCCCAGACAGCGTCAGTGGCCGGATTTCCTGTGGCAGATGTATATATGCCACTACTAATAATCCACTTTCCAACAGTGTGAAAGGTGCTAAGCATTTTTCTTCATTAGATCTGTTCAGAGCTTATCATCAAGAAGGCTTACATATGGAATCTAGGCATCTCATGTTCTTTATAATGCCAGAGTGGGCATTCTGCTTCTAATGCATATGTTTTGGTCAAAATGTTTGTTTTTTCAAGATGGTGTATTGGTGTAGGGATGCATGTTTGATGTGCCTGAGCTAGAGTACCTTAGGCATACGCTACCATGTATTGGTGGTGACCCTAAACTTAAACTGGTGGAAGTGATAGAAAAATCACTTTCCCTGATTGACAAGGAGCAGCGTTGCTCCTTTTTTTAGGATTAGCTGAATATTATGCAAAATGTTTAAATAATTTTGCTGTTCAGGTTCAGCCATTACGGGTTTTGATGAACAAAGGGTTTGAGTTTGAATGGTCAGAGGAATATCAACTTTGGAAACCAGTTGATGCAAATGATAAAACGAAGATAATAACGGATGCCGGTGCATAAGGTGCTTTTGCAATCTGTGGGTGGATATGAGAGAGTGGCAGCTTTAGCTTCAAGAAATTTAAAAGGTGCAGAATATACCTATTCCACTGGCAAAAAAGAAGCACTTGCTTGCTAGTGGGGTGTACAATACTTCATGCCATATATCTGGGGTATAAGATTTGAACCATGTACTGACCACAAGCCGTTGGTGGATTTGTTCTCCACGAGGTGGGGAGCCACAGCAATGCCACCTATTGTGAAATGATTCTATTTACAATAGTCTCCATTTGATATCAAGTATGTTGCTGAGAGTTGGAATGTAAATGCCAATTGTTTGTCAGATAATCTTTAGAAGCACAGGAGTCCATGGATGATGATGAATGGATGGTGGCTAAAATTGAGATTTTGTGTAAGGACTCAATTTCTGACAAAGAATGGAAGCAAGCAGTTGCAGAAGATGAATACATGCAACTGCTTGTTAAAATAATTGGTGAAGGTATAATTAATATTGGACCTGGATGAGAAGATTACAACATGTATGGAGTGAAATATCTGTCTTGAATGGTGTGGTCTGAAGATGTTAAAGATTGGTGGTACCTATCAAGCTGCGAAATTGACTGGTGTAGTTGTTGCATGAGGGCTGTGGTAGAATTTCTGCCATGAAAAGAACTGAGATGTTTTTTGGTGGCCAGGCATGGCTAGATATTGACAGGAATATGCGTGGTTGTTTAGCCTGTATATGTAGCGATAGGTCACATACATTGAGAGAATCACCTATGGCACCTTTGGAATTTCCCGATAAACCATGGGTTACGTTAGCTATGGATGGTTCATTTGGGTGTCCAGCATTGGATGGTAAAGTTGCTGTGGTCTTGATTGATTATTCAAGATGGGTAGAAGTTTTCTTTTTGAAGGAAATGTAATCTTCTAACTTAATATATTATTGTGACAAAAAGTTTCCAAAGAGAAGGATGTCCAAGAGTGATTGTGACTGACAATGGGCCCCAGTTCGTTTCTGATGGAATTCGACAAATATTTGAAATATGAGGCGATCAAACATCATAAGACTGCATTATATCATCCCCGTGAAAATGGTCTGGTGGAGGGGTTCATTAGAGTTTTGGAGAAAAAGGGCAGATAGTAGTACATGATGGATTAGATTGGAAGCAGGAATTTAAAAGAATGTTGTGGAGTTATAGAATGACACCACATTGGGTAACATTTGAAACGCCTTCCAATTTGTTGAAAGGTAGGATACTTTGTTCCATAGCAATATCGGCATGGATGGGAAGGAGGATTGGTAAGTTCACTAATAAAGAACAGGTCATGGCAAAGGTTTAATGGAAACAAAATGAATAAATACAACAGCAGAATGATAGGTTACAATTAAGGTCTACGGAAATCCAAGTTGATGAGTATGTAGGAGTAAGTAAGGATACTGGGCATAGAAAAGGAATGTCCAAATTGTCAGATGTGATGAGGGTAGTCGAGGTAAGAGGTGGGAATGTCATTGTAGAAAATGATGGAAAATTGAATTTGAAGAGAGTCAGGAAATGTGGAGATTTGGAACACAAGTAGGAGTTGGAAAGTCATGATCAAAGTCCAGTGGGAAATGGCAAATCACTACAGCTCAATGTGAAAAAAATGGCCTCTCGTCTGTGGAGAATTCATACATAAAGTATGCCAAAGGAAATTGAAGATTATGTATGTGGTTAATTTAATTCCTTTAGTGATGTTGATTTAGACTGGCAACTGATAGTAATCAATTGTGAAATAATCCTAGTTTACAGTTAACATATGTTCACATTTGAAATTAAATATTATATTGTTAAAGTTTTAATGATTATTATATGTTCTTGTTTTGTTTGTTTGCCAGATGAGAAGGAGGAACCCTGTCATGAGTTGTTGGAACTAATGTACTTCTTCTAATAACCCAGATCTTCATCTGGATTATTAGCATGAGTGAGGATCATTGTTTTTACTTTGTAGATGTTTCCACTACTAGTTTTCATACAATTAGTGTATGTTACGTCAGTGTCTGGATTAGATCAAGTATCTACTTTTCACGAGATCCAGGCCCTTTAATATGAAATATCTTCAGTTCAGCTTTTGCAGTATAGTAGCTACCTTCAAATGTTTATGAAAATTTTCCACTTTGTGGTGTGGTGTGTGGTGTCATGTAGTTTCTATAAACCTATACAGGATCTGCGAGTTTAGACAACATACACTGCAGAATGGTGTTCAGACTGATTCCAGACACCCCCACTCAGTATGTTTGCCTGTATACCAGCTAGCTCACAGTGTCACTAGAAACCCTCTTACCAAGGAGAGAATAGTTCTCAGCAACTATCGAACATGACAACTCTGTCCCATCAGGGATCGTGGAAACAGTGCAATACTCTTTACTCAGTCACTTGGGCTCACTTTGTCTCAGAGAGATACACAGAATAAAAAGGTAGGGACATTTACAATAAGTATTTAATGAACCAGCGTCATTCTAGTGTAAAATAGGTGTGCTGAAACAAAAATTAGACAGAAACAGATTTAAATGATCATAAGCACCAACAGAGTAAAAGGATGGTAGATTTCTACCATAGTGCTAAAACGATTACTACAGGCAGGTACAAAAATATATGACAATAAATGTGTACTCCTACGATGCGACCCTAACTAGATGTACCTAAGTGTACCTAGCATGCATGTAGGTGTAAAGCCAAGAATCCCTCTAGGATAAAGTCAACCCCATTACTTGAAGTGAGAGACCGTGGAACCCCATCTAGGTCTCAAGATTGACACTCTGCAAAGGATGTCAGACCACTGCGTGCTGGAGTGTCTGCGTGCAGGAACTTCAGCGACTCGCGTCAGTTTCAGCATGGAAGTCCTTTTTCTCCTCTCCCTGCCTCAGTAAAGATATGGTGTATATATACTTAAAGTGGTACCCTCAGAGGTTTTACCTTGCTGTGTCATGTCGGACTTAGGATGACGGATGGAATGGCCCTTATACATAGTTATTATGCAGGAGATGGTAGTCCTGCTGAGTTTCCAAGAATCCTCATACATAATGGATGAAGCTAGTTTTCAGGGAAAACCCCACGTCCTGTAAGCTGTACTGTAACTAGGTAAAAGGTCAGTACCAAGAACTGTGATGTAGTGTAATGTAGGGGAGAATATATGTGAAAGGTTAGGTGGTTCCTTGAGCCCATATTGTGGTACCTATATGAAACATAACAGTGGTGTTGGCATTCAAAGCAAAGCAGCAGGAGGTCCCTAGCACTGTTTTAAAGTATGTTTCATTCGAGTCACTTTCTATCTTCTACAAAGATACATAATGTGCTGTTGTTATTGTGTAATACTGATGAACTCATTATCATACATGACTAAAATAGCCTGGTCACAGCATAAGGGAATTGCATATTTTAAATCCACAAGAAAGGGATATATAAATGTACCGCGTTCAGAAAAGTATTGTTTTTTAAATCACATTTTTAAATATATAAATATGCTGTGATCATAAACACAACCTGCATTTTACTGATAACATAAGTGCAATAATGAAGATCATTTTACAATACCTGTGCCAACGTAGACTGAAAGAGTCTGCAACTACATCAACAGTTCTATTGATCGGTTCTAAAGAAATGTGAGTGGATAACTCTAACCCAGATAGAATTAAACAGCTCCCCTCCATGTCTGCATCAGTTTTTAAAAAAAGCAATATCGCAAACAAGGTGACCAGAGCTACCTCATGTGGACAGTGCTTCACCAGTAGTCAGGACATTTCCAGGCTAGAAACAAAAAACTCCATAAAAAAAGAAACAGAATACATTCCTTCTCTTTCTACAGCCACAGAATCTGCAACAGCATCTTCATTAGCATAAGGTCTGCCCCAATCCTTTGTAATTCATGAAGGAGCTGAAGACCCAACTTTCTGAAAAAGCTACTTTTCACATGGTAGGATTCACCACCCATAAATATCCTGATTTATTTTAAACAATTCTGAATGGTAACTCAAGGTTCCAACCTTTGTTCAGCAGACTGGTTTGCCCTCTACAAATACCTATACATGCCTACAAACATACATGCATACATGTGTATGTGAAACTACATTAAACACCTCAATTGAATTGCCAAAGGTCAGAGAGCATCATCATAATATTTGTTGTGGGAGTTTTTATCGTTCATCAGACACAAAAATGGAAAGTGGCATTTTGTCGAATATGGGCTTAGCCGTTAAAGATATCCTATTACAAATGGTAAGATGCTTGAGTCCTAGCTCAGGCCAGGCCTCAAGCATCTTTTTGGACCAAGCATTTCCCTCGACAACATTTTCAAGCGTTTGTGCCCCACCATTAAACACTTATCTTTGGAGAGAATGCATGCCATCTGCAACCACCAGTTTGGGGAGTCCACAGCCCACTGCCAGCTGTAAAGGTTTGGGGAGTCTGCCAAAAACTAAATTTTTCATTTTTTGGACATATCACACAAAGATTGACCACGGCCCCTTATAGTGCAGTTTTTTAATTCATCTATCTTGTGTAGCCAAACCAGTCACACTCACTAATATTTTAGAAGTTTGACTCACTCTGATTGACTCCATAGAGGTTTTCATGTTTGTGGGACATTGACAGGGAAGTGAGTGCCAGGAAGTTGTTCTTCTCATAACTTAAACTCTAGATTTTCTGGGTTTGTGTCACCCTTCTTGGCTCCCACGAAGTGCTAACATTACCGTGAACCTGATATAGTGCTTTTTTAAAGGTACATGGGTGCTTCATGAATGTGTATTAGATGATAAACTTGCTTCACAGTTTAAAGGACTGATGCGTCAAATACTGGAGTGACAGAGCAAGAGACACCCTTTCACAATGACATTGTCTCTGCCATCAGAAGCACATGCTGTAGAAGAATGCCCCTACAAAGTAGTGCCAAAAACCAACTGAAGAAAGAAAGCAACAAAATAATCTCTCATTTTCTAGTTCATCCTGTACACAATGTATGGTTCCTCCTGCTTTTTGCTCTTTTCTCAATAATATTATGTGCATCACATTGTTTTTAACAAATATGCCAATCAAGTTCAATGTCACTATTCTGGGACAGTGGCACATGCCACAATTGAAATTACTAAAGTAATTCCCACATAGTTCCTATTGGGAATCACTTTTTTATAGTATCCAGCAAGTGATATATTCCCTGGTAGTTTCACCAAACCATTCTAAAAAGTGTGAGATGTTATGCTAAGCAAACCAAGAATAATCAATAGTCACAGTATTTAACAGGTCAAATGTATTTACCAATGTTAAGTGAAAACATCAAAATATAATAAACTAGATAAGTAGTTCAAAGCTGCACTATAACAGAAGATGATAGGATCAATAAAATTCAAGGTGAAACATAGTATCGCAAATCAAGAGGAAAAAAATGGCACTGTGAAAAAGATGATTAGTGACTGCTAGCGCGTTGGCTAGCACTGATGCACTCAGTTCAGGATTCTACCTTTCTATGTGTAGAAAATTATAAATTAAAAACAATTCCAAGTGGGACCAGTCTGGAGTCTGTATCTGAACCTGACTTAAGAAGGCTGAGTATTTGTGAAAAGCTGCAGTAATATCTTGCAAGAGTTCCAAAGTATTTGATTATGTGACAGGTGTCCTTGATTATCAATGGACTTCAAAAGGTTTGAAAAAAGGCAATGATATATAGGTTGTGGCATTGTCATATTGACTTTCATGGTTGACCTGTACCGCCCATAACACAAATATATGGAACTTTTTTCCTACAATGTAGGCAACTTGAAATAGTTCACACTTACACTTTTACTGCATATATGGAGGACAGAGACCTATGAGTTAAGACGAAGAAAAGCATGTCAATGGTTTGTGGGAAAGGAAGGCCTAAGACACATCCACATTACATACATGGAGTGCATATAGCGAGATTCTCAATGTTCTCATACTTGAGCATTCAGTTGTCGGACTCAGATAAGTGGACCAACCACAGAAAACGTGTTAGTACAAACCTAACAAGATAAAAGGAAGGAGGTTTTTAGATTTGGTGCTAAACTGGAGTCTAAACCGATAGGAGAAATGTTAACTATATACAAAACCAAGTGCCTTGTTGGGGCCCTATATTGGGCAGGCCTTTGAGGCTGTGGTACCAACAAGAGTAGTCAAAGGCAAGAAAAGAAGTTCCTTGGGCGATTACCTGCCCTGCCAGAATCCACCTATGTGTCCAGATTTCATCAGGAGCTAGGTATGTCTCACATTGAAGATCTTATGTATGACAAACCAGCCATCCTATGGAGTTATGGAGGGCGTTGTGGTCTAAATCAGAGACCACATTTACTAGAAATATTATAAAAGCTGGTCTCACCTTGGACTATGCCATTGAGATCCTCTGGCTTTATAACATTCATGCTCTTTTAAACAAGTTGGACAATTGGGATTTTCTACAGCCCCCGATGGCCATAACCCACTACTGAAAAAAACAAATCATAATGTATTACTGTTTGTTCCAGCGGTTCCCTGTCCACTTCATTGACCACACTTTCTTCAAATTCACAGGGGTGGGACTTCATCCCCCAGCCTGCAACAGGCCCGAGGCGGGCCCAATGACCTGCAAGGCTTATAAGCGCAATCCGCATTCCCGCAGTGCGGGATGCGCCCGGGTCAAGACCAGGCCCGTTTTCACCCGTAATCACCCGGAGGAGGCTGGGCTGGGCCGCTCCCTCTTGGATCCACCTTCAAACATTTTCCTGCTTCATCTTTGGGTCCACGCCTGAACAAAGGTACTGACTTACTGTCTTTCATGACTCATCCCATGCATATTGCTCTGTTTGCTCCCTGTCTATAACTTCGCTCTTGAGCTGCCAACCTGTGTGATTTGGAAATGGAAAGCAGCTCCAGGGATAACTCGGACCGCCCCAGGGCTTTCTCAGACCAACATTGACAGTTTCAGAGGGGCCGATTTACAGAACTAATCTGAGACAAAATCCTAAACTTACTACTTTTGGTATTCACAGAAGACATTTAGTAGTAGTAAAGTTAGGATTTTGTATTAAGTTTGGATTTTGTTTTAAGTTAGGATTTTGTCTTAAATTAGGATTTTGTTTTAAATTAGGATTTTGTCTTAAAAAGTTAAACTTAAGTTAAACTCTCAAGACAAGAGGGTGGCGTGGCCTGCTGAGCGGCATAATGACTGCTCTTTGAGCGAGCTCCGCTGGCCGAGACCTAATCCTGCATTAATCCTGGCATCTACAGGGTTGCTGCCGTGCTAATTATAGCTCCGGGCACTCCCAGAAGTATAGTGCATCAAGTGAGCTGCTTTGTATCCCTATACGCGGCACCTGAGTTACGAGCCGAGACCGGAGGGAGAAAGACCTGCCTGCGCGCTCGCTCGCCTGGTGGGCGGGTGGCCTGCCTGGCAACTTGAGTCCGCGGTGCACCGCATGTTACAGGCCGCACCCAGAGCAGGTGAACATTGATGATCCTGTGGGCGGTGGAGTTGCCTGCCGGATGCCCGAGGCTGAAGAGGTGAGGTATGTGCCCGCATTTATATCTCGCCCGCGCTGGTTTGGCCCCAGTGAAATTGCCGGGGTTTGGCGTAGCGGCGCAGTAGTGAAGGAGAAGGCCGAGCCGATCCAACACATGGTGGCGTGCACCCTTGGCACCTAGCCCCATAGTGTGCACCCGCTGGGCAGCGGTGTACATCCATGTAGTCCGCAATGCTGTAAACGCTGAAGTGACCGGCAGCCGAGAAGGGTGCTGGTTGTGTGGCTGTCGGGCGCATCCCCTGTGCGCCATCCTATACCCCGCACACTGAGTGAGTGGAGGCCCAGATAGTGGCGAGGTTGGTCAGACAATGTGTGGCCTGTCACCGGAGTACCCCGCAAGACTGGTGGAAGAGTGGGGGACACGTGACCAGGTGAATCTGCAACCCCTACCTGGCTTCTATTGCACCTTCCAGGCCGATCACGCTGGTTGATGGGGTTCATTTTTTGGTGTTTGCACGTAGCCCCCTCCTTGTGTACCAGGGGTGTGAGCACTGAGTCAGAGAGCTCGCATTTGCGAAGTTGTATGTGGCAGAAGAGCATTGGGGCCAGCTGGGCCATGGCTGCACCATTTCTCAGACTACAAGCGCAGCAGAGGCCCTGCATTGTGCACACTGGTTGTTTCACGCTCAGTCGGTGAGTCATGCAGGCAATACCAGTGACGCCTGCATACACCATGGGGAAACAAGATGCGAAACAGCCCAAGCTGACCTTTGATCAGAGGCGGACCACGAGGCTCACGGAGTTAAATCCAGAAGCAGGCGTGGAGAGGTCATCGGAGTCCCAAGCGGAAGATCGTGGTGAAGATCTGCATACTCTGATGCTTGATGCTGAGATCCAGTTTGTGGAATATTGACACCAAGCTGGACACACTGACTGCCCAGCTGGACGCCATCAAAACACAGGTGGGTTCGCATGAGACCCGAGTGGATGTGCTCGAAAATAGGGCCTCAGAAACCAAATAACAACTCTTACATATGGATAAGGTGTTGGGCATAATCCTTGCTAAGAACTAAGATTTGGAGGCCAGGTCTCGCCCCAACAACCTGCGAATCACGGGCATACAGGAAACGACAGCCATAGCCAAGATGGAGAACTTCGTGGCTGACCTCATTCACGAGCTCTTCGATACCCACCTGTCTGCGGTATTTGCCATAGAAAGAGCACATCGCACCCTGGGCCCCAAACCTCCGGTTAGAGAGACACCCCGACCCATCCTAGCTAAGATCTTGAACTATCAAGACCGAGATCTTATCCTGCCTTGGCACGGGAGAAGGGAACCATTACACACAAAGGTAATCAGATCTCATTCTACCCTGACTTTACGCCTGCAGTGCAGACCGCGAGACATGAGTTCCTGCCTGTTAAATGTCTCCTACTGCAGGCCTAAATCCCCTACTCACTTTTATATCCTGTCAAAGTCACCTACGATGGGTCTGCGCATTTTTTCACAGATGCCAAGTCCGCCCTAAAATTTGCTAAACACATTGGGGACAAGAGGCGCAAACAAGTTTCCACTTCTGCGGACCTGGTGGCAGCCAGGCTGAGTGACAATGAATGACTAACTTATTGCAGCCTAGATATTTTCTTTGCCTTGTACTGTTATGCCCTATGTTGTGGAGGGGACTCATAGGCCGTTTGCACTGTGGAACTTGGGGTGGTTTTCCTCGATGCTATCTGGTGGGTATGACGACTTTCGGTGCCGACTGGTTTGATGCCACTGAACGCACAGTATGCGGGGTCATATTGGGCAAGCCGATTTTTTAATACAATGTTGTGTTGCACAAATCGATTGTTTCATCAGAATATTCGATGTCCTGGGGTGCTATTATTCCCACTTGTTATGTTCTAGGCACAGCTCTTTGCGGTTCTCTTGGCCACCCTGTGTATGCAGGGGAGTACGCTGGTGGTACTACGTCCCTATGTGAGGATTCCCTAATGTTCTCATTGGCTTTCTGTTGTTGGGAGCGGGATTTCTACAACCTGATTCGGGGGTTGGTGTGGGAGGTGGGTTGGTGGGGGGATTTGTTTATGTGGTTAACAGCCAGGGTACAACTACATGGACTTGTTGTCTGTAACTGGATGGTATTGACTGTGATGCGTCGCTTTGATCCTACTGTATTTGTACATTTTAGAGAATTGGTCGCCAGATGTCTAGTTTACATTTTCTGACCTGGAACATTCGTGGACTAAATGATGGGAGGAAGTCCATGCTCGTACATGCATACAAGTTAAGGCATCAAGTAGATGTTTGTGTATTGCAGGAAATGCATCTTAATGTTGTTCCCTCCCCCAGGCTGAAGCATAGTAGGTGGGGAACGGTGTACTCGTCCATCTACTCGAACTACTCCCGGAGAGTTGCTGTACTGATCAGAAGAGGCCTTGATATGAGGGAGGGGGAGATGCAAACTGATTCGGAAGGCAGATTTATTATTCTCACAGATACTCTGGGTGGGATTCCGGTGGTGATAGTAGCGATCTATGGCCCTAATGTTCATTCTCCTAGTTTATTCCTGGTTATCTGGGCCAGAGTCAAAGCGCTGAACTGTGACACCATTGTCTGGGGGGAGACTTTAATGCCAACTTACATGATGAGTTAGATAGGAAGGGGACATCACGTATGCTCCACCCTTCTGCCAGTGCCACATTACACGCCATTATCACGGATGGAAATTTGGTAGACATTTGGAGGAACACTCACCCAACGACTAAAGAAGGGACATGCATATCTGAATTTCACAGGGTATGGTCACAATTGGATTTTTGGTTGGTTTCCAAGGATGTGGCCAGCTGGACACGCAAGGTCACACATCTTCCCAGGTCCCTATCAGATCATGCACCATGCCTCTTGCGGATAGTACTTCCCGACTCAACTCCATGACTGTTCACCTTGAGGTTACCCCCGAACGCTCTATTAGATGAGGCATTCAAGGAAGAGATCAGAGTAGATATCACTGACTATTTTACCCTTAATCAGTCAACACAGAGGCCTCTCCCTGGGAGGCATTTAAGATCGTTATCAGGGGTAAATGTATAGCCAGGCAAGCGGGGGTTCTGAAGGCAATTTGTGGCATGCTTGCATCTCTCGAAACACAGATTAAGGAGCTAGAAACCACATTCTTTGCTTCCAACGATGCTCAGTCACTAGCCTCCCCGAAGGAGAAGCTGCTTGAATTTGAGGAAGAGGCGCAGCGAGAAGTAACATTTTTGGGGCAACATGCTCAAGCCAGGAGATATGGGGAGGGGGACAGGCCGGAAGGACTCTAGCGTCAATGATTCGACCCCCCCCCACTCTACTACCTACATTTCTGAATTTGAGAGGCGCTCAGGGAGCTGTCATCAGAGGCCAGACAGGGATTTTAGATGAGTTCCACCGATTCTACTCTGAGCTATACACTGCTACCCAGGAGTCGGAACCGGAAGGCCTACTGCCCTTTCTCGACTCTCTGGAGTTGTTATGGCTGAGCCAGAGGTATAGGGACTATCTGGACTTCCCCTTGTCAGTGGAGGACATTACTCGGGTGATTAAGAGTTTGCCACTAGACAAGGCTCCGGGGTCGGACGGTTTGACCACCGCCTTCTACAAGACGTATGTGGAGGAGTTAGCACCACATCTAGTGGCGTTATTTGAGGAGGCCCAGTCCTCACGTGTATTGCCACCGTCCATGCGTGAAGCAATAATCATAACCTTACTGAAACCCGGGAAGCCTGAAAACGAATTAGATTCATATAGGTCGTTAATTAATCTGGACGTGAAACTTTTGGCAAAGTTGATTGCTAACTAACTCCAGCCTCTGCTTCTCTTGCTTGCCTGCCCGGACCAATCGGGCTTTATCCCAGTAAGATCGACCTCCCACAATCTTAGGACTGTTTTTTCAGTGCTACACTATCTCCACCCTGATTTGCAAGCTGCTGCAGTCTTTCTTGACGCTACAAAAGCATTCGATACGCTCGAATGGCCATATTTATTTGCCATTCTGGGCCGCATGGGATTTAGCCCCTTGTTTATTAATTTGATTTGACTGCTGTACACGCGGCCAATGGCTCGACTTCGGGTGAATGGCCTCATGTCCACACCGTTCGCAATTTCGGGTGGCACGAGGCAGGGATGCCGATTGTCCCCCTTGCTGTTCGCGATAGCGATGGAGCCTCTGGCTGCCCGTATCTGGCAGCATCAAACCACCTAGGGGATTGGGTTTAGCTCTAGGAGCCTCTTATTTTCATTATACGCAGACGACATCACATTGTACGTCATGGATCCAGCGTCGCACCTCGATACACTACTCCGTGAGCTCATTCAATTTGGCAGGCTCTCTGGCATCTCCATTAACTGGGCTAAATCGCTTATCTTTCCTTTAAGAGACGCCACTGTTCCGGCTCCATCCGGGTTCCCCCTAAAATTGGCGGATGAACCTGTTAAATATCTGGGCGTTTGGCTCAGCAGAAATATGCAGGAAATATTGGTCATGAATTACGGCCACGCGATAACCACTGCCACTGCGACAAGGGGGACTGGGAGCCTCAGACATGCAGTTGTATGCATGGAGTGCTCAGGCTCAATTTCACTATCACTGGGTACACCCGACTCTGTTTCAGCTTCATGTGGCTGTAGAAACGGATGCTTTGGCACCTCTTCCTCTGCTAGTAGAGCTATATCAACCCTACATGCGTCCTAGAGATGGCTTAGACACAATAGAGACCTTGCGATGGGCGTGGAATGAATTGCAGAAAGGAGCTGGTGCCCATATATTGTATGTTCCTTCCATACCCCTGGTGCATAATCCTATGCTACCCAATGTGGGCGACAGCATAAGCAAGACTGTAGAACAAAAACTGAGTCTGCATACTTTCGCGGATGTGGTATCCCTGCATCAACCTTTTTGCACATAGTATGGAGTTGTCCACGTCTGGCATCATATTGGTCCAGCGTTTTCACTTCTGTTCATCAGATAATTGCCGCTCCTGCTGACCCTAACCCCTTGCTGGGTTTGCTGGGATATGTGAAGGACACCCCAGTTAAGGTCCGTAAGTTGCATGCTATACTCCTTCTATTTGCAAAGCGCCAAATTGCCATACACTGGGGGCGGAGGGGGGTCCCTTCTCTAAATTAATGGATTAGAGACGTCACTTATGGCCACTCACAGCTGTCCACCTTCTGGGAGGTAATTCCCTCCAAGTCCCGACGTAGAGACATATGGGAACCATTTGTTACATGGACTCGTGAGCGTAGTGAGGAGGGTGGAGATGCACTGACACCCCCCATGGTTGTGTGATTTGGAGCAGGTGACCTGGGCGGAGCTAGTACCCGGAAAGGTAGATGCTGACATGGGGAGGGTAGATTGGAGGGGAGAGGTTGCGGTCATTTCCATGCATAAGAATCCATGAGTTTTGCGTCACCGGGAACAGGTGGGTATGGTTTTTCCTGGCACGATATCACCTGGCATTTTGTTAATGGTTGTGATCATCTGTACTATGACTAATCTCATCTTTCTTCTGTATAGCACAGTGGACTGAGCATGCAAACATATTATTTCTTATTGACATACTATGCTGGATGTGGTCATTTATGTCATGAATATATACTGGCTAGTTGGTTCTTTTTTGCAATGTTTGTTGCATTGTATCAAAATGCCAATAAAAAGAATTAAAAAAAAAAAAACGCTCAAGACAAAATCCTAACTTAAGACAAAATCCTAACTTTACTACTACTAAATACCTTCTGTGAATAGCAAAAGTAGTACGTTTAGGATTTTGTCTCAAATTAGTTCTGTGAATCCATCCCTTAATTAAGGCACCGCATGTTACATCTAAAGAGATTCAATTGGCTGAATGAGACTTGCACTCATGTCCAATGAGCTGCATAGTCCCCCCACATGTATGCCCAACCGCAACCCCAAGGGGTGTAAATGTCCCTGATACTACCAGCGTTGTGGAGACACATGAGGGAGTTTCAACAGGAGCAGTAAATGACATGCATTCTCCTGGTCCTGAGCCTGTGGCCAAGCCTAGGAAAGACTTGGAAAATTCAAAGGGGGCTCACTTCAAAACTAATGATACAAGTAAAAGGCAGCCACCTTTAGCACCTATCTTGTCTGATTCCTGCACAGCTGCTTGGGACCCCTGGAACAGTATCTGTGGGTGATTGAGTGATCTTTTAGGCTCCATACTTCACCCATTGCATGAGTGACTCTTAACTTTCAAGGCCCATTTGATCACTCTTAATGAAAAATCTGAAGCATGGTCATCTAGCCCCACAAAAGAGCAACCATACACCCAGGGGTGTGAGCCGCGGCACCCTACTTCATTGTGCACGATCACCAAGTCTAATGTTCGGGCCTAGGAGACAGGGGTGAGACTGCTGCTCAGCCAGGAATGACCCTGCCTACTTCTCCTGCTGATCTTCCTCCTGGCCAGACCCAAAGAATGTCATACATGGTAATCTTATCCAATGCCCCTAGCCTCTCACTTGATGCTTTTGAGTCCACCATGGACCCTAAAAATAAGGTAGCACACTGGATTTACAACCACACTGGATCTTACTGCAATCTTCACAATTAAATATTTTTTGTGAGTAGAGTAGGAGGGATCAGGCTGCTACCTCGACCATTTCAAGGTGTCTTTATTATTAAAAACATTTGGAGAACATCGGCTGTGGAGGAAATTCTATGTTAGGCAAGGTCAGGTCTACCATATACTGGAGCAATAAATGTATTTCCTCTGGGGTTTTTTTTACTGACATTTGGTGCTATCTACCCCTATGTTAAGTGCACTTCAGCCCCTCGTTCAACCTCATTTTCAGGACAAGCCTCTGTATGGGAACAGGTATGCAGCCCTCCAAACCTCGAGAATATTGATTGACAAAAAAAGATGGTATGGCCCCCAATAAGGTTCTGGCTCTATAGACCCCCACTCCTATGGATGTTCATTTGCCCTTGCATTTGTCTATAACTCTTTCCATGCTGCTGCAAAGTGCTCTCTGAGCCATCTGCTGGGACTGGTTGTCCTGTTGTGTTCCTAGACCTGTGTACAAGGGTTAATTATGCCTGGATGTTTTTCAATCTATACCTGGGCTAATTTAAGTGGACAGGCGCCATCTTTTATTCATAAATTTGTTGCAAAATATAGTTCCAGCCCTAATTTCCTTAGTTGGCCTGCATTCCAAATTGAATATTGCTGATTGGGTTACCTTTGTTAAGGCTTACGGCATTGTTTTTTTACAGGAGACCTGGTCACGGGAGGATAATGCCTTTGATGGGTGTATTTCCTACGATCTCTCTGCATCACCATCTGAGGTGTGGCGAGCAAAGGGTAGGATGGCTGTGTGGTTTTGAGTTGGCATCAGGTTCAAAATACCTCTAATAAGGATGGGTGAGGAGTTTATGCAGGAATTTGAGCTAAGGTGGGACCCTAAACATGTTGTCAGAATGGTTAACTTTTGCAACAACTGCTTTTCAGGCAGGGATGAGAGTATCCAGCGTAGGCTGTTGACTTGCTTTGAGGAATTAATAGCAAACCATGCTAACACGTGTGGTCCTTTCAATTTATTTCTTATAGGTGACTTTAATACAAAAGTTGGTACTTTGAATCCCCTATCACTAGCAACTTTTCTACCAGACTTAGATGAGGCTAGTCATATTAATCAAGAAACCATGGACTCAAGAGGGTGATTGCTGCATGCTTTTTTGCTATCTCATGACATTGATAGCGCAGAATCAGCTCAGACATTTGTAAACACCCCAACTCATATTGGGAGGGGAGGTGGGTCAGTAATAGATTAAATATCTCATGAAGTTTGCACCCCTTTATGGATGATGAGGAGGTCATTTACACACTTCACAGTGTGCATAATCCCTTAGCTCTTTCTGTTGCCATCGCAAAGGAGACAAATATCACCAAGGGGAGTAGAAAGTTATTGACCACTAAAGATGTGGGCCGTAGACCTGCCTGGCGCTCTGTCGGCATGGATAAAGTGATGACCCAGCTGTCCAATGAGTGTGCTGAATTAGTGATGGGGTACACATCTGAGATGTCGGCCCTCCAAAGTCCTGGACAGTTTTATTGACCTAACAGTGTATAATAGGGTCTAATCCTGTACCCGCAGTGCCAAGGAACACTAAGTCATGGTTTGATAAAGCATGTAAAACAGCTAATGACAAGTTGCATTTAGCATTAAAGCAAGACCTGAGAGATCAGGGGGCTATAAGTGCCTGCAGAAAGGATTATAATTTAACCCTAAAAAATAGAAAGGCCAAACTAAGGGGTCTATTACAATGCCACCGTAACAGAATGCAGGACCGTCCGCCAGGGGTGCGGCAGTCCCGCACCTGCAATTAGGATGCCACCGTGGCAGTGGCATCCTCTCTTCCCAGCATTGTGGCGGGCGGTGCTCACAGCAGGCTGCACACCTGCTCAGCTCTATAGGTGCCACTAACACTGTGAACCATGAGGCAATGCCACGTGGCGGTAGGCCCGGGCTGCCCGCTGGCTCAGGCCTACACTGCAGTCCAGCAGGGCTCACACAAATCCTTACCAGTCTGGAACGCCAGGACTACGCATCATTGCAGGCTGCACATCCGCTCAGCACTTAAGGTGCCCCTACCTCAGTGCACCGAAAGTCACTGACTCATGGTGGTAGGCCCGTGCTGGCCGCAGTGTATCCGGTGCCACCAACTCTGTGCAACACAAGTCATGGACCCTTTCTGATTGAGTCTTGTAATATGTCAGGCAGACGCAGCCATGTAACCTCCGGCAATGGGGAAGAACTGGGACACATAGCGTTGTTATCCCCCCTTTATGAGTAAGCTGAGTGGGCTCGGTCGGCATACGCCGGGCCAGCGTAGGTGTGTGAATAATTATCCCTGGGCATGGTTAATTTCTGTGCTGGACAGGAAACCAACTGATGTGTGAGTCTCTGTTGCAGTGTCTGTGCCACACGGCCCTGAATCGACAATGTTGCAATGTTGCATGCACCAGGAGGGCGGCCGCGCAGGAAGGGATTGTACAAGAAGCGCAAGGCCGCTCGGGTTCTTGGCTCATAAATGCCAACTGTTGTGTGTGTATCACTATTGGTGCATCATAAGCCAAAGGCTTAGCCTCAATTGCAGCGCGAAAGCCACATCACATTTCCAGAATGCAAACAGTAGTCAGACTAACATTAGGGATGATAGCTCCTTCGGCTCAATGCATAAGGCGGAAGGACATCTGCACCTCCGACCTTCGTCTTGCATGTGGCAGGCACCCCCTGAGAGAGATACCATAGCAGATGATGACGACTTCCACACTACGCACAGCGCTGATGAAAGACCAATGTATCCACACCCCACACATCCACACCCCACACACAGAAGTCCTTGCTCGAGGTACTCTTGCATGGAATGCCATTGACACTTATGTACACAACAACCCATACCTCCAAATTTTGCACACACATATACGACTCATTGCTCTGAGCTGTGGCATATCATCCACATAATTGCCACAGGTCAGAAGAGTCCCGGTTCTACGAGAGCCACCAACGCAATGGCAGAACATCCCGGGCACATGCACAACGCTTGTCACGTGGAACTGTACCATGACAGAATGCTGCCTGTTAGTGTCTGATGCATTGGTCTACAATGGTGTGGCCCTTGTCTTGCCCATACCGACACGCACATGCTAATAAAGTCTACGCAACTTCACTAGTGTTCAACTGTGATGAGTGTTGATTAGAATGACAAATCATGTGCCTCAATGAGCATTGTCCATACACAGGGAGGGACTGACTGACGCATTTCACTTAGGGGTGAGTCCCTATTGCCAGCTCCACCTTTGTGAGCCAGACATTGTGGTTGGGATAGTTGCTGATAGACCTGTGCTCTTACGTATCTTCAGCAATGTGAGTATGGTGTCCAACTTCTTGCCATGTGGATCAATGTGATCAATCACTACAGGCTGTGTCCACTCAGTTGAGTGTGAATAGGTATGTGAAGAGATGTTCTGTTGTCAAATGTGATGGGGGACACTACTTTAGGCCTGCCAATGACTTTGACATTTCATACCCAGCCCTATTTCTAACATTGCGTGGGGCAAAGTGTAAAATTGTGTGATTGTTGTTTCAGAGCAATGAGGCCACAGCTAGTGCACACATTCCCAGTCATCTCACTGCGTATGTGTGTCACGGTCAAACATGCGCACTGCTTTCATTTCCCAGGGTGTACCTTTTTGTGCAATCAATGTCCTTGGAATTTTTAGTGTGCACAGACTGGTGTCACTATAGAGGGAAACGAGGGCAGGATTCTTGCAGTACTATTGTTTCCTTGTATTGAACTGTTTTCATTTCTCTGTTTTGCATTCCAGATTGGCTGCTGCATCAACAGGTACTATACCTCTTGGTGCCACTTTTTGTTAATAATAGGCTAGAACACAACAGTGCCACCACTTTTTGGTGTAGAGTTACTATTTTCACTGGGTCCTGAGGAATTGCCGCTAGATCCACATGACTAAATAGGCAAGAAACATGTCGACCACACGAGACTGAGCGCAACACCCTGCAGCATCATTGCAGTGAGTCGCAACTCCATTTTTTAATCAGGGGGAAGGCAGGATCATTAAAGTCTAATTTACCTGACTCTTCCATTTCCCTTTTTTAATTCACACACTTACACTCCTACACTTTCAAGGCCCTTTACACCCACTGCACCATACGGCAAGGAATAAAAGATCTCCGCCAAAGAGACCCTGCATAGAGTGTCCGTCGGGTATTGCAGCGCCGACCTGACGAGGAGCATGCCCAATGATGAAGCATGACACCCAGCAGGCTGGGTGTGTGAGGGCCATCATTCCGAAAGTAAGGACTTTCCGGTCCCCCCTTTCCTATTAACACTACTATTCTCTAATCCTTGCCAGTCCCTTGCCTTGCCTTTTTATCCCTCCCATAACAGTAACTGCATACCCATTTCTTTGAAAGCATAACTAGGGCATGTATGCTGGACCTCTCTAAAAAGCCCATTGTCCCCTTTTCTTGTTAAAAAGGTAAATATTGTGGCCTTATTTATGAAAATTGAGCATTGTTGAAGGCAACCAGCGAAGCAACGCTTTTCAGTGCGCGCTCCTAGCGACACCTTGGATGCACCGTATTTACTGTATGGCGCTCCATGTCGCAAGGATTTACAGATGTGTCAGGAATCCTGATGTATCTGTAGGTGCAAAAGTGGTGCATTGCTGGGGTGTGTCTTAAAACAGATGCAACTCCAGCAATGTGTCCTTTCACATGAGGAAAGCCCCACATGAAAGGGCCTGCGTCAGTCTTACGCCTGCTGTGAGGCAGACGTAAGGTTTTGATGCAGTGGCATCCTAGAAGTGGCCAGTGCATCAACAAAATGATGTACTGGTGCTATAAAAGTGCTGCATGCTGCTCATAGATAAGCCTCTGCATGTTTAGAAACATTAACCACTGGACAAATTACCTTGGTAAACAGGAGAGGTAATTTTCCTCTGATTTGCTTTCCTTGTGGAATTATTCAAATAACTTGAAGCTACCCCTGGAGTTCTCAATACCATCTAGAAGACTACACAGCTAGTGGGAACTATCTTATTTAAAGGTCATTGAAATAAATACCTTTATATGTGATACATTTCTGAAAATATTTGAGAACTGTCTAATATCCCTGACTGGCAAGCCTCTTTGTATAGCACTAGAAATTGCATTCGTAAACTTTTCGGGTGATTTTTAAATAGAGTTGGATTTGATAATTTGCTTTGCATTTCATTTTACCTCTGAAAGACATACATTTTGATTTCGACA
This sequence comes from Triturus cristatus, assembly GCF_964204655.1. Taxonomy (NCBI): domain Eukaryota; kingdom Metazoa; phylum Chordata; class Amphibia; order Caudata; family Salamandridae; genus Triturus; species Triturus cristatus. The sequence goes on along the minus strand of NC_140588.1, from coordinate 399,853,867 downwards.
CTTGTCTTATTACCTGTAAAGCTCACTCTGTTCCCTTAAGGACAAGTGTGATATACGTCTTTCATCTTAGGCTAACGAGCTGGCGTGTATGATGGATGAGGTCTGCATGGATCGAGCAGAATATGCCATTAATCTTTAACACTGATGGGATCTTCAGTGTGGTGTCAATACATCAAGTTCTCACATCCCTCTGCCGATCAGAATGCATTACACAGTCCAGAGCAATCTGGAGACAGAAAACCAATACCAAGTCTCTCGATCACTACATATTCTTATTCAAGAATATACGAAATCAGTCCAAACTTTTTTTATTATTAAAATGTTTGTTCTATCGACAGTTGCATACACTAGGAAACCGAGATTCAACTATGTTTTTGCATCACAGAGTACCAATGACTACACTTATCACTTTCATGAATGAATGATTGACATTTAGTTTTGTATTACAAACCGCTGAAGACAATGTGGCTGTTTCACATGACTGCAGTTTGTTTCACCAGCATCCCTGAAGCCACTTGCATCAACTTGTATTTCTTTTACATTGACTGGCCTTTATTACCAAAAAAATAAATAAAATAAACACATAGAGAGATGCAAACTATAATTCAATACTTATGTTGACATATTCGAGGCTTCCTGGAGAGTCGGCAAAATGGTTCATTTAAGCGCATGTCACCTGACTGTCACAAATTGGAATCGCTTTAAGGAAGACATGGGGCCATATGTATCAAGCCTTTTTCCCATTTGCAAATTGGGAAAAAGCCTTTTGGAATGTATCATCGCAAAAAGGCCATTGCAAAATAGAGAATTGCAAAAGATTTTGCGAATGCAGTTAAGGAATTGCAAATTACGATTCCTTAAATGCAATTCTGGAAGCACCAGAAATTTACTATTTGGCCTTAAGGAGTAGCAAACGACCACCAACTTCAATGTGGTGGTAATTTGCGATTTTCTTTAAAAAAGCACTTTTTTTATTTTTTAAAAGTGCCATATGTCGCACATACATGCCCTTGGGGCATGTATCTGCGCAAAATGTGCACACATGCTTATTTCAGGGTTGCAACAGGCTGTCCTTTTGGCACCCTTGCAACCTTGAAATCACATTCTCAATTTGCGATTCTCTAATTGGTAATCGTGAAATGAGAATGTCTTCCCATTCATTCCTATGGGCCTCCTAGCCCATAGGAATGAATTGGAAGATATTACATATTTGCGAATCTCAATTTGCGATTTGCAAATAAGGAATATATAGGATTCGCAAAAAAATTTAGAAAATCCTTCAAATATTGCATTTTGCGATTCTCTAATTGAGAATCGCAAAACTCTTTTTTGATACATATGGCCCTCAGTTTTCTGTTCTTCCGAGTTTAATAAACCGATTAACAATCAATCGTGCCATATTGCCACCTATTTAGTTATTATGGTTGCAGCTGGTAAAATGTTTAGATAAAAGTCAGGTTATTGCTTAACTTAGAAGTTGTTTTGGGAGGGAAACAACTAGATAATTGAGCCATTGGCTGATTTACATGAGCACGAGGACAGGTCACATTACAAATCATTTGGGGTTTGGAATGACATTTGAGTGGAATACAGAAATTAAACTCAACAGTCTTGGAAATTATTTCCGTTCTCAGTTATTTTGTGCCTAAATCAGTTGTTACTTGTGCTGAGAAGTTTTTATTTAATACTATCTTTTCATGAATGAAGGAAGCAAATGAAAGATGCGCTTCTTGACTTTATGCTATGAGTCAAATATATATGTTGCACCTGCAGAGGCGTGGACAATGTCCCATGGTATTGCATGGGATTACTGCAGAAATAAACATCAGGAAAAAGAGGGAACGTAGTTCTAAAAAAAGATCTGGATTGAATTTGGTTTCCTGCTGAAGGAAATCCCTTCCAAGGTGACGATCTAGCGTCACGGGGAACGTGCATACACGCACGCATCATATGCTATGTGTCCACTTGCATCATGATGCTTACATCATGACGCATGTGCTTGCTTACGTCATTAGGTGTTCATGTGCATGCATCATGATGCAGCCTCTATTTCCATTCCGAAACCGCAGATCTCTCATTTTGGATCAATAAATTGAAAAAAAAAGAATAAATGTGCATGAAAGAACGTTTTAAGAAAGGAGTGCCCCAGCAGCATATAGCAGCTGCTGGCCCTGCAAAAAAAAATATAAAAATGTAATTAAAAAAACAAGACAAGACAGGAAATATCGTGAAAGCAATAGTAGAAAAGCCTGTAGTGAGAGGAAAGTAAACACCACCGAAATACCAGAGCAAAGGGAGTTGTATTTAATAAATAAATAAACAAACAAACCACTGAGAATGACAGAAAGGGCTGAGAGAAGGAAAGTGCACGGCTGGATAAGCATTGTGAGGGGGAAAACCTGAGTTCGCTATCTGCACCATTCGGAACACAGATGCCAGACCAGGCCCCTGGGAGGGTGGCGGGTGGGGGGGGGGGGGGTGGTTCTAAGCATGAAGCACTGATGATTTTGTTACAAGAGGCAGATATTGCAGCACTGCTGCAAAACCGGCCCCCTGTAACAAAACCGTCCCTCACTGCTGCAAAACTGGCCCCACCCTTGCAGCCTCGCAGGGATATGCCCAGCCCCGCAGGCTCACTATAAATTTGTCGAGTTTCTACCATAGCACGCATAACAAAGAGGTAAAAAAGAAGCCTTGTGTCCGCTGTGCCATCTGTCCCACCCGTCCCCTCCGCGCCTGCCGACTAATGGGGCAGATCTCAACTTGCGCCCACAAAGGGCTCCAGAATGCTGGAGCAACATAGTTATTGCCACCTCTCAGGGGCGTAACACAGGCCCCCACATCCCCCGCAGTGCGGGGGGGCCTCCAACCTCCAGGGGGACCCCTCAGCACCGCAGTTTGGCTGGAGAGCTTCAGATTAAGCTCAGAGGGGGCCCTCCACGTAACCTGCAGGGGGGCCCCCTGAAGTTTAATTACGCCCCTGCCACCTCTAGATGCCGGAGGCCTACGTTCAGGCCAAAGGGATTTTTGGGGGGGTTCAAGTGTGGCTGACCGACTAATTGATTGGTGGTTAGAGGCCAAAAGAAGTGACTGAGGCCTCTGGAGGCTGGTGGAATCAGTGGTGGCCAGGAGCACAGGATTGGCGCACAACCCCCTGAGGAAAACTTGTGGTTGGCTGAGGAGTGCTCTACTCTACTCCTCTCTACAACAGGGTCTGTACATGCTCATGCCCTCCTCCCTAAGCAACACCTTAAACAACTAGCTAACACTCTGAGGCAGGGGTGAAACAGCGCACCTTGACCTTGACCTGACTGTGAAAAAAAGCTGTGAGGAAAAAGCTGCTGGAAACTGCTTTTAATGCTAGGGGGAGGCTAAAGTGGCAACACTCCCCTAGTGCTTGACTTCCGGTCCATCAGCCATCCTGCATCTTGTGACCTGCCATTTGAGCTACGTAGAGACTTTTGGGCCTCTTTTGTCCTGCAAATGACCTTAAGGCATTTAGGGTTGCGGAGAGCCAGCGTGGAAGTGGCCAGAGCTACCCCAGTGTGTTTGCCCCTCCCCTCGCACCCAGTTACCTCATGCAGTCCCCTCTCGTTGTCTATCTAAATGTGTACTTATAGTGGCACTGGACTGCATTGCAGGCGGAAGGAAAGATGTCCACAACTGGGAGGTAAGCTATTTTGTGCAGGTTTGGCCATACGATCTGGCAAGTCTCAGGGTCAGTGGTGGCTCAGAAGAAGCAGAGGTCAGATCATCCTGCACACCCAGTTTTGCCAGACTACACATTTCAACTAACTCCAGCAATGCCAACAAGAGGCCACCAGTCTGATTTAATAGTACACACAACCACAAATAGTACTGCTGGAGGGACAAGCACTATCCATTTTTAGCCAAAAACTACCTCTACCTGGGCAGTCATCTTTTCCAGCAACACAAACCTTCAGGAGTGGTCCAGCCCTCTAAGCCCCACTGTGATAATCTGCAAAAACTCCCACAACCTGGAGGAGATATTAGGAAGTAGTAGAGCCCTCATGAGTCCTGAAGCCTCTAGAGACCCCTTCCATAAAGAGGGCACCCTCACTGCCCTGGGCAGGGACAAGGAACAGCCTGCTCACTTGGGTGCAGGTACTTTGCCCCTCAAATCATGTAGATCAAGTAGAAAAACAGGAGCCTAGGAAAACCGAGAAGCAAAAAGAACAGAACGACCGACCAAGGTCCAGCTCAACCAAAACACATGTATTGTTAACAATCAAAAGATTGGTGCAAAAACACTTTCTGCATCCGTCGTCCAAAGGTGCAAAGCGAGTCAAAACGTAAATTCAAAAGGTGGAAGGTGCACTCATTGAAATTAAACACAAGATAAAGTAGTCCAAAAAAACGTATTTTTTTTTTCTTTATTCTGATGGTTTTAACACGAACAGTACACAGCCAACGCGTTTCGTTCCAAGCGGGAACTTCGTCAGGGCTGCAATAATCACAAACAAAGAGACAACATTTACAAACATATATATATGACAACCATTGACACAAACAAGTAATATATGACTGCTCAATCTTAAGAAGAGAATGGCCCATAGAAACCACAAAAATATAAAAACATTTTGACATATGAATATGTACATACATAAAATTCACAAAAACGTTCATTGAAAAAACACAACAATTAAAACGCAGTCCGAACAACTAGACAGCACTCCATATTTGCACACAATTTTTATAGAGTTGAGGCAGAATTCATATATATTGATAAATAAAGAAGAAAATGAAGAGAAAAAAAGGGGGAGATAAAAAACAAGAAAAAGATGAAGGGGAAGAACGAGAAGCAAAACGATAATGCAGCCTTCCCAAGAAGAAACCAAGTGAAATGGTAAGCTATTTAATCCAATCAAATATCATAGTATATTGATATTGTTATTCTAATCTACTAACGAAGGAGAAAGAGAACACCACGCTGGCCCATTATTAATGACACAAAAGGTTATTATAACCTAAATCAACACTCAGTGAGCCGCGCAGCATACCACATAGCAAAGAAAGATAACCAAATGACAAAAATGATAACTAATAACATCTCACCTATTTGAAAGGCAAGTAAAATATCCGAAAAAGGGTTTATGTAGTCCTTTAGAGCTCGTTTTGTCTCAGGAAAGAAAGGGCCACAGGAAGAATATTATATTCCTGTACTAAAACAAAACAAATTATAAATCAGAAAAAGAGAGGAAATCCAAGGTGAATCACTATTCTCATAATCACTAATATTTGCCTAGAAAGGCCGTTCTTATAACTCAGAGGTCTCACCTAACAGTACATCCTCGCATTACCAATGAAAGCTGATCCATATAATCAAACATATTGCAACGGAATCAATGTAATATATTATTAAATATCTAAAAATATCTAAGAAGCAGAGAATACAATGTGCTCACCTTGCGTATTATTATTTGTATATAAATATATATACAAGAAAGGACCCTCATATAGTCCCGATGGTGGTACACATGAAAGGTGACGAGATGGACAGAGGATGATAGGTATTATCCTTTATGGAAAGAAAATAGTAAAGAAAACGCAAAAACTATCTAAACAAAATAAAAGGAAATTTTTAATTTAACTCTAATCAGTGTACTAAGAAAAACAACATTTATCCGAAAATAAGTCCTGAAAACCCTCCCTAGATGACACAGTATATGCAAAGAGCCAAAATAGTAGCCCCAATAACTTTTAAAAGGCAATTCCAAAATAAGGGCATTATGCAAGCCAAATCTATAATATTGTCTAGGGTAACATCATCCCTGTACATAAAGCAATAATATATCCACGTTATTTTATCATAAAAGAAGGAAAACTGATGTCCGAAAAGAAAATCAACATGTAATCACAAACATCTACCCACACTCATTAGCAAAATACCAAGAGAGTCTCAAAATTAATGGCTCCCAGTAAGAATCATCGTGAGCACATAAAGCGGGGAGCATATGACGTCCTCCTACCTTCACGGGTAGTGTCCGATCTCAGCATGGTAGCTATGAAGTATCAACCGTTCTTAGCAAAGGTGATCTCCATTTAAAGCCCCAAACAAACATCCCGCGTCCCGACGTAGACGTCGATCAAGTGGTGTGATGCGGCAAAGGGTTTCCCTAGAAAGTAAAATCGGACAGAAGCCACAAATACAGCGGCCATATTATAAAAGGGTAAAATTAATTTAAATGCAAGGGCAGTCCAGAAAGAAAGACCAAATTAAATTAAGTCATCACCTTTTTATTCACATCTTTATCGATATGATTATATATTTCACCTAGCAAACCAGATTATAATGAGGACCACCAAATTTGAAGAAAAAATAAAATCCCATGACGAAAAGAGAAAAAATATATTAATGAGAGGACGTCAGAGGCGAAAGAAATAAACCTCACGCGTCCAAACAAAAACATGAATCGCAAAAAATAATAAAACTACCACCGCCTACCTCAAATATTTGTGACGAGGCATCAGGAATAGACAAGGGTGACCTCTTACATCCAACATCTGTTACAAATATAATAAAGAATGAAAAAACCTCAGCAGAAGTAGAAAATAAAAGATGCCCCCAAAGCTGACAACCATGTCATAGAAAAATAAATAAAAAAGTGAAGGGGCCACAGCATACCTATTAAAGAAACAGACAATAAAAAAAGGGGGAATAGTTCTAAGAAATATGTATATTTCCATTGTAGCCATGTATTTATGGTCACATTATCAAATGTGATCTACACATACAGAGTTAACATCGTACGCCGAAATAAAAGCAATCACAGGGATACCTATGACAGTAATACATACTATCAAAAATACCCCATTAGGATTCCATTACTACTCATTGACCTCGATGAAGTGCGCAGATCAAAGCAGTGTTATTTGACAGAATAAAAGGGCAATTGCATAACTATTTACAGCAAATATTTCCATCATATCAATGTCTTCATGGTTACATTATCAGGAACAATCAAAGTAGTACCCATGATAATGATATATACTATCTAACAATATCATTGAGATGTCATGACTAGTCAATAACCTCAAGGCGATACACATAGCCAAACAATGTGGTTCCATACAAGTTGTATTGGAAGAGAAAAATAACAGTATGTCGACTGATTGTCTCACTCTGATGAAAGAGAGGGTAAAAAACCTATAATGAAACTCCCATATGAACAACCTTCCCCATTCTGTAAAAAACAGACGGAGAGATATTCCTTTACATCAGAATAAAAGGGCAATTATAGGATATTTGAAAAACATAGAGAACCCTTTCTATAATATCTACAGGAAGTAATGTAGTTCCCTGTCCGTATTGTGTCCCCTTAAGGTCGCCTGGAGGTGACAAATCCATTTAGCCTCTCGTTGCGTTACCAAAAGCTCCCGATTTCCACCCCTGTCACCAAAGGAACATGGTCAATCCCATGAAACCAAAACCCATTGCCACTGGGATGTATATCCCTATGATGATCCGTAAGGGGATAGCGGCTGTCCTTATTGATAATGGCTCTCCGATGTTCCTGCAGCCGAACATTTGAGGGCGTACGGTACTGCCCACATAGATGATGCCACAATCACATCCAAGGACATAAATCACATAGGTGGTATTGCAATTTATAAAATGATTGATTTTATAAGATTTGGGATTGTTATATGAGAAAGAGCTTGTTTTATTACGACCAAAGGGGCACATATTACATGAGCCACAAGTATAGAAGCCCATAGGTCTTGATGGCAACCAAGTAGACAATCCCTGCTTGTTAGTCACATAACTAGGGCATAAGGTTTCCCGTAACGTCCTGCCTTTACGATATGTCAGCATTGGGGTATCTGAAATGCTTTTTCTCAGGCCGGGTACCTCTAAAAGTAGGTCCCAATTCTTTTTCAGGATGTGTCTAACCTTGCCACTGTTCATATTGTATTTCGTGACCAAACTGACTGGCCTGTCTGGAACAATCTCCTTCCTTTTTGATGGCTTCTCTTTCAAAGTCTCCTTTCTCGTTAGACAATTTGCCTTACTAAGGGCTTTGGATAAAATCTTCTCTGTGTAGCCCCTTTTAAGAAATCTTTGCTCACAATCATGTAGATTCCTATGATATAAGTCATCTTGGCTACATTTTCTACAAATTCTGGTCTTTTCCCCAAAGGGGATGTTACTAATGACCGAACGCGAATGAGCACTGGTTGCATGGAGTACTCCATTGCAAGCCGTCTCCTTCCTATATAAAGTACTTTCTACCACTTGATCATGAACGTAGAATTGAATATCCAAGAAATGTATCCTCTCTGTGTTACATTCCATGGTAAATCTAACATTAAGATCATTGGAATTCAAATATAGAAAATATTGCTGTAACTGTTCTCTGGTTCCCGACCAAAGGCAAATAATGTTGTCTATGTACCTCCCCCAATACACGATATAATTCATCCAGGGGGAGGCACGTTTGCCCCAGGCAAACTCCCTCTCAAACTAGCCCATAAATAGGCAGGCATAAGAGGGAGCAAACCTGGAGCCCATTGCAGTACCCAGTCTTTGTTGGTACCAACATCTGTCATGCAGGAAGAAATTGTTGTCCAAGATCATAATGATCATCTCAATGACCATTTCATTGAATTGGTAAAGGTTAGCACTCTCCTTATCAAGGAAGGTCCTAACCGCACGTACTCCAAAGTCCTTGGCAATGCAGGTATATAAACCTACAACGTCCAATGTCACAAACATAAGGTCCTCAGACCATTGAAAATCTTTTAATTTGACAAGTATATCTTTACTGTCCTTAATAAAGGACGGAAGGTTCATGACAAATTTTTGGAGCCTGATGTCCCCAAATTCCGCAATTCTTTTGGTAGGAGACCCCACCCCTGAGATAATGGGACGACCAGGGGGGAACTCTCCCCCCTTGTGCACCATAGGCAAGATATAAATACAGGGATATGTGGGACAGTATACTATAAGGTATGTTGACTCTTCCTCTGTTAGTAGTCCCATCTCTCTCCACTCACTCAATTTGAAATTTATGGGCTGCTGTAATTCAGGAATGGGATTAGACAAGAGTTTACGGGAGCATAATGTATCATTCAATTGACGGTCTATTTCCGACATGCAGTCCCAAGAATTCATAACCACAACATTACCGCCCTTATCTGCCTCCCTTATTACAATGCTGTTATGCTCCCTTAATCTAGTTAGGGCTCTTCTCTCTTTGGCGGTAATGTTGTGGCTACCAGGGCTAGGATATTTTTTGGCAGTTTCCATCTTATGAAGATCTTTTGTGACCCTATCATAGAATATATCAATATTCCTGTATAGTTAGTAGTTGGTATAAATTTAGACTTGGCCACTAGACCACTATCGACCGTTGGAATTTGGTCAATGCTCAGTTCATTCAGAAGGGCAGGCATTTCGGGGGCACTATCCTTCTCTATGCTTAACAACATTTGCACATTACGAATTTCCTCAATTGTTTGTAATGTACCACATCCTGTCTTTTGACGCTCACAATCTATGTTCACATGTTGTGAGAAATAATCCCGTAATTTAAGCAATCTTACAAATTTATACAAATCAATGTGCACATCAGTAGGGTCCCCACTCTGTGATGGGCAAAAATTCAAACCTTTACTCAAGACTGACATTTTCTCTTTATCGTGTATTTTATTAGATAAGTTTACAATTTTCAAATCACTTTTCACAGTTTTGTTGTCACATATTGCCATATTGTCAATGAGATTAACACCCATCACATGCTCACTTTGGTCACCAGACCCCGTCCTTTGCCTGTACCTGCCCTTGCTCCTCTTGCCTCCCCTGCGGCTTTTGGTTGTTCTCTTTTCTGCTGAAGCCTGCTGCTTATCCTCAATTTTGAGAGCTCCTTCTGAAAAGTAGAAGCTCCCTCTACTAAAGGGACGTCTGATGTAACATTAGATGCTATACTGCTCAGAGATGAGGTAGAAATACTATCAATAGATCCTGTTTCATCATTACTTTCTTTTTCCTCTCTAGGTGTCTTCTTTTCCTCACTGTTCTGGATATTATCAAATTTTTTCGCGAATGTGTACACTCGCCCATCCCGATAATCCCGGTCATCCCTCCTTACTTTCTTAAGTTTCTTGTCTTTGAGATATACCTGGTATTCATCCATTATTATATATTTTTTTAAATTGCAACATTTTTGGTTATCAATTCCTTACAATCCATTAAATTAATTTCCTGGTTTTCTATCTCTTCCTGCAATTTTTCTCCCTTATTCCTAGCATGGCGGATTAGGATTTGCATCATTATTTGTGACGCATTCTCAAGATTATGTTCCCACTCATTGAGGAGATTATCCTGTAGGTCCTCAAATGTGGGAAAGATTAAGATTCTTAACCCACGGGGGACTTTCTTGTTGATGAGATATTCTTGTAAAGTTATCCCGTCCCACCAACGGGATAGTTCTTGTTTCTTTAATCTCTCTAATCTGAGAAATAATGTTTTTAAACTAGTCATGGTGGGTAAAGCTTGAGTAGTTGAAATATTAGTTGAATCAGTGTCAAAAAGATTCAAGGTCATTTCCTCTCTACCATCCTGAAATTTGGACATATTCTTATTAATTCAAAAAGTAACAATTCATGATGGGTGCTGGACAGTCAATGTAGAAATTGAGAAGCAAAAAGAACAGAATGACCGACCAAGGTCCAGCTCAACCAAAACACATGTATTGTTACAATCAAAAGATTGGTGCAAAAACACTTCCTGCATCCGTCGTCCAAAGGTGCAAAGCGAGTCAAAACGTAAATCCAAAGGTGGAAGGTGCACTCATTGAAATTAAACATAAGATCAAGTAGTCCAAAAAAACTTAATGTTTTTTTTCTTTATTCTGATGGTTTTAACACGAACAGTACACAGCCAACGCGTTTCGTTCCAAGCGGGAACTTCGTCAGGGCTGCAATAATCACAAACAAAGAGACAACATTTACAAACATATATATGACAACCATTGACACAAACAAGTAATATATGACTGCTCAATTTTAAGAAGAGAATGGCCCATAGAAACCACACAAATATAAAAACATTTTGACATATGAATATGTACATACATAAAATTAACAAAAACGTTCATTGAAAAAACACAACAATTAAAACACAGCCTAGGAAAACAGCCAGGGAGGCTGATTCAAAACCCAAGGCTGTGGGTTACTCAATGCAGCCCTCATTCAACTCGCCATTGGGAGGGGAAGACATGCCTCATCTAATTACTCTGATAAAGAAAGAGGAGGAGAAGCGGGTAGCCCCTGGACTTTAGACATGACTCACTTCAATAATACCAGCGCAACTAGACTCACAAACTCATGAACCCTTGCAAAAGACTTATCTTAACTCCACTCAAAAGAATGGGAGAACAGACTGGCCTCGTATGGCAACAAAAAAACACCTAAAAGCTCAAGCCCCACTGGGGTCTGCAAGGGGGCACCCCAAGGGTCCAAAGAGTCACTCTGGGCCACTGCGCTTGGCATCAAGCAGAGCTCTGTGAAGGCAATGTCTTTTCAAGCCAACAAAATGGACATACAGATTAGCCTGCTGAATACTTTAGCTTCGTACATAGCCAGAATCGATGAGAAGATATCAAACCTAAACAATCTGATAAAAAGGGCTCAGGCAGATGCACAGGGGCACAGCCAGGTATGCAAATGCTCCCTGGCACTTGATAAGCTATGTACACTTCCAGAGATGATGTCAAACGTGGGCGATTTGAAGGAAGTGGTCAATGTGAAAACCCACTATAACAAAGGCTGGTTGCAAGAAGATGAGCGGAATTCTGATAATGGAAACCAGGCCAGTCAATGAGACTGCACAAACTTAGGCACGGCAGCTGAGGCTGGGAATCCCCAGCAAGTGATCTCAACACACAGTGCCATTGAAGGCAACAGTCTGAGTACATCAACCAGGGGCACCAACCTTGGGGACATAGCTGCCTTTTTAGCTGGACCTAGCGATTCTGTATGGGAATCTTTCAGAGTACAAGGGGAGTCCAAACTAAATAGATTAAAAAAAGAAAGGGCTGAAATAAAATTCTAATTCAGAATCATAATATGGTGGCCTACTAAATCTTTTATACTAAAAAAAGTTCAACTCGCTTAGCCCCGGTCAAAGAACAAATTACCTCAAGTTACAAGGAGGCTGCTGAAGATGTAGTCCCAAAATCGGACCCCACTCATTTGCCTCTAATGATTAACACTATGGAATTTCTCCAAGCAATCACCCCACTAGATGTTGCTGAGCCAGGGAAGATAGAGAAATGGGATCTCTACACAAACTTTGTATCAACAGTTAAGTGGGGCTGGTCCACTCCAGGCTTGAACTACTCATCTGGTTGCCCTAGTGCCCAGGTGAACAACAAATTAACAATACCCTGGGAATCCCCCAATTAAGTGACCAATATGACGCCACTGGACCAGCCCCGATAAGCATAATGGAGCCCCACAAATACCCCTCTCTGACATCTAGACTGGATAAGTCAACCCCACCCTCCAAATCCCACGATCCTCTCTCAACAATGTGTTAAGTAATAAGAGGGGGCAACGGTCACATTTCTTAGACTCATGGGAGAATCCCTTGATTGGCATGCTCTACCAGCCCCTGCCAAAACTGACCTTGCAGCCCCCAGTCATTGATAGGGATGATTGAACATCAACTAAGCCATATGCTGGCCACCTAGACACTACACCAGTTCCAACTTGAACTTCCTGCATGCTATTCCATCCAGAATATAAGTCCAGATGTCCATTTGGCATTCTAAATCGAGGTGATATCCTCAAGCTAGTTTAATCGATGAACATGCTCAGGGCAGTTACATCACAAGGCATAGTTTCTATTGAATTTATCACTCCAGGGCCTGGCAAGAGTAACAAAATGACCAAGGTAACCATGAGATCCATCGAGTTGGCCCTGAAAGTCTTGAGGTACACCAATACCTTCAAACAGTGGGGGATTATCATGACTTCATCAAGGGAACCTGGATACCCGCATGTTCTTGGAAGCAAAATGAAAGATCGGTCTACTCAGTCCTCAGAGGAGCATTAAGCAAAACTCTTGCTCCCACAATTGAGCAAACCAGCGGTCACCCTGAAAAGCCAGCTGCTGGCCCAGAAGTGGCAGACATTTGGGTATGGCTGTCAGGAACCCTTAATTTAACTAGACTGTTACGTTGACAAAGCAACTCCCTAATCAGTCCTTGCTGATCAAGCACTCAAGATCTGCTCCTGGAACATCAATGAATTAGTAAATAAACTGGGAGACCAGAAAACCCTTCTATATCTCCTCTTTTTATGATTGTTTTACTACAAGAACCTGGCCACAGAAGGCTCACAATCTGGAGGGCTACCCAAACCACTTCCTTCCTGTAATTAAACATCAAAAGTAGGGACGCAGCAGGGGTGGCCTGGCCATATACACATACATCATCAGTGCAACTGAGTCATGGGAACAAGACAGTGATGTCGCAGGGCTACAAGTAGTAGGTCTATCCCTCACAACTTCCAACGGCCAATCCATGAGCATCACCTTGGTAAATGTTTATATTCACCCTAATTCCAGTGCAAGGACAGAGGTCTCTAACAAGCTGATCGACATTACTTTAGGCCTTAGGTCGGAGAAGACTATCAAGGACCTTATGATTTCAGGCGACTTCAATATGTGGTTAAAGAGTGTGCTACCTGCAAATGAGATTACCGAGGCGCAAGATGGCCACTGGGCTACACCACCTCAAGATTCCACTGGGTGGCACAAAGTTGCACAGAGAGGTCAGTGCTCACAAAGTAATCTTGAACAGCTTGGCCTTAGAGCATTACACGGATTAATTCTCCCTGACAAACTGCCCGGTCTCTCATATTTAACAAGCTCTGGGGCTTCTTTAATTGACTATACATTTGTCAGTCTCCCCCTACTGAATACCATCACCTCCTTTGGCTTTGGAGAAAAAATGGATAGTGACCACCGTCCTCAAGAGTTAACCCTCAATTTTGGGTTGGATGAGTACGATCGTGCAGTAGACCCAGGTATTGAAGGGCACACAATTAACCTAAAACACATCACGTATACTATTGACACCCTTTCAAGCCAGGCTTCTGAAGGTAAGCAACTATCGGGTACTCTTCATAAGTTTGAGAGAGACTCTCTGTGCTATTGGGTAAGGTTTACTGAAAAATTCGCAAGTCATCACTCAAAGGCCATCCAAGCTAAAAAAAAGAACTCCAATATGAGAAATTCGACCCTCCCTCACTCAACACATCACCTGCTAAGGAGTGCCAAAAGGAGCATCAACGAGCTGTGGAAAACCCTTAAAATGTCACCAATGGACCCAAAAATAGTGTGCAAACTGCGAGAGGCAAGAAGAAACCGAAAGGCAGAAAAATGAAAAATCAAAGGGTGAAATGGAGCTCCTTTTGGACAAAAGAATGGTATGACATCAGGTCAAACAACTCCACAAACCTTTGTCAGTCTGTAAATGGAGTGGGCAGAAATCTCCCAAATGTGTCTCTCAGAGCCAACCTGGTATCACTTTCTGTATGATCACTTCAAGTCAGTCGGCTCAACCAGATCAGTTCCTCGTACAGGGGGATGGTCTGATGGCTATTCAATCTCCAGAATTCCCTCTTACGAGCAGTGATCAAGAAACATCTTGGTGCTCTAGTACTGATACTTTAGTTCAGAAACAAATTGGAAAGGGCCACAGAGAAGGGGGAGTCAGGTCCAGGCAGAATGCCACCGGCCATTTTCAAGGAAGATTCAACATCCTGGGCTGCTCAACTAACCCCTCTCTTTTCGACCACATTGCTGCAGAACCATATTCCCCCTTCATGGCGTGGCTTGATACTTGCACCAATATTTAAGGGGGGTTCACAAAGGAATCCTTGGGACTATTGCTTGGTAGCATTATTTGACAACAACGCTAAATACTTTGCAGGTGTGCTACTAGATGATCTATGGGCCGAGACAAATAGGATCATCTTGCCAAACCAAACTGGGTTCACTAAGCACACAAGGATCTGTCTGAACCTTATGGCACTCTCCCTTTTACTTGATAAGGCAGAATCCCAACAGACAACCAATCTACCTGGGCTTTATCGATTACAAATTTGCATTCAATAGGGCCATCAGAGGGAAGCTTTGGCAAAACCTGGATCACCTCAAAATCCTGTGTGGCTTACAACTACGGCATCAAGATGCATGGGTCATTATGGAAATCTGAGATTGGTCCCACTTGTCTAGTCCAATCATCACCTTGCAAGGTCTGAAGCAGGGTTGTGCCCTTGCAACAACACTATTTACCTGTTCTTATCTGATCTGACCCCTGCTCTGAATTCAGGTAATTCTCATCCGCTCAAACTGGGGACTTCCACCTCTAGAGCCTGCTGTATGGGGCCGACCTATTACTTATCAGTAAAACCAAGGTTGACCTGCAACACCTGCTGGAGGCTACATCAGCCTTCTCAATCAGGAATGGCCTGACGACCCATAAAAAGAAAACTAAGATCCTCGTGGTCCTAGCGACTAGGGGCCAGATATACGACCCGTGGCATTTGCGACTCGCGAATTGCGAAAAATTGCAAGTCGCAATTTGCAAGTCGCAAAAGCCAATGTATTAGTGATTCCCAATGGGGTCGCAAAATGCGAGGCTCATAAATATTAATGAGCCACTTGCAATTTGCGACCCCATTGGGAATGGCTGGCCCTCCCAGGGATGGTGGCTTGCTGGGCTTAGCAGACCTCAATGTCTGGGAATGTTTTTTAATAAGGCAGTTTCCTTTTTTTTTTAAATGTAGCCTGTTTTCCTTAAAGGAAAACGGGATGCATTAAAAAAAATAGAAATGAAACATTTTCGTTTCATTTTGTATGGGCAGGTAGTGGTCCCAGGGACCACTACCTGCCCTTAAAAAATATTTTTAGAGCCACTCACAAAGGGGAAGGGGGTCCCCTTTTGCAATGCGGTTGCAAAACATTCATACATAGCTGGTGAGTCGCTATCAGGAAGGGAATGCCCCTTCCTAATAGCGAGTCGCAAACCACTATTTTGCGAGTCGCAATTTTGTGCGACTTGCAAAATAGTGGTAGTATATTGGCCATGTAGGTACTTGCATGTGCAAACGGGTTGCAAACCCATTTGCGCATGCAAAAACTGGTCGTACATCTGGCCTTAGATTTCATAAACCAACATGGTTTCTAGACCAAGAAAAGCTAGACTCTACTAAAAGTTTCAAGTATCTTGGAGTCCACTTTAATGATAACGGGAGATACAGCAATCAATTGAATGAAATTATGAAGAAGGGCATTGCACTTTTCTTTGCTCTTAGGTCTCTTAACACAAAATTAAAACCCCCTACACATATGCCTATCATTCACGTGGCCAAAGAAAGATTCTCCAGACCTTAGCTTACGGAAGTGGGGCTTTCAAGGGGCGGGAAAGTGCAACACTTGATAGAATGCTTCTTAAGATCTATCGATCAATTTTTCAGCTTCCTTCCCACACATCTCCAGCCCAAATAAGGCTGGAATTTGGAATTCCAAAACAGGCACTGGCACGGAAGGCAGCCTTTGCGATATGTTGTCATAAACTCAGGTTAGGAAAAGAAGATTTACTGGGCTACTATTTTAGGTCCTAACTGTAAATAAAGCAACGTTCTTCGGCAAGGTCCTACCTGTACCATGCCTTGAGCATGCTTGGTTTATTGAATGCCTGCGATCTAGCCATCAACAAAACACAAAAAGATGATGGACAGAGTGCTGAAACTTTTCAACCACTCACCCCCTGTCAAGAGATCTGGGTTAAATCCATAGTTCTTTTGCTCACTATGCCACCCCAGTTTGGACCAAGCCATGTGCAAATCAGTCGTGACCCTGCTCCTCATTAGAACAGTCCAGCCTGAACTGCCAGGCCAGGTCCTCACTGGACTGGTAATAAGCAACCTTGGACCGGTTTCAGGGTATCACCCCTTATCAGCCAGGCTAGCTAGGGATGGCTTAATGAGCAGAAGAATGATGATGGATTCAACGAAGATCCTTGACTGGGGATGAGTATCTGAAAAGTTTCAGAACTCTGTCCATCATCTAATTGTATACCCAGATGTGGGTCACTTGCTCACTTTGCTACTGGATTCAATCTAGCATGGCTGATGAGCTGTGATACCCGAAACTAGTCCCAAGATGCTACTTTCTGGTACAGGGAGGACCTGGCTTGGCAGTTCGGGCGGGACTGTTCCCATGAGGGGCAGGTTCAACAATGATTTGGATATGGCTGGATCCAAACTGGAGTGGCTTAGTGAGCAGAAGAACGATAATGGATTCAACCCAGATTTGTGACCGGGAGTGAGTTTCTGAAAAGGGCAGCACTCTGTCCATCATTTTATTGTGTTTGCTATCTAACCATCAGCCTCCAGGAATTCAGAAGGGTGGCACAAACTAGCACAAAATAGTTCTCACTACTAGAGGAAAAAGCCTGCCTGTCTCAATGCAAACATGCCTGGATGACACTGCACACCTATAGATGTCTGAAACCGCATTGTTATCTAAGCATACTTTATTGTGATTGGTCAAAGGCACAGTTCATGAAACTCAGGATGGGGATTATTCCTATCCCAATTTATTACTTTGCATGATAGAGATGTGAGAAACAGGCGAAATGTCAGCCATGCAACCAGCATAAGGAAGATATAATGCATGCACTGTGCTTGTGTCCCACCCTTATGGAGGTTAGGTGGGAGCTGCTACAAAGAGGGTGGATCGCCCACAGCTCCAGGTCCTGCAGGGAAGCAGTGCTGGCCTGCTTTGATCCATCTGACAATAGACTAAATTGTAAACTGGTAACGTGTTTTCTTTGTTTCTTGAAAAGGTTGGAGGCTTTTGTTCCAGCAGCTGAATGGATGGGGTGCGATTAGACAATTAACAGTTCTGGGTTT
The DNA here is from genome assembly GCF_964204655.1 of Triturus cristatus. Taxonomy (NCBI): domain Eukaryota; kingdom Metazoa; phylum Chordata; class Amphibia; order Caudata; family Salamandridae; genus Triturus; species Triturus cristatus. The sequence continues at coordinate 399,835,915 of NC_140588.1, read as the reverse complement.
AGTACCCTTAACATACATCTCTTGGACCACTTTTCAAAGTCATTCCCCACTCAAAGCTTAATCAGGTGAGCTTAGGCACATCAGTTGTCTACATTCCCCAGATGTGTTGACCCTTCGCAAACACCTGTTTTTAGTGTTAACAGATTATTGAAACAGTTTTAACATGAAGCAATAAAGAATGCTTACTCTATGTAGGACACAGCAGGCCTGTCCCTGCTCTTACTTAAATTTGTATAGTTAAATAAAAACTTTTGTTCAGAAACTGCTGAGCAATGATAGGATAAATCCGCCATGGGATAATGGGCATACGACTAAGCTGCAGGCATATGCAGATGATATTTCAATAATGAATAAAACTCATGAAATTTCCATTAAAAAATAGAGGTTGGAGACAATAGATTTGGTAACATTTCCCACTCTCTTTTGCATTGCGTTAACCTCAAATATTATCCAATATTTACTTCAAAGTTTGCATGTATTTAGAGGAACAATTGACAGTCGATGTGAGCAAGACTATATATGTGAATTGGGATACTCTGCTGGTCAAAACAAAGAATATTTAATTTATAAAAAAGGAATAATTTATACCTGACTCTAATTGCTGATAAAATGCAACTAAAATGTCAATTTTACCAAAGCTTTTATATTCATTCAGGGCAATTCCCTTTAAGCTGAATATGGCATGATTTATTAAGAAACCTCCACAAACAAACAGAAGTTTAATGTGTTATTGCAATCATATGCGACAATACCAGTTTCTCCTGGCTCCAACCATCCTCTTGGAATCTCCTTATCTCATCATTAAACCCAGGGACTAGGAGCCTTCTTTGATAAGGAAAGGTAGATAGCAACAATGCAAAGCATCCTACTTCCGGCAATAACCCCGTGAACGAATAGCAATATTACAATACACATTAATGAGTAAGCAAAATTGACACCCATCCTAATATCACATCTCCCTTAGTGAAATAAAATGTTATATGTGCAATACGATACAATGGCTTTTCATCTAAGAACATACATATTCTGCCAACCTTTTAGGTTTTGATTTAATTTGGCCATGACTTTGAATCTCAGACTTTTTGTCCATCACAGCCTGATGCTTAGACGAATCCTTCCTCCTTTAGGCCTTCAGTTCCACATCACTGCAAGTTGTCACCTTTCTCATGTTCCACCTCTTGCCATCTGACAAGCATAACATATTTAACGAATTGTAAGTACGCGCACAACCTTGTGTTGAATCACACTTTGTGAGTACAGTGCCACGTGCCTCCTGGGTTTCACTCTCTGAACTCAAGTGAATATTCAAAACAACTGGTTGCTCTCCCATGGATGTGGGGTGTGTCCCCAGGGCACTAGTGTTAGGGCCTCATAAAAGAGGTTAATTGGATTTCTCAAAGTTTTTTCCAAAGTATATTTTCATCAAATAACGATTACTCAGGTAGTTTTGTTTTTCAATCCTTATATTATGTCTTTACCACATATATACAGTTAATTCACTGCTTTTTCCAATTTAACGTAAATCAAATTCTTTACTGGTCCCAATGCATTTCGGCCGTTGTGGCCTTCATCTGGGGATGCTCTGTGAAATAATAATTTGAACCATTGTTCACTACACATGAAGACAGAGAAACGCTGCAGCAAGTGTATACTCATTTATCATTCATGGTTGTTATGTTAGTGATTTACTAAGAGTATACTTAGCTTCAATAAAACGTAAGAGTGCATAACGGTGTCTGTGCAATAATCCGGTGTCAGGGTGACTAACTTATCTATTTATGGTGTCTGCCAATATTCAGTAAAAGTGCTTGTGGATAAAAAGGTTTTGCTGTGCAATGTTAAAAAGTGCTTACAATGGTGTGCCATATATACCAACGCGGTGCCTGAAAGTGCGTGACGCCTAAACGTGTGTACTCTTAATACACTTGGATACACTTCGGTTAATTCTGTGTGCGCAAAAACGATTAAAGAACCTGGTGCGACTAGAAAAGTCTGTCGGTGAGCTGTGCTCTACCGTTTAGCCCGTGAACTTACTAGTGCATGGATATCAGCAAACCAATCTCCGAGCTCTCGGACTCTCTGTATCTTCTAACGGTTTTGCTTGTAGGTTCGATGTAAATATTCCATAATGATAAAAAACTGACTCACGTTACGTGGTGTCTACATGGCTAGGATGGTGGTGGACTACAATTAACATGGAAAACAGACTTGTGTATGGGGCTAGGTGCAAAGAATGAAGTTAATGAAATTAAAAGTAATGAAATTACTATTAGGGTTAGAATTAAAATTAAACATGTGATTAGTGTGTGATGGTGCTAGGAGATGAATCAGAGGAGTTACATTAATCAAGACATAGAGAGGGGATCAAAAACAATACATTAAAAAATAACATTGAAATTCCATCCGATCATTTACTCCATGGGGTTTGAGGGCGTTTAGGAGTCGTATCCAGTAGTTCTCGCGTTGTAACAAGTAGGTGTGATAGTCTCAAACCTTCTTGTTTCTCAACAGTCTCAAGAATGCAAAATTTCAATTGACTGACGTTGTGATGAGCTTCCACGAAAGGATTTGCTACTGCCGATTTCAATGATTTAGTCCTGATGTTGCTTTTTTGTTCATTTACTCTTATTTTCAACTTTCGTTCAGTTTGACCAACTTACACCTTTCCACAAGGGCATTTTAGCAGATATATTATGTTACTTGAATCGCATGTTGCGTTGCCTTTAAGTTTGATGTTGTGACATTTCATTGGAAGTGAAATATGGGGGCCCTTGATAACATTATAGCAGTTGTTGCATTTCCAACATGGAACTGTACCTTTAAATATTGTAAAAAGATTTTTCGCTTTGGCGTTGTTTGATGATCTCCCCTAAATTATTTCCTCTTGTATATGCAAAAATTGGTTCGATGTCGTAAATGTGATTTAAATCAGGTTCCAGTACTAAGACTGGCCAATGTTTTTTTTATTATTTTCTTGTATGCCATACTTTTTGTGAAAAACTTTGACACCACTGTTGTGAGGTTCTGTGTGGGTTTAGCTTTGGGAATTAGTAGTTCTTCCCTGGGTCTGTTTTTGCTTCTATCTTCTGCTTGTTTTAGTATTTGGTCAGGTTATTTTTGTGCTTTAAATCTTTGTAGCATTTCATCAGTGCTTTCAATTTGTTTGATTGGGTCAGAAACAATTCTCTTAACCCTTAGTAGTTGGGTGAATGGTAAATGTTGTTTTTTAATGCGGGTTGATGGAAGCTTCCATAGTGTAAGGTATTGTTACAGTTTGTATTTTTTCTGCACAGATCGGTTTCGAATCCTCTGTTGCTCTTTGTTATTCTTACATCCAAATATGTAATGGTTTGTTCCTGGACCTCATAGGTGAACTGTATTCGATCATGTATTACATTTATTTTGTTAAGTTCAGTGCTTAGTTCTGAGACTGAGCCATTCCAAAGGACAAATATGTCATCTATAATCCTGAGGAATAGTTTGGCGTGAGTTTTCCAAGCTGGTGTCGTCAGGATGTGTTCTTCCTCAAACCTTTTCATAACAATATTCGCATATGCCGGGGCAGCACAATTGCCCATCGAAGTTCCGGTCCTCTGCAGGAACCATTTGTTTTGCCATTTGAAGTAACTGTGCATGAGGGTGAATTGCAACAATTCCATCAAAAATATTTTTAAATCTTCATAATATTCCGTATGCAGCACAGCTTGTTCAATGGCATCAAGTACCGGTTGATGTGGAATTGAAGTATATAAAGACTTCACGTCTATTGTGCACATTATTATATTTTCATCCTCTGTTATCACTATTTGGTTAATCTTATTCAGAAAGTCTGTGGTGTCTTTTATGAACGTTTTCATGTTCAGTACTGATGGTTGTAGGTATCGGTCTAATAGTTTGCCTAGTGGTTCATGTATGCTTCCCTTTGTTGATACAATTGGATGGAAGGGTGGGTTGATGGGATCTTTGTGGATTTTTGGCACCATATATATGATGGGGCTCTTGGGATTGGTTGGTGTCAAGTATTTTTTGTTTTTTACATTTATAGCACCTTGTTTAAATGCTTTTTGTACAATGGTTTTTAAAACTCCTGAGAATTGTTCTGTGGGGTTCATATGTAGTTATTAGCGAATCAATATATAGGAAACTTATTCAAACAAAGTAGACTAATGTATGAAAGAATGAAGAAAAATATATATATAAAAGTGCACTATATCGTCATGGCGACCAAATATGACCCCCAAAAAACTCTATATTTTCTGTGTTTTTATTTGTTACATATCAATCTATACACTTATTTATATACATACATACAATGTATCAATTTAACTTTCTAAATACTCTAAATATTCGTATCTTTTATGTTCAATGATTCCCTAGTTTTATGTACAATTGCTCTTTATATCAATCACTCCAATTGTGCATTGATTTACACATTGGTGATTCTATCAATATCATGTACAGGTATATTTATAACCAACATAGGGGAGAAAGACAAAAAAGAACAAGAAAAATTACAGTAAACACATGTTATGGGTACTGTATCGTTGCATATTGGTCGACAAATTACATTCCAATTAATATCATAATTTGAACATGGCTCTATTAGATCACACTACGCGCGTTTCAGCGTTCAGCCTTCCTCAGGTAGCCATGATTCCTTAGCTCCTACAACATACTAAGAAAAAACAAACTATAATCATTTATATACACGCAATGTCTCAAGTGCACAATCAATGTGCTCATGATTCACAGTGGAGCTGTGCTCATGACGAGCTGAGCTCGTCACGACCCCGCCCACTCATTAATTCTGCCGCTCAGGTGGGGAATTAATTGCGCGTGGGCGAGCAGCGGCCGTTATGACGAGCTCAGCTCGTCATGAGCACAGCTCCACTGTGACTCATGACGAGCTCAGCTCGTCATGAGCACACAACGGGCTAAATGATCGGATGGAATTTCAATATTATTTTTTAATGTATTGTGTTTGATCCCCTCTCTATGTCTTGATTAATGTAACTCCTCTGATTCATCTCCTAATCACATGTTTAATTTTAATTCTAACCCTAATAGTAATTTAATTACTTTTAATTTCATTAACTTAATTCTTTGCACCCAGCCCCATACACGAGTCTGTTTTCCATTTTAATTGTAGTCCACCACCATCGTAGCCACGTAGACACCACGTAACGTGAGTCCGTTTTTTACCTTTATGGAATATTTACATTGAACCTACAAGCAAAACCGTTAGAAGATACAGAGCGTCCGAAGACTCGGAGATCAGTTTGCTGATATCCATGCACTAGTAAGTTCACAGGCTAAACGGTTGAGCACAGCTCACCCAACAAACTTTTTTAGTCACACCAGGTTTTTAAATCATTTTTGTGCACACAGAATTAACCAGCGTGTATGCAAGTGTGTTAAGAGTACACACCTTTAGACGTCACACACTTTCAGGCACCGCGTTGGTAGATATGGCACACCATTTTAAGCACTTTTTAACATTGCACATCAAATCCTTTTTATCCACAAGCACTTTTACCGAATATTGGTAGACACCCTAAATAGATAAATTAGTCACCCTGACACCGGATTATTGCACAGCCACCGTTATGCACTCTTACTCTTTATTAAAGCTAAGTATACTCTTGGTAAATCACTAACATAACAACCATGAATGATAAATGAGTATACTTGCTGCAGCGTTTTTCTGTCTTCATGTGTAGTGAACAATGGTTCAAATTATTATTTCACAGAGCCTCCCCAGATGAAGGCCAGGACGGCCGAAATGCATTGGGACCAGTAAAGAATTTGATTTACGTAAATTTGGAAAAAGCAGTGAATTAACTGTTAATATATGGTAAAGACATAATATAAGGATTGAAAAACAAGACTACCTGAGTAATCATTATTTGATGAAAATATACTTTGAAAAAACTTTGAGAAATCGAATTAACCTCTTTTATAAGCCCCTAACACTAGTGCCCTTGGGACACACCCCACATCCATAGTGGTGCAAGCATAACATATTTCTCATTGTGTCAGTAACTTCTTCATAGCATGACCACTTTGAACCCCCCTTCCTGCAGATCCCAAAAATCACATGTTGCCAATCATCTACTTTTACTTTCTTGCTCTGTTTTATCACTCTATCATAGTGTGGTCTTGCATATTGGTTTTGATACTTCTCCGTCCTGTCTATTAAGAACTGTTTGTCAATTCCAGGATGAGCCGTCCTTTTCATTCAAAAGCAAAAGGAACAAATTATGTTTCTGGTCCAGGGAGGACCTGGCTTGGCAGTTCAGGCTGGACTGTTCACATAGGAGCAGGGTCAAGAATGATTTGAATATAGCTGGGTCCAAACTGGAGTGGTGTGGTGAGCAAATGAACGATGGATTAAACTAGTTCTTTGTGACTGGGGGTGAATTTTTGCCTTGTTCAGCATTCCGTCCATCATTTGTTCCTGTTTCATTTGTCATACTGAGCAGGAAGGGTATGCCCAGACATGGGTCCCGTGCTCACTGCACCACTGGATTCAAGCTAGTCTGGCTGATGAAGGGTGATGCCCCAAAACCGGTCCCTGGATGCTTGTTTCCGGTCCAGGGAGGACCTGGCTTGACAGTTCGGGCTGGACTGTTCCCATAGGAGCAGGGTCAAGGCTGGTTTGCATATTGCTGGGTCCAAACTGTTGTGGCTTGGTGAGCAAAAGAAAAATGGATAAAACCCCAATATTTTTGACTGGGGGAGTGTTTGCATTGTTCAGCATTCCGTCCTTCATTTGTTCCTTTTGCTTTTTTCATTCAGGCAAAAAGAACAATTGATGGACGGAATGGTGAGCAATGTCAAGCACTCACCACAGTTCAGATATCTGGACCGAAATCCATCATGTTTTTGTTTCCCACACCATTCCAGTGTGGAGTCAGCCATATGCAAAGCAGTCTCGACCCTGCTCCCCATAGGAACTGTCCAGTCTGAACTGCCAGGCCAGGTCCCTCCCAGATCAGAAGCAAGCATCCTAGTACAGGTTACAGAGTATCACCCCTCATCGCCAGGAAAGCTTGGTGGTTCCTCTGTGAATGTTCTGATCACATCTTTATTTGCTTTAGTACTTACTACACAAGTTTCATATTGTTCCTCCTTCAGATTTCCATAACCTTTGTTAAGTTCTTTGACATATTGTGAAGTATTGTTGATACTTAAAGCAATATTAATAGACTTTTCAAAAAATAGATCCTTCAAACGACTTCTCGTAAATATCTAAATTTGCATGTAGCTGTCAGTGTCCTTAATAACGCTACATACTGTTTTATTGTCTCTCCAGGCAACTGGGCATGTGCAAAACAAGTTGTGCCTCTCAACTACCACACTGATTATATTTCCTAAGTTTTCCTCCAATGCCATTACCACATTAAATATACATCTCTCACAGCCTCATCATCATCAGAACGAGCTTCATCTTTATTCTGACTCCAAGGTATGGGTAGAGTCTTTAATACCTTTCAGCCTTCAACTCCTAAACAATTTTGCAACATTGCTAACTTTTGCTTGGCTAGAAATACATCTCCCCCAACCACCTCAAGACATGTTTCAAACGCCTCCTTCCAATCTTACTGAGGAGTCCAGGGTCCTGTAAAAACACAGAAGGTGAATTTATATTCTGGGTAGTCATGTTATATCAACCAAATAAACTAACATAAAAAGTAGTCACTGTTGTCTACATGGTTGTAGTTTAACACAATCACTAACAAAAGTGGCCACCATAGTTATCCGCAGGTCACCAATTATTCTTCCACCATATCATATTATAATCCAGACTTTAAATAAAGTTCAGCCCTGTTTTGAATACTTTCCATTACTTTCCATATGCAATATGCTTTCCTGACAATACTGCTGTTCTTTTTTTATTTCCATAGCCTCTTGTGTATGAGACCACGCCTCTGCAGCCTCTTCTGTATGAGACCATGTCTCCAAGTCAAACCCTCACATAACCGGCCAAAAGTCACCCTTGCAGCACCGGCCTGGTCTTCTTTCTCAGGTAAATGATAAATATCTGTCCAATATTGTTTCCAATATTGACATTCAAAATTGTGCACTCGAGATGCAACCAGAGGTTTACAGGCAACACCTAATGCTCGCTGCAGTCATGCCGTCGCTTGCACACTGTGTTTCTAGCTTCTCATCCAATCACACCCTGCCTCGTGCTCCATCACATACCTTTTATGGTCACGATAATCAGCCCAAAACTTGAAAGATATCCTCAACCTTGATCAAAATATGGCAGAACGAACAATCCAGGGCAGTGACCAATGTAAGAACAGCTTGAAACTTGATACCTTGCCCATCGTGTCTCAATCAGTATGACCATTTACCAGACATGGGTAACTAGAAAGGAGTCACTGCTCACATGATTTTGCTCATCTAACTCACTTTGTTATGGATCCCATCCTCGTAGCCACATTTATCTAGAAACTTCTACAAAACGATGAAGAAAACAGGAGTTTAATATGTTACAGCCATCATGTGTGGCACCTGGCAGGCATCGCCAGTTTCTCCACTCTTCAACTATCCTCTTGGAATCACCTTACCTCATCATAGAACCTAGGAACTAGGAGCCTTCTCTGATGAGGAAAGATAGATACCAACAATAATGCAACGGCATGGTTCAGGAAAATAGATTACATCTTCAATAACTTTCTGTGGGGTTTTAAATGATCTAGACTTGTTAGATTACTGTGTGCAAAAGGTGGATGGCCTTTCACAGTTTTTAGATATTATTACAAATTAGATATAATACAACATGTGAATCGGCGTGGGTGGAACTTCCGAGACTCCACAGAGATCCACAGAGATCCATGAGTGGTTGGAGTTCAGCCTGTCACGCTGCTCAATCAGATTTTTAGAGCCTGGAGCTTTTTACGAGAACTGCAGTTTGTGGCACACCAGAAGGCGCTGCTTCTTTCTACTGCTCTAGTAGATTTTCTACTCGAGCAGCAGCTTTCTCAATGTGAATGGTAGCATCATGCCGCGACCGCCCGCAATGACAAATCTCGCCAGGTTGTGTTCTAGCACTCAAAAATCATGCTAGTGGGTGCAAATTCTCTCTTGCATTGGCGAACTTAACTCTGCCATACAGCGGATGGCAGAATTTTGCTGGAGCTACCCGCTCCAAGTCAAACACAGAGTCGACAAAACTCTGCGAACTCAGCCAGCGAGCAGAATTTTTCACCCACCCTAACATATTGATTCCTCAAAAAAGGTAGCAATGATCAAAATACTGGCCCCATAGGTCTTGCTTCTATCTATGAGTTAAGTTTGGGGAAAGACATGTTCAGCTTCTTAGGCTTGCTGATCAGAGCTATTATTTAAACATTTTTAGATTTTTAGGCCTTTCAGCAGTTAGGATCTGGGGAAAAAAGGGTGAAAAATGTTTACAATTACACATAGTAATTATTATATGCCCTTATGGAAGTCAACACTGTTTCCAGGAGTATTTCACAATGGTTATTGTAAACTATGGAGCAAGCGGTGTGAAATGGCTTAGCATTATTTGCAATAATAATTCTATACATGCCTTCTCCCACCTGCAGGAGAATGTTTCTTTCTAAAGTTGCTTTCTTCAAATACTTACTAATTAGGGTATTTGAAGATACATTGGAAAAAAACAGTTCTCCATGGTGCAGATTAATTTATTGCACACAATACCCAGCCAGAAGTAGCATAGAATTAAAGTGTACTACAAGATCTTTTCTTAACTAGAGCAAGACAATTTAGAATCTCAGATACAGAGTTGGTTCAAAAGTGCAAATGAACAGACAATTTAATGTGAATAATCCATGGACCAGGGAGATTCATGTGCTAATCTTGGCCAAGCTTTAGATTCAGTGCTATAAAACTACATATAATCTGTATTACATTCCTGCCAAATGATTTGCCTGTGGGTGTAGGCTTAATGCTGACTATCCCTATTGTGGCATGGCACATACCAATATGTTACATATGTTAGCCACTTCTGAGAACTGATGAACTTATTGAGGGGAAACAATTCAGACTTCTGGAACAAATACTCCATATACAAATTAGTTTCACCTCACAATTTATTGTACTTGGGCTAGATAAAACAGTGCCAGTCACAAATCGCACACACATGTCAGTATTTGTGACTATATTTATTGCTCAAATCTGCATTGTGGCAGCCTAGGTAAAACAGGATCTTCCAACATTTAAACAATGGCTGACTTGCTATTAACTTGTTATCTTAGGGCAAATGTGTTTTACAGATTCAAAGGGAAAAAATAGCAAAGAAAAGGGGGTCTCAAATGTGTGGGGCCTCTTGAATCATGGATCAAACTGATATAGACCCTTGTGCAGGAGTAAATGCCCAATCAATTGTGCTTTGAAATGGTTTGCTTAGTATCATTGATTGAATTTGGTTTTAAATGCACAAATGTAATATCTTCATGGTGAAAAATGCAAAATCCACCCAAAAGGCAAAGTCCATAGGTAAACTCCAAATAACCACTAAAATATATGTAAAAGTGAAGGCTGCATACTGCAGATCAAATATAACGGCAATTACATAGAAAAGTTACAAATGTTCATGTATATAACATTTCATTTTTAAAACAAATCCCTAAACAGAAATGGGTATGCAAAGAAAATAATATCTTGATTGAAGTCTTCTTCTCCCATGTAAAGAAAGCAACAAAGGCATTCCCATCCAAACAAAGCATATGTACTGAAAAACCTATATTAACTCAACATTATGTTAGAAATACATACCACATGCAGTAAAATAATTGCATACACTAAAAGGTTTCCTAGCAAAAACAACCAAGAATAAAAGAAGACCAAGCAACCCATGTTTTAATTAGCTACTAATAACTACTCATAACTGCTTATAACTAAACCTTAACTAAAAAAAACACCCTAACTAACAGTAAGAACTCACCTTTAAACATTAGCTTATTTATTAAATGTAAGTTAAAATCAAACCTACCTGTTCCAACTAGCCATATTCTAGCTTCTGTTCAGAACGCAGACTGCTGCAAACTGAAAAGTAAAAAGAAAGACACCAATATGACAGACTAATGGAACTAGAAAATACACTTTTTTCATTCATTTAAATTGAAAGAAATGTTATTAACAAGTATTGACAAAGATATTAAGGGGCATATTTAGAGGTTGGCAGGCGCAGGTAAGTCCATCAGTATGGTAAAGTACTTTACCCCACCATAACAAGTGTCCTCCCCAGCCAAATTTAGGGTTGTCTACCAGGCCTGTGGACAACTCTAAACACTCTAAGAACTATCTTCACAGTGGTTCCTGTTAATGTTGTAAAAGTTTGACAGATGGCTCCATCACACATGATGGCCGCCCATCAAACTTTTACAATATCTTACTTTTTCCAAAAAACAAACTCCCAAAGCAGGAGGTTGTTTTTGAAAAAAGTCAAACTAATGGCTCCCACATTATGGGGGTTGTCCTCCATCATTTGGGATTCATAATTTTCTTTTACTGTCCCTCACTACCATGTTTTACCTGGTGGTGACGGACAGCAATAAAAGAACCTATAACACTGTCCATACCAAACTCTAAATCAGCTCCAAAGAGAGTAAAAGGAATGAGATGTAAAACTATCACTACTCCCATTTAAAGATGTAAGTATAAAATGACATTGCAGCAATAAATAAATGACATGAATTGATAGCAGAAATAAATGCAGAAAATGGCCTACCAGCCATGTCATTGAAGTGGAGAACTTTCTAGGTGGAGGAGCATATGTGAAAGAACACAATGCTATGACACACAATAGCATACTCCCTTAATAAACTCCAAGTGGTGCAAAATGTGTCGGCTCGGCTCTTGTTAGAGATCCCTTTAAGAAGTAGTGTGCGAGATTATCTTCACTCTCTTCACTGGCTTCCCATGGCTCCGCTCCTCCGCTCTTCTCCTGGCAAAGGTTCCCCGTTTTCATCGGCACAGGCTTGGTGGTTGTTCCCTCGCCGTTATGGCGGCCCAGGCCTGGAACGCTCTTTCGTTTGCACTTCGCAACATTGAACATCCTGTGGCTTTTACATTTTTTTTAAAAACTCATCTCTTTGTTTAGAATGGATGAGCATCTCAGTCCCTCTGTGCTCACGCCGGGACACTCCTTGGAGTAGCTGCGCACGTTAAAAAACTAATGGGCATATCATCAAGCTGAGATAGCGTGCTATTAGCAACGCTTATCTCAAAAGCAATAAAAATCCTAGCACTAACTGCCAAACGTGAGATTATCGCTGGAAATCCAGTGATAATCTCACAAAGGTTGGCATTAGCTTGATGATAGGGCAAGACAAACTTAGCCATGGTATCCACCTTCCATAGGATATCATGGCTAAGTCAGTCTTGAAACAGGCGTAAGGAAAGTAGCGATAACAGGGGTTATCGCTACTTTTCTTGCCACTATGCTTCATAGCGTGGGGCTTGAAGATAGGAGAAATGTCGCTTAGCGACATTTCTCCAGTCATGTCAGGGCAGGAACGCCCACTTTGAATCTCATTAGAGTTGCAAAGCTGGGCGTTCAGATTTCAGGCACTAAAGCAAGGTTTCACGCGATAGCGTGACCTTGCTGATTAGGCGATAACATTATCGCCGCTTTTCGCCCAAAAACGGACGCAAAAGCGGTGAAAATTATTTATCGCCTCGTTGATGAAATGCCCCTAAGTAACAAAACATAACATAACATAACAATGAAGAAAGACAGTGCCTGAAGTGGACCGACTCATTGGCCCATGTTGTACGCTATGCTGGGTTAAGTTAAATGTGAATGACACTTTAAAAGACCAATGGATGAAAAGGATTGACTCAAAGTCTCTCTCTCTCTCTCTCTCTCTGCATGTATTTGTATTGTTCTTTTTAGGTAAACAAAGCCTGTCTTTAGGCAAGACCTACAAATGAATTGAAATTTTACAGTAAGTTGTAAAATGTTAAGTTAATTGTTACAACTTTATTGATGTTTTTATTTGTGTATATTTTCCAAATCTTTCAATGCTTTATTTAAAAAAATTTAAATAAAGTTATATATTCTTAAAGCATCCATCAAATATATTAATTATTCAAACGTCTATGTTCATGCTAACAAGTGAAAATAATAATACTGAATGATTTAAGAAAAATATATTTGTGTAACTCTTTAAAAAACTTATTAGAATATATCACTTGGGAGCTGATTTATATCTTGGCAGTTGATCTGGCCCTCCGTGCTCCATGGCAGAAGGTTCAATCTGTCCGTCATGCAAGCAGAGGTTCACCAGCCCAATTTAAATGATAGCAGTGGAATAACTGCCATCAGATTTGACATAGGTTTACTAATTCATCCAATAGTTCTCCTCCACTGAGGGAGTACATTCTGCTGCTGTCAGATTCTATTCTGTGAACATAAGACGTACTGCTCACCAGATTTATCTTTGTCTATCGGCCCTGTGGTGGTGTAGCACTCTTGTGAGAGAGTAATAGCATAGCAGACTTGTATTTTGTTGAAGTTTCCTTCCATCTGAATGACAAAGGCATATGCCAAACCAACCTGAGTTTCATTAGTTCAATTATGAGCAGCTGCTACCAGACGGGGGTATTGGGGTGGGGGGAGCTGTGTAAGATCTGGACATGAACTTCTAATAATGGTGGACCTATCCTAAGAGTCTCATTGCTAACATTCACAAACAGTTGGTTCACATTTCTGTTTCTCTTCTAGTTTTGTTTGTGATTTAACAAAACATTGTTTCCACTATCGTGCTTTGTGTTGTTATCAATTTGTGTGTATTTTTTTTTAATTTCCTGAGCAAGGGTGTTAGTGTCTGACTATTTGAAATTTGCCATTCAGTGTTGGGTTCAAAACAAGATTACTATTCGTCCGAGTGTTAAGAGAACCCATTGATCGCAATTCTGTCTGCTTTTAAAGAACATAACTTTTCTATTATCGAATTGAAACAATTAAGCAGAACAATGAGATTAGCAATAATTTTCAAAATAGTTTTTCTTATGAAACCATTTAGATTGTATTTAGAGACTAAATCCAATATGAATTTGCAATTGACCTATCTTTCTATGTGCGGAGCTTGCTGCCCCGTCTCCCCATTCTAAAGTTACTATTAAATCAACATTTTGGGAAAACTGAAAAAGAGTAAACTTACACAAACGTGAACGTTTACCTTTGCTATTTAGGCCCTATGTCTCATCAACTCTGATTGCCATCACAGTTTGAGAATACTAAACCAAATATGCAAATAATTGTGTTTGCTTCCTGTTACTGGCAGCATTTGTGTATGTTATCACACCTCACATAAGATAGTGTACGAAGGAGACAAATTGTTGAGAAACATCCAACTTAGATGGGCAACCGTAGAAGAATGTAGTCCTTAATAACATTGAATAGAACATTGCGTAGTATCCAGCATAAATAAATGTGAATAGCTTGTTTGTTTGTTTTTTATTTGCTCTATGCAAGGACATTGTTTCATTCAGTCACTCTGATTTATATTATTTGTGTTTTAAATGCCTAAAACCTGTATATACTTTAAAAAAAAGAAAATCATAAAAATAAAAGCATTATGTATAGAGTGGACCCATCCAGAAACTACAACAGCCAAAGGTGCATTGACGGGCGGATACACTTTGCTCAAAGTCTCACTACGATGTCAAAGCAAAGCAATCCACCCCTGTGGGGCACTGTTTTACTACTGCTTGTAATTCGGTACCACTGACTCTACCTTCTCTGAAAATGCACTTAGTCTAAATGTAGCTTAAACATTGGATCAAAAGTTGACATTGTAGCAGATGCCAGACTATCGCAGTCATATTCAATTTCAATATTTGTGCCTATCTACCATGAGTATACAACCAACAGTATGCCCAGATTTTCCATGTTGGCACTCACGTATTTTTGGCACCATAAATTTTACAGCCTGCTAAAATTCATATCTCCCCAATGCATGGAAAGTGTTGAGAAACAGAATTGGCCTATTAAACATGTTTCTTTCTGACTTTTAACAAATGCACAACACTGAAGAAAAGTTTTAAATTAACAAGTTTTTATAATTTTGTTATCAGAAAATAACCTTCTGTAATTAGTTGGGTTACTAGGTTGAAGGGGTGGAGAACCCACTTCAAATAAGGGGCTAGGGCCAGATGTATCAAGTGTTTTTCCCGTTCCCGTTTGCGAACTGGAAAAAGCATTTTGAGATGTATTATCCTAAAAGGCATTCGCAAAATAGGGAATCGCAACTTCAAGTTGGTGGTAATATGCGAATTCCATTAAAAATTCACTTTTTTGCATTTTTCAAGGTGCCGTAGATAGCCTGCCACATGTGCACACATGCATATTCCAGGGGTGCAACAGGGCGTCTATTTGGCACCCTTGAAATTGCATGCTCAATTTGCGAGTACCTATTGGGTATTCACTATTGTGCCTCTAGGCCCATTGGAATGAATGAGAAGCCATTCCTTATTTGGGACTTGCAATTTGTGAGTCCCAAATAAGGAATATGTAGGAATCGCAATTATTATTGCGAAACCTACATACATTGCATTTTGCTAGTCCATAAAAGCGAATCAGTAAAATTCACTATTATGGAATCGCTAAATCCAATATTGATACATCTGGCCCAAAGATCTTGGCAGGGCGATCCACTAATGTATAAAAATAAACCTGTGCTTCACCCTCTGGTAGCTTGGAAATAAGCAGTCTGGCTTAACTTCGAGGAAATGTGTAAAATAGGTGTGCAACCTTAAAAAAGCAAAAAAGTCAAAACACAACCTATTTAGAAAAATAGACAATAATTTAATAAATAATATGACACTAAAATAATAAGGACAAATGGATTGATGATTTTTAAAATCTATAATAGAAAAATGGTGCCTCAAAACACAAACTGCCAACCGCGGTTAACATTTTCACACTAGAGTGGGGCAAAGTCAAGCATTAGGGATGACTGCAATGGATTGATGCTCGGCTACAGGGACCAGACTGGGCTCAATCAAAACTGCCCTTTAGACTTGTAAGATTCTCTGGAGAAAAAAAAAGACGTTGACGTTGGGTTGAGACCTCCACTCACACGAAGCATGAATCTTGTTGGAAATGGGATTCCTGGTGGACTGAGTTCTGGCCAGGAAGGAACCACCACTCTAGTTAGGGCAAGCTAACCTGTGCTCACCCACTGGTAGCTTGGCAAAGAGCTTATCTAAAGAGTCAATGTGTAAAGTATTTGTGCAACCAATACACACAGTAACACAATGAATACACCACAAAAAGACTCCACACTGGTTTACAAAAATAGATTATTATATTCTGAACAAAACAAGACAAAAACACGGGAAAATTCTTTCCTAGCTCTCCCACGTCGACGAGGACGTCACAATGGATCGGCTCCGCTCGTGGCACCGTATGACGTCACAAAAGGACCTTGTCGGCGTGCTGACGTCAGTTCCACCCATTTTTCCGTGCCACCGAGGCAAACGGGCGGACTGACACATTTTCAAATGCAAACATAGCATACCAAATATATATATGTATATAAATTCACAAGAGCATAATAAATAAAAGTAAGCAATTCCCATTATTAAAGTATAAACATGATTAAGACGTATCAAAATAAATTATTTTTTTGGTAGAAACAGGTGGACAACGGGGAGGCGGGTGGGTCTGTGAGGAATCCACAGGCAGATATTGTATCCACCAGAAAAAGCATTACCGAAGGTAAGTAACTTGCTCTTCTGATGGATGCTTCTGCCTGTGGATTCCTCACCTTTCGAATAGATTCCCAAAGCCGTACCCCACCCGGAGGAGGGTGTCCACCTGACTAGACCAAAAAATCCTGCAAAACAGAGCGAGCAAAATGGCCATCCTTCCTAACCTCAGAGTCCAAGCAGTAATGCTTTGCAAAGGTGTGGAGGGAGGCCCAAGTTGCTGCCTTACAGCTATCAAGAACCGGAACACCTCTAGCCAACGCAGAAGAAGCAGACTTAGCTCTGGTGGAATGAGCTCTGATACCTTCAGGCAGTTCCTTCTTGGCCAGAGCGTA
Organism: Triturus cristatus; assembly: GCF_964204655.1. Lineage (NCBI taxonomy): Eukaryota > Metazoa > Chordata > Amphibia > Caudata > Salamandridae > Triturus > Triturus cristatus. The sequence continues at coordinate 399,818,864 of NC_140588.1, read as the reverse complement.
GCAAATCTTGATGCACAAGATAATCCACCTGGAAAGCGTCCTCTTGTGCACTGCCTTGCCTTTCATTTTCCCAACGAAGCCCACTAAGAGCTGATCATCCAGCCTCAGATCTTTAGTCCGATCTAAATAAAAGCTGACAGCCCTCTTAGGGTCCAACCAATGCAGTCTCTCTTCCTCCTTGGAAGGGTGACGGGGAGGATAAAAGGTAGGTAAAGTGATGGATTGTCCCATATGAAAAGGGGTAACCACCTTGGGAAGGAAAGCAGCCCTGGTCCTTAGAACCAACTTATCCGCATGAATGGTCAGGAAAGGAAGCTTCAAACTAAGAGCTTGAAACTCACTTACCCTCCTAGCCAAGGTAATGGCAATCAAGAAAACCGTTTTAAAAGAAAGAAGCCTCAATGGGCAAGAGTGAAGAGGCTCAAATGGAGAACCCATTAAACAAAAAGAAAAAGATACAAATGTATAGAAGTTGAGATATTCAATTTTTAAGGGATACATGCAGTGTATTGTTTAGGAGCAAGTAGCACTAAAAAGAGTACTTTAGGTCACCCTGGACTGGGGAAAATTCAAAGTTCAGGTTGAGCACAATAGAGCACTGGCAAGCTACAAGACCCCCACAAGCCATGGTGCATAAAGCACATTTCCTGTTCACAAACAACAAGATGCATCAATGACGAGCCCTGAGGGGCTGGATGTGTTGATCTCCTCCAAGCAGTGAAGGCAGTGCATCAGTCCTGAAGACGGGTTCCGGAGTCGAGAGGCATCAAGCGATGTGTCGGGTTCTGCCATGCAGTATAGTGGATGCATCAAACCCTCCAAGATGCAGCTACAGTGATACGCTGGCCAATGTGTCGATCTCTGGAGGCAAGGCACTGGTTCCGAGGCAATACGCCGATTTTACTCCAGCAACTAGGTCAATGTGCCTGTTCTGCTACACGCAGAAAGAGATGCGTCAAAATCTGTGTCACTTGTTTCTGGTCCACTTCCAATGAGCCAGGCACAGGAGCTGGGGTAGAGACTTTTATATTCCTGAGTCTCAAGCAATAGGAGGCAGGCAAACAAACCCTTGGAGATCACTTGCAGTGAAGGCAGAGTCCAGCTATCCTTCAGCAGAGTCAGAGAGTAGCAGGCAGCAGGGCAACAAACAGAAAGGCAGGCCTTCCAGATCAGCAGTCAAGATGAGTTGTTCAAGCAGCACAACAGTTCTTCTGGCAGATCCTAGTTGCAAGTGTCTGATTTTAAGGGGTCAGAGACCCAGTATTTATACCCAATAGTGCCTTTGATGTAGAGGTGGCTTCAAAGTACACAAGTATCCCTTTCAACCCAGTCCTGCCTGCTAGGCTATCTGTGGGGGGTAATCAATCCTTTATGTGGGTACAGGAGACAGTCTATTCCAGTGTTAGCCCCTCCCTTCCATTATTCCCAGGCATGGCCATCAGAATGCAGATGTATGCAGATGGGTAATCAGACACAAATATCCTTCCTGTGTTGTGGCTGTCTAGAGGGACTGCACAAAGTGTAGCTGTCACCTACCCCAGACATGTTTTGGAGACTGTTGCGAACTACTCACCTAAATGCCAGGCTGTTCTGATGGGGCAACGCTATTCCCCAAATTCCAGTGGGACCTAACATAGTAGCAATGAATAGACACACTGCGCTCTCATGAGTCCCCAAGGTGAAGGAGTGGGGTTGGAATAGGAGAGATAGAATAATACCAACCCTTCCAATGATGCTGATTTCTATCCCAGAGGCTGCTGGGGTCAGGGTAGCGTGGAGTCTTGACTCTAGATGCCAAGCCACTGAGATCTGGGGTCGGTTGTATTTAGGGACGTTTGTCCTGTAATGAAAATCACTCATTAGCTTTGCTTGGTGACAGCAATATAACACAACTGCAAATATTAATTCATCAAATACTTATGACTTCCGGCGTGTAAACTTAACAACTCTTTCTCATAATGTGAAGAAAATATGTCTTTTGCTGTAAATTAAGGGAAATAATGTCCAAACACAAAGAGAACAGTAGTCTTTGGCTGTAAATTCACAGAAACAATGTCCAAGCACAACAATACCCAGGCTCTTAAATTCTGCAGAATAGGTTACTGTTTGTAGGTTTTTAATGTGTTAAATTCCCTTGTTTTACATATGCAGCTTTTAGAGGAAATACCTCTTTCCTGGATTGTATGCACCTTTTATTTTTTAAAGCACAGTGCTTCCGCTCAATACATACTAGAAATGGGGTTAATTTTACCTTATACGGCGGTCCTGAAGTGAACTGGTCTCAGTGCGTAGAGCGCGGCCCAACATTCACCTTTTCTGTGCACTTATCTTACAGGAATTACAGCAGACGCAGACAGCACAGCAGAAGGATGGAGAGAGCGCCGGAAGATAACAGGAGCCTCGAAATGCCGTTGCTGAAGAGGGACGGGAGCTGGAGAAGCGAGGATGTCGTTGGGGTTCCAACAGGAGCCAGCCAGGTAAGAGCTTACCAGGAGCCTAAGAAGCCAAGCACTGGTTTTCCTTGCAGCACAGCTTAAATAGTCGTGGGGGCAAAGAGAGAACATGTGCATGAGTCTGGCAGTTTGCATGTTGGAGTAATTAGGGTAATCATCCTTCAAGCACATTGTGCACATGTTCACAGTTTGCACAAGGGCACATGCAAACAATGTTCGATCCGTACAACGGTGTTCCAAGGTTACAGAACAAATGGCACACATGTTGTGCTTGAAGTTCTTGTATCAAATAAGCATATGTACAAGTTTGGTACCCTCCCTGCATGATAATGAGCAGTGATTCACAGAGTTCCTCCACTATGAGCAACAATGTGTATGCGCAGTGACTTCCTTATAACAATATGCAACCAATAGTGCCTACCACTACCTCCAGGCTTATAACAATTGCTCACTATGAGCACTAATGTGAATAAGTGGTGACTTTTACTATAACAATATACAACCTATAGTGCCTACTACAACTACCAGGGTTATAACAACTACGCACCTGATAGAGTTGATAGAGTCACTGCCACCATAGTCATGTGGTATGTTGCTGGGCGGTGGCATGGAGAGTATGCAGAATGTCCACTTTCTAAGAGTGGCATTTCTAGAACAGTGATGTTAAATCCAGATTCACCAGTAAGGATGATTTATCATTACAATTTCAAAGATATGAAACAAAAGCTACTTCTCTCTAATCAGGAATTACAGGTTAAGGGCCTTATTATGAGTCTGGCGGTCTGTGTACTGCAGTTCACAGTGGTTGCCATCTGAACGACGCGAGCTCGGCGATCCGATTGCTGTATTACAAGTTGTGCAGAATGATATTGGAAAGACCGCGGCTGAACCGCTGACACAGGCAGCACACCACAGACCGCTGAAGTGATGGTTGATGAAAAAAGCAGCCGCCATAGGGTGGTGCAGAGGAGTTTGACCGCCATGCGTATTATGAGTTGGCTTTTCCATGAGCTGACCAAGGCGGTGGGACTGCCAACATCACATCTATGAAAATTAAGGTTTTGGGGTATGTGTTCACCCCTTTCGTGTTCTTTCGGTCAGAGCTTGATGTGGATCCATTTCTTTAAGTCCCCTTCACAGCAGCATCTTCCCCCCAAGGATTACAACCCTGTTTGCAGCGATATACATGTTAGTCCTTTTTGCACCATATACCCATTGCCTGGACTGTATACATATGGGCCGGACTCCAGCAATGGGTAGGTGGTATTTTTCCACATGTATCATGCATATGTGTGCATCTGACCCATATGCAGTCGAAATGCTGACTCAGGCATCAATACATACGGGGAAAAAATCACCACCACTGCAAATCTCCGCAGCCACCACAGTAAACTCATAATACGGCGGTCTGAATACAACTAGCACTGTAGTCTCCCATCGGCCGTGGTGTTCAGGGGGTTGAACTGCCAAAGTCATTAATAGGGCCTTAAAGTGTATAAGGGAAATCCCAATGTTATCCTATTAGGGGAGTAGGATTCACAGTAGTGACACACTAATTTGGGTGTTTGTCACTACTAGGTCATGTAAAGATTAAACACACATGTCCTTCCTTTCACTTACATGGCACTCTGCCTTTTGGGTTACTTAGGGCCTACCTTAGGTGTGACTTATATGTAATAAAAGGCGAGTTTATGGCTTGGTAAGTAGTTATAAACTCAAAGTGACAGTAAACTGCACACACAGACATTGCAGTGGAAAGCCTGATTCAGGTACTTATATGGGTGGCACAATTAGTGCGGCAGGCCCATTAGTAGCATTTGAAGTGCAGGCCCTGGGTATATGGTATACAAGGGTATTACAAGGGACTTACCAGTACATCAAATATGCCAATCAGGTATACAACAATGTCATCATTCGCGCCGGGACACTCTTGAGTAGCCGTGCGCGGTACAAGTACAATTAACATAGCATACCATCATGTTTAGGGGAGATGCGCATGCACTTTAGCACTGGTCAGCAGTGGTAAAGTGCTCAGAGTCCTAAGGCCAACAAAAAAATTAGCAACAACAGGAGTTAAAAGGCAAAATGTCTGGGGAAGACCCCCTTAAGAATGCCAGGTCTAGCAGATCTCCATCCACGGAACAGGTTGTCGTCACTGAAGAGCCTCTTGTTGTTGAGCACAGTGAAGGTTTTTACCTTTGGACTCCATTTTGTGGAATTTGGATTTCTTCAGCGTGACCTGTGGCAAACTATATCCCACCAACGATGTATTGCTAGAGGATAGACAGTCCGGTAGGTCCAGGTCTTCTGTGAGTTCTTAGGCAATTTTTCTCAGAGAAAGTCCCAATTTCTCAAATGTGGCCAAGTAGTAAGTTAAGCACCTCACCTAGGCTCCTGGACCTGAGTGGCACCTCTTAGATGGGCTATGACTCACTACAGCAGAGGCGAAGGAAGGGCCAAAGGCAGATCCAGTTGGAACTGGTCACCTGGGCAGGTTGCAAGGCAGGCTCAAAGTAGCCAAAGTAGCAGAACATTTTTAAAACTTTTGAAAGGTTTGTAGAAGTTTTAAGAGGTTTGTTCCTTTAGAAACTTGAAAAGTCTCGGAGAGTGCCACCTTTCAAGTCCTATGCCAGCCTGTGCTTGGTGGGCAAGCTACTAACCAGTTCTGGTTAGTTCCCCTCTCCTTCCTGGCCTTGGCTCCATCCTGTATAGGGACACAATTCCCAGGGCAGGGCTGGTGTCAGATTCCTTTGAGTTTGAGGGGTGCAGAGCCCTGAGAAGTGTAAGTGATGCAGCCCCTACCGACCAGAATAGCCCAATGTGCTTCACACGCAGCTCTTTAGTACTCTGTCTGGCTACAAGAAAAACAAATCCAGGAGAAGAGCAATTCATACCCAGGTGCTACTGGAAACTTCCAGGAAGGCATCAGAAATATTCAGGCAGAAAAATACAAACTTTCTAAAAAAATATGTATTTTCCTGGCATCTACAAAATGTATACTTATACAAAACGTATAACACAACACCCACCCCAACCTCAGAGAAATGAACGATAAGGATGATGTTAAAGACAAAATACCTGGCATTTTGTCACTCACATGGTTGCTCATCCTCCTCTTTCTCCAAAACTAATGAAAGCAGTGCCTGGCAGCAAGAAATTATTGGGGCTAAACATTTTCTTGTAAATGTGGAGGACTGTATTTCAGCTTATAATGGCTGAAGGCCGTCAATTCAGATGTGGTGGGCTAACCACTCTGGATACAACGATGTAAAGCAAAGCTGTAATCGGGTAGGTGGGGCCACAGTAGGGATGCCTCCATCAGCTGCTTTTATGACAATATTCCATAGATGGAGGAATATTGGAGCGATGGAGATGGAGGGGGCTTTGCGGAGTTTCGTCCGTCAGACTTCTAACATAAAATGTGTGGGTGGACATTTTTTCAGCGGATGGCTACACTGACACTTTTTGATGGATCCCTAGCATCCGCAAAGATCTTAATTGAGCTGTTAATATCAATGAAGCACTTTACTATCTGGTTTTAATACATAAAGGCATTGGGCTTGATTCACCAAGGTAACTTTCACTTTTCAGTAATTTTATGCTTTAGAATAATATTTAATACTTTTGGTATTCACAAACTCCAAGTATATACGTACTACAAAAGTATAAGGGGCATATTATCAAGCCAGGCGATACAATTATCGCCGCTTTAGCGGCAGAAAACTGCCGCTAAAACGGCGATAATGGGCTTGATAATATGCTCTATTGAATTCCAATTGAAGCCCATGTTAAATGTGAAGGACGTCTAACATGGGCTTCAATTGGAATTCCATAGAGCATATTATCAAGCCCATTATCGCCGTTTTAGCGGCAGTTTTCTGCCGCTAAAGCGGCGATAATTTTATCGCCTGGCTTGATAATATGCCCCCTAGTTTACTCTTGTGTGGGTGGGTGAACCCTCGCTAAACCCCTATCTGACCCTCTCTAAACCCGTTTACTCCTCTCTAATCCCATGCCTTTTAGAAATAAGTGCGCTCCTTTTCCATTTGTAACTAATCATAATTAGCCAATTTCAGGGACTGTTTTTTTTACACATATGTTCAAGTGTTAAGATCAATAAAACAAATAGGCAGTGAGAGTTCAAAGTAAAATATTTATCAAAATGCAGAGGTGTGAGGAATGTCTCTGAGAGTGACGTATCTGTCACAATTGACTATTCACAGGGGTTTTTATACCTTTAGCACATCTTGCTAAATGAACACAGCCAACCAGAGGCATATTCGGGCTTGAGGCGATAGAGGGTTTTCTAGCATTTATCCAATCACAAATTGACTATCAAACATCACTCTATTTGTGCATGACATTATGATCTGTGCAACTGTAGCAAAGAGGCAGAATGACATGTACACATATATCTCACATTTCCTTTATTCCTCAAAGCCTTGCAGTTTCTGCAATCTCACCACAAGGTAAACTGGCCTGAGGACTTTTTGCAAGTTTTCCCTTCAGTGTCACAGAATGGGCCTAAAAGACAATGGCATCTACCAAAAATACCTGATGAGATAGTTTCCTTCCAGGATATTCAGTAAGCTAACATTTAGTACCATAAAATTCAAAATAGTGACACCTGGTATTTACAGCATTAAGAAATGGCAAAACGGTGAAACATAGTACTACATAGTACTACATAGAAAACAAGCTACCATTCAACAATATTAAGATATGTAGAAATGTGGACTTAGTAAACATGATTAGATGTTAGAATATTTGGGTTATTGTTTAACCCCTGTTCTATAATGAGTGACAGTATTTTGCTGATCGATTTCAATGTAGGCCCATTAGTGCAAAGTATTACCTTATAGGAAGATATGAGTCATTATGCCCTTGATGATGTTTGTCATACTTTAAGTAAAAATAGCACACAAACTGAACCTAAAATGTTATCCTCTGACTAAATTAACATCTCAAAAATATAAACCAAATATAATTTTCCTCACAATACAGTATTCAATAAATGCTTCATGTTTACCTTCCACTCTCTGCTGGGAATTGGATGAGGTTGTTTTCATGATTACAAGTGAAGCCACTTATTAGAGGCCCCAATCAGACGAGTCCTTTTATGAAAATTGAGCTGATGGATAAGGATAACGGTTCAAAGGTATAGACATAAACCATACATTTGGCCTAATTCACAAACTGCATTTGATAATATGTAAAGTAGTACTACTTACTTTCTACAAATTACAATTCACAAACCTACAAGTGCAGATCTTCACCTCCCTCCTCTCCTAACTTTTCCATGGTAGATTCTCACATAGATAAGTTTACTACTTAGGGGCCGCTTTTAATGTCGGACGGACCTGGGTCCATTCAACATTGATCTGGAACTGGGACTGACTGACCTCCTGTCGGCGGTCCCAAACCAGCAAGTAGGATACAACCGAACACTGTTCAGTCACAATCCTATTCTTTACAATTGGAGCATGCATTCCGAATGGAATGTATGCTCTCATTGTAAAGAGCAGAGTTGCAGTTTATTCTTGAACCCAATTGCAGTCATCCCAAGGTGCCTGCCTCCGGGTACAGGAGGATCAACAGGGGGGCACCATAGGTGCCCCCTAAGTTGCCATCCGGAGGCCTTGCACCCATGGGGGCCCCCAAAGTTGGATTCCCACAGCCTTTCTGTGTCAGAAAGGCCGACACGGAAAGGCTGTGGGAATCTGCCATCGTAATCCTTTGGGCGGAAAGAGCCGTCCTTGGGATTACAGGCCCCTTTCTGAATGGCAGATGGGCTCTCCAAGCCTGTCCTAAGCTATTCGGAAATGCTGTTGTAAAGAACTCTCCGGAGACGTGAAGATGGAGCTAGATTAAGTTCTTTATTAAATTCACCAACACAGGCTCCACAGGAAGCGGAGCGCAGGGTATGCAGCTACTACGTGAAACAAATGAGTACAAATAATGCAATATTAAATATCAATTTAAATTAATGTTATATAATTATTTTAAATGTAGAACAACTTGGAAAAATGCTACAGCACTATTAACTTGTGAATTGAATATTGAATTAGTCTAAATATTATAAAATAAATGAACATTCGGTTTTTAAGATTCATTAAAAAATCACACCTAAGGTAAAATGTTGATATTTATTTATTATATATTTAAAATTACAAAACATTATGTATAGAATGAATTTAAAACAATGTAACTATTTGTTTGAATAAAGTTATATTTACGTCTGAAATTAAAAAAGGTTATTACAATATTTTATCATGAAATAATATTGACTTGAATTTTGTCTACATTTTTAAAGTTAAATTAATACTATATATATATAGTAATAAGTTGAAATAAATGAAGTTAATTTAACAATATTTTCTGTGGGTTTCTATTTTAAATTGTTGCCTGCATTCTTTTCTATGACAGGGTGCTTCATTATCAGTGTTTGGTCATGTGTGGTGCTGGACTTAACACTGTTCTTTTTCTGGAAGAAGTAACCTACACTCTTATATTTTGCTCCACATCCTGTGTCAAGGACTGGAAACATGTAAGTCTATACTTTTGAGAAACTTTACACTTGTAAATGGTCAAAAGTAGCAATGCTACTCAAAAGCGTAAGAGTACATTTGCTTGTTTAACTTAATCATAAGTGCGAGTTACCTTTTTGAAAAGCCCTGACTGTCTTCACTTCCATCTATAGTTCTCAGTCATATCCACCACAAACATGTAGTTAAGGTTATCAGGCAAGATCCTGGTGGTAACTGTAGCCACTTTACCCGCGATAGACCATGCCGAGGAAGACCCTTACAATTGTAGCCATGTGTAGTCGAAATGTTGACAACTTGAATTCAACACATTATGATTTTCCTCTGAATAATTAATCGTATCCCCAACTGTTGGCTAACACAAAGTATATTATTGTAGTAAGAAGTGTGCCATTTTTATATGTATGCACTTTTTTCGCCCACTTAGTTAATTTGTGACTGTGCTGCCTGCATTTCGCACATTGCATTGCCACCATCATCTGCTTGAGCAATTGTTTGAGAACATTTTATGAGAATAGTAGTCAATTCAAGTTATTCCTATCAAACTTAAATATTGTCATATAAACTTATGTAAAGATTATATTGAAAGCTTGACATTTGTACAAAATATTTTCACGCTAACTGCACCTAGAAAGTCCTACTAACAAAACATTGAAGGAATAGAGACATTGCCCGTACTCCCATACCCAACCCAGAAATCTGTATCCAACTCTTATCATCAAACTGTACAACAACATTCTCTAAAGCCCAATATCCTCCCCATTCAGACTCTTGCGCTCTGTTCATCCCTGCTATCACCCTCCTGATATCTCTTTCTGGAAATTTTTAACCCCTAAAATATCAACAAATCATTTAGAGATTGTTTCATAGAGCTAGTTGTTTGAAGTTTTGCACCCCTTTTGTCGGCCAGCTCATTCAAACATAGATATTGTTAATACCATAATGTAGCGAGCTTTTATTTTCATTGTTTAGCTTTCATAAACAACGCCTTTAAAACCCACAATGCCTTGCCACCTGTTGTAAGGTACAACAGGACCCGCACCAATTTGCCATTTTATCTGCACATTTTAACTTGACAACTTTTTCTAATGGTGACTGTTTACATGCTTAGAACTTACACAATAGTGTACTTAGAATTCGTCTGCATACGGTTTATTTCTCAGTAAGCATATTATCATGTTCTAGGTCAGTAACTTAATTAATGGTTCTCTTGAGTAGTTCTTGTGTGTCCCAAGGATCCTTTTCACCTTATACAGAGACACCTGTGGTGTTAGGGATTAATCCTCCTCAACTTAATAGGTAACCCTATTTTGTCTGAAGGTTGTTCAAGGTTGAACCGTTAAATGGATCAACCCACTATAACATTTTCATGTCTCTGAATTCCATTATTTAAATATGGTGCTAGCAGCAATTATTCCAGTTAATTGCAGAAATGCTGAGGGAGCACTAATGCTACATCAAGGGCTCCCTCTTACAGGGGGAGATATTACCTTCGTTGTTGAGGCCCACAAAGCATAAAAAACAGAGATATTCTATTCTTGGGTTCGTTTTCCTGCAATCAATGCCAATTCAGACATTCCACACATACACTCCAGTTGCATTACTAGGCCAATATAGGGATTAAGAAGATTTAGAAATACCATTACCATATCAGGAACATCAGAACTGATTCCAAGGCGCCATCCCACATATACTAAACAATGTAAGACTGGGTCCCCTCAGAAACGAGGGAGCAACAAGGACAGTCCTAGCTGGATAAACACCATATCCAAACTTAGAACCATTAAATGTTACAGACCTCCGTGCTCTTTACACAGATCTAGCTAGACTTAGCAGACGCTTAACTCAGTTTGAAATGCGAACAATAACAACAACTCCAGTGAGGGCTGGTTCAACCTGTGCAGCCACAGTTAGCAGTGCCTGCAATTTGTACATTTACTATGAGTGTAATTCTGGGTAAAGTTCCTGCCAGATGGGAGGAAATTCCTTTCTGGATTGCATAAAAACAAACCAGCTTGAAGCAGTGTTTCCCTATATGGCACCCAAGATAAACATAGAATTCTCACAGTGTGCGTACCACTTGGTATGGTTCTCCCAGTAGACGATTGTGCCACCTCGGGCACAGTCTTTACTGCCACATATACCATAACTCCTTGTACACCATCAATTGTTGTTTTGCCTTAAGTGCTAAAATAGATTCAAAATGAATACAGGGCTGCCCCTGCCCTAGATTTAGGGGTGAAATTAATTAGCAACAATGCCGCAGTTTCTCAATTATTTTGGGTAATATTAAAGGGCAGGCAGAAGCACTGGCAGTAAGCAAATACTTCAAACAGGTTCCTGTTGCTAACCAAGAGCACAAATTACCCAAAAATTATTCCTGAATCCTGTACATCTATACGTCGAGATAATTTGGGAGTCAGACAAAATGAGCCACAGCTTAAGGGTAATTCTGAAAAAGATAATACCAAACAGGCACCTGAGTCTTCTAAAAATGCTCGGACAAACGGAAAAATAAAGATAAAACAAAAACTCAGGTTGGATCTCCTCAACCGGAGTCTATTGAAAAAATATTATATTTTGCAGAACTAGGACTCACTTAAAGAGCTTGATAGGTATCAGTATACTGATACACGTCCTTCTCGAATAATTTAGGACTCATTGGACCAATGTTTGAAGAGAGAGGAGATGACCAGAGTGCAGGCATGAAGAGTATCTAATACCAAAAAAGGACTCACAACTCTCAACTGACATCATAAAAAAGGAAGAGAAACTTACACAACAAAAACCACAATTCAAAAAGAAGAAAGTGGCGGGTATTTCCATTAAACATGCCTCACATATTGAAAACACACCTTCTGAACAAGACATTGGCATTGACACTGCTAGACAGCACAGCAGAAGTCACAATACTTCGGTAGAATCTTCAAGAGCAACTAATGAATGTATTCAAGTTGAAACTCCAGATCAATGGGTTAGCCCTCCCGACAGACGGTATGATTTGGACATCAAAATAAAGTGTTATATACCACATACTATTAAAGTAACATTCGGTGAAAATCTAATAAACACTTAGGACATTCTCTTTGCTGAAGTAGATTGGCCACCTGAGTTTGATAGAAAAGTCCCACAAGGGGAAGATGTAACAATACTGTCCTTCTCCATTCTTGTGCCTGAAGTTGTCAAACAAGCGTATGCCACAGAGTGAGGTCTTGCACAAGCCCCAGCATTATACTGCAGTCATGTAAGCTGAGATAAAGATTTATCAAATCACATTATACTCATAAGGTCCTGCCCACAATTGCAACCACACTGCCCACTTAAACATGAATCAGAATGCCCAGTGAGGGAAATTCTAAAATGACTAGAATATTAAGGTGTAATTGAACCTTGCATCTTAGAAATGAACACTCCATTGTTTTCGGTAGCTGAAACAAATCATTCCTATCGCCTAGTCTTAGACTTCAGCCATTTAAACAGTCATACACACACTTTTGCAATTCAAAATTCACACAGCTCAGCACTAATGAACAACATAGTGCTAAAAAATACAAAACCTCTTTGGATATTTCCAATGTTTTTTTCTTCCAGAACATAGCACCTGAAAGCAGAGCCCTAACTGCATTTACTGCTTTAAGAGTCCAGAAAATAATTCTGCCTACTTCCTCAGGGTTATAAGAAGAGCCCAGTTCTGTTCTTTGGCAAAGTAATGTCACTTCTACATGAAATTGACTTGTCCTGTGCAGATGACTTATATCTGATGGCTGATGACTTAAACACACACTTGGTCAGAGGAGATCACATTGTTTTGAGATTTGCTGAACAAGGCTACAAATTAAATTTCCCAAAAACAAAAATCACTTCTCTCTGTGTCCTATTCTTGGGATATGATCTGTCCAATGAAGGCAAAAGCCTTGCACAACTTGTCTTGGACAAATGTTCCCTATTATGGCCATCAAACACCATAAAAAAGCTCCAATCACTTTTAAGCTCTCTCAACTTACATACCAGACTATGTACAATTGGTTAATCCATTTTACGAAATAATTCGTCCTGACTTTTCCAGAACACATTGGACATCAGAACATGGACAGACTCTAAGAACACTGCAAACTGGTATACTTGCTACCAGACACTTACATACTCGTGTCAACACAACTAATTTAGTGATCCACACAATTGCGGGTTCTACTGGTTACACATATATCACCTTTAACAAGAGTGATGCTGTACTGATTGCTTATAAATCACATTTATATTCAAATGCTGAAATTCCTTTGGCATCGACAGAAAAAATACTGACTGCAGTTTAGACAGCTGTTATGAAGGAAAGATCACTGCCTCAGGAGAAATGCATAATTGTCATTACTCCTATTACAGCCTTAGAGGCTGTTACAAAGGCAAGTGTTCCTAATACGAAAGCCTTAGATCCAAGATGGATACAGTGGGCCACTTCCTTAACAGCTACTGATGTTGACTATGGGCATTATTAAGACTTTAGCGGTCTGACCGCTCGAAGACCGCAGCTGCCATGAGTCTATAGACTGCTGTATTACAAGTTTATCAGGTTGGACTCGGTGTGACTGTAGAGATTTTGCATGGATGGTGAATACATTTCCATATGTATTGATGCCTGTGTGAGAATTTTGACTGCATTTGTGTTGGATGCACACATGTGCATGATACATGTAGAAAAATATCACCTACCCATTGTTAACGTTGGGCACATATATGGCCAGTCCAGGCAATGGGTATATGGTACAAACAGGACTCACCTGTATATCTGCGCAAACAAGGTTGTCATCCTCGGGCTAAAGATGCTGCTATGAAGGGGGTGATCCACATTGAACTCTGCCTAGAAGAACAAGAAAGGGGTGAGTATGTAACCCAAATCCCCAATTTCCGCCAACTTGAAGCTGGAGGTCTGACTATTGTGGTCAGCTCGTGGAAAAGGCAACCCTTAATACAGATTGCGGTGAAACTCCCTTGTACGGCCCAAGGTAGCTGCCTTTCCACGACTGCAAACCCGTTGTTCAGCGGTCTTCTGGCAGTCTCTGCAGTTCAGCTGCAGTCTTCGCAAAGCCAATCCGAACAACTACTAATATGGCAGACGGAACCCCAAGCTGGCAGCAGTCAGACCAGGGGTACCACGGTCCACGGACCACCAAACTCATAATAAGGCCCTATGTTTTTGGCCCCCTTTTACAAATGCAAGAATTTCTCCAATATGAACATGAAAACCCTGGGTCCATTTGAATTTTGCCTCTTGATCAGTATGAGTATATCATATATACCAATGGTTCAGCCCAGCCCGTTGTTGGAACTAAACCATGATATGATATTCCGCTGCATGTGCAGCATTATGCGGTGTTATGAGAAATGGCGAATTTGATTCACAAAAACCTTTTACACAATCCCTAGGGGATTGTACCACTCAGCTGGCTGAATTGAAAGCTCGAATTCTGGCACTAGAGAATACTGAGCCTGAATTCCCCATAATCATTGTGTGTGATTCATATTACTGTGTCCAGTCTTTCAATGAACAATTACATTATTGATGGTTGAATATATTCAGAGATTCTAAATGAAACACTATGAAGCAAAAATTGCTTTGGGGAAAGGTGGCATATCTTAAAGAATGCTTGCCACAGGCTCATGTAATTCATACACTGAGTCCTCAGAATTTTGTGGGGAATTCACCGGTTGATGAAGCCACAAAAGCAGCTGCTCAGATTGCTGTAGTAGCTGCAATTATTTGTTCATGCACAAGGGTGGATGGTGACATCATATTTGCTGTCAATGCTTCATGCAGTGACACACCAGTACCCAAAACATTTCCAGTAAAATACTAACATCTACTGAGTACCCAGAACATACCTTTTGCTCACATTCCTGAGGTGGGTGATAGAGTGATACCGAACCAGGACAACAGGCTAGAATTAATCATAGCAGCTCATCAGGGATTAGCGTCTGCCCATACAGGTGTGGCGGCTACAGTTTCCTTACTGCAGGCACGCTATTGGTGGCATGGTCTATAAAAGCAAACTAAACAATATGTTCTCCATTGTGACATTTGTCAGAAAATTGAAATTTTACCTACCGCAGACACCACCACTTCATTCATAGAAATCGTATGACACACCCCTAAAATACACATAGAAAAAATAGATACCCCCTTGAAAGAGCCACTAAGAAGAGAAATGCCACAATAGTAAAAATATCTTGGCAAGGGCTCAAATGGCAGAAGATCCTAAGAGGCATGTAATGAAAGTATCAGGCGCTAAACTGCACTAGGAAGAGATGAGCAGGAACTGTAAACAGCATGCAAAGTTTTGTTTAATCATTTTCAGAAAAGCTGGAAAAATACAGCAAAAATCAAGAAACCATCGTAGTGGCAAAGCAGCTACAAATCTGAAGAAAAATACTCATTGACTGTATTTCAAAGCGCATTCCACCTAGTCTTTTATAATCTCCCTCTAGGAACAATAGTCTCAGGAAGAAGCAAGGATGCACCAAAAATGTGGTTGCCACCTTTCTTTTAACTGTGATTATCGTGACAACCATTTAATGACGAGCAGAGCTGTCTGTATAAATAAAGGCAATACTCATAAATCAGAACTGGGAGATCTATACCACATCCCCAGAGTACCCTGCTTATATGGAAAGAAACAAAAAAAGCTGCAGGCCAGAAAAGGGGCATGAACAGAGGGACCCTCAACCTGGGAGGGATCACTAGGTGCGTAACACTTTCAACCCAAAAAAAATGGGAGGTAGCCTCAGAAGAAGCCAACATCTTGTTTCCTGCAATCCAAATTGAGCTTTTTCAGCCACCATTATGAGAGAAGATAGATAATTCTGGGGTAAAAGATCTGAGAGAAAGTGTTTCAGCAGCGAATGGGAAAGTAGAATGCATTCTTTTAAAAAACAGGAATTTATGTTGAAATGCAACCAGATTAACATGCTTAGAAATAAAAAAAAAAGGATCTAAAAATCATTGTCAGAGTTTCACTGGCAGATGGTTGGTAAGAAGCAATCAATAGGGACACCATACCTTGGATAAAAGTAGGAGTTTGACTCCTGTGTTCATCTACAGATGAATTCAAAGCATGTTTATCTTGACATACATTTGAGGGGTTTAGTTGTTATTGTTTCTGGACATGTTCTAAGAAATCAGAAACAGTCACTACCAGAACACATAGGTGTGGCATCCAAGCATAAACATCTCAATGGAGACCTTGCAGATAAAAAAAGTACAGCCTTTGTAGCAGAAAGTGCTGCATCTCTGTACAATTTTGGAAGGAAGATATCCAGTTGTTTTGTCTATCATTGAAATCGCATTGTAGATATTACTCCAACGTCTGCTTCACTCTTTCTGAATGGTTATGGATGGTATCCGGATAACAAGGTTTGATTGTCTCGCAGAGAGGAACAAACTGGCTTCCAAAACCATAATACAGAGGTCTGCAGTCTAATATGATAGCTTTAGGTAGGCCTTGAAAGAGGACTATATCCAAAAGAAACCATTGGCCAATTACAGTGGCAAACAGTACTAGCACTGTACTAGTAACCAATAATCTCTAGGAATGTAGCAATGGCTCTGGACAAACTACGAATAGAGAGACAGCGTGCTGGCATCCCATTTGATATATGAATTTTGGCTCTCATCTCAACCAAAGTGTAACAACATCATTTAATGTTGCTATCAGCACCCAGACACCCCTAAGGGTGACAGTGTTACACTTTACAAATGCTGTTTGATTGATTGAGTATTTCAAACAACAAGGTTTCCTTATGTGCACCAATAGTTGTAGTCACTGGAATAAATATATGTGTAGCTAGTGTATAAAACATAGGCTAGCCATTGCCTGTCTGCACCTATTTAGGTGTCTGTCTAGTTCCACAGGGTGTTTGCATCTATTCCTCAGTCTTTCTAGTTCATAATAGAAACTCATAATTCTTTACTCAAGGGTGTCTCTATATATGCCTGATGCTCCACATTGTAAAAGAAACAGAACCCAAAGTAAGGTCCACCTTCCAACTGAAAAGTGATCTGTTACAAAAGAATAGTCAGATGAGCACACATACCGGCCATATTATGGCCATGCTAGTAATTCTCGACTCCCAGGTTTCTCATTGAGCCTTTCCTGAAGATGTTGTTCAACAAATAACACCATATCCATTAAGTCTTTCATGGTAGTCAGACAAGACATTTCTATCAATTCATCTTTCATTCCATCTTATAATTCCTATGAAATAATATAATTTGCACCATTTCTACCAAAACTGTCCCAGCAGCGAGTTGACGGAAATTTGTAATGTAAGTGAGCACATCCTGATTACCTGGTGTTCTGCCACCAAAAGCATCTTTCCATATAGCTCCACATGGTCTCTAGCCAATGTCACAGAAGGCCACCCTAGACTGCAATTCCTAGCTTCTCTGCAGTATCTGCACAGAAACACCCAGATGGTCATAGCTCGCACCAGGTGCTTGATGGTACCAGGAAACTAAAGCAAGGGCCATAACTATCACCTGAGAGCCCAGAGCTGGCCACCACAAAGTGGCAGCCTAAGGACCAAGGAACACGGCAGTAATTAAGCAACAAATAACTTTGTTTAATATGTCACTTTTTCTAGAAGTTCTAGTACTTCCACATTCCAATGTCTTTCTTAGGAAACTGTAAGCTGAGCAAGAGAAAAGGTCAAAAACTAGAATCCTCAATTCAGACTGGAAAAAAGTACAATAACAGTCATGATGGGGCTGCCTAAGTATTCTAGCAATGCAATTGGAGCAGCATAATTTGGGCTTCACCCTTTACATGTCATGATTATGCATTTATATATTCATATGCAACTTTATATTCACTGTGTTCAATTGAATCATATAATCATGTTTTATTTATTCACGTATTGCATTCATTCTTAAAATTGTACATGTGTATGTATAATCTTTTTTTTGAAGTTCATGTTGAGTACTGAGTCAAGTTATCTTGACTACAGGCCACAGGTGAAACGTGTTTAGCCTTGCCAGTATGCTATTTCTTTGCTCTTTCAGGTGCGTTATCATGCTTCTCGATAGCTAGAGAAAGCCTTTTTGTTTGTATGAGGCTGTCGACTGCACGGATGAACCTGGTAGCAAACATGGAGAAATAATGGCCAAAGAGGCCTTCTGTTTATCCTATAATAGGACTGTGGGATGCCTGAGCTTGAGGTCTGAAGTCCCGGTTTAAATAAGATGGGAAACTTAAGGAAAATTGCGAATGCTCCTCTCAATTAACAATTTGGTTCCAGGTGGTGTAAGAGGAGATAAGGATGTTTGTGAAGCTCTTGTTATTTTAATTGATGTTTCCATAGGTAGTTAGCGATATTGCTTCTTGATTTGGAGAGGGAACAGTCCTCTTTCTGAGCTTTCCTGAGAGTATAATGCTTTATACTAAACACTCTTTCCTATTCATCTAAGACATCTACAGATTTCTATACTATGCCGACGCCTTCTGGGATCGTTAAATAGAAGACCTGGTTATACAGTCCTGTAATCGATCTGTTTAGAAGAGAGAAGGGAAGTTTCTTTATGGAACACCTGTTTACAACAATTTATTTCATTATTTTTATGGCTGTCGCTATTCTGTATCTCGTTTTATTACGACTTGATCTATTTAAATATTTCACTTACCAGCTGTATAGTTGTATCTCTTAAACTTATTTCTATTCTGTTTATATACTGGACTGATTAATATTGTAAAATAAAATTTATTCAAATATAATGAGTGATTCCTTCTCCTTATTGTGGAGTCACATTGACTTCACAGGTCAAAAATATATTGATGATGTATTTTCCCTTCCTGTGCTTCAACCAACAAAGGTCCATATGGCCAATTGGGAAAAATCTTTGATGACGTTACTGAAAGATTAAGGTTCACGTACCAAATGTGCAATCACAACATATAAACGCAAAGGATCCAACCATTCAAACTAAACAATGTTATGAACAACAGTGTTGATATTTCAAGCTGCTATTCATTGCACAACCATAGCATCAAATTTAGACACATTCCAGGGTAAAGAAAAAATAGATCTCTTCCCCCGTAACAACAATAGTCAAGAAAGCTTGTTTGTTTGATAATGTTAGTTGGTGTTTGCAGATTCATTCTTACATCGGCCTCTGGATGTCCCCTTTAAGTGGGAATGCTTTGTTGAAACATGACACCTGTGGAAGGGTTCACATTTTGGCCTACAGAGATGTTGGTTACCATTTCCTTCAGGACAGACATAGATGAAATCATCATCTCTAGCACATATCTACCTGGGTAAGGATGATGCCTCTTTTACTTGACGCTAATATGGCTGTTTTCTTGGATTTACCGATTTTAGTCAGCTCTGTTTCTCTGCACCAGTAAGCTATCAGCACAAGCATATTCTAGCCTCATACAGTCCAGACACATAGCTTCAATATTTGGGGTGAACACCCGTAGTTTTTGAATCCCTGTCCTTAGTTGATCATGAAGGAAGGGGCACCAGCCTGATTCTGAATGCCCTGGTGCCAGGAGAGGCTAGCTCTGTTAGGGCCATCAGGGCAAGAAGGGATGTCTAATTTATACAGATTAAAGTTTGTTACGAGTGTTCTTGTGACCAGTTGCAATGTCCTGTGTACTTTCAGGAAGAACTCCTTTTGTGTGCAAGTCAAGGCTGAGAAATATGGAGATCAGTAGTGTCAACCAATATAGTCAAGTTGTTTTTGGGCAGCAATTGGACCCAGGTGAATGACAGTGGTTGCCAAGACTGACACATTTTTGCTTCTGTGGGTGCTGTTTCTGGCAAGACAATTCTGGCGATCATATTATCTGAGCACATAATACTCACCTACGGGTATGTTTCCCAGCCTTTGCTGGTTGATTGTGCTCTTGCACAGCAACATTTTAAACTACTCCCCTCAGGTACTAGTGGATACAGAGAGGGCATTTGCTAACTCCTTCAGACATGCACAATAAGCCAAAAGTTAATCTGGTCTTATAATGCAAAAAAGGAAATAAGCCTAGATAAGAAGGTAGAGGGTTAAAAAAGGTTGAAGAGGGGGAACCAGCTGCCTACTGCTTAACTGATCATCTGTGGTCTATTGACTGTAGATATTCACATCCAGAGTTGTTGCTAATGGTCTGCAAGCTATCACACATGGTTTCTTAGAGATCAGCCATGAATTTATCATGTAATCGAGATACTGTTCATCTTTTGGTAGGCTGTTTCCTCCCCATTGCTCATGCAGGTGCTTGAGGGACTTTGGTTCTTAGCTATAATTGCTTTCTTGCTGGGGCACCTTGACAATGGTTCCTCTACCCAACCTGGCAGGCAAGCATGTCGAAAGTCCCTGTTTGTCTATAAGCAATTAAATGGGGCAATATACATTGATTTGAGAGCACTTGGTTATTGCCTCCTTTGATGCTTCAGCTAATATTGTGAATCCTTTACATCCAATTTCTAGTATGTTTCATTATTGTTACATATGCGCAATCTGAGTCCTTGCACCAGTATCGTGAGATGTAGTGAACGGATTCAGTGGACGCCCTCAGGTACTCTTTGATCCTCCCTCGCCCCTCTGTATGCTATGAGAGATGAGAGTATTTCCAACGGACGACCAACCGTCTGTACATTTCACGGACTGCCCGTTATTGGCGCCTCTTGTTTGTTGTCCGTGAGGAAAACTTTCACGGACGCCTTTTGTCCGTAATTTGAGACATTTGAGCAAGCTGTCCCCCTGCAAGGAGCCTGAGAGTTCTGTAACTCTTACTGCCGGGGCCAGCTTGCGCTCCTGCTGTGATCAGTGGCCTGCATCAGCACCTCCCCGACCTGGCACAGGCTGCTATGGGCCCATTATCATTCTGTATGTTGGCCTAATTATCACATACAGAATGATATTGGGTCTCTCTGTGCAGTGACAGCATTTGCTGGACACCTCCTGCTAAAGCCCAGGGCATGGCAAACTGCTTTTGTTTATGGGCACAGTTTCTGCATTTGTGTTGTTATTATTTTCATGTTTACCCTGGCCCCCGAGCCCCCTTAGCTCTGACACATCACATCCCCTTGGGATGATTGACCGGATCTGGGGTTTTATTTTCCAATGGGGGAGATGGGGGCATGTAAGATCTGAGAAGTCTTCAGCTTTGATCTTTTTCTTCATTTTTTTTTTTTATATGCAAACGTGGGTGTTCAAGTTTCACTCGCACACACAACAGATGCAGTGCAAGGTTGTCTCAACCTAATATAAACTTATTTTGACTTGTGCTTGTGTTGGCTGTTTATTTACTTATGTAATTTGAGTGACCTCCTCTGATTTGTCTGTAAAACTTACCTTTTATCCCAAATTTTTGTCCTGAATTCTGACCTTTTGTCCTGAATTTATGTCCTGAATTTTGACCCTTTGTCTTGAATTTTTACACTCACTGTCCTGAATTTGCACCCATGCCAGTTGGACACCCTCATTTCCAAATGTGTTGATTTCATTGTTACAGGATTGTGAAGTGTTATTATCCCTTTACTTTTTGGGCCTTGAATTAGTGTTATAATTTCAGTTTTGGTACTCACTCATCACAATAATTTTACTCCCTGCCAAAAATATAATTGAGACTTTCAACAGGTTAGTTATGAGAACCTTTATTAGTATGCCACGCTTGTAATGCTCAATTACATTTTTGCTCTTCATTTTAGGAAACTACCTGAGTCATTGCATATGATTTGTAATCCATTAGGAGACTTAGGTAAATAAATGGAAATTGAAAATTAATAAGGCTATTGCAACACTAATTGAACTGAATTCATATTTCAGCACGGTGTGGCCTATTTTTTGCTTAATTGTTGTGACAGTACAAATCTGCCATGCCTGGCTATCTTTCAGCTTTCATCTACAAAGCTTTTATGTAACGCGGTGACATTGAGCCACGCTTTGGCAATTTGCTTGTCATGTAACCTTATTCAAATCCCTTCATCCTGCTTAGCATGTCGCTGTCATTCTTCTTTAATCTTTACCTTTTCAATTTTAAATAGTTAGATCCAATTTCCTGGCATGTGAAATCTTCTTCGCATACCATTAGCATTCATGGGCTATCAATACTGAGTCATTTGCAGAATAACCTGAGAAATCGCTTCTGAAAAAATAGGCCACTGTTTTCTGGCTGAAATAAAAACTGTGCACTAAGTATTTCAAAGTCGTTTCAAATGTATATATTTTCAACATCCATTTCTTGAAGTGGCACCACCTAATGTGTTTGACATTTGAACTGTTGCCCTAATACTGTAGAGGCACAAAAATCCACTTAATTTTTCAACTGCAAAATGTGCTAGTTGAAGACAGTAAGCATGTTGCTCTCATTGGGTCTCTTTACGGAATAAGTACATGTGCAAAGTGACCACGAACACGGATCACATAATCAACAAGCATTTGCAATGCAATAGGTCTCGCATTTATGCGCGTTTAAGCTATTGGCACTGTAAATGACAATGCATTTTATTTATGTTTCAAAAACGAAAGCAAAAATAAAAAGCAGTGTTGTTTGCAATGTCGATAGCGCAAACTTGCTTAAATGCGAGACCTTTTGCATTGCAAATGCTAGTTTAAACTATCCAAGGCGCCCAAAAATCCGGGGACAAACAGTAAAGTATGACACTTCTGTGGGCCAAACAACGTGAATACACTATGTTTAACTGAACAATATTCGTTCCTTTATTAAAAAGAACATATAGATGTATATTTTAAATGCATAGATGTAAATGAAAGGCTTTTACAATACTTGTGTGTATACTCCATACAAAAGCAGTTTTTGCGTTTCTGTTTACAGCAGCAGCACCCCTCCTGCCGCCGGGCACTGCCCTATTCCACAGTGTGCATCTCTGGCCCTTCAGTAATAGGACAATGACATTCTCCCGGCCCCCTGTATTTGCGTGGGCTGCCCCCTGACTCGGTCAGGCCATCTGTCCGTCTGTCTCGTTGATAGCACTATGGGAAGTTATCCCACTCTCATCTCTTCAAGGTATGCCCTGGCCTTCTGTCCGGCTGTCTGTCTCTGTGGAGTCTGCCCTGTCGCTCTGACTGGCTGTCCGTCTCTCTTACAACTGAATATTTATAACACGTGTGCACCACACACCAACCTGTATCCAGGTGTGAAACACGCGGGTAATTTCGGGGGAAAAAATCTCGCGGTAGGGCAGCACGCGATTTTCAAGTAGGAGTTAGCAAAATACCAGTCAGTCAAAAAAACTTTATTTCGGCCACAAGGGCCATAAAAGCAGAATACAATACAACAATTTATATGTCGAAAGCAAGAGCAGATCACATTTTAACCACCATCACATTTTAACCTTTCTGCTTTTGTACTAAAAAAAATGCAAAGGGACGCTCTTAAATGAGTGGGTAGTTAGTTCCATCGTTACGTCCAATCATGGAGAATCTCCACTAAGCGCCAAGAAGCCAAAAAATCGTCAAACGATGAGCTTTGAATACATATACTCAGTACCATAACATATCATCCCTATTTGATAATTTATAATTGGCGCTGGGGACTTCCAGCACAGACAGATCTTGGGGTGGCTTTACAGGCAGAGGCATCTTAAGGGTCAGTTAATCGTACCAAGTACCATACGACATTTATGGACTCACGTCAGATTCTTAAATCCCACTCGTGCCTTCACGCTGTCAGCCAATGGGAAGCTTTCCTCAAATGGGGAGCACTATTGTCCTGGCATCACCCGAGAACAAGCCAATCCACGGGGTCTGCACCCGTTGAAGACGCGTCAGCTGATAGTCGGGAAGGCCTGCTCACCGAACATTCCAAAAGCACAGCTTGGAGTCAATGGGGGTCCCCCAGCAACCAAGTGAGGGACCCTGGGAAGGGTTAGACGGAGCTGCCCCCAGAGTTAGAGCCAGCACTCCTTCACTGTTTATCAGTGTGTGGGGGCTCAGGAGGAGGCCACCTCGCTTCATGGCACTGTTTTAGTCGTGGGTTGTAATATGGCAGCCACGTGCATTCGGGGTATTGTAGTCCACGTTTGCATCCATTTAGCCACTGACACGCTTCATACCATTCATTTATGGATTTAAAGCCCAGGGCTGAAAACAACGTCCGTGATGACATGAAATTCAGTGCTTTAAATGAGCAGGTCCATCAGGAATTTAGTGCCCGCTCTTCTTCAATTTGAAAGGGAAATGACCTGCACTTTTCAATTGGAATGCAGTACTTTTGAATGGGAGAGTGAGTACCAGCACCTCTGAGTAGCAAACAGGTACACTGGGGCAAAGAGTACACGCTCTTTTTATATTCGCATTTCAAGCACTGGTCTTTATTACCTTGAGTCCTAGCCCCCCCCTTGCGACGGACAAAGGGGTTATGTGTCTGATTGGGGGCAGTTTCGTCCGGACGCAAGCGTCGGTCTCTGCATGGCCTCCTCTGTGGGTACTGTCTGCTCGTCTCTGCCCTCTGTTAGTGTGTCTATCTGGCATGGTGCGGATGAACCTCTCCCTCTCTCAGTGTTTGCTTGGTTGCCGGAATTGCAGCACACACGGCTCACCTGTCCAGGGAGGGGCTGCACCCAAGGCCCCACCCTTGCTGCACGCTCAACAACTCACGATTCCCAGCAGCTGGACTGACGGAGGAAACACCTCAAAGTACAAAGATAACAAGCTATGTTCAGTTCCCGAGGACAGGCCCATTGTAGGGTTTAAACTCCCCGTGATGACACTGCCAGAGGTGCGGGGGCATGTGTTGTGTGCAGGAGCACACTCAAACTTTCTCCTCCACATGGATAAAAAGTACAGTCACCCAGACTCTCCTGCGAACAAATAAACAGGTGCAGCCAGTCACCCAGACTCTACCCTTCATAAGGATAAAAGGTGTAGTCACCTTGGCGCTGTCATCCACACGGATAAAACGTGAAGTCAGCGTGGCCCTCTCCTCCATAGGGGAAAAGGTGGAGTCACCCTGACTCTCCGCCACACGGATGAAAGGCGGAGTCACCCTGGCTCTCTTCTCCAAGGGGAAAATGGTGGATCTCGTTGGAAACTCACTTAACTATGGCTCGTTTCCAGCCATGGTTTGAAGTAAGGCTAGGGCCATAGGTGACATGTGTAGGGGCACCAGGGGTTAAAGTCCAAGGGTAATGGGACAGAAGAGGGGCATATGCCCAAGTGGTCCCACGTCACAAACTCGCCCCCTCAGCTGGCCCTGGCTTTAGTTAACTCTCTGTCAGGGCGGGCGCGTCCGGTCCGCGGGTCTTATGGATAGAAACTACTAGACCCAGAATGCAACGGGGTTATAGTGACAAAAGAGAGTTAATCCTGGCAGCGGCAAGGGGTGCTTCGTGGGCGCCTCATCCCCCTAACTCCTAATGGAAACTACAGAAACTGAGAGAAGAGGAGGGACTGGAGGCCGAGGGTTGAGGGTGTGGAGAGGGGAGGAGAGACAGGAGGGCTGGGGCCAGAGGGAGGGGAGGGCTGGGGTGTGTGTGGTGAGGGAGGGAAGTGACAGGAGGGCTGGGGCCGGAGGGTAGGAGGGCTGGGGGTGTGTGTGGTGAGAGACGGAGGTGACAGGAGGGCTGGGGCCGGAGGGTAGGAAGGCTGGGGGGGTGTGTGGTGAGAGAAAGGACAGAAGACTGTGGGTAGGCAGGGCGGAAGCAATATAGGAGCACAGCAGGTTTATATTTAGTTGCGTCTAAATTTAGAACTTGTGCAATTGTTGCCTGTTGGGCTCTGGGACAGCCAGATAACAGCCTTTTTACTTTTATCACCGCGGAAGTGTTTCCAAATAGTAACTCGCATACCTTCTGCAAATATAGTTATATATGTATTTGAAAACTGATCTCACACGTCTTTGCATTAGCAACCGGAATTAGGTAATTCATTGATATGGGATTAAGTGATTCGCCCAGAATCCCAGGATGATTGAGCCTCCCATCAGACTCGAACCCGCTTCCCAATTGGCCGCCCTAGCCATTAAGCCACACCCTACATGCAGAGATGGCCCGTACAATATGAGGAGTTAGCCAATATTACAGTGCCCCTCTTTTGCACAGAATAGTCAGATAAACGATGTGCTTGATCCCAGCATGGCACATCGTTTTTAAGAAATTGGCTAACCGCAGCTAGTTGCAGCTGCGCTCAGCAGCACCGAGTGCAGCGCGAAGTTGCAGCTATGTCAACAGAAGCATTACTTTCTTTTAAAACCGCACGTGAGGTAATGGTGGGGGAGGGCACTGCACGGAGTAGGGCACTGCACGGAGGGCAGCGCGTGGCTGCATCTATGTGGAGAAATTCATTTAAAAAA
This sequence comes from Triturus cristatus, assembly GCF_964204655.1. Lineage (NCBI taxonomy): Eukaryota > Metazoa > Chordata > Amphibia > Caudata > Salamandridae > Triturus > Triturus cristatus. The sequence continues at coordinate 399,792,566 of NC_140588.1, read as the reverse complement.
TACGATATGACGTAATGGTGGAGAAGAGCACAGCACTGAGTGCTGTGATTGGCAGCGGGTCCCCAAAAATGTTTCTCGACATACATGCAGCTACCGGATGGTTTGGCCAACATGGGAAATGGCAGGGCGGGGCTAAAACAGCACAGAAAAAGACACCCTCAAGCCTAAAATCACTGAGGCCCGATTAATAAATGCAAATAAAAGGCACGCCATGAGGAGGGAAGGGCGGGGCTAAAGCAAGAGGGACACAGACACCGTTGATCCCAAAATCACTGCGGTGCACTTAAGAAATGCAAATGAAAGGCACGGCATGGGGCGGCAAAGCAGTTTCAAAAAGAAGAAGGGGAGTTAGGATAAGAGAGAGCGCGAGGGCTGGAGCAGAGTCACGACAAGGGTCGCCATTGTCCCTTTTTCGAAAGTGAAAGCGTGCATGGCATGTTGAGTGTGTGAATGGGAGAAGCTACTCATAAAGCAAAGTGGTTTCAGAAGGAAGAAGGGGACTTACCATAGGAGAGAGCGCGATGGCTGGTGCACAGTTATTACGACGTCCGCCATTGTCCCTGCTTTGAAAGTGAAAGCGGGCATGGTGCGCGGAGCGCGAATCAAAAAACAAGTAGTCCCTAAACGTATAGATAACAGCCAGGAGCGAAAGTAAATGGTAGTTGGTCGGTGCTGCTTCCTGCACAATGGAAGCAAAACGGAAATGACGTTTCGGACCACCAGCCAATCAAATAGCTACATAAAAAGAGCAATGCCAGGTTTAACCAATGGCAAGTTAAAAAACATATATAAATGCAATGGGTGGAGTTTCCCCACTAATACTAAATACTTAATGCCTCGTAGAGGCAGCGCATGCGCTGCCCTATGCGAGACCTAAAAACGAATATTGCAGCAGTGGCACGTCCATAGCGACAGAGGACCACCCCCCGACCTTTTACCACAACAAAGAGTGTCTGCCAGGCTGAGCAAAGGTCAGCCTGACAGACACCCTCCTTGTTCAGGTCAGGCAGCCAGGATCTGTACAGGCGCTAAATGCTCTTGTGCATGGCTACCTGAGCTGAACTTTACTAGGCTAAGGATTTTACAGCCCTGTGGACATGACCTCTTCAGCCTGGCAAAAATGCCCCGAGGCCCTTTTCCTCATGAAGATGGGGAGCGTTACTGATTGCCCTGCACTTTGGTCCTTCAGTTTTAAGCCATGGAGTACCAGGGTGGAGTGTATCAAGGTCACAAAGTATGGTGTTACTCTGAAAAACTGGCAATATCTGGGAAGGGGCATTCTAGTGTGATGATAAATCAACTCTGTGACACACACTCAAGTCAATACCAGATGAACTCACAAGACTATTTTATTAGTTGATTCTCAACTGTAGAAGCGTGGAAATGGAAACCAAGAGCACAACCCTTAACCTAAACCCAAACTGTTAAGAAACTGACATATATTGGAATGCTATTAGCACTTCAGTGGTGCATATCTCTAGCCATGCACATTGAGCGTTATTAATCTGATATGCAAGTAAATATAATAATGAAAGCTGCCACACAGAAGGACCTGCGACTAATACAGTCAGTGGGCAAAGGTCGGGATTACAAAAGAAAGCAAAAAGTGATTTATAATCTCTCTCTAATCAAACATAATAATCGTGCTGCTCTGACCATGCACAATACTTATACATATGAATTTTACCTCTGTCAAACGTCTTTTTAAATAGCAGAATGCTTTCCTGATAACATACTGCCAAACATGTATACATATAGGTGTATGGATTTCCCTTTGTACCAGAGGGTTAACTTGCTAGCCCTTCTTTTTTGGGGTCTGAAAGAAACTGCCACACAGCGAGAAGCTTGCACAGGATCAGGCCAAAGGGAAAGCTTGCTCAGGGTCACAAGGGGGTCAAGGGTGAAATCTGGTAATCGAAGCAATGTTTCTGCCACTAAAAGCAAAAATATGCACCACCCTGCTACATCTGCCATGCTAACATATTTCTACTTGAATTTGCTCAAATTTCTATCTGTCTCCCCCTTGTGAATCCAAATTTAAATGTTCTCACTTGTCTAAACTATGACTTTTCTATTTATAACTCTGTTACTCAAATCACACACTGTGCTCGATTTTCCACCCCGACTTTCTTCCTCAACAACTTTGCATCCATGGTGTGAGCTACATAAATCATTAATGTAAATAACATTTAAAACAACTCTTATTGTCACACTTTTCTTTCAATTACTTTGCTTACCCCCTTACCCTTCCTTACCTCTCTCACCAGCAACAAGTCTCCTGCACTAAGGCCTGTATATAAAGGTTGCAGAAATAGCTTGCCTTTGTAACCTGCGATTAAAAGCAGAAGCATAGGGGCATATTATCAAGCACGGCGTTAAAATTATCGCCGCTTTAGCGGCAGAAAACTGACGCTAAAGTGGCGACAATGGGCTTGATAATATGCCACAGAGAATTCCAATAGAAGCCCATGTTGACACCAGAACATGGGCTTCTATGGGAATTCTCAAGGGCATATTATCAAGCCCATTATCGCCGCTTTAGCGGCAGTTTTCGGCCGCTAAAGCGGCGATAATTCTAACGCCGTTTCTTGATAATATGCCCCTAAGTAATTTTGGAAGCTGAGAGCTGGTGTATGTACAGTGAGTTAAGAATAACTTGCGCCAAAACAGTACACACTGCGCCAGTGCCAGTCTTCAGCTTCCAGTCTGAAGCCTTCATCCCACCCTTTCACAGTTGACACAGTGTGACAACATGTAAAAGAGTGGAGTGACATGATTTCATTTACTGACAGACATGTAGCCCCTGGCGCTGCAGGACTTTAACCTGAAGCGCCCAGGATTAACTTCTCGAGTACGTTTTCAGTGGGAGGAGCGCAGCGCTGATGGCTGTTGCTTTATCGGACTGATGACATCACAGACTCCAGGTCTGGGAGCTCCTCAGCCCGGCAGTGTTTGATTGACAGCCATGTGAGATGGCTGAGCAGACGCTCCAGATAACAAATGAAGTGCGAATGAAGCAGATAAAGTTTGTACAACCAGCAGGCTTTATGGATTTTTTGTAACCGAATGTTATAAAAGGTACTGTTAAAATAATTAGGGGGGAAATAAATGGGGCGTAGTCCTTTCGCCCATAACAGCGAGCCGCTGCTGTTCCACTCTGTGACAACTAAGGGACTTCGGCCTTTTTTTTAACAACATATTTTTATTGATTGTCTCAGCTTTACAAGTCTCATCAACGGGTATTCCTGGAATGTACATTACATTATAATAAGCAAAACAAACAATGAACTCTCCCACCCCTCACTGTCTGACCTTTGGGGGAAAAGGCCTGGAAAAAGGGAAAAGATGCAGAAATTGTGTGTTAAAGACTGATTCTACACTTTAAGCCACAGTTTCATGTTGAAAACTTACAATGTCAGGTATTTACCACACCAGGTAAGTACTTCACCTTATTCTACTCAATGTGTAATAAGGGCCTATGTCTGAAATGAGAAAATAGTTCCTGGTAGGTAAAGCTAAATAATGAAATGTAGCCTGTGGGAAGGAGTATGCTACACCACATGGCAAGGAAGTATAAAGAGCTTGGGAGGATGTAATCAGACAATTTTATATCCAGTTATCTATTGTGCGAGAGATGCAGTATCAATGATGAGAGAGTTCAAAATATGAAGTGACTCAGAGTCTCATTGGTCTATTTATGCCTCTGAGATGCCAGAGCTTTGATTGAATGTGATATACTACTTAGAATGAAGACTGATTGGCCTGAAGGACTGATTATATGAGTGTGTAGCAGACAACTATGACTGGTATACCTCAGATCACCTAAGGGAGCAGCCTGAATATGGTGAGAGTTAAAGAAATGGGTGGAGGCTGGTGTGATATTTAACATCAGGTTTGAAGATTGCTGAAGAGATTTATTTATGGGGCTGCCATTATGTTAGTCCTGTAGCTGGAAAAGGTGTTTCCGCTGTGCATTTCAGATGAATTGTGATGTCTCACTTAAAGGAAGGCATCTTTCACCATTTTTTTTATAGGTACAGAGAATGCGTGTAAGGGATTTTACCCTAGCATTTACTTATGCCTTTAGAGCTGTCAGGCAATTTGGGACTTCCATTCTGGAGAGTCAAATAAATATTGTGGCTTCTAGCAGTACTGGAAGTGACCCCACACTTGAAATCCACATTACAAGACACTCCTTTTTTACTACATACAGGGGAAGATATGTAACTGTGTGCATCCAATTGATTGGTTCTTCTATGTCTAAAAGAGAAGCAAATTGGCAGATTCACAGGATCTTCAGCCAGGATGGCTTGATTCCAGTGGCATGGAGAGCACGGGACCCACGTCTGGGCATACCCGTCTCACTCGGGGTGACAAATGCAAAAACAACAGTTGATGGACAGAATGCAGAACAATGTCATACATTCACCCCAGTACAGAGATCTGGTGCACCAGGTATGCCCAGACGTGGGTCCTGGGCTCACTGTGCCACTGTAATCAAGCTATCCTGGCTGAAGAGGGGTGAAACCCCGAAACCGGTCCTAGGATGCTAGTTTCCAGTCCAGGGAGGACCTGGCTTGGCAGTTCGGGCTGGGCTGTTCCTATGAGGCACAGGGTTAAGGCTGATTTGCATATAGCCATGTCTAAACTGGGGTGGCATGGTGAGCAAAATAATTATGGATTTAACTCAGATCTCTTGACTGGGGGTGAATGTTTTGATTTCTTCTGCATTCCGTCCATCAATTGTGTGTCTTTTGCTTTCTCGCCCTTAGTGTGCCAAGTGTGCCCAGACGTGGGTCCTGGGCTCACTGTGCCACTGTAATCAAGCTATCCTGGCTGAAGAGGGGTGAAACCCCGAAACCGGTCCTAGGATGCTTGTTTCCGGTCCAGGGAGGACCTGGGTTGGCTGTTCGGGCTGAACTGTTCCAATGAGGCACAGGGTCAAGGCTGATTTGCGTATGGCCAGGTCTAAACTGGGCTGGCATGGTGGGCAAAAGAATGATGGATTTAACCTAGATCTCTTGACTGGGGGTGAATGTTTTGATTTGTTCTGCATTCCGTCCATCAATTGTGTGTCTTTTTTCTTTCCCGCCCTAAGTGCGCCAGGTATGCCCAGACGTGGGTCCTGGGCTCACTGTGCCACTGGAATCAAGCTATCCTGTCGGAAGAGGGGTGAAACCGCAAAACCTGTCCTGGATGCTTGTGTCCGTTCCAGAGAGGACCTGGCTTGGCAGTTCCGGCTGGACTATTCCCATGAGGCACAGGGTCAAGGCTGATTTGCAGATGGCCAGGTCTATACTGGGGTGGCATGGTGAGAAGAAGAATGATGAAATTAACCCAGATCTCTTGACTGGGGGTGAATGTTCTGAATTGTTCTGCATTCCGTCCATCAATTGTGTGTCTTTTGCTTTCCCACCCTAAGTGCGCCAGGTATGCCCAGACGTGGGTCCTGGGCTCACTGTGCCACTGGAATCAAGCTATCCTGCCTGAAGAGGGGTGAAACCCCAAAACCGGTCCTAGGATGCTTGTTTCCGGTCCAGGGAGAACCTGGCTTGGCAGTTCGGGCTGGACTGTTCCCATGAGGCACAGGGTCAAGGCTGATTTGCATATGGCCAGGTCTAAACTGGGGTGGCATGGTGAGCAAAAGAATGATGGATTTAACCCAGATCTCTTGACTGGGGGTGAATGTTTTGACTTGTTCTGCATTCCATCCATCAATTGTGTGTCTTTTGCTTTCTCGCCCTAAGTGTGCCAGGTATACCCAGACGTGGGTCCTGGGCTCACTGTGCCACTGGAATCAAGCTCTCCTGGCTGAAGAGGGGTGAAACCCCGAAACCGGTCCTAGGATGCTTGTTTCCGGTCCAGGGAGGACCTGGCTTGGCAGTTTGGGCTGGGCTGTTCCCATGAGGTACAGGGTCAAGGCTGATTTGCATATGGTCAGTTCTAAACTGGGGTGGCATGGTGAGCAAAAGAATAATGGATTTAACCCAGATCTCTTGACTGGGGGTGAATGTTTTGATTTCTTCTGCATTCCGTCCACCAATTGTGTGTCTTTTGCTTTCTCGCCCTAAGTGCGCCAGGTATGCCCAGACGTGGGTCCTGGGCTCACTGTGCCACTGGAATCAAGCTATCCTGGCTGAAGAGGGGCGAAACCCTGAAACAGGTCCTAGGATGCTTGTTTCCGGTCCAGGGAGGACCTGGCTTGGCGGTTCAGGCTAGACTGTTCCCATGAGACACAGTGTCAAGGCTGATTTGCATATGGCCCGGTCTAAACGGCGGTGGCATCGTGAGCAAAAGAATGATGGATTTAACCCAGATCTCTTGACTGGAGGTGAATGTTTTGATTTGTTCTGCATTCCGTCCATCAATTGTGTGTCTTTTGCTTGCAAAGAAGAACAAAGACAAAGGCAAAACCACAAAACGGAGCAACCAAATTATATTGGGCACTGCACCAAGATTACAATAAAGGTCAACTGTTGTCCCATAACCTTCATCATTGACAGTGGTGTGTCGATTAACATCATGCCAATCAAAAAGTACAATAGCCTGTCTCCTGTCCCATGCCTAAACCCGTCAAACATGAAAGTATACTAATGGACTTTGTGGAGGCTGTTGGAGAGTCAAGAGTCATTCACAGTAACAATGCAACATAAAGCAGCGTCAGTGCCAGCACCAATTCATGTTCTTCAAGGAGCTTTGACCAGTTCATGCCTACTCAGTTTTGCCACTGCTGCCGACATGGGACTGATATTCTCTCTATTAGAACCTCCAAAGTCAATCTGAAATTGTGAGTCATATCCCGTCATTGCTTCATGGCCTAGGAAGGCTCAAGACAATGAAAGTGTGACTTCACATTAATGTGGATATTCGCCCTGTTGCCCAGTAGCACTGCGGCATTGCTTTTCATTTGCAAGAAGCCATTGAGAAAGAACTAGATACACTGTTGAAGCATGACATCTTTGAGCGATGCACCGGTCCTACACCATGGGTTTTGCCCATAGTGGTGGTGCCAAAAAGAACAGTGGAGGTGGCGTGCACATCTGTGTTGATATGCACCAGGCCAATAAAGCAATTGAGAGAAAAAAACATTGTGGTACACACATAGAAGGCATGATCATGCAACTAAACAGTGCCAAAGTCTTCTTCCGTCTTGACCTGAACAAGGAATACAATAACTCGAGTTGGAAGAGAACTGTAGGTACATCACCACTTTTTCGACTCATGTTGGTTTGTTCAGAAACAAAAGGTTGAGTTTTGGAGTGTCGTCAGCTGCAGAAATATTTCAGGATGTCATACTTCAAATAATTCAGTCAGTCATGCATGCTTTTAATAACAGTGATGACATACTTGTATTTGGAGCAATGCAAATGGAACATGACAAGGCTCTTACACAAGTTAGTCAGTTACATGCAGATGCAGGTCCCCCACTGAATGCAGCAAAGTGTGAGTTTCACAAGACCAAACTTAAATTCTTTGGGCACATTTTCTCTGATGGGGAATGACTCCTGACCCAGATAAAGCGCAAGCAATGTCAGCTACTCGCCCCCCCGCAAGATGTCACCATACTGCGATCATTCTTTGGAATGGCCAATTATTGTTCAAGGTACATTTGTGACTTTGCTACTGTGAGTGCCCCACTGAGAGACTTGAAAAAGCAAAATGTTCTTTTCCAGTGGTCTGCTTCAAAACAATAAAACATGCAATTGAGAGTGCAACCAAGATGGCCTATTTTGACCCCAAATTATATACTGAGATCTGAGTGGGACTGGGGGCTATCCTTGCTCAACATAATGGTCACCCGAATGTTCACAGATGCATTGTGGTCTATTCCGGTTGAAGCTTTCTGACACAGAACGTGCCTGTTCTCAGCCGGACAAGGATAGTCTGTATGTAGTATGGGCATGTGAACATTTTCATGTGTTTCTGTACATAAAATGTTTCACTATCATTACAGACCACCAAGAGCTGCTTACTATTTTTAGACATCCGAAAGCCAATATGCCCCTATGCATTGAGAGGTGTGTGTTGCAATTGCAAGAGTACGACTATGGAATTGTAAACAAGCGGGGAAAGAGCAGAACCCTTTTTACGGGTACCTGCTGCATTGTCAAAGTTCAACATCCAAAACAGATGTGGAGTACATTAACTTCATTGTGAGGTCCAGCAAACCAGTAGCCCTATCCATGCAACAGATTATTAATGCTACTAATGCCGATAAGAACACGCTTATCCTCAAAGACATAATTTCAACTCAATCGTGGAAGTAGAGTGCTCAACCTTTTGCTGACTATGTTGAATTTCAAAAAATTAAAAAATGTACAGGATGAATTGTCCATGACCAGGGAAGGTGTTGTATTAAGAGGCTCAAGAATCATCATACCTGAGGCCCTAAGACAGCACGTCATTGAACTAGTCCATGAAGAACATTGTGGCATTGTACGCACGGAAAGAGCCCTAAGAGATCGAGTATGGTTCCCGCACGAAGACAAGCAAGTTGAGAGGGAACTAAAAGAGTGCCATCTTTGCAACTCCCAATCCCCCAAAGTGACACATTGACAATGTCTGACCTTCCTGCACAGGCTTGGGAAAGAGTTGCAGTTGATTTTTTCGGCCCTTAGGAAACAGACATCATCTCATGGAAGTTATTGATGAGTAGTCACACTTTCCTTAAGTAGAGGAGTTATCATCAACAACCCGTGACAAAGACACTGAGCATCTGAATTGCATCTTTCCAGCGTGGGGTATCTCTGCCATTCTCAATCTGACAATGGCCAGCTGTACAATAGCAAATAATTCAAGGAGTTTCTAGTCAGACTAAATGTCAAGCATTAAAAGAGTACACCTCTAGAGCCCCCAGCCAATGGTGTTGTGGAACGATTAATGGGTACCCCAAAAGGATACCCATGATAGAGTGGGCCAAGTAAAACCAGGCCTTGTGTCAAGCCCTCCGTGCTTATCGTTCAACTCCTCACTCCACAACTGGTGAGAGTCCTGCCACCTTGCTATCTGGGAAAGCCATCAGAGCCAAACTGCCAGAGTGGACAGTAGACCGATCCTTGAATGCTGATAAGGTTTGTGTCACAGACACTTCTCGAAAGTGCAAAATCAAAACTCATGCCAATCGGCGTCGACGAGCTCAGGAAACAGTCTTCGATGAAGGTGACTGGGTCATGGTCAAGCAGAAACAAAAGTGTAAAACTGACACTCCATTTACAATCGATCCTCTGAGGGTTGTGACGGGCAAAGGACACATGGTGATCGTGCATCATCCCGGAAAGTCCATGTAGGAAGGTGGAATCTGACTATATGGTTGCTCCCACTTTTTTCCTGGTGTTTTTCTGGTTTATGACTTAGTTGGACTGGGAGCCTGCTATTCAGGACCCCTGTCTATCTGCTTTCTCTGTAAAATGGTTAACATGTACATTAGGTACATATCTAATTGGATTCTGGAGTGCCTTATAAGCCCCTAGTATATGGTATTTAATGTACCATGGGCATAGGTACCTCAGAGGCCTACCAGGGGCTGAAACATATGGGAAGCACTCCACAATGGCACCACAGGTCTGCTACTGCACCCTGGGTAAGGGTGTGCTTGCACCCCTTACAGTGGTATAGGCTACCTATATCCACACATGTATACAGACACATATAAACCTATAAGCCACTCCTATGGCAGGCCTTGACAATCCTGAAGGCAGAGTGCTTGGTTTTGTGTGAGAGGGTGCCCAAGCATGAGCTGAGCCCCTCTGCAGCTTTCGGAAATACTTCCTTATGGCTGTTCTGTGATACAGCCATACCATATACTCTTAAGTGCATTATAACCTCGCGGTAAATGCTAACTTTGGGATGGCTGCATCAAAACATGTCGTGTTTGGTGTCAAACATTTTGGAATACTACCCCCCACCAATTCTGGCGGCAGGGGTAGCATTCCACCCTTCTAGAGAGAAAGACATGTTCACACTGGCTAAACCCGGTAGGACTTTCCTGAGCCCTGGCATCACAAAATGGATGCCTCTGCCACAGACACGGGTGTGGCCTCCTGCTGCTGACCGAAACTCCGGCTGGGGAGGCCTGGACAATAGGTTTCCGTCGAAGGGGGGTGACCTCCCCAGACAGGCAGATGTGTATTGGGGCTGGGCGGGAGCACTCTCTGGTACTTTGAAGTCCTGCACTGGGGGCATATTTGGTGTCCCTGTGCATAGCTCAGTTGAAACCGGTTGCAGGGGCTACCTGCCCCTGCTCTGGTGCGAAACTGGACAAAGGAAAAGGGTGTAACCACTCCTCTTTCCTGGCCTTAGAGTTAGTCCATCCCCTAAACGTACTTTAAGTACGTTTAGGAATTTAGATTACCCAGGACGAAACTCTGCAACGTACATCCTGGACCTTCGACATTCTATCCTGCCTAGAAGACTGAAGAAATCTCCCTTAGGGTCAAGGAGTGACTCCCCTGCTTGGCAGGCACCAAAGAAGCAACTGACCGGTCTTCATCGCTGAAGCTCCCGCCGGACGCTGAAGTCTTTGCATCACCAGAGGTGGATTTCCAGACGTTCCCGAGTCTACCATGAGTTCACAGCAAAGCTGTGGCCCGTGGCTATCGTGGGTGATGTGGAACTGTGACACCTGGACACCGTAAACTTTTGCAGCAACACTATCTTCCTGGTCCTCCTTGAAGTTGTGCTTTGGGCTCCGAGTAGCCCCAGCCTTGAGCACCTCCTGCACTGAAGATTGTTGGCTCCCACTCCACGAGTGACCCGTGGGCCAGCTTCAAGTGTGACCGAATCAAGGCTCCTTCGCGATCACTAGTCCATTGGCTAGCAGGTCCCCACGAAGGCAACTCCTTTTATGCTTGGGCTTTCCTGGTTGTTCCAGATGTGCCCTGACTTACCCTTGCTGGGTGAGTCCTCAGACCTTGCTGGTCTGCACCGCAGTCCTTTCTCTAAATTCCAGTGACTTGCTGTTGCCAAGGCTTGTTGGGTCCATTCTGGTCGCCGACACTGTAGCACTCGATAGATTTTGTGGGACAGCTCGAATCCGGCTCATGGACTTCATCGACACCTCCTGGACCTCGTGGCTGAAGAGTCAAGACACCCATCAACTCACCTGAAGCACCCAACATCTGTGGGCATTGGTCCATCCTGCCCTCGGTCACTGGCTAGTGACCCAGACTCATTCCCTCTGCTTTCAGGTTCCTTCCATCCTAGATCTGGGCTTGGATCTCTCCGGACACTTCTCCTTGTCACGGCAGCAGCAGTTCTTTGCAGGCTTCCATTGAAATCGATGACGCGACCCGACACCAAAAGACACCCATGCACCCGGCTTCCCTGGGTGAGGTAACTCGAGTACTCCTGTGCTCACGTGGGTGCTAGCCCTAGAACTTCTTAAGCTCAAAAGGGTTTGGTCCTGACTCGAACAGAATTGTCCCTAATCTTTAAATTTCCAACCGCGACATTGCCCATAGAAGATAACGGGAAACCACGGTTGTATTTACACACTGCATACAGTCCCCGTGGGTCCCCTGTTTTACTACCTTGGGTGGTTCCTTGGGGTCCCAGCGATTCTACAGGCTATAGGCCTAGTGTCTATTCCAGTCGTGGTTCTTATACCACTTTTTTGGTATATGGTTTGGTATGCCCCTAGGGCCCAAACGTGTATTTGTGCTATTACTGATGCTTGCTCACTTGTAAACTAAGTACTTTGAACTCCAGTCTCATAAAGAGACTAGAGGGGTGTGTTTTTATCTTAAATACATATATTTTGATACCTGGTGTGGTTGTCCTTTCATTTGATCATTCAAGAGATTATAGACTGGTAAAACAAGCTGCTTTACATTCCTTCAATAATTAGCCTGAAGGCTGCTCTCCATAGCTACCACTAGGATAGCTTTCAATAAAGGTTGTCTTTAACCTATCACCATAATGGGTTGTTTGGGCTGATACAAGGTGGCCACTAGAACGACAGCATATATCAGGCCACCTTCTCACATTGATGTGCAACGTGTGGGATTCCAGCTTGCTATTGTTTTAACAGATAATCTCAATTGAATTGATCAACTGAAATACACTAAAGGTATCTGAGGTACATATAATATCAAGTTTAGCTACAGTAAGTTCTACTGAACTTAGAGTTGTGTGTTAAGGGATAGCACACCCTTTCTACAACTCAAGAAAGTTTATTAGGCCACACTAGTGTAGGTAGTGCAATACACCACACCACATTAGTAATGTCTAACCAGCCAGGAACAGGTGGGTCCCTACCAGGAACCAGTGAGCTCCTTCTCTATAAATATGAGGATCTCTCCTTTGCTCAGCTTAGGGCCTTATGTTCCATTAGGAAGCTGAAGACAGGCAAATGTCCATCCACCCAGCATCTCATAAAGATACTTAATCTGGATGATATCACAGGGCCTAGTGGGCCTGATGATGTAGACAGTGTTTGTGGGGCAGCAGGTGAGGGTGGGCCTAGGGGTAATAATTCCCCTGACCCTACCTCTAATGCTGACCACACTGGTGACAATGACCAGACTCTGGTGAACCCAGACCTCCTGGATGAGGAGGATGACAATAAGGCCACTTCCTTTATTCCTCCAGGTAGGCCTGGCAAAAAGGCTAGAAGGGATAGATCTCTGTCAAGGGGATCTATCCAGTCTAACTCCTCTATAGGAACCTCTGTTTCTTCTCACAGAGGGAGGGAAACCTCCCAGGAAAGGAGAGAGAGACTGCTGAAGTATGAGCAAGACAAGTTCAACCTCAGAAAGCAGCAGATGGTCTTAGATATGGAAGCCCTGGAGCTCTACAGAGCGCTAGTAAAAAGGAGGGGCTAGAGTCCCTTGGTGGCAGCAATTTCCCGAGAGATAGGGAGAGGTCTTATGACCATAGAAACCTAAGTAAGATTGTCCCTCCCTACAAGAGTGGGGATGACATCCACAAATGGATAATTGCCTTGGAGAGGGCCTGTAAAGTACAGAAGGTCCCTCAAGGTCAGTGGGTAGCAATCTTATGGCTCTCCTTTGCAGGCAAAGGTAGAGATAAGCTCCTCACTGTAAGAGAAGAGGATGTTGATGATTACAATGTCTTGAAGAGTGCTCTGATTTATGGGTTTGGCCTAACCACTGAACAGTATAGGTTGAAGTTTAGACACATCCAAAAAGCTCAGACTCAAGACTGGGTAGACTTTGTTGATTGTGCTACTAAGGCTCTGGAAGGTTGGATACATGGCAGCAAAGTGCAGGACTTTTCAGGATTGCACAATTTGATTATGAAGGAGCAGATCCTTAGTAATTGTCAAAACCAGTTTTTACACCAGTACCTGGTGGACTCTGATCTGACCTCTCCCCAAGAATTGTGAAAGAAGGCAGACAAATGGGTCAGAACCAGGGTGAGGCCTAAGAATCAGGGGGGGTGACCAGAAGAAAGATTCTACCAAGCCCCAAAGACAGGTGGGGACAAATCTAAAGATAAGCCCACTACAGGGCCCCAAAAGTCCTCTTCTGGAGGTGGGTCCCAAACTCCTTCCTCTCCTGAAAAGAAACCATATTGCCATGTCTGTAAAAAGCCTGGGCACTGGAAAACTGATCCCAGTTGTCCCAGGATTGGCAATAAAGAAAATGTTCCTCCAGCAAATACTACCATTCCTCCTGGTACTACTAGTAGTAATCCCCCAGGTGGAAGTATTGTACCCAAAAAGTTAGGGGCTTTTGCAAGCGGAACAGAGGTAGGCCCCAATTTAGGAAGGGCCTCCTCACCTGACTCATCTGACTCTGATGGTGGCATGGGATTTGCCACTTTTACCATAGGTCCCAATGCATTGGGCAGGTACAGATTGTAGCCACTGATTAATGGTCAGAAACCTGTGGCCTTCAGGGACACAGGGTCTAGTGTCACCATGGTGACAGGGAAACTAGTCCTCCCTCAGCAGCTTTTACCTGAGTTTAAATTAAGGCTGGGCATAGTGGGCGTTGTGAGGCTACGTGAAGCATTACGGAGTGGGGGCAAATCTACGCCCACCCGCACACTTCACGTAGCCCCACTACGCGCCGCCCGCCTCCCTCCCGCCCTCATTTTACAATTACTTAGAACATAACATATAAAGAAAATTACTTACCTGAGCTGCCGCGTCCCGGGGCTCCATCTTGCTGCTTCCTGGCTAGCTTCTTCCTCACGAATGAGCATGCGCGGGCGCCCGCGCATGCGCATTTCTCGGGAGAAATCTTTCTGGGCTGAAGTGGAACACCAAACTCATCTAAGAATGCTGGGCATCCCTGAAAGAGTTAATGGGGCTGTGATGGCCACAGCCCAAACCCAGAAAATGTTTGGAGTGATGGAGCCTGAAATAATGGCCCACTCTCCTCCACAAGAGAGCACAAGGGTTGAAGAAAAGTCTTCTTCCCCCCAGACAATAGGTAAGGGTCAGCCTCCTCAGGGAACTGATCCTACCCCTTGTGAAGGAACTGCCCCAGAGGTAGTCAGGCCTGGCCTGGCAACACCCCTGATGGCAGTGGAACCTTCCAAGGCGGTACTCAGTCTGGAGCAGGTAACCTGCCCCTCTCTACCCTGCCTCAGTCAGCCCAGGGCGGCAGAGGTCAGGAAGGTCAGTGGACCCCTGTCCAGAGGAACCCCCCCCATCAGCAGATTAGGGGCACCCAGTCTAGTAGCCCTAGCCAGGTGAGGATTCCTCAACACACTGAGGGATCCCCATTACCATTGTGTAGGGACCTCCCCCAGCAGGACACTGTTGGGCAAGGGCAAACATGGGACCAAATGGTTCCAAACCTGCCTAGCCCCTCCAGTATTCTAACCAAAGGGACCCAACCCCCAGCTGTAGGCAGCCAGAGGTTGACCCTTAGAGCAAAGTACAACTCAGTCATGGATAGTAAGGCATCCATGGTGACAAGTGATCTGAGGAAGCGGAGGCCAACTTTATTAGGGCCTCACTTCTCTACTCAGCCACCTCACCAGCCTTCTACTTTGCCAAAACAAACCACAGGTAGTAATTCCCCATGGTGGAGATCCTCTAATGCCCTTAGGGTGAGGAATAGCTTAGTGGACCATAAGACAGGGGGCAACCATGGTTGTGCAGGTGCTTCCTTATATGGCCAATTAGTCAATAAAGGCTCAACTGGACAAGGTTAGCCTTATCTCCTTTTGTTTGGGGGGGTTATGTAGGAAGGTGGAATCTGACTATATGGTTGCCCCCAATTCTGGCGGCGGGGGTAGCATTCAACCCTTCAGGAGGGAATGACATGTTCACACTGGCTAAACCCGGTAGGACTTTCCTGAGCCCTGGCATCACATAATGGAGACCTCTGCCACAGACACGGGCCTGGCCTCCTGCTGCTGACCGAAACTCCGGCAGGGGAGGCCTGGACAATAGGTTTCCTGTCGAAGGGGGGTGTAACCACCTCCCCAGACAGGCAGATGTGTATTGTGGCTGGGCAGGAGCACTCTCTGGTGCTTTCAAGTCCTGCACTGGGGGCACATTTGGTGTCTCTGTGCATGGCCCAGTTCAAACCGGTTGCAGGGGCTACCTGCCCCTGCTCTGGCGCGAAACTGGACAAAGGAAATGGGTGCAACCACCCCTCTTTCCTGGCCCACCCATAGGTGGGGCCTTAGAGTTAGTCCATCCCCTAAACTTACTATGAGTATGGGAATCCAGTCCCTAGGACTTTAGATTACCCTGGACGAAACTCTGCAATGTACATTCTGGACCTTTGACGTTCCATCCTGACCAGAAGACTGAAGAAATCTCCCTTGGGATCAAGGAGTGACTCCCCTGCTTGGCAGGCACCAAAGAAGCAACTGACCAGTCTGCATCGCTGAAGCTCCCACCGGACGCCGAAGTCTTTGCATCACCAGAGGTGGATTTCCAGACTTCCCCAAGGCTACCCTGAGTCCACAGCAAAGCTGAGGCCCGTGGCTATCATGGGTGACATGGAACCGTGACCCCTGGACACAGTGAACTTTTGCAACAACACTCTCTTCCTGGTCCTCCTTGAAGTTGTACTTTGGGCTCTGAGTAGCCCTAGCCTTGATTCCTCCTGCACTGAAGATTGTTGGCTCCCACTCCACGAGTGATCCGTGGGCCAGCTTCAAGTGCGACCGCTCGAGGCTCCTTTGCGATTACTAGCCCGTTGGCTAGCAGGTCCCCACGAAGGCAACACCTTTTCTGCTTGGGCTTTCCTGGTTGCTCCAGATGTGCCCTGACTTACCTTTGTTGGGTGAGTCCCTCAGACCTTGCTGGTCTGCACTGCAGTCCTTTCTCTAAATTCCAGTAACTTGCCGTTGCCAAGGCTTGTTGGGTCCATTCTGGTCGCCGACACCGCAGCACTCAACAGACTTTGTGGAACAGCTCGAATCTGGCTTGTGGACTTCGTCAACGCCTCCTGGACCTCGTGGCTGAAGAGTCAAGACACCCATCAATTCACCTGAAGCACCCGACATATGTGGGCATTGGTCCATCCTGCCCTCGGTCACTGGCTTGTGACCCAGACTCTGTCCCCTCTGCTTTCAGGTTCCTTCCATCCTAGATCCGGGCTTGGATCTCTCCACACACTTCTCCTCGTCACGGCAGCAGCAGTTCTTTGCAGGCTTCCATTGAAATCGACGACTCGACCCGACACCAAAAGACACCTATGCACCCGGCTTCCCTGGGTGAGGTAACTCGAGTACTCCGGTGCTCACATGGGTGCTAGCCCTAGAACTTCTTAGGCCCTAAAGGGTTTGGTCCTGACTCGATTAGTAGTGTCCCTAATCTTTAAATTTCCAACCGTGACATTGCCCATAGAAGATAACGGGAACCTGCGGCTGTGTTTACACACTGCATACAGTCCCCGTGGGTCCCCTGTGTCACTACCTTGGGTGGTTCCTTGGGGCCCCAGCGATTCTACAGGCTATAGGCCTAGTGTCTATTCCAGTCGAGGTTCTTATACCATTTTTTTGGTTTATGGTTTGGTATGCCCCTAGGGCCCAAACGTGTATTTGTGCTATTACTGATGCTTGCTCACTTGTAAACTAAGTACTTCGAACTCCAGTCTCATAAAGAGACTAGAGGGGTGTGTTTTCTCTCAAATACATATATTTTGAATATATACCTGGTGTGGTTGTCCTTTCATTTGATCATTCAAGAGATTATAGACTGGTAAAACAAGCTGCTTTACATTCCTTCAAGACTTAGCCTGAAGGCTGCTCTCCATAGCTACCACTAGGATAGCTTTCAATAAAGGTTGTCTTTAACCTATCACCATAAGGGGTTGTTTGGACTGATACAAAGTGCCCACTAGAACTGCAATTCTGAATAGGCGATCCCACAGCCCAGATCAAGCATCAGAACCTGTACCATTGGTGCGCAAGCAGAGTGGATCTCAACCTCCTCATACTACTCAATCTGGTGAACTTGTGCGAGCGCCTCAACGGCTTATTGAAGAAATATAATGTGACTGTTGTTTATTTTATTTAGCAAAGGGGGATATGGAATGTCGAGAGACTATAGGGGCATATTTACAAGGGGATATCGTCACCAGAACGTGACATTCTGGTGGCGATATCCCCTCCTTATTTACAAGGTGGCTTTAAGCCACTTAACGTGGCTAAACTCTGCTTTGTAAATGAGGCCCCTTTTCATGCTTCACATTGCCTGTCCCCTAGGTGTCCCTTCCTGCACATAAACAATCACCCCTGCAGCGCAGGCACCCTTGCAACATGGCGCAAGGGTGCCTGCTCTGGCACGAGGCAGCTTTTTTTGGGCCAGCGCTAGGGGAAACACAGGAGTGTGCTGTATATTTGTAAATACTTTGAATATCTGCGTAAAAAATACTGTATCACGGCGTTACCAATTTTGAAGTAAGTCAGCATTCTGATATTTTATTGTAAGAATCCCCCTATGTGTGCTAGGAGTCTTGCTTCTTCTGGGCGGCCTCAACAGAGGAATTACGTAACTTGCCGGGATGTATTAAGGAGTGGTTATTAGCATTATGACATGATCAGAGTGCAGTGTGTTATTGAATGCTGAGCAATAGAGACATCTGTTACAAAGGTTCGTGTGTGGTGCATTCATTTACATCCCAAACCCTTTTCACAAACCCCTTTGTTCCTGCAGAAACCATGCTCCCTTGTTAGATTTTCCAGACCCCATTTCAGGAGGGGTCCCGACATGATGAAAAGCACATATGATGAAGAAAAAAGAACTGAAAATATGTATTGTGGCCACATTCCATCAATCTAGCAATAATGTTAATGCCGTGTGCAAAAGGGCTGTTAATTTAATCAAGAAGTCTTGCATGAGGGCGGTGGTACTATAACTGTGTTCCTCCCTATTTAACACGTGAGGCAAGGTTGTTAGCTCGGCCAATTCTTATTAGTTTTCTTTATGAAGTTGGTGTAAATAGTATCTTCAATGGTTTGTCGGTCCAACCTCTCCTGAGCCAGTATTATATCCAGTTTCATTTTGTGTTGATGACACCCTTTTTTGGATCTGAATCCTAAAAATCTTCAGTACAGAATATCAAGGGTGCATGCCTATCTGGATGATATCAATTTGTCTCTGAACTAATAAAACGATGAACACTCTGGTGGTTGGCAATGTTTAATTGTACTTTAAAAGGCATTTAGGTGGGTATCATATTGCAGGAATGGACCGTGAAGTAAACTTTATTATAACTTTTCACTTTATAGGCCCTTTGCACTTGTTTGCGTATTTTTTTGCAGATTTGTTTTCATGTATCTCCGCATACTTTCAGTAATGTTCACTTTGTTGTTCTAGCTGCATCCTCCCAATCGTTACACCAGTTGTTTATCTGCATTTCATAGTTTTCTGTTTTTGTTTTGATTTCTCAGTTAGGTAGTGAGGTTGGTTTGTATGCTGTTTCTCTATTCAGTCATCTTTTCCCTGTCCCATGTTTCCCAGAATCCAGTCTTTTCACTCCTGAACTGCGATCCAGTTCTGTCACTTCTGGTCCTTGTTGCATTGGTGTGGTGGCTAACTGATTTTGCTGTAGCTGAATGTAAGGTGCATTCAAGCTGGTATGGGCTCGATTTTGAGGATAAGGATTTTGCGGGGACTGGCCTAGGTTTATTGATCTTTGAAACAGAAGGGGGATGGGAGCACACTGCTACCTCCCAGCACAGTTCGCCCCTTTGCATCCTGGTACATGCAGTTCAATTTTAAATGCTTACTTGAAATTTTGCAGAGTGTCTCACCAAAATTGGTGCAGGTTAGTGCTGTTAATCTCTAGACACATGTGTTTCTGGATTTCATCCTTCTTCAGTAGAGATAAAACGAAATTCATCTGGGGTTTGCTGAGAAAGCTGCCACAATCCTCTCAGGTCTCTGTACCTCTCCCTGGCGCACAGGTGCCTCCCATGAGCTCGTCAGCTCAGTGGCTCAAGGGAGCCTTTTTGAAACAGAAGGGGGATGGGAGCACACTGCTCCCTCCCAGCACAGTTCGCCCCTTTGCATCCTGGTACATGCAGTTCAATTTTAAATGCTTACTTGAAATTTTGCAGAGTGTCTCACCAAAATTGGTGCAGGTTAGTGCTGTTAATCTCTAGACACATGTGTTTCTGGATTTCATCCTTCTTCAGTAGAGATAAAACGAAATTCATCTGGGGTTTGCTGAGAAAGCTGCCACAATCCTCTCAGGTCTCTGTACCTCTCCCTGGCGCACAGGTGCCTCCCATGAGCTCGTCAGCTCGGTGGCTCAAGGGAGCCTTTTTGAAACAGAAGGGGGATGGGAGCACACTGCTACCTCCCAGCACAGTTCGCCCCTTTGCATCCTGGTACATGCAGTTCAATTTTAAATGCTTACTTGAAATTTTGCAGAGTGTCTCACCAAAATTGGTGCAGGTTAGTGCTGTTAATCTCTAGACACACGTGTTTCTGGATTTCATCCTTCTTCAGTAGAGATAAAACGAAATTCATCTGGGGTTTGCTGAGAAAGCTGCCACAATCCTCTCAGGTCTCTGTACCTCTCCCTGGCGCACAGGTGCCTCCCATGAGCTCGTCAGCTCAGTGGCTCAAGGGAGCCTTTTTGAAACAGAAGGGGGATGGGAGCACACTGCTACCTCCCAGCACAGTTCGCCCCTTTGCATCCTGGTACATGCAGTTCAATTTTAAATGCTTACTTGAAAGTTTGCAGAGTGCCTCACCAAAATTGGTGCAGGTTAGTGCTGTTAATCTCTAGACACATGTGTTTCTGGATTTCATCCTTCTTCAGTAGAGATAAAACGAAATTCATCTGGGGTTTGCTGAGAAAGCTGCCACAATCCTCTCAGGTCTCTGTACCTCTCCCTGGCGCACAGGTGCCTCCCATGAGCTCGTCAGCTCAGTGGCTCAAGGGAGCCTTTTTGAAACAGAAGGGGGATGGGAGCACACTGCTACCTCCCAGCACAGTTTGCCCCTTTGCATCCTGGTACATGCAGTTCAATTTTAAATGCTTACTTAAAATTTTGCAGAGTGTCGCACCAAAATTGGTGCAGGGTAGTGCTGTTAATCTCTAGAAACATGTGTTTCTGGATTTCATCCTTCTTCAGTAGAGATAAAATGAAATTCATCTGGGGTTTGCTGAGAAAGCTGCCACAATCCTCTCAGGTCTCTGTACCTCTCCCTGGCGCACAGGTGCCTCCCATGAGCTCGTCAGCTCAGTGGCTCAAGGGAGCCTTTTTGAAACAGAAGGGGGATGGGAGCACACTGCTACCTCCCAGCACAGTTCGCCCCTTTGCATCCTGGTACATGCAGTTCAATTTTAAATGCTTACTTGAAATTTTGCAGAGTGTCTCACCAAAATTGGTGCAGGTTAGTGCTGTTAATCTCTAGACACATGTGTTTCTGGATTTCATCCTTCTTCAGTAGAGATAAAACGAAATTCATCTGGGGTTTGCTGAGAAAGCTGCCACAATCCTCCCAGGTCTCTGTACCTCTCCCTGGCGCACAGGTGCCTCCCATGAGCTCGTCAGCTCAGTGGCTCAAGGGAGCCTTTTTGAAACAGAAGGGGGATGGGAGCACACTGCTACCTCCCAGCACAGTTCGCCCCTTTGCATCCTGGTACATGCAGTTCAATTTTAAATGCTTACTTGAAATTTTGCAGAGTGTCGCACCAAAATTGGTGCAGGTTAGTGCTGTTAATCTCTAGACACATGTGTTTCTGGATTTCATCCTTCTTCAGTAGAGATAAAACGAAATTCATCTGGGGTTTTCTGAGAAAGCTGCCACAATCCTCTCAGGTCTCTGTACCTCTCCCTGGCGCACAGGTGCCTCCCATGAGCTCGCCAGCTCAGTGGCTCAAGGGAGCCTTTTTGAAACAGAAGGGGGATGGGAGCACACTGCTACCTCCCAGCACAGTTCGCCCCTTTGCATCCTGGTACATGCAGTTCAATTTTAAATGCTTACTTGAAATTTTGCAGAGTGTCTCACCAAAATTGGTGCAGGTTAGTGCTGTTAATCTCTAGACACATGTGTTTCTGGATTTCATCCTTCTTCAGTAGAGATAAAACGAAATTCATCTGGGGTTTGCTGAGAAAGCTGCCACAATCCTCTCAGGTCTCTGTACCTCTCCCTGGCGCACAGGTGCCTCCCATGAGCTCGTCAGCTCAGTGGCTCAAGGGAGCCTTTTTGAAACAGAAGGGGGATGGGAGCACACTGCTACCTCCCAGCACAGTTCGCCCCTTTGCATCCTGGTACATGCAGTTCAATTTTAAATGCTTACTTAAAATTTTGCAGAGTGTCTCACCAAAATTGGTGCAGGTTAGTGCTGTTAATCTCTAGACACATGTGTTTCTGGATTTCATCCTTCTTCAGTAGAGATAAAACGAAATTCATCTGGGGTTTGCTGAGAAAGCTGCCACAATCCTCTCAGGTCTCTGTACCTCTCCCTGGCGCACAGGTGCCTCCCATGAGCTCGTCAGCTCAGTGGCTCAAGGGAGCCTTTTTGAAACAGAAGGGGGATGGGAGCACACTGCTACCTCCCAGCACAGTTCGCCCCTTTGCATCCTGGTACATGCAGTTCAATTTTAAATGCTTACTTGAAATTTTGCAGAGTGTCGCACCAAAATTGGTGCAGGGTAGTGCTGTTAATCTCTAGACACATGTGTTTCTGGATTTCATCCTTCTTCAGTAGAGATAAAACGAAATTCATCTGGGGTTTGCTGAGAAAGCTGCCACAATCCTCTCAGGTCTCTGTACCTCTCCCTGGCGCACAGGTGCCTCCCATGAGCTCGTCAGCTCAGTGGCTCAAGGGAGCCTTTTTGAAACAGAAGGGGGATGGGAGCACACTGCTACCTCCCAGCACAGTTCGTCCCTTTGCATCCTGGTACATGCAGTTCAATTTTAAATGCTTACTTGAAATTTTGCAGAGTGTCTCACCAAAATTGGTGCAGGTTAGTGCTGTTAATCTCTAGACACATGTGTTTCTGGATTTCATCCTTCTTCAGTAGAGATAAAACGAAATTCATCTGGGGTTTGCTGAGAAAGCTGCCACAATCCTCTCAGGTCTCTGTACCTCTCCCTGGTGCACAGGTGCCTCCCATGAGCTCGTCAGCTCAGTGGCTCAAGGGAGCCTTTTTGAAACAGAAGGGGGATGGGAGCACACTGCTACCTCCCAGCACAGTTTGCCCCTTTGCATCCTGGTACATGCAGTTCAATTTTAAATGCTTACTTGAAATTTTGCAGAGTGTCGCACCAAAATTGGTGCAGGGTAGTGCTGTTAATCTCTAGACACATGTGTTTCTGGATTTCATCCTTCTTCAGTAGAGATAAAATGAAATTCATCTGGGGTTTGCTGAGAAAGCTGCCACAATCCTCTCAGGTCTCTGTACCTCTCCCTGGCGCACAGGTGCCTCCCATGAGCTCGTCAGCTCAGTGGCTCAAGGGAGCCTTTTTGAAACAGAAGGGGGATGGGAGCACACTGCTACCTCCCAGCACAGTTCGCCCCTTTGCATCCTGGTACATGCAGTTCAATTTTAAATGCTTACTTGAAATTTTGCAGAGTGTCTCACCAAAATTGGTGCAGGTTAGTGCTGTTAATCTCTAGACACATGTGTTTCTGGATTTCATCCTTCTTCAGTAGAGATAAAACGAAATTCATCTGGGGTTTGCTGAGAAAGCTGCCACAATCCTCTCAGGTCTCCGTACCTCTCCCTGGCGCACAGGTGCCTCCCATGAGCTCGTCAGCTCAGTGGCTCAAGGGAGCCTTTTTGAAACAGAAGGGGGATGGGAGCACACTGCTACCTCCCAGCACAGTTCGTCCCTTTGCATCCTGGTACATGCAGTTCAATTTTAAATGCTTACTTGAAATTTTGCAGAGTGTCTCACCAAAATTGGTGCAGGTTAGTGCTGTTAATCTCTAGACACATGTGTTTCTGGATTTCATCCTTCTTCAGTAGAGATAAAACGAAATTCATCTGGGGTTTTCTGAGAAAGCTGCCACAATCCTCTCAGGTCTCTGTACCTCTCCCTGGCGCACAGGTGCCTCCCATGAGCTCGTCAGCTCAGTGGCTCAAGGGAGCCTTTTTGAAACAGAAGGGGGATGGGAGCACACTGCTACCTCCCAGCACAGTTCGCCCCTTTGCATCCTGGTACATGCAGTTCAATTTTAAATGCTTACTTGAAATTTTGCAGAGTGTCTCACCAAAATTGGTGCAGGTTAGTGCTGTTAATCTCTAGACACATGTGTTTCTGGATTTCATCCTTCTTCAGTAGAGATAAAACGAAATTCATCTGGGGTTTGCTGAGAAAGCTGTCACAATCCTCTCAGGTCTCTGTACCTCTCCCTGGCGCACATGTGCCTCCCATGAGCTCGTCAGCTCAGTGGCTCAAGGGAGCCTTTTTGAAACAGAAGGGGGATGGGAGCACACTGCTACCTCCCAGCACAGTTCGCCCCTTTGCATCCTGGTACATGCAGTTCAATTTTAAATGCTTACTTGAAATTTTGCAGAGTGTCTCACCAAAATTGGTGCAGGTTAGTGCTGTTAATCTCTAGACACATGTGTTTCTGGATTTCATCCTTCTTCAGTAGAGATAAAACGAAATTCATCTGGGGTTTGCTGAGAAAGCTGCCACAATCCTCTCAGGTCTCTGTACCTCTCCCTGGCGCACAGGTGCCTCCCATGAGCTCGTCAGCTCAGTGGCTCAAGGGAGCCTTTTTGAAACAGAAGGGGGATGGGAGCACACTGCTACCTCCCAGCACAGTTCGCCCCTTTTTATTGATCTTTGCTCATGATAAGCCTTGACTGGCATTTGTCGGCCATGTGGCACATCCTGTGGCAAAAGAAAACATTCTCTGCAGTCTGGCTGATGCCAACCTCCCTGACCTCTGCCATTTGGGCTGGGTAGAAAGCCTCTGGGGTTCTGAGGCGCAGCTCTCTTCAAGGCTGCTGCCATTTGCACACTTGCGGCCAAGGCTGCCCCATCGAGGGTAGTCTTTTTCAATTGGTGTTGAACCAGCTTAGCTGTGTCTCCTTGGGCTTGCTCCTGGTTTTTCCTGTCCTTTTCCTGTTTCTTTCTAATTTGTGGCCTGTATTTCTCACCAAGGCTTGGTGTCTAATCTTACTATGCTGTCCAGTCCACTCTGGATTTTGGTGGGCAGACACTTTTTGAGGATTTTATGGAAGAATGTGCCCTTGCGCCCTGTGTCGGTCTATGGCTATCCTGACTCTTGTCCCTGCCATTCCCTCATTCTATCAAAAAAGTCAGTTACAGATTCCCCAGGTTTTATGCTTTCTGCCATCAGTCTTCCTACATCTGTGTAGTCAGGGAACATTTCACTCAGGGCAGTCCATATCTTGTAGCTGAAAGAATTAATGCAGCCCTGTCATGTTTAGTGGTGGTCAGCGTGACTGCTGGGATGCAGGCTCAGGTAAACACCTTGTTGGTCTGCTCCCCGAAGAGGCTACTGAGCAGACGCTTGACATCGCCTACTGCTATATTTATTACGGGTGTGTTTTGATCAAATCACAAGATCCATTTTCCTGCCTCGTCCGTCAATGGGGACAGTTTACCCCTGAGCCCTTCTTTTTCGCTCTGAGCCCATGGCACATAGATGGTCCCTGTCGTGCCCTTCTGCAATAACAGTCATATTTTAGCTGGGAGTGGCTCAGCTGGGTTCTCCCTAATGTAGCACTCGCATCTTCTCTGGCAATCCGGCATGTAGGGGAAGTTCCATTTGGGATCTCCCCATCCAGCTGGATGTAGTCTTCCACAGTGGCCATGTCCTCTGGTTCGAAGTATCCCCCCCCTGGCCAGGGTCTATCATACTGACCCTTCCTTTTGGTCCAATAGGCTAGCAGGGCTAGCAGGTGGCAGAGGCGTCATGCAAAGGACTGGCCTTCTTCTCTATACACTATCTTGTTGAGGGTCAGTTTGTCTGACTGGTACATTCAGGGAGAGCGGCAGACATCTTTGTCGTTGCTCTCCTCGAGTGCGTGCAAGGGGCCATGTTACCTCCCCAATGCCTTAATTGGGTTTAAACTGGGCTACCTTGGTCCCTTATTTACCTATGCTGACGATCTGGTGAGGCTCGAGTTCCCATTCGGGACCTCCCCTCTGGCTCTACTTCAAAATTCTTTCCATTTGGAGCCTTGGGCCTGGCCTGCTATCCTCCAGTGGAGGTAGTGCTGCTCGGTTCTCTCTTGGTGCTCCCACCGCAAGAGTTCTATCTCTTCCCATCCTTAACTCAAGCTTCTCCTCTAACTCCCACCTGGGCTGCCTCCTTATTTTAGTGCTGTGCTTTTTGGTAAGAATTTGCCCCTAAGCTAACTTTCTGTCATCTCTCCGGCTGCCTAAGCTTACCTTGGGGAAGTATATCCTTTGGCTTCCCCCTTAATGTCAGACCCCACATGACTGGAACCTACTTCCTTACCCCCACTAATTTTATCACTTTCCAGAACTGCTATAAACCTTCCAGTCACGTGAGATCTAATGGATGGTTTGGAGTGCAAGTTTCCCATGCTGCTGGGACTTGTGTTGAATGTAATGGATGGGGGGGGGGTCGAACTTCAGGAAACCCTAGCATCGAGCTGGGGTGAGGCTGGAATCACCTGGGCTTGCCACTCTAGTAGCCTCCCAGTCCTAGATCTAGCTACTCACTGTCCAGTGGATGGCCATCTGGCTCCCACAACCAGAGGGTTGGTGTATCCTATTACAGTAGCAGGATGGCAGACATCAGAGAGAGCACCTCTGCTCCTGTTTATGGTGAGGGGGGTGTGGTTGCCTTACTTGCATGCTCTGAGACAGGATTGTCTGTCTGGGCCACCTCAAAGATGGCCCACAGTTCTAGCAGTGACTCTCTTCTAGCTTTCTTTTGTCCCACATATTTTGTCTGAATGTGTGTCCTCTTGTGTTCTATTATGTTGGTGTTAAATGTTCACCCCTCTGGCAATGGGAATGCGTATGCCTTAGTGTATGCATGCCATTCATGGCAAAACGTATCTCGTTTTTCAGTCTGCGTGGGAACCTAGTTTGCATGTGGATTAGAGTTGACTCTATGATTTAATTGGGAACTTTTTAAGGGAACGATATACTACTCTAATCACAGGTAAATATGTGTACAGGAATCATGCCGGAAATAACTACTTTACTAGGAGCTCAGCTTTTGACACAGATTTATCCAAAACAGACTCTTCACAAAAACCAAAACAAGAATACATATGAAGGGTCACAACTTGAAAGAAAGTTCAAGGGTTAAATTAAAAAACATTGTGATTTTTTAGCCATGGTATGATATATTCAACATTAAACATCATGAATGTAACATCTGAACAATGCAATGACGAGAGAGAGAGATGGAGGGAAAAAGAGAGAGAGAGAGCAATAAAGAACAGACAGAATAAATAGTGACTATGAAAAATAAAAACGTAGCCTGCTCCTGACGAATGCTGCCCAATGACGAGGAGGCTCTGAGCGGTACACAGGACTAAGTGAGTCTGTCAATATTGGCTCTGGGACAGGTTAGCAACAATTTACTCTGATAAGAAGGTACAACTTAACAACCACAGACCCTCTTTGGACTGACACAAGCTACACTCAGTTTTCAAGATCCATATTTTCCCTAACATCTGAATTACACCCTATGTCCCACCCAGGGGTCACGCACACTGGCTGTGTCAAGCACAGTGGTCCAAGTAAATAACACCTCTCACTTCTTTCAGATACTGCCAGTGTTAAGAAACTGACAGCACTGAGAAAACCCTTAAGACTAAAAAATAAGATTGAGGTACTGGCCCTAAATATCACACCCAGGGGATATGTGGGAGGTTCTATTGTTTTAATTCCCAAAGAGAATATAGATCCTCTTACTCCTGCCACCTACTGACCTCTTTCACTATTGAATACAGAGTGTAAACTGGTATGCGAAGAGACTGGAAAACAGATTCCAAAATGTGAACAGCCAATTAATACTTCAATCAATCAATCAGAGATTTTTAGAGCATGCCACTCACCCAGAGGGTCTCAAGGTGCTGGGTGGTTTGTGCAGCTCCAAGGTCACCTGAAGAGCCAGGTCTTGAGATCCTTTCTGAATAGGTGCAGTGTCTGATGCAGAAGTGGAGTTCGTTCTAGGTCTTTGCCGCGATGTAGGAGAAGATCTGCCACCCGCTGTGGCCCTGTGGATGCGGGGTACCTTGGCAAGGGCTAGGTCGGCAGAGTCGAGGTTTCTCTTGGGGGCATGGAAGGAGAATCTTTCATTGAAGGATTGGGGTCCTGTGTTATGGAGGGCTTTGTAGGCATGTGTGAGCAGTTTGTAAGTTATTATTTTTTCGATGGGGAGCAAGTGGAGGTCGCTGCGGTGTTGGGTGATGTGGTCGTGTTGTGGGATGTCTAGGGCGAGTCTGGCTGTGGCGTCTTGGACTCTCTGGAGTTTGTGGAGTAGAGTTTTATTGATTCGGGCATGGAGCGCATTTCTGTGGCCCAGTATGCTGGTAATGACTGCGTGTGTGACCGTCTTTCTGGAGTTGGGGGGATCCATTTCAAGGTCTTGCGGAGTATGCAGAGGGTGTTGAAGCATGTGGAGGACACAGCATTTATCTGTGATCTGGCGGTTCATGGTGAGTGAAGAGTCGAGTATGATGCTGAGGTTGAGAGCGTGGGCCATAGGAGTGGGAGGGTTTCCGAGGGTGGAGGCCACCAGGTATTATCCCATGCGGAGAGATGGATCTGAGGATGAGGACTTTTGTTTTCTCCGAGCTGAGCTTCAGGCAGCTGCTGCTCATCCAGGATGCAACATCCTTCATCTCTTCTTGGAAACTGTGCCCGGTAATGTCAGGTTCCTTGGTGAGGGAGAGGATGAGTTGGGTGTCGTCGGCGTAAAAGACTATGTTGAGTCTGTGTTTTCTGACGATGGTGGCGAGGGTGGCCATGTAGACGTTGAAGAGCGTGGGGCTGAGGTAGGATCATTGGGTTACTCCACATGTGCTGTCTGTAGGTTCTGAGAGGAAGGGCAGGAGTCTTCTTCTTTTTGTTCTGCCTGAGAGGAAAGATCGAATCCAGTCTAAGGCCGTTTCGTGGATGCCGTCGTCGTGGAGTCTGGTGGCTAGTGTGAGGTGGGAGACAGTGTCAAAGGTTGCTGAGAGGTTTAGGAGGATGAGGGCTGCAGTGTGACCTTGGTCGAGGAGGGTGTGGATGTCGCTCGTCAGTAGCGGCTAAGAGGACAGTCTTGGTGCTTTCGTTGCTGAGAAATCTGGATTGAGAGGGGTCGAGGATGTTGAATTTTATGAAGTGTGCTAGCTGAGTCATGATGACTTTCTCGATGACTTTGGTGGCGAAGGGGAGAAGAGAGATGGGCCTGAAGTTTTTTAGGTTTGTCGGGTCTTCAGAGGGCTTCTTGAGGAGGGGTTTGACTTTTGCACATTTCCAGTCTGTGGGGAATGTGGCCGTCTCGAGGGAGCAGTTGTCATTCGCTGTAGTTCTGGTGCGATGACAGTGGCGTCCCTGTGGAAGATGTGTGGCAGGCACATCTCCAGTCATTGGCGAGAGTGCTTGGATTTGCATTGTGTCATCTGGCGGAGTTCTGGAGGGGGGCGAGAGTGTTGGTGCATTTGGCGATCCATTGGTGAATGTTGTTTTCAGCTGTGTTGAGGTCTGTTGTGGTAGGGGGAAGAGTGCAGCCGAGTGCAGAGGTGAAGTGTTCTTCTGTGATTTCGTTCCAGTTTCTGCATGGGAGGCATGGCGTGCGCTTGTGTGCGGTGGGTTTCGTGAAGGAGAAATGGATGTAGTGGTGGTCCGGCCAGAGCATTTCCATGGTGTAACTGAAGTTAATGTTGTTTCCTCCAGCGAAGATGGGGTCGAGAGTGTGTCCTGCCCTATGAGTCGGGTGGAGACGAGTTGTTTCAATCTGTTGGTGAGGTTCTCTAGGATGGCCTTGGTGTTGGGGTCACTGAGGTTGTCTAGGTGGAAGTTCAGGTCTCTGAGCAGTATGTAGTTAATTGATTCAAGGGCGTGAGGAGCGATGTAGTCTGTGATGACTTGGTGAACAGAGAGCGGGGTCCAGGCAGTCTGTAGGCGAGTTTTGTGGGGAGCATCTTTCTGGGGTTGGGCTGGATTTGGAAGTGGATGTGTTACATGGGGGGGGCGAGGCATTGTCCGAGTTGGTGGTTGTTAGTCAGAGGGAGCTTTTGTGGACAATGGCGAGGCCTCTTCCGGGGCAGTTTGGGCGGTCTTTCCTCAGGATCTTGAATCCATCGGGAATGGCGGTTGCGATGCTGGGTGCAGAGCTGGTGTTGGTCCAGGTCTCTGTGAGGAAGGCAACATCAGGCGAGTGCAGTACCCATAGAAAGGGCAAATCATCATCTATTATTGTTTATGTCCCTTCCAGCACATAAACTATTGCTCCTGCTAGCCAGGAACCCTTGCAACATGGGGACAGGATGCCTGCACTGGTGCTAGGGAGCATTTTTTGGCCAGTGCTAGGTGAAACACAGGGATGCGCTATATTCTTGTGCATTTGGCGCATCCCTGCATTTTAAAAGCTCCGTGCTCTGACTTTTTTTGTAAATATGCCCTTGGGTTTCTTGGACATTTATGTGGCTTACCATAAGCTATTCAAAACTTGACTCTGAGAAAACGTTTGATAAAATACAGTGAAGGATTCTTAAATCAACTCATATCACACTGAGACATCTGAAAGTTGTCTTTAAATATAAGAAGGGATGAGATGGGCAGATTTCAACAAATACCAGATTGCCTTTCTGATGTGTGAAAGGTTCCTAAGGGTTTTATACCATACCCAGTATCGACATAGATTCTCATGGCTCAAAATTGAAAACAATCTGGAGGATCAATTTTATCACTTTGATTTCTAAATGCACCTTAAAACATAAAAGCTCACACGTAATATCAGGCCTAGATAACATGTTGAATAACGTCGAACAAGCATCAAAAATCAAAGAAGCAATTTTCCTCTCTGTTGGAAAGAATAACTTATTGAAAATCATGAAAATTGATGGAGAAATTATAGAGTGGTAGATCTGGAAAGAGGCAGATTTTTTTGTTAAGGGACTTGACATGTACACAGGGTCTATAATCATTCACTTTATGGCAATCTACATTTGGATGTTCAAAAACTAAGTTTGACTAACACTCCCCCTGACATATTGAAAATATTTCCCCAACTACAAGAAACTAATAGAAAACCCATGAATAACCATTTGGTTGTTCTATAAGATAAAAGAGGATAGTTTCCCGTGCCCTTGAACTTGTTGACATTGATGTCAATAGCTATTGGTCTGCTAATTTTATAACATCTTTAAATCCAAAGTCTCCTCGATTTTTACACAGACACCATTTCACATGTTCCTGGACTTCCTGTGGGCTACACCTAAACACTTAAAAACAGGGAGGCTAGAACAACCTGACACAGTAAGAAACAGGAAGGTACCCTTACTCACATGATGGATGAAGGCAGGATAATTTGGCCCTTTTGTTTCAAAATATTATGTTAGAGATCAGTCATATCTTCAAAAACAACTTAACATTAAAACATATCCAATCTTGCCCCACAATGCTTGCTGACAGATCAAACCCTGAGCTGAATGATGACAACCTTTTATTTTTGGACCTTATTGCAGTGGCAACTAAGTCAATCTTTCAATCAGTAGAGCGCTTGTTGTCACCCGTGAGGGTATCCAGGAGCTGGAAGGGTCCAATTGAGTAGCTGAATAGCCAAGTCCTCAGGGACTTTCGGAACTCTGGAAGAAATGGGAAGGTCCATAAATAAAAGTGTAGCTTTCTCCTTGGCTTTTCTGCTAGGTAGGAGAAGGAGCGATCTCGGCATCTGCTAGTCGGATGTGGGGTTCGAGGGTTACAGAAAGAGAAGCGGAGCACAGATGTCTGGTGGGCGGATGGAAGTTCAGATGGTGGCTCATGTAGGCTGGTCCACAGTTCTGTAGGGCCTTGTATGCATGGGTTAGGAGCTTAAACTGACATATTTTCTGTACAAGGAGTCAGTGGAGTTGGGGGTGATATTGGTTCATCTAGGGAAATCCAGGACAAGTCTGGCTGTGGCGTTCTGTGTGGTCTTTATCCATTGAAGGAGGTGAGCTCCATTCCCTACATAGAGCGCTGCCTTAGTCTAGTCAGCTGGAGATGAGGGCTGGGGTGATGGTGCATCTTGAGCTTTGGGGTAGCCATTTGAATATCTTATGAAGCATACAGAGGATGAAGAAGCAGAAGGAAGAGACAGAGTTCACCTGAGTTGTCATGGTTAGCTTATTGTCCAGAATCATGCCTAGGTTCCTAGCATTGTCATGGGTGTAGGAGTCCGTTCAGGTTCTGAGGGCCAACAGGATGCATCCCAAGGCGAGCTTTTGTTTCCAAAAATCAGAATCTCTGTCTTGTTCGTACTGTGTTTCAGGCAGTTGTCTTTCATCCAGTTGGCATCATCTGTCAAGCAGTTGTGGAAGCTAGCCTTGGTGTTGGTGGTGTCTTCGGAGAGGATGAGTTGTGTGCCATCAGCATAGGATATGATGTTGAGTCTGTGGGATTTGGTAATGCTGACCAGAGGTGTCATGTAAGTGTTGAAAAGGGTGGGGCTGAGCGAGGATCCTTGGGGTACTCCACTGATGATTTCCTTGGGTTCGGAGGTGAAGGGGGAAGGTGGGCATCTTGCGCTCTTCTGTTGAGGAAAGAGGCGATCCATCTGAGAGCGGTTCCTTGGATGCCTATTTTGTGCTGCCTTGTGATGAGTGTGTGGTGGGAGACCATATTGAAGGCTGCCAAGAGGTCTAGGAGGATCAGAGCTGCAGATTCTCCTTGGTCGAGTAGGGTTTGGATGTCGTCGTTAGCTGTAATAAGGGCTGTCTCTGCTGTGGTTGCTGCGGAATCCAGATTGTGGGGACCTGAGTAGCAAGTTCCATTTTAAATGTGAGGAGAGTAATCGATATTGTGTTATTGGAAAGAACTGCAGTAAACTTTGTCTCACACTTGGGGAGCTAAGATCTGCTATATTCATAGTTATGACAATTTGATATTTATTATATTAGCTCATACCAATGACAATAAATACCTTACAAATTTGGTATTTTAAGCAGAATGTTAAACCGCAATAATTGATTTGGTTTGGTGAATTCTACAATTAGTACGTTCAAGATATATTTCCTGCTGGAATTAGACTGTTAAATGTGGGATTTTTATATCTGCTATGTTGTACCTCTATCGACCAGCCCCCTCAAATGTTAGCTACCCCATTCCTATACAGGGCTCTTTTGTTATATTCCTTTCTCTTTTTTGTGTCCATTCCTTTCAAGATTTGTTTGCCAATTTTCTATTGATCCATTCTGTTCTTATGACCCGAGTCTCATTAATTTACATTGTTGTAGTTCTGATTTCAGAAATATTTTCCTATGAAATCTCTTGCCCCAATTACCTTCTGTTACTCAACAGTTCTGTGCAATGTTGGGTTGGATTGGTCACAGCATAATCTTGTAATGCCTTCAATTTCATGCTAAGCCGACGATCAATTTTATATTTTGTGCTTAGTTTGTAAACAGTACATATGATATCGACTCCGGGTAACAAGGTTTATAATTCCTGGTTACCCCATTCTTCATTTCTCCAGCTTAAGTTACATACCTTCCTCTTTGAGACATCTATTTCTCAGGGGACGTTACAAAGGAATTACTTGATTGACAGGTGGAACAAGTCATAATATTTTGCATAATTAATCTATTTTTCTATGACAGCAAAACAAAAAATGTATCCACAGTTCTGAAGGTCTCAGGAAATAAAGATGTAGATTTAGAAATCATTCATTGTAAGTACACCTATTTAGTCTTAAAGCACTGCACTGATTGCAGGAGATCCCTATTAAGTGAGCAGTAAATGAACTCCTCCATAATGCAGCTGAAGTGGGGTTGTGTTTTTTTGTTAGTGACGTTGACCATGCCCTTTTCTTCCATTTAAATTGCTATTGTGTTTTCACTCATCCTTTGGGACCTATTTGAACCCTAACATAGAGATGTTCATTTTGTAATGCGGATTGACAGGTTCATTTGGTGGGATCAACTGTTCAGTAGCTCCTCTGTTTTTTAATATTGCTCTGATTTTGTTAATGACACTGTATTTTTTGCCGCATTCTGACATCATTAAACAATAGTGTGGATTACCAGATTACTTTCCCAAATCTCCTCTAGTTTTTGCCTAATTGATAATCTGTGATGTGGAAGTTGTACGTATTTTTAACAAGACGTTTTTCTCATTCTCTTACAGGATTGTTGTCCTAGTGACTGTCCATTGTAAATCTTTAGGAACGATCAAAGTGCAAACCATATGTTGGTAGATGTCTACTGGCAATGCGCGAAGAAATGCATCTTTGAAATTAATTGCCCCCCCCTTCAAATAGTAGTATGTTTCAGTTAATGTACTCTATAAAATAGTAAGCAAGTCTCACAGATTCTTATCCTTCCAGCTTTAAGGGTTTATGTTGTTCATCATGCTTCTTAAAAGTTGAAGAACCCTCCAAACCTGCAGCATATTGCATCTCTATATTCACTACATGTTTTTAGGACTTGATTCTCTAGTCATTCTAGATGGTTTCTTTACAAATAGCCATTCGTAATAAGAGATGTATAAATTGTTCTAAGCTGTCATTAATGCTTTATCTAAACTATTGTTATGATATGAGGTCACCATACTACTTTCTCTTAAGTGTTTATTCTTAGCAATGTCTGGGTTCTGTTCTTGCGGTCTCAATGCGCAACAGACATAAAACTTTCCATGGGACCACCTTGCCTAAGAGCGAATTGAACTGGGCAGAAATGTTATTAAACTGTGTATTAGAACATTGGAATGTTGAGAACTCCATTGAAGACAATTGAGGAGCTCCAGGCTTATAGTTGCTGGTATAAGCTTGGCACACCAACATTCCACTGGTTGTCTTCATGTTTCTCCCTTTTTAATTTAGAACATTTTAACCTTAGTGGGTGGAATGCTCTAATAGCTTTTTAGCCCTTTAAATCTATGCCTTATAGCCTGATATGATGGGCTATCCTGGTTGTTAAAGGCCTTCTCCAGTGCTATTGGTTCTTGCCTGCGGCTAAGTCTATAACTCGTGATCAGGGCCTTTAACAACTGGTATAGCCCTTCACAGCAGGCTATAAGGCATATGTCACTGTAATAATGTGTTAATATTTTGTCAATATGTGTATTTTTGTATCATACTAACAGTGTGAGTCATGAATTAAAATATATGTGTAGACTAATTGTAATTTTTTTAACTGATATTTTATTAACAAAATCGGTTAGGTTAAAGTTCTGTCATTACAAACATCAGTAGGACACATTTAAAAGTATGGAACATTAATTATTAATTAGCATGTTTGTGCTAATCAATCAATCATGGAATTTATATCGCGCACTACTCACCCGGAAGGGTCTCAAGGTGCTTGGGGGAGGGGGTCTGCTACTGCTCGAACAGCCAGGTCTTGAGCTGTTTCCTGAAGGCGAGGTGGTCCTGGGTCAGCCGCAGGTGGACGGGCAGGGAGTTCCATGTCTTAGCCGCCAGGTAGGAGAAGGATCTGCCTCTGGCGGTGGCTCTCTGGATGCGAGGGACGACGGCGAGGGCGAGGTTCGCGGATCGTAGCTGTCGGGTGGGCGTGTAGAAGGTCAGGCGGTCATTGAGGTACCTTGGGCCCAGGTCGTGGAGGGATTTGTGTGCGTGGGTGAGGAGTCTGAACGTGATCCTCTTGTTGACAGTGCAGGTCTCTCAGGTGGCTCGAGATGTGGCTGCGTCGGGGGGCGTCCAGGATGAGACGGGCGGAGGCGTTCTGGATACGCTGAAGTCTTTTCTGAAGCTTGGCTGTTGTACCGGCGTAGAGGGTGTTTCCGTAATCTAGTCTGCTGGTGACGAGGGCCTGGGTGACAGTCTTCCTGGTCTCGGTCGGGATCCATCGGAAGATCTTGCAGAGCATGCGGAGGTTGTGGAAGCAAGATGAGGAGACGGCGTTGACTTGTCTAGTCATCGATAGGGAGGAGTCCAGGATGACGCCCAAGTTGCGTGCGTGGTCCGTTGGCTTGGGTGCGGTGCCCAGGGCCGGGGGCCACCAGGAGTCATCCCATGCGGAGGGCGATGGTCCCAGGATGAGGACTTCTGTCTTGTCCGTGTTCAACTTCAGGCGGCTGATGTTCATCCATTCGGCGACGTCTTTCATCCCTTCGTGTAGGCTTGCTTTGGCGGTGTCGGGGTCTCTGGTGAGGGAGAGAATCAGCTGGGGGTCATCGGCGTAGGAAATGATGTTGAGGTTGTGTTGGCGTGCGATGGCAGCGAGGGGTTTCATGTAGATGTTGAAGAGAGTAGGGCTGAGCGACGATCCTTGCGGGACGCCGCAGATGACTTCGGTGGCCTCAGAGCGGAACGGAGGGAGGCGTACTCTCTGTGTTCTGCCGGAGAGGTATGAGATGATCCATTCCAGGGCATTCCCCTGGATGCCGGTGTCGTTGAGGCGTTGGACTAGGGTGCGGTGGCAGACAGTGTCAAATGCTGCGGAGAGGTCAAGGAGGATGAGTGCCGCTGTTTCACCTTTGTCGAGCAGGGCTCGGATGTCGTCGGTGGCTGCGATGAGGGCGGTCTCGGTGCTGTGGTTGGCTCTGAATCCGGATTGCGATGGGTCGAGGGATCCGTTCGTCTCGAGGAAGGCAGCCAGCTGCTTGTTGACGGCCTTCTCGATGACTTTGGCAGGGAAGGGAAGGAGCGAGATGGGGCGGAAGTTCTTGAGGTCGGTCTGGTCCGCTGTTGGTTTCTTCAGTAGTGCGCTGAGCTCGGCGTGCTTCCAGCTCTCCGGGAAGGTGGCTGTGTCGAAGGAGGCGTTGATGATGTCTCGGAGGTGGGGTGCGATGGTAGAGGCGGCCTTGTTGAAGACATGGTGGGGGCATGGGTCGGTCGGAGATCCGGAGTGGATGGTGTTCATCATGCGTGTCGTGTCTTCGGGGGTCACTTCGGTCCATGTCTGGAGGATAGCGGCGGGGTGCGTAGGTTCGGTCGATGGGTGCGGGGGTGGAACGCCGAAGCTGTTGTGGATGTCGGCGATCTTG
Organism: Triturus cristatus; assembly: GCF_964204655.1. NCBI lineage: Eukaryota > Metazoa > Chordata > Amphibia > Caudata > Salamandridae > Triturus > Triturus cristatus. Next base: position 399,756,064 of record NC_140588.1, on the reverse strand, counting down.
CGGTGGAAGTACGAGGCGAGGGAGTCGCAGAGGTCCTGCGAGGGAGTGATGTCGTTGTTGCCGGTGCTGGGGTTGGAGAACTCCTTGACGATGTTGAAGAGCTCCTTGCTGTCATGGGTGTTCTTGTCCAGTCGTTCCTTCAAAGATATCTTCTTGGTGGTGCGGATGAGCTGATGATGTCTGCGGGTGGCGAGTTTGAGGGCGGTCATGTTGTTGGTGGTCTTGTCGAGGAGCCAGGGCTTCTCGAGGGTGCGGCAGGCCTTCTTGGAGTCCTTGAGTTCGTCGGTGAACCAGGGGGCCTTCTTGCTTCTGGGCCTGGTGAGTGGGTTCTTCAGTGGGGCGAGGTCGTCGGCACAGGAGGTCAGCCATTGCGTGAGGTCGAGGGCTGCTGTGTTAGGGTCCGTTGTCCTGACAGGTGGGTTCTGGCTGAGGGAGGTGGGGAGCTGGTCGACGGTGATCTTGCTCCCGTTTCTGTGGGGAACCTGCTTCGGGTGGTGGTGGACCGTGTTCTTTTTGAAGCTGAAGTGGACGCAGCTGTGGTCAGTCCAGTGGAGTCCGGTGCAGTGGCTGAAGGTGACGTGCTTGCTGGATGAGAAGAGGGGGTCGAGCGTGTGGCCGGCGTAGTGGGTGGGGGAGTTGACCAGTTGCTTGAGTCCGAGGTTGTCCAGCAGGGCGGTAGTGTTGCGGTCCTTGTTGTTCTCCAGGTGGAAGTTGAGGTCCCGAGGAGGATGTAGTCGGTGGAGGGGAGGGCGTGTGGGCTGATGAAGTCCGTGATGTCTTCGCAGAATTGTGTGCGTGGTCCCGGGGGTCTGTAGATGAGGGTGCCTCTGAGGGTAGTCTTGGGGTCGGTGTGGATCTGGAAGTGCAGGTATTCGGTGGTGTTGAATGCGTCGATGGAGTCAGTCGAGATGCGAATGGTGCTTTTGTGAGCGATGGCGATGCCCCCTCCGGTCTGGTTGATGCGATCCTTCCTGATGATCTTGTAGCCGTCAGGGATGGCTATGGCGATGTCGGGGGCTGAGGAGGCGTTCATCCAGGTTTCTGTGAGGAAGGCGTCGTCTGGAGATGCAGTGTCGAGGAGGTTCCAGAGTTCCACAGTGTGTCTGTGGACGGAGCGGGTGTTGATCAGGATGCACTTGAGGTGGTTGCTGTTGTTCGTCTTGGTGGGCGTAGTGCCTGTTCAGAGGCAGGAGAAGTTGCAGGATCGGCAGATGAAGGGTCCATGGGTGCGTCGCGGGGACGCTCGGTAGCATCCCGGGGCTCGGGCGGTGTTGAGTGCGATGAGCGTGGCGAAGTCGTAGGTCCTGCGGGGGGGCTGGCGGGCGCGGGGACCAGGGGGTCTGGCGCTGGGCGCGGTCCAGGCGCGGACGGGCACAGACGGGCTTACCTTTGGCGCACCTTCGGCGCTCAATCGGCGCTCCCGCTGCGCGCGTCCGCTGCGCGGTCGCTCAGGGGGCGTCATAAATAAGGAGCCGGGAGGGAGGGTCAGCTGGGAGGCGGGAGCGGGTTGGCCAATGGGCAGTGAGGGGAGGCGGGAGCAGGAAGGAGGAGAGCGGGGCAGCGGCGGCGGAAACGGCGGGAAAACGGAGGTGAAGTGACCGGGGCAGCGGCGGCGGTCAGCGAGCGAGGAGGGGCAGCAGCGGCAGGAAAGCGACAGGCGGTACCTGAGAAGCAGCTGGCAGCAGGCAGGAGGCGGCGGCGGCGGCGTGAAACCAGGTAAGTGGCGTCAGGTGGTTGTTTTCAAAATTGGGTAAATATTCTAACAAGATTTTCGCAATGAGACACAATTGTGATGAATCCTGGAGCTGAACTAAAAAGTTCAGTCGGTTTAGATGGATATTTTGACCTGATGTTATAGTAATTCAAACATTGTTACAGAAAGCTTTGGCATAGTTGAATATGTCAATCTAAAATTAAATTAAGATGCATGTCTTTTTTCACTTTCGGAATGTGATTATATTTGAATTAAAAGGGAGAGTCTAATTGTGAGAACCATAAGATTATGTGGTATATAATGTTTTTGTCAATTTAGGTTGACCACCTTACCTTATTGCTTTAAACCTAAATTGCTCTGTATTTGTTTAGAAACTATTTTAAGATTTGCAGATGTTTTGTGTGATTGAAGTTATTCTTCCCTGTCCTTCCCACATGTGAGAATATCACATGCAAGATAAGCTAGAGGTTGAGGCACACTGAATAATCGAGGCACATTTTCAATAAGATGGGAATGGACGTAGACCCATTGTTTTTTTTTACTTGATATTACTACTTCTATGAAGCATTTGTTATGATTTTATACTATGACTAAGATCCAAAGTTACTACAAATTCCCTGACAGATGTGGAAAAACTAGGACAGGTTGATGAAACATAATCTTAAAGCTAGTGTGAGACGTAATCCGTTTGTGCATTTAAATACAAAACTGCCATTTTCACTGAGCCATTGGCCTTTCTCAAGGTTGACCCTCGCCTAGATGGGAAACTGAAGCGTCATTAGGGAGGAATTAACATTGTTGTGTGCAGTGCAAAGCTCTTCAAGAAACTACTTGCAGAAGACAACAGGAGACAACAGGCACATACGTCCCCTACTATCTCATTTTGCACAGCAAGATGATGGAGAATTAAAAAGGGTGCTCATATTTCCCATGGAGCAGTTTGTATACTTTCCATAATACTCTCAGAGAGTAGTAGCGTTGCGGGGATTCTGCACATATACAGAACTATGCACAGGAAAACAGAACCTCAGTGAATAGGGGTGTACCAACCTACCCCATTAGTACCCAAAATGTCATTGTATGCAGCGTATATCCATCGTTTTGATCTAGGAGCTCTAGGTCCTAAGACAAAATCGTCCAAATTAATATTGTTGGACAACAATGACAAGTGTTGTTTAACGGACGAGAGTGTAGAGTGCTGCAACCACTGTTGACATCATTTACTCACAGAATATGCTGTGACAGTATGAGAATCATAAAATCTTGGGTCAGGTTTGTCTTGCTTAAAACCTAAGCCAGAGTTAAGCAAACAAAATTGGCAGGCATTCGAATTAGTTTGCCAAACTTGCCAACCCAGAGGGTCCATGGCAGATTCATTAAAGGAATTATTTTGATATAAACTTTGTAAAGCTTCAATGGTATAATTTGTATGTGTGCGCCAATCATTATATTCAGCTAATGTTGGAAAGGCAGGGGCATTCATTTTCTTAGCAGTAGCCAAACCAAAGCATGTGGTTTGATATACTGTATTATTTAAAAACAAAATTTGTGCTGGGATAAGGCAGGCACGATGTAGGGCTTCAGAGCTTCGCACTTGCCAGTCCTTAGAACCCCAAATTGATTTTAGATCAATGGTGTCCTCCCAATGGTCATAACCCTTTATGGACAGTACCTGCCGAAAAGAATTGAAATATATTAATGTACTATGGGTTAACATGACCTTCTGAGAGGAAGGGCTACCTAATTTGAAATAATATGACCCATGTTAGTGTTTTTGAGCTACCTTTTAATGGTGTAGGGCAATGTTCCCACTGAGTGTAATTTACGACAGGACGTAATGCATTGGTCCTGTGTATGAAATGATACCCATAATGTTGATAACAGAACAGGTTGGCATAATTTGCAGATTTCATATACAAGTCTTCAGCATCAAAGTCAGCATCATATTTCAAATCTGAAAACAAGGCTTGTATTGCATGCACATCCCAATCATCAGAACGTATGTCTTGTGTCACCACATCACCCATAGAAACATAGAAACACGAAAGATGTATGGTACATTAATGAGCTCTTTTGGGCCATGAACTTGGAAACCCACTTTATCCCAAACGATACCATCCGTAACTGGGAACGCCAAAATGTTAACAAGAGTCTGGTCATGCTTCATGATGTGGGAAGATGAAAGGGGGCCAAAATACCATTAACAGAGTTCACAGCAGAGCATTCAGGCAAGTATTGACCATTGATGAGTAGGAAAAAAACAGTTACGAATCCAATCGATATAAAAAGAAAAATCATAATTAGTATCAACCAGATGTATGTCCACGGAGGAACCAAATAAGTCTGTTTAAATCATGATAAAAAAATTGTCAATTTTGTCGGGTCCCTTGAGAAGGTGGAGGATGAGTCATAAGAAAAACTGACATGGTGCAAAGGACTATCCGTCAATTCATACAAAGACCCACTTGTGGGATATGTGTATACAGCATAGACGTTGCAGGAGAAAGCTGGGGGAACAGAAGTCTGGTCAACAACAGTGTCCATCTCGATGACAGTGTTGTGTGGCATATTGGATGACGTTCCACTTTCACGAGTCCTCAATATTGTGGGACATGAAACAGCAGGTGTCACACTATTCAGGATCGGCCAGATGTTGTAGCTTGACATTGTCCACTGAGATGTATCTGTTTCCTTTGCGACCAGGAAGAGGAGGTAAAATTACTGTTTGAGTACCCTTTAAGCCAAGCACTGGAACTGGTGCACGATAAGAGGGACCAAATTCTTTTTTGTTCTCCACCTTTTCTCGGGCCAGATCTCCAACTTTAGGAAGCCAGCCGACCGCCGGGTACAGGAGTGCTGCATCAGTTGCTGAGGACAAATGTTCAGTAGCAAGACAGTCACGGGTCCCTTGTAGGTTCTGTAACATAGTAGAATGATTATCTACGTCAACAGTCGCTGCAGCAGCTGCAACGTCTAGACCATCAAGGTCTGGCACAAACATTTTGATGCCAAAGAGTATCTCGTATGGGGTCCGCCCACCCAGAGGTCTTCTAGGGAGATTATTAAGTGCACTTTGGACACCATACAAATGGGCTAACCAGTTCCTGCCAGTACCTAAGACTCTCGCTGTCAAGGTTTGTGTTAAGTCACGGTTCATTCGCTCCACAATTGAGTTGCCCCCAGGCCTGTATGGAGACGAAAACTGCACCAGCACCCCCATAGACCTCATCGCATCCCTGTACGACTTAGAGGCGAATGCTGGACCTTGGTCAGAACGAAAGGTGCCACAGGCAAAAATCCCTACGAAGACACGCAAATCCCTGATGACAGTTCAAGCGTCAACACTACGTTGTGGCCATACCCATAGGAATCTAGTGCACGAATCCACTGCAACTAAAATATATATATATGCAGTATCTGAAGAAAAGGGACCACAGTGATCAAGATACACACAATCAAAAGGGCGATTAGCAATGCAATGCGGTGTTTGTGGTGGACATGTTACCGCACAAGGCTTGATTTGCTGACAGATGTCACAAGAAAGTACATAATTACGAGTCTGTTTATATAAACCACGCCACCAATAACGTTGCTGCAAGAAAGAAACAGTCGCAGACATGCCGGCATGGGCCGAAGCCAGGCCTTCGTGAGCGGTGTTGATTAAAGTGTGTCTGCGGTCCGCGTTGGGAATCAGCTGATCTCCAGCCTCTGGTATTCTAGCAAAAGGAACTTGTTCGGGAGTTAACTGATAAGAATTTTTAGAAAGGAAACCTTGTAGGTAATTAAGGTCTTCCTTAGTAGCAGCTATTACTGCCAAAATGTAATTATCAATCTTAGTTCTGGATCTTGTAACGGCTTCTACCGAACACATGGCTACTGCAGATTTGGCTGCTTCATCAGCCAAACAATTGCCAAGAGCGTGTGCTCCCACACACTGGTGGCCAAGAGCATGTATAACATGTGTGAGCGGCAGACGCTGTTTAAGATCTGCCACTCGAACCCAAAGCTTTTTATGCTTAATTGTGCTGCCTTTAGAATCTCGAAAATCATTTTGAGACCAAAAGAGAAAGTTGTCATTGAAAAGACTGAACACAGTAATAAGAGTCGCAGACAATGAGAGCCGAAACATTTGGATCAGCAAACTCGAGAACAAGAACCAGAGCATGCAGCTCAGCCAATTGAGCAGTACAGTCTCCCTGTGCCTGAATATGCACTATGGAAGATTTGAACTCTCCATTCACCATTGTACCTGCTACAATGGCACAAGCCGCTGAGTAAGCATGTTTAGAATCCGTGGCCAGTTGCGCCGAGCCATCGGTGTGAATGATGCATGCGTACTCCTCCAAAGGAAGCAAAGACAGGGGAGGGGGATGAACATGTTCATACCGCAAGAACTCCTGTGTCTGAAGAGAGGGGTCGAAGATAAAGGTGACACCCAGAGACGTCAAGGAAGTAGCCCATTGTATCCAATGGGGAAGTACAGCTTTTGAGTTTGGCACACTAGCCTTTGTCACTGCTTCTAAAACAGGGTAAGGTGTAACCACCAAAATGCATTTTCCCTGTGCCGGTGCACGGTCCTTTAGGACCGCCATTTCTACAGCTGTCAAAACTTTTTCAACAGTCAAAAACCTCATTTTGGCCGAAGTGTACAAATGTGATTTGAAAACGATAGGTACTGTGTCTCCTTCATTGTACGTCTTCAAGTAAGTGAAACCCACTGCGCCTGGCACAATTCATATCACCAGGTTAGTGTGGTTATCACACATCAATAAGTACTTAGATTCAAGCAAATCAGATTGCAAGTAAAATAGCAGAATGTTCAGGTAACCAGCTAGCTTTTGAAAAAGTAGGTTGTATCAAGGCATAAAGCGGCTTGATGCGCTGGGCATATTCGGGAATATAAGAATGCCTGAAATTCAAAAATCCCAGCAAAGACTGAAGATTATTCAGGGTAGTTGGAGACTGCAAACGTGCACATTTCTCCAGAAAGCAGGGAGCCAAGCACCGACCTTCATTGTTGAGCTCATAGCCCAAAAAGAGCACCACATAACATGCGATGTAGGATTTGGCAAAATTGAATTTGAATTGAATTTGTAGCCGTAGTCCACAAATTCAAGAATTATGTGGTCAACACGGCACAGATGCGGCCATAATTCGTCATCTGTGAGATGGATATCATCCACATATGAGTATGCATCTGGGTCTATGATGTCCAACAGAGAGACAACACGTGCTGCGAAAACCCCGTGGCTATTCTTATACCCCATAGGTAAACACTGGTATTTTTTCTGCTTTCCACTGGTCGTGAACGCGGTCCTTTGACCGCATTCAGGGGACAGGTTGTGGCTATAAAAACCATTGGAAATATCAAGTGTGGTTTTATATTTTTTACGAACTATGCTGTCTACTAAAGCAGAGCTATGGGTATTCTGTACTGTAAAGGTCTGACAATGAGAACTCAAATGCCGGTAATCAAATCTATGCGGTATGACCCATCTGGTTTGGATAAAATAAGGAGCGGATTATTCATTCGGTGACACACATGGTTCAATAACTCCTTGATACTCCAACTGGGTGAGAATATCAGCAACAGGACCTTTGGCTTCCCGCCGTATGTTATATTGGGGTTGTGGTTGAGGCATAGACCACAATGGAACATCATGTGGCAGTGAATCTTTATCCCAGCCAACTTGATTATGGTACAGAGCCAGTGCCAAAGCCCTCTCAGATGCAAAAGCCTCTGCATGCTCTTCTGGGACGTAACGCGATAAACTCTGAAGTATCACATCCTCCCTGCGAGCCGTGGCTAGAACAAAAGATGGGGGCCAGTCTGCCTCCACTAGCAGAATGTCATAGGAAGCAGTTAGATTCTCCCAAAAATTCCCTGTGATTACATGCTCAATGTCACCCTCTATATGAAAAACCATATTGTACAGTCGATCCGGGGGGGGGCAACTCGAGTGTCAGCTGTCTCCACAGTAATAAAAGTATCCGTTGCTGTTGCCTCCAGACAAGGACGCAGTGCCTCCCGCACTATTGTAACTTCCGCTGCGCTGTCTAGCAGGGTTACCACCCAAGTCCAGTCCAGCAGTCGTGTTCTTACTGCCTTAGGCATATCTCACTGTCAAAGCGGCAACTTTTTTCTTTTGAAAAGGGGCATGGAAGCGTTGTTGTTCCTCCTGCTTTCCCTTGCTGCCAAACTGACGAGGCTGCTCACGTTCCCTTGGAACTGGCTGACTCGTGCCATGATCCTGGCGTTCCCCACCACCGACTTGTGAGCAAGATGAGTCATGTGAAGAACAAGGGACCTAAAATCTATCAGGAGTCTTAATTTTCGCTCAGTTGCGCAAGTCCTAAGTACGATCAGAAGAATCATGTGTCTGTGAACCAGCAAGCGACCCTTGCTTCTGTTGTTGTTGCCCCTTTTTTGGTTTCTCCAGTACTTTTTAGAAAGGACTGGGCGTCCATCTGTGTCAGATGGAACTTTCGGCTGTGTTTGAGCCTGAGTTTACGTTTGAGTAAAAGGTTGATTCTCCAAACTATTGCGGCCAATGGTTCTATAAGCCTTTGCAATAATGTTTGGTAATTTGCGTGGTTTGCCCACTTCAGGGACTGCTGCCAAGCGGTTAGCAACTTGAAAGCTTACTGCATCGCCGTTGACATTGGCAAGGATCATATCAGCCACCACGTCAAACACCCCCACCAGACGCATCCCCAGTTCCACAGCGGCTTCAGTGCCATGCTCATCTTGAACACGCTTAATCACAGAGGGGAGTACTGTCATAGAGGGAGTGCCGAAACGCTTCAAATACACAGCTGCAAACACCTTGCTCCAGGTGTTATAATCAGCTAATTCGGGAAACAAGTCTTTAGGCAAACTGATAGTCAAAATTTTGTGTTTTTCTACTGGAGAGGTATTAGGAAAAACAGCTCCAAGCTGTCCAAATTTCTCGGCAAGCCAATAAGGTAATTCATCCTTATTTGTCGGATGCTTGCCCATTACCAAATTAAACATAACGGGACTGATAGTCACCCCACCAGCCCCTGTAGGTTGTGCAACAACTCCAGGTGGAGCCACCTGGAAAGTACACGACACGAACTGTATAACAGCTCTATGTACTAAAATCAGTGAAGTATGCAACACGCGTATCTCTTGCAGCGTTGCTGCCGTTAACCCACGCGGGTGAAGTGCATAACCAGCCAACACCGGCCATGTGGTCCCTTCTATTGATAAAGGACCTAAGTGGACCGGCGTGAAAGTGAGAGGAAGGGCACAATTAAACCAAATTCGGTGTTGCCAAGCTGTTAACGGAACCTCAAGGGTCCGATAGGGTTGATACGCAATCTGAACAGCCACGGCGGTGTATTCATGAAACAGATTGTCTCGCCCTTCCACTGCCGGAAAGGTGACCCAAGAGAAAAAGACCTCAAACGAGTATGCAGGATCTGTTTCCACCACAAAAATCTGATCTACACCAGCATCATGGACACCATAACCTTGCAAGTAATCCCTGAGCGGAGCGCAATTGTGAACAGCAATATTATGCACCATCCGAAAAGAAAACAGAATAATGTAAAAGTCGGCAGCACAACAAGGGCTAATTAGAGAGAGAGAAACCTTTTATTTAAATTTCAAGCTTGAAAGAACCTATAAAAATGTCAATATAGGAGGTTGCACCATCACAGCCGCCTCCGGAGGCAGAATTGAGGGTATTGTGGACAAGCACAAGCACTACTCAAGGGTCTCGCAGATAAGAACCAAACCAAACGTTGGCGGCGCCATGTTGCGGGTATTCTGCACATATGCAGAAATATGCACGGAAAACAGGATCTCAGTGAATAGGGGTGTACCAACCTACCACATTAGTACCCAAAATCCCAAACCAACTAGCTATATTGTCTCATTCGTTCTCTGTCTACAGCGAAGCTACCAATGATTAGACAACCCAGAACACGTCACTCTATCTTGGGAATCGCGGGAGCCGGAAACATTCTCGCTCACTCACTCGTACTTGTCCACAATGCGAGTAATCTGAGACGCGGTATAGTTTAAAATGTTTATTTCAACTAACGTGCTCTATGGTGTAGTACACGAGCCAATACTAGCAGCAAAATGCATAAACACAATATAGTCAGCATTGTTACAATGCCATAGAATACATACGGGGATATCATGTTATAAAAAACAATGGAAAAGGACTGAACAACCTAACCACCCTCCCCGTGGGAAGAGATAGTTTATTATAAAAAAGAAGACCTCTGGGCTTTGTCAGCAGAACCCCATACCTCAAGGCATAGATGCAGTGTTCATATCTCAGGACAAGCACAGCTCTTCTCTTAGGAAAGGTGTCTCTCCAAGTGCCTCAATACTTGTTGCGCTTGCAATATTAAAGCACACGATTTCCAATAGTCTAGCTGTGTGTAGCATGTTATGTCTAGGTGCGAGGGACAGACCAGAATGGAATAACAAGGGGCATTGTTGTTTAACCTTGAACAGCGTGTGCAGACTAAACCTTAGAGCACAGCAGAGAATGTGCAAGGTAGACAGTTCTCATGTGAAAGGGGCACAAACAGGGTCTTGCGAAATATATGCATGCAGTGTCATGCGCAAAAGCAGCCTCATGGCAGCGAAGCTCATGCAAACATAGCAAATGTCGACAATGGACCTATAAGCTAGACTACAGTAGTAACAACAAGAAATTTTTCTGAGTGACAAGATGCCCGTAGCAAATTGGGATAATATACTTTGACATTAAGTAACCAAATACAGAAGCCCAAATCTACTTCTTGCAAACAATATGCCACTCTCCACATGAAGCTGTTAGGCCATTATAAGATGCTTTTTCGTAGTTAACTGCAATGTTGATATTGCTTTCAAAAATGTTGCTTCACTGAGCATTACATATTGGAAAGTATGCCTGCCTACAATGAACATAAAGCAAAATGGATATGAACAACCTATATTTTTTCAAATTTATTAAGCCTTTTCATTGTCACTATACTTTATCACCCGGAGATCTCCGCCCTGGATGCAGAGATCTCCTTATGGAAAAGTATAGGGAATGGTAAAAAAGTTTATTAAACTTGAGAATAAGGTACACAAATATGTTTATGTTAAATAATAATGTTGAAACGATTTTTATATATTTCTTTTAAATGTTGCACAAAACAATACAATGGTACATACCATTAGCTTAATTGTATATTAAATATTCACTTTATTGAAATGTATTTAATCAAATAAAAGTTACTTCTCTCCAGATTAAATGAAAAATAATTCCTATCAAAAGAAATATATATATATTTTAATGCATTAACAATTATTAAAGTGAAGTACAAAATTAATTAAAAGTAATTTAATTAAAAAAGAATCACCAGTTATTAAAATGTTTTAAAAAGACATAATAATTGTTTATTTTTCAATTTTGGTTTTCACATTAAATTCCATTCATTTTTATTTTTTAATAGTTTAAATAATTTAGGTTATTTTAATTTTATTTAAAATGTGGTTTTATTTTTAGTATCTTCCTCCGTTTTGTTATATGGAAAGGTGCTGCATTACAAGTGGTTGGCCATATGTGGTGATGTACTTACTCCAGCTCTGAGCTGCTACTAATACTTCTACTAATGTTTTGGGCCCTTTTTGATGGTAGTAACTTTAGAAGAGCAGTCTGTGAATAGCAATGGGATTACTTTTTTGTGGACATATGTGTGTCTGCCATTCCCTAAAGCCCTCCCCTATCTCCATTCAAACCACCCTTTTGTAGTCAGTATGCTCCATTTTTAAACCACTCCCCAGTCCCGCCTATATTTACCGCTAAGTAATAACGTACATGTATGATGGTCTCTAAGTTGAAAGGATAGGAACGGTGGAGATGGAGATTTACACTTACAGATTTGTGAATAACATTTCGAGGTATTGTAGTAGTTCTATTGGGTTTTAATAAACATACTTGAAAACACAGTTTGTGAATAAAGCCTAAACAATTCAATCATCACCTGTAACCTCTGACTTTCTCTTTTAAGCCTACTTGCATGTCTCAACATAGCGCACATGTAAGGTTTAACCTCCCACCACAACACTGGCTTGACTGTATTGAGCCACCATTAACTAGGTACATTCCAGAATTCCATCCAGTTGACCAATGATATAGCTGCAGAGCGCTTTGAAAATATTTACATCGAAATATCCAGCTATTTTCAACAGTTCACAAACAAAATACTTCACAACAAAAATCAAATTCAGGCTGCAGCGACAGTTCCCCTAGGCCTTTCGTGCATTGTTGACTGCAGATGTGAAGGTCACAGTGGAGCAAAGAAGCGCCATCGGCAACGCAAGTCCATAAAATAATTATAAACCAGTGCCAGACTGCATAACTTTTTTTATATTTCACTTTAGTAGGGACTATCGACATACAGCAATTACATGAAAACAGGACAAGACATTCAATTGATTCTTACAGATAAAACTAAAGTGACAGTTCTGATTATCTTCTTACAATTAATTTATCTGAACGAAATTGGTTTAAGTAGAGTCAATCATAATTTATCCATTAGCTTCGGAGAAAATTGCTCAATATATTTATAGACTTATGAGCTTTCAAGGTTTAAATGGACATTTCATATAGCTCGCTCATTATAATTTAATTTCATGTTTCATATGATTGCCAGTTGTTGAGACCACCTCAGAGCACGTCATGAGGCTATAAGAGGATTTTATTTACGAGTCTCAGCGGAAGCTCAGTAAATCAAGGACACAGCTAGCCCTTGTAAAGTTCTCAAACAGTATGGACATAGTAACACGAATTGTTCTAAATTTTGTTTAGCATAGCTCTAACGCAGGTGTGTATTTACCATGAACATATAGGGAAGCTGCAAAAGCTGAGTGTAAATCAGGACACGTTTTGATCTTCTCACCCTGTTCATTTTAACGCAGAAGCGTTTCTTTATCTGTAAATAATAAACGTTTAGGGACATTTTTAGAGGTCTGCCGCCAGGGCTTTCCAATGCCTGGTGGCTAGATTCAAACGATGTCTACGCTTAATTCTACCTCTTGGTGTTTCTCACGCCACCTTGTACGTTCTGTCCCCTCTCTTCTCTTTTATGGTCTTTATTACGTTTGGCCTGTCTCGCCAGACGACTGAAGTTAGAGTACATATAGTACATAAATAATTACATATAGGGGATTTTGGCCAGAGGTCTTCATTGTTTGGTTTGTTACACAGAGACATTCACACTTGGCTTCCGCCCACCACACAATAGGGCAACGGGTCAGTCCACTTCACAGTCATTGATTGGCTTCGCCCGTGTGATTGACAGCATTCTGGATGGTTTTTTTTTACTCTGCATTGAGAAAGGAGTACACAGTAGGCAAAGTAGTCCACCTCATATCGTTGCATCCCCTTTGTAGTTCCTGGCAGGATATCGGCTCTCCGCTCACTGTTCCATTTCTAGGTTCAAGCAAGCAACTCCAGCTGGACAATCTCTCAAAAGCTTTGTTTCATTTGAGTCAATGGGCTGTCCAAAGCTTGTCGGCACACCTGCAGTGCAGTGATTCTGCCTGCGAAATCAACTAGCCTTTATACCTCTGTTCTGCAAATGTGGACTGCTCGTTAAACCTAACTTACTCAATGTGTGCTGCAAAGAAGTTAAGTATCGGGTATGCAATGATATCAGCACGTCAGTCTTGGTGATAGGGACACTGTCAACTCTTTTTCTTTTGCTTCCTGTGTGTATAGTAAATTAATATTGAAACCTGTTGACAAAGCATATATATTGACACTCGTATCATAGTACTTCACTTACCCAATATGGCGACCATTGGAAGAAAAAAATAAATACAAATTCAGCATACTTTCAAGCAAATCCACGGTAAAGAGTCTGGGGCATATTATCAAGAATCGGCGTTACAGTTATCGCCGCTTTAGCGGCAGAAAACTGCCGCTAAAGCGGCGATAATGGGCTTGATAATATGCCCTTGAGAATTCCCATAGAAACCCATGTTCTGGTGTCAACACGGGCTTCTATGGGAATTCTCTGCAGCATATTATCAAGCCCAATATCGCCGCTTTAGCGGCAGTTTTTTGGCCGTGCTTAGCGATAATATTGTTATCGCTGGCTATCTCTGCTTTTTATCGCCCTGGTAGCGCGTTATCATCAACGCGCTGCTCCAGGGCGATAAAAATTCCAGAGATAGCGATGTTATCTCCGTTTTGCAGGGAACATCACTGGTTTCCCAGCGATGTTCCCTGCAAAAGGGCGATAACCTTGCAGATACGACCCTGTGGTCGTATCAGCATAATCCACCCCCAATGTTAGGGGTGGCTAAGTCAGGATTTTAGCAGACGTTAGTTTTTGGAGAAAACAGCAGTTTTCTCCAAAAACTAACGTCTACTAAAATGCAAGGGCATCCTTGCTGATAGAGCAAAGACGCGTTATTGCTCTCCTGCCATGTAGTGTATGTCAGGAACGCCGACTTTGCATCTCATTAGAGATACTATGGTAAGCGTAGTGTAAAAGGGTGCTAACATGCGAATACGCATGTTAGCACCCTCTTACTGATAGGGCGTTGGTTTTATCTCCGCTTTTCTGGCTTTTAAAGCAAGAAAAGCAGAGATAAAGCCCTTGATGATATGCCCCTCTGTTTTTTAAGCAGAGGGCTCTAGTCAAAACTCAGTACCCATTAGCATAATTTGACTTCACAGATGGAGTACAGACCCAATATGTGAGGGTGCCCATTCCCCTCTTGCTCATCCTAAGCAGCTTTTTTTTACAAACCATAAAAATCAGAAAGGAGTAATTTATAAAATTTTAAGGGGCATATTATCAAGACAGGCGATAAAATTATCGCCGCTTTAGCGGCAGAAAACTGCCGCTAAAACGGCGAAAATGGGCTTGATAATAGGCTCTATGGAATTCCAATTGAAGTCCATGTTAGATGTGAAGGACATCTAACATGGGCTTCAATTGGAATTCCATAGAGCATATTATCAAGCCCATTATCGCCGTTTTAGCGGCAGTTTTCTGCCGCTAAAGCGGCGATAATTTTATCGCCTGTCTTGACAATATGCCCCTAAATGAGTACGTTTGAAAAAACCTGTGTGCCTTGCAACCGCCAGTGGGTGAAAGCACTTTCTATTTTTAAAATATGTGTATGACACAAGAGCGTTTCTCTCAATGGTTACGCTGCAAGGATGTCTAAGGCAGCCTCTTCCTCCAGGCTTCTGAAGGGTAGTGATGTTCCCCCTCCATCAGCTGCCTGTCTTGGAAGGGGAAGTTGCTATTGTAGCGCTCGGGTTCCAGTGTCTATCTGGACTTTTGACATCACAAGAGGTGGTACAAACACCCAGCGAAAAATACAGGAGCCAGCATGCAAGGGACCAGCCACTGGTAATCACTTACGGAAGTGTGTGCACATCAATTAATTCCTCTTTTTCATTAAACTATCCTTTTTCTTTTTTTCTTTACTTTCTTTTTTCCTTCTCCTGTCTTCTTTTCTAGTTTCAAATCCCTAGTATCTTTTATTTTTCTTAAGCACCCCAATGCAACTTCGGTGTTAATCAGGCCCGATTGTTTGGTTGTGCATCTTTTGCCCCATTAAAGGGACAAAGCAGTTCCGAAGGATGTCCTCCACCAGGACTTAATAGGGCTAATCAGCACTTGGACAACGGCAAATTAAAGCAAGTTACCTGCCAGTAGTGTGAATAATAATCACCCAATTAGGGCATGCTTTGGGCCCGATTCACAAAGGTAAACTTACACTATGTGTAAGTTTGCTACTTTCAGGTATTCACAAAGATGAACTCAGACCAAAAAAACTTCCTTTCCACTGGCTAGGCCCCAGGACACTCTAGCTTGAGTAGCTGTGCGCCCTAATAAATGCCCTATTTCATTTAATTTAATTCATTTCAAGCCTATGTTCATGACTTTCAGTATTCCCAAAAGGCATTTACGAATAGTATCTTTACGCCCACACTCGAGGCAGAATTTCCACCCGAGTGCAGAGATACCACTCCTTATTCGGAGAGTACAGTGCACTCTCCAAACTTGGAGTGGAATCTCTGCACTGAGATGCTCTTTGCGCGGCCTCTCAGGCTCATCCTGAGCCTATTTGCCTTGAATGAGGCGTGACAGGGCTCAGTGTGGCATGGTCTTCTGACCGCTAGAAGGTGCCCACACCTTCTTTTATTGCACCCTCTGTGATGCCGTTTCATCCACTCTTCGCGGCTTGTGAGTTCAGTCAAAATGCTTTCCCTTGGTTCCCTGGAGCATTGTGACATGCCGTGACAGTCCAAGGGAATGTTGCCCCTACTACCCAAAGTCTATACCCCCAGTAAGGTGTCTGTATTAATTAAAACCACCTGAATTACAGTATTTCTTGTGATATTTTTTGGAATACTGACCCAGACTGGTATGCAACACTACCCTTTGCATCAAGTAGGCAAGTGGTTTCCCTGGATTACTGACCGACCAATTGGCCCCTTGAGCTGCCAATACTTACCTTGGTAACCCCCATTTTACTTTCCCTTATCATGCAACGTCTACAGGACTCGTACATGGAGGATGAATGTGTGTCCTACTTACATATAAACAATAACTTTTGTAAGGTGATGCAGCGTCCAATTCATATAGTGGTCTCTAACTCCATGGCGCCCATAGAGAAGAAACTACATCAAATGGCACAGAAGTGCTTCAAACCCCTCTTCCTGAGGGAAGAACTCTCAGAACCTTCAATCCCCCAACCTCTTGGGCAGCATGACGCAGGACCCTCAAAGAGAGAAGGGAACCTCTAGGGATAACCTAGACACCTTTGATAGGTTCAAGTGCGGATTTATGGGTCAAGTCAACCCAACATGGTTTGAGTCTTCCTCATTTCTAGCTTTAGGGGCCCTTGACAAGAATAGCTTACACCTGGTGGACCCTCAGCCTCCACGGCACCTCTAGACGGAGATAACTCCCCCACCGGTTCAGATGGGGATAATAAGCCAGATAGGCCCTGGCGCCCTCCACTGATTCCAAACCATCCTGCAACGCAAAGGATAACCAGGATACAGGGTCCGATATGCTGAACACTGATGACCTATTACACCCCTGCGCATCCGAATGGGCTCCAGCAGAGAAAGTTGACAACTACATGGCAGGGAGACTTCATAAGCCCCTTGACAATGGGAAACACAACCGACTCTGAGCAGAATGCACCCGCCTGTCTCTTGACAGAAAAGTGGCCCTCACACCCGAAATTGATCCCTGGATGGCTACCTTTCTAACCAAATACATCTGGGACCCCAAGAAAGGGATTTACTGCTCCTGGAGGTCATGTCAAGGCAAACTCCTTGACATCGCTAGCCCACCGACCCAGTTTCTCGACATGGCCGAGGATGCCAAATCCTCAGGATTCTTCATATCTCCAGACATATTATCTGGGTGGGCTCAGCAAGCCATTATCTTCCTGGCTTCTGCCAAGTGTCATCTCCACAGAATGGTGTAGATCCCTTCTTATTAAGATAGACCCCAAATTAGGGGATCTTCCCACCTCTGAGACGGCTCAGGTTCCACAAGAGATTCTCAATGGCAATCCTTTCATAAAGGAGTTGAGCAAGTTTGTGGCCACCTTTAACTCATTGGAAAATGCCCAGGCATCCATTAAAAAGGTCTTCAACCCTCATGTTTTCACAGGAGCTGTTTGTGGTAGGGGTTGTCTGGCCAGCCACTTCCAGTACGAAGTTACCTCTAGGGGTCAAGCCGTCAAGCAGGGGCAATCACAAGACCACAACAGATTTAGGGTCTTCTACCCTGCTAGAGGTTATCTCCATCAACGAGGTTCCAGAGGCAGATCCAGAGGTGGTTCTATACTCACGGTGAGTGTACACCTTTTTTCCCATATAAGATTTTGCCAACAACTTGTGGACAGTGACATTGGACGCTTGGGTCCATCAAATAATTCAGGGGTTCAGGATAGGATTCTATGGTTCCTCGTACCAACCCCATCCTCCCTACCCCATTGTTTTCTTCAACAAGGAGGCTGCCCTCGTGGACGTGGAGGTGGCAGAACTCCTCTCCAAAGGAGCTATTTACCCCACGACCATTCACCCAAATGGTTTTATCAGCAACCTATTTTTGGTGGAGAATGGGATGGAGGCCAACGTTCTGTCGTAAACTTCAAAAAAGTCTTACGCCACTTCAAGATGGAGGGAATCCACCTCTAACAAGACCTCCTGAGATTCACTGATTGGATGGTGCATCTGGATCTCTAGGACGAGTACCTCATGATCCTGATTTATCCAGCACATTGCCGACTCCTACAGCTTCGCTGGGGTTTCAAGACATTTGATGTTCAACGCTCTTCCCTTCGAACTATCCTTGGCACCATGGTGCTTTACCAAGGTCCTGAAACTGGTGGTGGAATACCTCAAAGCAAGGGGTATCATTCTAATTGTATATTTGGTTGATATTCTCCTGATGGATCAATGCCCAAGTATCTTGGAGGGACATCTGCAGGCGGGGGTCGATGTACTACAGTCCCTAGGTTTCCTCATAAAGGGGGCAAAGTAATTTCTGACTCTGACACAATCCCTAATTTTCCTGGGTTTTGTAGTGAACTCAGTTCTAACAAATTTGGGACATATTTACAATACAAAGTCTGAGCGTGGAGCTGCGCCAAATTTGGCAGTGCAGCGCTCAAACATTTTGAAAACATTGGGATGCGCTGTATTCACAAGAATACAGCGCACCCCTGTGTTTCCCCTAAAACTGGTGCAAAAAAAGCTGCCAGCGCAGGCACCCTGCCCCCATGTTGTAGGATTGCCTGTGTTACAGGGATGATTGTTTATGTGCAGGAAGGGGCACCGCCAAAATCCAGCACAATCTGTGGAAAACTTTGGCCAGAACAACCACCTCCTTCCGGCAGATAGCAACAGTAGTGGATTTACTCTCATCTTCAATTCAGGCCATCTTTCTTGGGCTCCTACACTATCAACGAATGAAGATTTCCCATCATGAAAGCCACACCTACTATCAATGGGTCCTACTTTCGGATGAGGCGAAGGCGGAAATTTGCTAATGGTTGGCACACATGGAGGCCTGGACATGCCCTGACTGAAGGAATTCTATGGGCGTGCATCCACTTATCAGGAAATTGCTTAGAAGCATTCGCCTCTAGCTCCCTCCAGGACCGAGGTATTGGATACAGTGGGACATTAAAGAAGTGCTAAATATTTTCCTCTCCTGCCCAATAACAAGTATCTTTCCAGAAAGGAGCTGTCAGCCAAATTAGCTATCCTGCTGTGCCTGGTGTCCTGTAGACATGTATCAGATATCAGAGCCCTGGATATAACATGTAGAATATACACCCCGGAATGGGTTACTTTTCATATCTCCATAAGGACAAAGTGTAATTCTCGCATTGTCTCGAACTCCGCCTTTGTGGAGACTCCCAAATTGTGCATGGTTTGCAGTATAAAAGCATACAAGGCCATGACGGAAGAGATCCGCCCCTCAGGGAGAAAGACTACTCCTCCTCACTATTTGGTAACCTTACAGGGGGGTCTCGTCCCCTATGATTGCTAGATGGGTGAGATGCGCCATGCAGGAGGCTGTCTTAGACACAAAGATATTTGGCGCACATTGTACCATGGGAGCAATGAGATCCAAAGCATTTGCCCTAGGAGCATGCTTGGAAGATATCCTTAACAGAGCAGATTGGTCAATTTCCAGCGTAACGGCTCTGGTGGTAGATAAGTTTTAAACTAGCATAATCCTCTCTTCTGGTCCTAACATTGAATGTAAAATTTCTTAACTTTTGTAACTTAAAGTTTCAATTTTATTAAGGACACAAAGAAAAGGATTAGCCCACCCCATGGCCGATGACCAGCTGTCCCACCCTGTGTGGGGAGTAACGACTGGCGGGCAAATGTAAATGTTGGGTACGGAGTAAGTACTAATTTATCAAAATTTTCCTGTGCTGTGTTATAATAGGCAATGTAGACCATGCTGTTTAACTTGTTGACCATGTCTGTTGAAAAGCAGCAATTCTGACTCCTTAGAAGTGTTTTGACTCAATTGACTTCACTGTCTCTCATGGGATGAATAGGCAAAACAGGAATAGACAAGACAGGTTCTGATATCTGTCGCAGGAAGAAAGAGGTGGCAGGAGAGCCAACGTGGGTCTATGAAAGGAGCCCTTGCAGGCTGATTGGATGGACTGGCATTTTAGTTTTATTTTCACTATAGTTCTTGGGAAATGTAGTTCTTCTTAATGCTGTGAAAATGGCTGCTGTACAATGAAGTGAAGAAAGATGAAGCATACTCCTCACCTCCGTGTCCTTAATAGAACTGAAACTTTCCGTTATGAATGCTTGGAAAATGTACATTTTGCTTGACACTCGTTATCTTGTTGCTCAGTGTATTTGTAGCCTATTAAGACTAATTCATTACCCTGCTATAAACAAAGTCTGATGGATGAATGAGTGAGTGAATGCATAGGTGGGTGAAAAGGGATGACAATGAATGAGTGTATTGATGGTCATAGTCATGTTGGTGACAGGTTTCTCACCACTTCTGCTGCCATTGCTCAGTCAGCCATCCACTCATCCATTCATTCATGCACCCACTCATCTATTCATCCAGTCACAATCACACACTCACATATTCTTCATATTGAGTCACTCACCCTTTTCCTCCTTACAAACACACACATCAATATGCCTATCTCTTACCAATCACATTCAATGTCAGGCCAGACCTATTGGTTTTGCCAATGCGTATTTATCCCTGCTTTTACCATTTGTCACTTCCTCGTTCTCGGTCAAAGTCTGATATTGAAAAAAAAAATACAATTCCTAAAAAATGAGTGCTGGCGACCATCACCTGCAACCACAGTAGGCACAATGTAACATCAGGGTGGTATATTAAGAAGCCTTGGTGACTGTGCAGGTAAATTTGTAATATTCCGTTAGCAAATTCTTTCCAAACTTCCTTACATTTTCTTCAGAGCTCCATTTTCATACACTCCTATTCATCCAGAAGGTTTCAGCTGATACTATTGGTGTAATGGCTGGCACTTCTTTTGTCAGCAATATTTGTCATGTACATTTTATCAGCATGTTCACAAATAGCTTATTTTTTGTTGCATGCGCTTCTTTTCATCACAGTTATTTTGTTTTCAAGTTTTATCTTGCCATGTGTGTTTCACTCCATTTTGTATTGATCTTTGTTTCCGTAATTATGATGTCAGCCATATTAAAATGTTAAAAATGAGCTTCAGTTGTGCTTTACTTGTCTAGTCTGTTTCTTGAATACCTCCCAGCTTAGAAGACGGGCTTTTAGTGCCTTTACTGGTAGTAGATCCTTATTTGCCTGCTCACTCGGATCTGTTAACACATTGGATTATTTCAAGCAGCGCTGGTTCCTTTAGGCAGCACAGCATGTCTTAAAAACCTCCTGATTGGAACTGCAAAGGCAGAGGTTGTGGGCTGCTATTCACTCAAGGCCTCAATCACTGTGTTTGTAGCCAATAGCAAGGGGTCACACATAGTGACATGCCTAATTAATATTCATCAGAGACATTGTTTCAAGACCCCCGGCACCTGGTCATTGTGGCAATGCAACTTACTATGAAATAGACAGCTTTGTACAATTAAACACGCTTTTTCTAACCAGTCGTTTGGTACAACAGTCCTTAAAGTTTGATGCAGAGTAAACAACTGGTGCAAATGATTTTTGTGCCAGTTTTCAGTGCTAGACAATTTGCACGTCATAAGAAATCCCACTCATTCATATTTGTTCGCTCTGCCTTACCAAAACCTTCATCTTTTATGTTTTTTTACACTTTGCTTCCTAATTTACTTCACATCTGAAACCCTTCGTGAATCCCATCATGCGAGAATGTCAGCCTTCCTGATTCTAGCCAAACAAGTATCTAACTATGGCATATAGAAGTATCCAAAATAATAAATGTGTTCTGGCTGTCTGATTATAAATGTGATATGTTACTCCAGCTGTGATTCCTTTAGTGGCTCCACTTGGCCCAGCTGAGTGTAATTAACCAACAGCTGTCCATATTACCTGACTTTAGTAACTGTACCATCAACATTCAGCGTACTCCATAGTTTTCTTTCATTGATGTCAATGAGGAATTACCTGGAATCGGAGCGACCCCTGGCTTCCTCTTTGGGTCTGGCACTGCCCTTGTGACCACTGGCAGGCGTTGATGCATTCACAAATATATTTTAATCAACAATCAAGAGAGCTTGCTTTGAGACATGCACATTATACATACAAATGTAACCTTTAACAATGTATTCTTTTTAGATCTGGGTACAGGCAATGTTAGATATGACCTAAAATCAAAACAATACACAACACACAATACACTATACACACAACACAGCACATAACATATATTAAAAGGATTTGTCTAAACTGTCTTTCTGTTTTTTGGTGTGCCCTCTACTGGCACTGGGTTAATGGACAGCCTTGTTTTCAATTAGCCCATAGAATTTAGTAAATGTTTAAATTTAACTTACTCACATCTTCACATAGTCCCTGGAAACAAATTAGTTCCCACAGCTAAGGATCAATGGCTCTTGCTGCTTGTAACTAGTCCCACCACTGTCAAACAGTATTTGAGGAGCACTTTGGTGCTGAACACCTTCCTGAATGTACTTTCAAAATAACAGCAATCAGTTTCTCTCTTAAGCTTTTTTCCAAAGGGTTCTAGGACTGGGAATTTTTGATTTCTCCCGAAGGAAGACATACATTATCACAGCATGGACAGGGCACTCCAGCTCGAAGTGCAGTAAGGCTGCACTTAACACACATGGCAATGTTCCATGGCATCTTCCATGACCAACCCTCTTACAGCCCCTGCTCTTCCCAGGTCCCACTGAGTTAGAGTCCAGAAGGTATGGCAGGGACTACCGGGTTACTGAAGAGTCAATGAGCTGAACAGAGTCATATCTTTCTTATATATTAAGAAGAGCTCTTCTCTATAATCCACTTGTGCTTTACCTGTAGTCTGCAAACTGACAATTGTGGTCAAGCATGGTTTTCCAATGCTTACTGAGAACACTGAGAATCTGTTTTAATTTGGATAATAGGCATTAACCTGTTTCCAAAGATACTATGCAGGTGTTATCCATAGACCTGAACACTTCAATAGGCATGTGTGTTTGAATAGGGTCAGAATAATAATGGCAGCAGAAATCAGGCCCCGCTATCCCTATCACAGGGCCAGCTGTGGTACTGTAGCTGTCTCTGCCTTGCTGGGATGGTATGGCCCACAGAGCTCCCCAACTGTTGCTTTCCGTGGATAGACACCATCAGCAAATTTCAATATTGTCTCAAGTCAATAGTACGAGCCTCTCTTGGTGACCTACCTGGAAAGCTTCAATCACTCTGCAAAAAAAGGCTGAGGGCATGTCCTGCAGGCGCATTCGACTACACCAAGCCACCATCTGCTGTTGCCTTCCAATGTTCATAATTTATAGGTCACGAATATCTTGACTAAATACATTTACATTACAGAAGAAGAAAGCAACCCTGGCAAGTTAATAAAGTATCTCTTTTTTGTGGTCACTCACATTTCTTGCGCACTGATGTTTCTGTTTTTTAACTCTGCACACTGGGGCATTGGTTTTCCGGCCGCACCATATGTTCTCTGACCCCTAAAATATGGCAGCATTGGCTACCACCTACTTTGCATATTTAACTTTCCTTTAAGGGCACAGCTTATGGTGCAGGAAAATAAAACAGTGGCATATTAAAGATAAATATCACCTAGAAACTGAGGAACATGTTGCACCCGCAAGACTGACAAAGAAAACATGGTTTCACACTTACCTGTGTTGCCTGAATGCTGCAGCTTTTAAACCTGCAGGCAAACTTATCAATACGACCCTTTTTAACAGGAAAGAACTCCACTTTCAAAATATTAATTATGTAACCCCTAAATATGACTTGCAGTCCACTAGGAAGGGGTCTAGTATTTAAAAGAGGTACATACAATAAATTAGTGCTGGCATGTACCTAGAGTATCCAAAACCTATTTTCAGTGTAAAGAGCTGTAGCTGTCATATGATAAAAACTAAAGTCCAGAATACAATGCTATTTCTGCCAACTCTAGTTTGGGATAAGCTACAGGAATGATTAACTCACTATTTAAATAATTATTAAATATCAGATTCAATGCTGAGTTGGATTTTTGATGAATATTTAAGAACAGTACCTTTTAAAAAGTTGGACTTTAAAGGATTTAACGTCCCTAAGAAACATACTAAAATTTGGCAAAAGATGAAAAAGGGGAGATACAACACAATATCTTTACGAGAAACACATCTCAAATGGGGAGACGATAATACATTTAAACATGAACCCTATCCACAAACATCATACTCAACAGGGAATGGTAAACAAAATGGGGAAGCATTTTTCTTAGTGAGAACTTTCCCTTTCTGTGCTTACAGAAAAAACAACCAAAGAAGGTAGACAACTATTTATTATAGGCATTTTTCGAAGGAAAAACTTTCACAGGAGCAGTCATTTATGCTCCCAACACTGGACAGGATGACTTAATCTGCAAAACACTTGACAATTTGATGGGCTTTGCTGGTGGGAACATTATACTACAAGGGAACTTTAATACTGTTTGGGATCCAAAGGTAGATCAATTGGGCCACACTTTTTCGTTTGGGGGATTTGTGAAGACGTTCAAGAGCAAATTGAAAGCAACAGGCGTGTAACAATTTGTGGCGGAAGCCACATGAGGAAGATCATTCCTAAATATTTTTCTCATGTCCATAGGGCATATTCTAGAATTGACTATGTATTCTTGATCTCCTCACTACTCGCTCTGAACACGTACTCAAACACAAGCATTAGATGCACTTTGGACTTTGTGTCTGATAGTGTAAAAATATATTAGAGGAGACTGCAGCGGAAGACACCAAAATATGCTCGACACATCTCTACTATGAGATCAGGTCTTTAAGAGAGAGTTGCAAAGACATATTAAAGAGTACTTTCAACACAATGATATAAAGATGCACCTGAGGAACGACTTTGGGACTACTTTAAGGTACTGTTATGAGGCGTCTCCATAGGCAAATTATTCTACCATAGACAACTTAGGTGACAACATAAAGAATCAATGGAAACAAGCCCTCAAAACTTGACAGAGTGAATACAGGACACCACCCACGCATTCAAAGTGTTAAAATGTTCACTTTTATTTTAGGCCAGCTCAGAACAGTTTACACCAATAAGGAGGAACATTACCTGCTTATACTGACCAGACCAACGACATACAAGCTAACAAGATAGGCACTTATGAGTCCCGACTACTTCGTATAAAGTAAGAAATAGAAACTGCAGGCCTTTCATTCTTATTATCCTAAATATACACTGTGGTAAGGCCAGCAGATGTGTTACAGAGAACATACTTGGTCAAATATAAGATCCCCACTATCACTCCCACACATAGATGATCTTAGGATGGGACTTGGGCTGCAGTCACGGAAGTGGGGCACCAATTTACAGGGTGTGTCCATTGTTTCTGTGTTTATAACTTTTATGCATATTTTAAAAGCGGCGTTTCTTTCTTTAGATGAATTACTGTCTAAAGCATGAACCCTTTCCGGTCCACCACGGCACTGTCATTTGTGGTGGAGCGAGCCTCTTGCTGACTCTGCCCTCACTTCCTGTTAGTTGGAGGGAGGAGGGTTAGCAGTCTAGTGGTGCTTCGACCCACTACATGAGAGGATGATGATATGGTCGCGCAGTGGATGTGCGCAGCTGGCACACCACCAGTGCGCCAAAGGCAAGCCCATCAGCGCCTGGACCGGTCCCAAGTCCCGCCCTCCTGGTTGGTTAAACAGCTTGGAAGGAGTGAGGAATATTTACTCTAGAGTTGGGCCGCTGGCACTAAAACCTCCAGGTAAAAGCCTGACTTGCCCTAAACTCCCCCTGTTGGTACCTGATCTCTCAGTGAATAAATGCATTGCTTGTGAGTTTCATTTGATTCCTGGGATTGAGTGTGAAGGACCACCGGTTTCTTTCCCTTTGGGGTCAAGTCAGTTGGTCACCCCTCTATATTCCGGCCCCAAGGCTAACTGTGTTTTCATTAATGCTAGGTGTTTGGTTAACCACTATTTGGAAGTGGCTGAATTAAGAGACTCTTATCAGCGGGACATTGTCTTTGTGACAAAAACTTGGGCGGATCAGTCGGCGGGACCAGAAATGAATGCCTTAGTTCTGCCTACTTAGAGAATTCACAGGCAAGATAGAGAGGACAGGAAAGGTGGGGGCCTTGCTGTAATTTATCGGGATACATATGTGGATATTTTTCCCCCTGTTCCCAACCCAGAGTTTTAAGATTTGCTCTATAAACTTGAGCTATCTAAATCTCATTTGTTCACCAGTCTCTTGCTCTTTAGACCACCAGGCCCAAAAGCCCATTTTTTGATGCAATTGGTCAGTCCCTAGAATCTTCTCTGTTTGCAACTGATTTCACTTTGTTGGGCCATTTTATTTTTCATCTTGAGAATTGCAACGACACTGACACTGTTGCTCTTCTTGACCTAATGTTAGGATTTGGTTTGGAGCAACGTGTGGAGCATTGTGCTGGCCACTCCTTTGATGGAATATTTTTCAATTGTAGTTATTGTTCCAACTTTGCATTTCTGCCAGTGACATGGTCTGATCACAGTGCAGTTAGTTGGGAAATCCGAGTGCGTCATAATACTGTCCCTAAGGATCCTGGGAAGCTAATCTGCTCTCAGGCATGGAACCAGATTGATGCACTAGAACTTAACTCGGTCCTTTTCTATTCTCAACCTACAATTCAGACACTCCTGATAAAATGGTCTCCAATTATTCCTCATGGATGTCTGGAGCGATCAATATGTTGGAGCCAGTCAAACAGACCATATGTAGGAGAAGTAAACCTACATCTCAGTAGTATGGTGAAACATTTCAGGCTGCCAGGAAAACAAGGACGGATTTGGAGGCAAAATTATAATAACAATAAAAAAGAAAAATACAAATCTCTGCTGGCAGGCTATAAAAAGCTTATAGTGAAGAAAAAAATCTGAGTATTTTATTAATTCTATTGAATCAGCCATCTGCTCGTCTACGGGCTTTTTCAAGCTGTTTCTAAACTCTCTTCTTCAGCGGTTTCGAGTTTGGAAAGAACTAATCAGGATGTGGAAGCAGGGATCAACAAATTGCAATGAAAAGTTGTGGTTGGTAGAAGTAAGGCTTTATTTGCGTGAGAAGAAATACAGAGACCCCATCCAGCAGCTGATGAAGAGCAACTGCTCACACAGTTCAAGTGGTGCGAGGCAACCCTCACCACATTCTAGAACAGGAGCTTGTAGCTGAGAAGGAGCAGGACACCACATCACCTCCCTCTTTATAAACAACAACATGAGAAATAAACAAAAAAATAAATACAAAGAATACAGTATGCATAACAAATTGTAATATCTAATTAGATAGAACATTGTATACACAAGCACTAATAGACTAATTTTGGAAACGAATAGGCACCCGCTTTAGATGAAGCGGTCTTGAACTAATCTCAGGAGTAACAGAATCACGTCGAACTGACCGTGAAGTGGAGCTCGCTCCACAATCTGAAATGGAAGAATGACATTTAGCAACCCTGTCTAAATTCCAAATCCTGTGATCAGTTGTTTTGATGGCATTCTTAAACACCTTAATTATCCTTATGGGTTGGCTGTATTTTGACACACCAGAGTTTCTCTTAGGCAACCTGATCTTGACCCAATCACCAACTTCAGCAATCGTGTTCTTCACTGCTTTTCTCAAATCATAACCAACTTTCCGCTTCTCCATATTATCTTTTTCTTTTTCTTTCCAGCCATCTGTGCAATCCACATCTTGATCCACAGACACTCTTTTATCTGAAACCCAATAGGGGGCTACCTCCACATTTGCCATACGACCCTTAAATAGTCTAAACGGAGATTTGCCTGTGGAGGAATGAGGGGTAAAGCGATATTCTCTCACTTTCTCCCTCAAAGCAGCCTCCTAACAAACACCACAGGATCTGGCTTGCTTTATAGCTTCTTTAAGCACCTTGATAAATCTTTCAACAACTCCATTACTTTGAGGGTGATAAAGAGCAGACTTTTTGTGCTTAATACCCCTCATTGATAAGAAATCCTCAAACAAACGAGAGGTAAATTGTACCCCATTGTCAGACAAAACTGACAGGGGAAAACCCTCTCTCTCAAAAAGCTCATCTAAAAAATCTATTACAACAGAAGGCTCTACAGAATTCACTATCTTTATTTCCGGCCACAGTGAACACATGTCCAAGCATACAATGACATAGCGATCTTGTGACTTAAACTTCACAGGACCCAAGATGTCCAAAGAAATTTCCGACCAAGGAGAAACAGCTTACTCTCTAATAACCATAGGTTGCGTCCTAAACTTGATTGATTTATCACAATTGGCACAGTCAGAACATTCACGCACAAGCCTTTCTATAAAAATGTCCCTGGCAGGCCACCAGTACACTTCCCTGATCCTTTCCTTTGACTTGGCTATGCCCATATGAGAGGCATGAGCACTTGCAACCAATTTCTCTCTGAGAACAGAAGGTGGAATGAGTTTACTTCCACGCATTAGCAGATTGTCCACAACTGCCAACTCCTCTTTCATATTCCAAAACTCCTTCAAACTCTCATCACACACACTATTTCCGCACCAACCATTATTCACCATACAAATGACCTTTTGTAGAGATTGATCAGTAGAGAGATTTTCCTTCCATCCATCTTCCGAAATCACACCTTCGCTGATCACACAAACATTTACAACCTCGTCCATAACCTCACCAGCAAAGCATTCATCTTCTTCACTCATATCATCATCCTCACCACTTGGTCTCGAAAGACAGTCAGCTAATACATTACAGGCACCAGGTAAATACAAAAGTTCAAATTCAAACTCTTGAAGAGTAACCACCCACTTTCGAATGCGGTGTGAAACGAACTCTATCCCTTTCTTTGAAAAGACTTCTTTAAGCGGTTTGTGATCAGAAAGAACTTTAAACCTTTTCCCCCATAAAAATTTCCTTAACTTTAGCACAGCCCAGAAAACCGCTAGTGCTTCTTTCTCTATTACAGAATAGTTGCATTCTGCACCCCTCAATGGCCTAGAAATGAACAAGATGGTCCTTTCCACATCATCTGCTTTCTGCAGCAAAACAGCTCCCAAACCAGTCAAACTTGCATCAGTCATAAGTATCGAGAGCTTAGAAGGATCAAAACTACTAAGACATGGGGCATTATTGAGGTGACTCTTAATATCATTACATTTTTCCTGGCAAGTTTGTGACCACTCAAACTCACACTCTTTTTTTAGCAAAGACCTCAGTGATAAAGTCTTTCCTGCAAAATTTGGTATAAATTTATGATAGAACTCTGACGTGCCAAGAAATTTAATGAGCTCATCCTTATTAGAAGGCGTACGTAATTTGACAATAGATTCAACAAGATTTTTCTTTGGTTTGATCCCCTCTGCTGACACCAAGTGTCCAAGGTATTCAATTTCCTTAACATTGAATTTACACTTGTCAGGACGTAAAGTTAGACCAGCATTTTGTAATTTACTTAAGACAGACCTCATCCTGGAATCATGTTCCTCTGCATTGGTTCCATAAACGAGCACATCATCTTGATAGACCTTTACACCTTTCAACTTTCCAAGAATGCCCTCCATCACCCTCTGAAAGACTGATGCAGCTGATATTAAACCAAAGGGCATTCTTAGAAACATAAAGGTGCCAAACGGTGTAGTAAAGGTAGTCTACTCTTGACAAGAAGGATGTAACTTAACCTGGTGGTAAGCAGAGGTCAAATCCAGAGAGAAAAAGTGTTTAGCTCCCTCAAGGGAACAGAGCATCTCAGAGATGTTCCGCAGAGGATAATGGTCAACAACTACTGCTCTATTAAGTTCCCTCAAGTCAACGTAGAGTCGAGCCTCTCCATTAGCCTTTCGAGCCATAACCACAGGAGAGACCCACTCAGTTGCCTCAACCTCTTGAATAATACCTTTCGCAAGCAGCTTGTCAAGTTCCTTCCTCATACTATCCCTCACTAAGAGAGGAACATTCCTAACTTTAGCAACCTTAGGAATAACACTTTCCTTAAGTTTTATCAGATGAATGTAGTTCTTAAAACAACCAAGTTCATTTGCAAAGACACTAGGAAATTCTTTGATTAAATCATTAACCAGGACATTTACAACACTGACATTCGGTAATTCCTTTAGACAGACTTGCGGATCTTCATTGGGATCGAGAAACACATGGAGATCTCTTTGGTAAAGCTAACTTATCAGTGAGTCACCTTACACTTACACATAGATTTTACCCGAGATCACTCTCCCTTTGAAGTTTATGTGTCCCCAAAAATAACCAAGTAAATCTATGGTGACGCCACCATAACCCTTACGTCTTATGTCTTTTTTTTTAAGAACCACCTTATCTTGCAGAAAATGTTCATAGAAAACCTTAGGGACAAGAGTAATCTTGGACCAAGAGTCGAATAACATCTTAACCACAGCATCATTGACAAGAACATCCTCATAAGGACCATCCAGCTTGCTTTCACTAATTTGACAAATAACATCTTCCTCAGGATCATCATCGTAAATGTCAACTTCTCTTACCGAACCGTGGGCCATACCAGATCTACAGCATTTGGAGACATGACCTTTTTTTCCACAAGTTTTGCAAATTGTTTTCCAACCAGGAATTTTTTTTAAATCAGCCATGTGACCAGTGTCACCACAACGATAACACTTCCCTTGAAATTGTTTACCCTTCCAATTTTGACTAGGAACTGTTGACCTCTGCGGATAAGAAGAACCTTTATGGGAATCACTAAACTGTTTCTGCTCTAAAAGAGTTTTAGATTTAACAGCCTTATCTGAGACAGTTTTTACTTCTGAATTGTCTTTCTTATCGAAGGAGAATCTTTCTTAATAATGTCAACACACGTTTTGGAGTGTTCATGGCTCTTAGCGATGGTAATGGCTTCTTGTAAAGGAGGGTCATCCTTTTGCCAAAGAGCATCTCTATTTTTTTCCTGAACACAACCTAACATAAACTGATCTCTCAGTCGTTCCTCCAAAGTTGCTCCAAAGTTGCATGGCGAGGCTAACTTGCGCAAAATAGTAATATATTGTTCCACCGATTCATCTTCTCTTTGCATCCTTCGGCCGAAGTGATATCTTTCCAGTACAGTACTTATCTTTGGTAAGTAGTGCAAATCAAGTTTTTAAATATAAATCTCATACTCATTTAGAGACGCTGAGACACTGTCAATGAGTTCAGGTTGGTGTTCAAACACCTCTTGCCCCTCAGCTCCCAAACAGTGCATGAGAAGAGAAGTTTTCCTCTCCGCACTGAGGGAGGTACCACATACCCGTGCATAGTGAGCGAAGACCTTCTTCCACTTTTCCCAAAGAAGAGGTGGTTCACCTGGGGAAGCAAGGAAGAATGGTGGTGCCGTAACATTTTGCATGATTGCACTAAAGAAAACAAGATTTAATAAGTAAGTAGTAAGCGAGGAAAAGTAATCTAACACAACAAAGATACAAAATGTGTACCAATGCAAAGGTTGTAAAAGCTGTGTGTGTCAGCGTATTTATATACTGGGCAATATTCGGCACACGCACTTGAAGTACATACAACTGTGTGTGTCAGCGTATCTTTTAATCTGTGTACAAAGGCACAGGTTGCAATAGCTGCAAGGTTGTAATAGCTGTTTGTGTCTGAGTAGTTATATAATGGGCAATATTCGACACACGCACTTGAAGTACATTCAGCTGTGTGTGTCAGCGTATGCTCTAATCTGCATGTAAAACCATGAGAACAGCTGTGCGTGTCAGTGCAGGTATAATGACACGCGTACTTAATGCATCAATTGCTGTGCGTGCCAGCGCATAAGCATGTAAAGATCAGATCAGCTGTGCGTGTCAGCGCAAGTAAATCATTTAGGGAATCCGAAGCGTGACATGCAATCCGCTGTGAGCGTAAGCGCTTACATTTTGAAGTCAGAATCTCAGTAACACTACTTAAGATGGCTGCCACGTTGTAACGTGATGACGTCACTGTTGGTGAAGAAATGAGTCTTCAATAGTGTCTATCATACCCGGTATCCATACACATAAAATGTCCGCCGCGTGTATGTGTGATGACATTAAGGGCATGTGATGAAGTGGAGGGCAGGCAGACCGGTAAAGCTAGACAGCAAAATAAAGCAGGGCCCAAGACGGATTGTAAAGAGAACTGGAAATCTTACTTTCTCAGAACATATGCGCACTGTCCCCTGGCCGCACAGAACGCTGCGCACATACCTCCAAGGAGCATAAATCAACGCTAGCAAACCTGATGACAACGGTGTGAAGAAGGGTTTCACCAGGACAACGTCGACCTTTTCATCGAGGCTTGGCGCAGGAGCGGAGAATCTTTCCGTGTACAATTTTGAAGTCAGCTGTAGACAACTGGAGATTTTTTCTCTCTGTGTTTCTGAAGTCCGGAAACGATGTTCACCACAACGGGGTATGAAGATAAGTAGGTAAGATGCTCTTTTTTTTTTTAAAGATTCTGTTGGGGTCTCTGTCAGCACGTGAGAAGCTCATCGCCAAATGTGGAAGCAGGGATCAACAAATTGCAATGAAAAGTTGTGGTTGGTAAAAGTAAGGCTTTATTTGCGTGAGAAGAAATACAGAGACCCCATCCAGCAGCTGATGAAGAGCAACTGCTCACACAGTTCAAGTGGTGCTAGGCAACCCTCACCACATTCTAGAACAGGAGCTTGTAGCTGAGAAGGAGCAGGACACCACACAGGACTTTTGTGATTCCCTGGCATAATTCTTTCTGAATAAAGTAGAAGTCATTTTCAGTGAATTCACATTTAACATAGCTATAGAAGCCACTGGGAATGACAATTGTCTTAGTGACAGTAAGAAGTTGTCTTTCTCTGAGTTTAATTCTCTCTCAGTAGACCAAGTTCGACAATTCGTCCTTTTGACCATATCGGGCTCTCCTCATAATCTCTGTCCCCCAAAAATCTTCCAACTCATACCTGACTTGGTGGCTGCCCAATTGATACCCATGTTTAATGCTATTTTCAGGACTGGTGTCTCTCCAAAAGCCTGGAAATCTGCTTCTATCCTCCTATTGGTTAAGAAATCCAACATGAATTCTCTTGAACCAAACAGCTTTAGACCGATATCCAGGCTGCCCTTTCCAGCTAAGATTTTGAAGAAAGAAATGACTCTTCAATTATCAGCTTTCCTGGATAGCAATCAACTGTTGCATGATTCCCAATTTGGGTTTTGCAGGGGACATTCGACTGATTCTGCTGTTATTGCAGCCACAGAAATGGTGACTGCCACAGTTGGTGGGGGCAACGCTGCCCTCATCCTCCTTGATTTGACATGACTTTTTTCACACTGTCAGTCATGACCTGTTGATACACCGGCTGGTAGACCTGGGTTGAGAAGGAGCAGCGTTGGTCCTCCTCAGATTCTTCCTAATAGAACAAACCCAAATGATAGCCATGGGCGATTTAATCTATAACCATTTTCCTTGCTGTATGGAGTCCCCAGGGCTCATTGGTGAGTCCAACTCTGTTTAATATTTATGTAACACCGCTGTTGGCACTGGTGAAATCATTTGGTTTCTTGATCATTTCATATGTGGACGACACTCATATTGTCATGTCCCTTTCCAGAAATGGTCCCGACATGAACAAGTCATTCCTTCTGTGCATGCAAGAGGTTGGTGCCTGGATGGATGTGAATTTCCTTAAGTTGAACTCTGCAAAAATGAAGGTCATCCTATTTGGGAATAACACTCTCCCGTACTTATGGGGGTCCCTCAAGGATCTGCTCTATCTCCTATCCTCTTCAATCTTTTCTTGGAATCACTTGCACATTCTCTAAATTCCATGAACATTCTCTTCCACATGTATGCGGACGACACGCAATTATATCTGAAAATCTCATCCTCGGAAAACATCATCTCACTCAATACTACCCTAATGTTCACTCAAAATTGGCTAACGGAGAATCATCTACTGCTCAACACCTCTAAAACTGAATTCCTGCTCATCTACCCTCCGAATCTCATCCCCAAGCTAGACCTCTGGCTGAGTCACCTCACTGCTTTCAACTGTACGCCTCTCATCGTAGAAGCAGCCAAGTCTCTCGGTATCACTATGGACAAGCACCTGAATATGAAAGGTCATATCAGCAATGTATGCAAAGGAGTTAGCCACTTGATGAGATCTCTCAGAAATATCAAACCTTTCCTTCCTCCAAATGATTTCAAGCAAGTGGTTCAAGCACTTGTCTTGCCGAGGTTAGACTTCAGCAGTGCTACCCTCTGTGGCCTTCCCAAAATATGCTCTGGCTCTACTAAGGGCTGCACTTAACTCAGCTGCTAGACTGGTTACTGATACCAAGCGAAAAGATCAAATTTCTCCAGTCCTAAAATCCCTCAATTGGTTGGCCTTCGAAGCATGAATTCAATTAAAGATTGCTGTTCTCACACACAAAGCCCTTCACCTTAATACTCCTACGTACCTTGCAAAAAAACTTAAACTATCCTGTAGCGTAAGAGCTTCAAGAAGTGCCTCTACCCTCCTCCTGAAACCACTCATCCTTAAGAAAAAGAGAATTTGTCTCCGAGCTTTCTCCGGAGCTGCCCCTAAGATTTGGAACTCTCTCCTACCGGAAATTCGCAGAATCTCCTCATTGACGGCTTTCAAAGTGGAAGCCAAAAGATTCCTAATGAACAAATTCATACCCTAAAAGGGTTAGACTCACAGGCCCGTTGTCATTGCACCTGCTGAGTTTGTTCTTACTTTTGATACAGCTCCACCTTGTTCACTGTGTTTCACCCTTGCTACCCGCCTACACTTGTTGTATTGTATTACCATCCTAGTTGTATTTTCCACTGCATTTTCCTTCTCTCCCTTACTCTCATGGATATTGTTATAGATATTGCTTTTGTCCTTCATCTCTTCATATTGTAAAGCGCTCTGTTATCCCTCGAGACCTTGTTCGCGCTATAAAAAACTTTATAAACAAATAAATAAATAAATAAACACTTACTTTTGGACTCCTTCTTGGTAGCCAGATGAATTGGCTTCTCTTCCATTTCCTTTAAAAAAGGTGAAATATCTGGGAATCCTGATGACGTTAAACTTTATAGAAAGAATAAGTTGATAGGGTAATTTCTACATCCTTCTTTGCGCTACGAATAATTAGGAAAATAGCACTGTTTCTACTGCCTAATTTACTGACAACAGCAGTCCAGTCCATTGTAATTTCCAAGGTGCACTATTGTAATGGTGTTTATGTCAATTTGCCCAATGGTCTTCTGAAAAAATTGCAGATTTTACAAAATACAGCAGCAAGATTGCTAATGAAAATCCCAAGCTTTCAGTCGGCCTCACAAGCTTTGGTGAGGTTCATTGACTCCCTGTTCATCAAATGATTCTCTTCAAAGTGCTCTGCATACCCTCTAAAGCGCTTCAGGGACAAGGTCCAGCCTTCTTATGAGAAAAACTCAGAAGGTATGTTCCTAACAGGACCCTTAGGTCCAGCACCGCTACGAGTTTGGTGGTACCTCCCTACAAGCTCTCCTCCTGGAGAGGTAGGAACTTTTTGGTCTGTTCAACTTAAAACTGAAACAGGCTCCCTTTGTAAATTAAATTAGTCCCTCTCTCTGGAGTTTCCACAAGCTTTTTAAAACAAGGCTTTTCACTAAATCCTAACTCTGTTCTCTATGTTTCTTTATTTCTTAGCACCGAGACACCCCTGGGTATTCGTACACGTTACAAAACATAAAATCAATCAATCAATCAAACAATGGAACAGGTAAAGACAGCTCTCTCAAGGTCAATAAAAACCCACGCGTAAATGTTTATATGGGTAGCTTCTACAATGCATTTATGTAAGATATCATGCCATGCTTGACAAGAGTGTATGATTTGTTTCAAAAGACTAAAGCATTGACCACAACAATAAACAAATCCCTATGGGGCATATCTATCAATCCCATTTCCCATTCGCAAACAGGCCGATTCTCAGAATCAGCCCGTTTGCGAACGGGAAAATGCCTTTTAGGATGTATCATCCCAAAAGGCCCTCACAAAATAGGGAATCGCAAAATTTGCGATTCCCTGTTTAGCTAATGCATTTAAGGAATCGTAAATTGCGATTCCTTAAATGCAACGCAGGAAGCACCCAAGTTGTGCGATTTTGGCTTAAGAAATCGCAAATTTTCACCAACTTCAAGTTGGTGGTAATTTGCAATTTTTCAAAGTGCCATGTGGCGTACATATATGCCCTTAGGGCATGTATGTGCGCCACATGTGCACACATACATATTTTATGGGTACAACAGGGTGTCCTTTTGACACCCTTGCACACTTAAAATTGCATTTGCAATTTGCCAGTACCTAATGGGTACTAGCAAATTGCGAATGTCTTCCCATTCATTCCTATGGGCCTCTAGGTCCTTAGGAATGAATGGGAAGGTATTCCTTAATTGCGATTCGCAATTTGCGAGTCGAAATTAAGGAATATGTAGGAATCGCAATTATTATTGTGATTCCTACATACATTGCATTTTGCGAGTCCTTAATAGCGATTTGCAAAAAACTGCTGTTAAGGACTCGCTAAACAATGTTTTAATACATATGCCCCTTACTTCTTTAATTCACAAGCAAGACAGGATCCAAAACGTGTACCTCCCAATTCCCTATTGCTCTATTAAATATAGATGTTAAAATGTTCACTAATATCTTAGCTACCTGACTAAGAGACATCTGCCCAGGTCTCATCCATCCAGATCAGTAAGGATTCACTAGGAACCACCAGACATATGATAACCTTAGAAGGGTCATGCAGATACACCAGGTCAAAAAGGCTTGTTTAAAAGTGATACTAGCAATTTTGATGACACTAAATGCAAAAATAAGTCTTTGGCCATGTGGATTGTTTTTCCCTTTCCTTGGTTCTTTATAGGGTGGGTATTGGTCTTAATTACTCAGCCTTGGCATTAAACAAAAAACCCATTTGCGAGAATTTCTATGATGGTGTTTTGTGCTCCAGCTGACCATGGCAAACCAGGCAAGGTTGCTCTTTGTCTCCATTACTTTTCTGGCCTGAGTATAAACCTTTTGCAGCACATCTTGGAGTGGGTGAAGAGGTAGCAGGTCTTTATTATGGGACAGAAGAATACAAAGTGATGCTATTCACTGGCTATGTTCTATTAACCCTGACACAACCAGAGATTTTTTTTCTTTTTCTTTTTTCTTTAATTAGATTTTATTAAATATCACTGCAACACTAGTACACACAGTACAAAGACAGTTTCTCAGATACAGGTTGTGCAATCAATGGAAACATAAGCACACAAGCAGGAGGACGATATAGCTAACCCGAAGCCAGTGCTGAAATTTCTACGAACAATTTAATTGCATGGACAGAGACCTCTCACGGTATACATTATACAGCATATCAAGTCCTCAGACAGATACAATACATATCGCTGCGTAGTTACTGTTGTCAGTGTTTCTCCAGGTAGAACAATGCCATGGCTCCAGATATGCAGTACATGTCCTAGTCCTAGGGACAGGGCATCCCACAGCTCATCCCCGCCCGCCAGCGTCCCTCAAGGAGATACCAGCAGGTTTCCGATATTTCACCACAACACTGGGCCATAGGGGAGCGGATCTATCAATGCTGCTATCAGGCCAGTCAGGAGGGGGATTCACCTGCTCAGTCCTGCAGGTATTGCGTTGGGGGGCCCATATATCTCTAGGTTTTGAGAGGGCAGGCAGTGTTTCCGCATATATGGTAAGGTACTCCTGACAATGCACCAGGTCAGCCAGCCATTCCTTTAATTTGGGGGCACGCCCCCTACCCCATCTACAGGCCACTCTACGTTTCGCCAACAGCAGCGAAATAGAGACATAGCGTCGCTGCACCTTTGAAATCTGTTGAGTATAGCCCAGTAGCGCAACTGAAGGGTCACATTCCAGCGGATGCCTGTCATCTCAGCAAGTGCTTCAAAAACCTGTCCCCAGTATTCACGCACCCCCGGACACTCCCAGGCCAGATGCATGAACCCTGCCCCCATTCCGCCGCATCTAACACAGCTGTCTGTGTCTTGTAGCCCAAAACGGCACATCTCAGCCGGGGTGCAGTACATACGTTGCAGAAATTTATAATGAATAATACGCAACCTGGCGCTCGCCGAGACCTCCGCTGTCTGCAAGCAGCAGTATCACCATTGGTCATCCGTAATGTCCTTGCCCAAATCCGTCGTCCAGCGCATCCGCGCTTTATCGGTAGGGGTCTCACTGTCTGCTCTTATCGTGCGGTACATACTGGACACCAAGTGTCCGGGATTGTCATTCTGTAACATCTGATGTAAAGGCTTCAGCATCTCCGGCTCACGCGGAAAACTCGGGAGTATGGCCCGCATGCCCTGCCGCAGTCTCAAATACAAAAACAGTTCCAGGGGAGTATGCTGCACGCCACCAAAGAACTGAGCAGACGTACAGAACACTCCACCACGAAACATGTCCCCCCAAGTTCGCCTGCCCACCCACTTGCAGAGCTGTCTGAAGCCTGCCTCCTGCAGCAATGTCAGCTGAGGATGATATGTCAGAGGCAGGGTCGGGGAATAAAGAGTCGAAACCCCCAGAGTCCTCATGATATAGTGCCACGCGTCGACCGTGCCCGTTATCGTGGTCGGCACATCACTACGGCAGCGGGGGGACCCATGTATCATGCCATCAAGGGGGATCGGGTCCGCCAACCAGTGCTCTGCCGCCACCTGTGGCATACATGCCGGTGGATGCACCCAATAATAGGCGTACTGGGCCTGGGCGCATGCGTGGTAGAGCTCGAAATCCGGCACGTCAAATCCTCCCACCAGTGCAGGCCTGGTCAGCACCCTCCACTGGACCCGCGGCCTCCTACCACCCCAGAACAGCCTTATAAGCTCAGATCGCAGAGTTTTGAAGAAAAAATGCCCTGGGTGATAGGGGATATTAAGAAATAGGTATAGGAACTGCGGCAGCACCACCATCTTTATCAGTGAGGCCTGTCCCGCCATGGACAGGGGTAGGGCAATCCAGCGGGTGACATTGTCAGTGAGTCGGCTTATGGCAGTGCCGTAATTTAGTCGGATCATCTCATCCCTATCTCCCGAAATTCGGATCCCCAGGTATCTCAGGTCTGCGTCACACAACTCCAGCGGATAGTCCAATGGGAACTGGACCGCTGCCGGCGTAAGGGGAAAAACATGCGATTTCTCCCAGTTAATATGAATACCAGATAGTTTCCCAAAGACTATGAACTCTCGTAACAGAGGGTTGAGGTTATTTCGGGGGTCACGAACATAGAGGGTCAGGTCGTCTGCGTACATTGATATCAAAATTTGGCGCAGGGGAAATTGGAGCGCTCTATCGTTATGGTGCTGCCTCAGTCTGCACGCCAGTGGTTCAATCGCAATAGCAAATAAGAGGGGGGACAGCGGGAACCCTTGTCTAGTCCCTCTTGTAACAGAAAAGGCGGACGAAACGCAGCCATTAATGAGCACCCTGGCAGTGGGTTGTCTGTATAGCAGCTGGATCCATGATACAAATCCCAATGGAAACCCCATGCGAAGCAGAATGCCAAATAAGTAATCCCACTCAACAGAGTCGAACGCTTTGGTAGCGTCCAGGAATATCGCAGCCAGCGGGAGCTCCGGCGATACATTTTGGAGAATCGAGCACAGCGTCCGCAGATTATGCGAGTTTGCCCTCCCTGGGACAAAGCCCGCCTGGTCCGGCAGGACCAATTTGCCTATGAGAAGGAGAACCCGATTCGCTATAAGTTTAGCCAAGATCTTGGTATCGCAATTGAGGAGCGACAGCGGTCTATAGGAGGCGCACAGCTGTGGATCCTTGCCAGGTTTTAATATGGACGTGATCAGGGCTTCTCGCATAGAGGGGGGAAGCGCGCCCTCCTCAAGGGCTACCTCATAAAGTTCTTTCAGTATGGGGGCCATGGTATCCACATACGTTTTATAAAATTCGGCTGGGATTCCATCGAGGCCCGCTCTGCCGGATCTCTGCTGCATTATTGCCTCATGAATCTCGTCTATTTCAAATGGGGCGCAAAGGAATTCTCTGTGGGGGTCTTCCAGCCATCCAAGCGCTACATCTCCCAGGAACGACTCGAATTCAAGGAGGTCCCTACGCTGTGTCGTATATAGTTTGGCGTAATGATCCATAAATATATCCTGCACCCCCCTCGAGTCCTTACACATCTCCCCATCCGCGTCCCCAATTTCTAGGATATAATTGGAAAACCTAGGCGCCCGTATGGCGTCAGCTAATGATTTACCCGGGCGCTCCCCCTCTCCATATCGCCGTGCTCTCCAATATTTCCCCAAGAACTTGGACTCCTGATCAGCCGTATCTACATATTCCGATAATTTGTCCCTGAACTCTGCATGCGCCGTTCCCTCGGCTTCCTGAGTCATCCGCAGCTCCAATGCCTTCAACTCTACTTCTAATCGCCGGAGCCTTCTGCGCATATCTCGAAGCACTCCGAAGCTTTTCGACATGCATACACCTCTAATGGTAACTTTGAATGCTTCCCATAGAATCTCCACCGGAGCCCCCATTTCTCTGAAAGAAAAGCACAATCTCCTCCTCTAATGCGGCATGAAACACCGCATCTAGCAGCGCCGTAGGCTGCAGTCTCCACGACCTCCGCATTCCACCTCCTCCCACCAGATCAAGCTCAAGATGCACCGGTGAGTGATCCGAATATGTGCGCGGCAGGTGGCTAACTCTGCAAATACATGGTCCCAACCCCCTAGATGTTAGACAGTAATCTATCCGGGCCCAGGATGCCACACTCGATACAAAATGCGTGCCCTCCATGGACTGCGGGTGCATGTGACGCCAGGTGTCCAGCAACCTACCCTCCTCCATGATCTCACTCATTGTGGCCTGTGTGCGATTGTAGTTGTGCGGCAGCGCTGTCGACCTATCCATGGCAGGTACAAAGGGTAAATGATGTGTGTGGTGCCCAATGCCATTGTTTTGCCCCAGAGGACAGTGAAGAAGTCCGGTGTATCAGTATTCGGACCATAGCAGCTCACCAACGTGAATGTATCCGGTCCCAGCCTCCCCCACACTATCGCACATCTGGCCTGCAGGTCCGTCAACTCCCCCTACGGCAGAAAGGGCGTATTGCGTTTGACTAGGATGGCAACCCCTCTAGCATAGGACGAGTAGGAGGAAAAAAGCCTGTAGGTCGCCCACCTCCCAGCAAATGTATTACCAGTTTGCGGAGCGCAATGTGTTTCCTGCAACAGTGCAATACTGACCTTGTGTCTATCCAGATATGAGAGTATTTGCCTCTTTTTTCAAGGGTCCCCCATCCCCCTCACATTCCAGGAGAGAACCCCTATGCAATTGTCGGGCGTCCTACCTTCCATTCTTCATATTGTCAATTGTCAATGTCCTCCACATTTCCCTGGGTGCGTCCCTGTCTGCGGTTGTATCAGTGCGCGTTTGTCTATCTAGTAGCATCTGAATGAGCGCTAGAACATTCCCACTAACCATCCCCCCACCCCCCACCCACTGAAGCATCCCAACCATGCCAGTACCTCCGTTCCCTCCCCACCTCCCTTTCCAACCTGAAAGCCTCTACCAAACCCTAAGACATGTTAACTAAGTGTCAAACCAAAGTCTACAGTACCAAAAGTAGCCCTGAGGGGGATCTCCCAACTGGGGTGTGACATCAGGTGGCTCACAAGTTCCCTCTACCTCCTGAGGGATAAGCAAGAGCGTGCCATATCCCAGCAGAAAGGCAAGGGTTTCAGGCATGTTCGTAGCAGTTTCTCCAGAGTTAGGTCCGCCACTCTGCGTGGTGTGGGGGAAGCAGTTCATCATACAGTACACGGCCTCCATGAAGGTGGGGCGTGACACTCATGTCAACTTAGATTAGCATTCACCTACGAACACAGCTGCAGTCCCTCAATCAATGCCGAAGTGGTGGGCGACCGGGACCCTGCAGTATTTCGTTCCCCTGTATTGCGGCGTCTCAGTTGTTTTAAAAAGTCCTCAGCCTGCTGTGGCTTTGTGAAGAAGGATTGCTTTCCCTGGCGAGTAATACGAAGCCGGGCCGGGTAGAGCAGAGCGTAGTCAATTTGGGCCTGTCGGAGCTTTTGTTTTTCTCCGGGAGAAATTTTCTTCTATCCGCAGTGAAGTCCGGATATATAGTGAAGGTTACACCTTCGTATTGAAGCTGTTTCTTCTCTCGTGCCATCCTGAGAGCTACGTCCCGATCTCTGGAATTGAGAAGCCATGCGATGACAGGTCGCGGCGGGCCTCCCGCTTGTGGTCTGGGGCCCAACGAACGGTGCGCACGCCCCACTACAAACTGGGATGAAAAGGAGTCTGCTCCGATTGTCGCCAGCAGCAGCTTCTCCACATAAAGTTCAATCCTTCCTGTATTTGTAGTTTCAGGAATACCCAGGAGGCGGAGGTTATTGCGGCGACTTCTCGCTTCAATGTCTTCGCTTTAGCAGCAATAACTTTCAGGAGTTTGTCTATTTGTGTCATCGTGTGCTGCATGCGCGCCGCTGCGTCCTCCGAGTCAAAGATGCGCGTTTCCGCCTCCTTGAGTCTATCTTCGTGTCCATCTATCTTGCGCACAATATTGTCCATTCGTGTGTTCATGTCATCCATTTTCCCGGCAATTGAGGCTATTCCTTGTCGCACCTCCAGGAGGATAGATTTCATAGCCATGTCCGGTTCCTGCGATGAGTCGCGGGCGCCAGCTGTCGCAGGCTCCACACTGCCCTCCGGACTCAGCTTAGCAGTTTTTTTCGTCTCAAAGTGGAGCCGGGGTTGGCAGGGATCTGTCTTCCCCATCGCGTCGAGTCGTGATGCAAACCCCACCAGACTTCAGGAGAATACGAACAGCTCTCCCACTCAGCTATCGGGCATCCACACCGGCCACAGCACCGATCGCCACAGTAGGCCGGGTGTTCCCACCTCGGCGGACACCCCCCTAAGTCCTCAGGTTGCTGGCGCTGTTTAGTTCCCCAGAGCACCGTTACAACAGCGTTCCCCTGTCGCGTAGGGCTCCCAGCCAAGAATATACACCGTTACCAGTCAGTATTTAATCGCCCCTCATATCAAGGCGTCTCGCAGGCCGCTGCCTCCGTCCACACCAAGGTCTCCGCGGGGCAGTCCGCAACCGATAGGAATCAGTACTCTCAGGCCAGTATCGCAAGGCCCTCGCCAGTAGTCACTCAGGTGCACTCTCACAACCAACGTAGCCACACTAGCGATATCGTGCAACCGGGTCGCAGGCCCAGCACAGACCCGTCCAACCAAGCGTTACTGTCCATGCAGGTGACAGCAACCGTTGTCCCGCAGCACCTCCAGGGTATTAGGCAGAGAGTAGGCAAAGCACTTATAGCGGGTGATGCCGCGCCTGTACTCACACAGCGGGAGACAGTGCTCTCAGTTGCTTCTCGTCTCAGCTCTCACAGCGTCGCAGGATCCCTGTTGTCCCAGCTTCCAGGCACTACCGCGGGGTCCCATGCAGCTCAATAACCCATGGCACAGAGCGCTCCACCACCTCGCCCCTCTGCAGAGTCAGGAGCCTACCGTGTTGCGGGCAGCTCCGCTCCACCAGTGTCAGTGATCCGCTGCCGTCTCCACTCCCAGCTTCCCGGCGTTGTTGCAAGGTCGCTCTCTCCTGTGTTTCACGCAGCCCCACCTCCGGTCAGCTGCAGGGGCCCACCAGGTCTCAGGCAGCCGCGCGATGTCGGGGCAGTAGATCGATCACCACCGATCCTCAGGCGTCCCCTGCCTGCAGCTCTGGGCCGCTCCGGTGATCATAGCGCCCGGCCTGGCCAGGCTCTCGCTGCGCTTCACACTGTCCACCCGGACTCTGCCCAAAGCCCCCAGCCGTCTCTCTCAGCCTTCCGCTGTCTGCACCGTCGCTCAGGCCCAGTGCCGGCAAGTTCACTTTGCTTGGGCTCGTCCGTGCCGACTCGACTGCGGTATTGCGCCCTCTGCGGGCCTACACACCTCGTGGGCGCATCGACCTGTAGTGTCTGCAACGTGCCCGGCTCAAACCTCCACCAGTCAGGCACCCCGCTCCGATCGGGGATGTTTCCTCCACCTGCAGCCGCCTCAGTGCTCCGTCACCCCCAAGACTCGCCAGTATTAGACAGCAGGCAGTTCTACATCAAAGCCAGATGTTTGCAGAGCATACCCGCCCGTGAAGAAGGATTTTTGAGCAGATTATGTTGCCGGACTGCGGGAGCTTCACCCGTAGGCAGCCATTCCGCAAGTGCTCCACCTAGCGCCCCCCCACACACAACCAGAGATTGCACGTCAGGACTTACATTCCCATTTAAAATTATTCCAACAAGTATCTGAAATTAAACAGAATATGAACAAATCTGAAATACTGAATCTTACCCTACTCCTGGAAAAGGTGGTCACCCTCTGAGAATGCATCCCATTTAAATGGACAGCAACACACGTAACTTATATGGGTGTTGAGATATTCTCCCATATATCTGATGTATACACTGTCAATTTCCCTCTGCTACTGACAGAGATCTAAAGAGATCTCCAGAGTTGGGGAGAACCCCCAGTTGTGTTGTCTTAATACCACCAAAATGAATATATTATCAACACTATTATAAATTTTTCAGGCTCTCCGCATAACTATACCAGAATTATTTGTTTAACACTGTAAAGAGCAGGTTTGAATACATA
This sequence comes from Triturus cristatus, assembly GCF_964204655.1. NCBI lineage: Eukaryota > Metazoa > Chordata > Amphibia > Caudata > Salamandridae > Triturus > Triturus cristatus. The sequence goes on along the minus strand of NC_140588.1, from coordinate 399,711,481 downwards.
CGGGATGATGGGAGACTACAAGTGGCCTACCAGATCCTATGCAGAACAGTGAGGTTCCGTGTGAGACGGGACGGCACTTTTTGAGTGGTGACGAATATGGATGAGTTTGGTATCTATGAACCGCAAATGACGAGTATAGTGGGTGTACGAAGTTTCGCTATGCAGCCACGTATGGTTCGCCTCATTTTTGGGTTCGTTCATCCGAACCCTCGGGTTCCATTTTAGATACAGCGTCCATTTTGTTTCTTGCCCTCAGGTAGCCAGCGAACGGGCTTTTTGTCCGCTTCGTGACCCGGGAACTTTCAAGCTAGTACGAAGGACACGTGTTTCTTTGAGGTAACTTTTACGATGAGGGGAATGACACGAGTGAGGCAGATGGCCCCGCTCAAGGCCCATCTTGCCGCTCCGGTCTATTGTTTTAGCCACGCATACATTAGACACGAGGTCTTTGACCCCTCTATCGAGTTTCCTTTATTGCCCCCAACACTCTTTTCTAACCTGTTGTGCATCCTTGTCCTTTCCTTACATCTGTTTTCCGTCCTTCCTCTTAATGCGTTTATGGTTAGGATGGAATGTGTTTATCGCGGAGGGGATATGTTTTTACAGTTGGGAACCGGCAAGACTGTTGTAATTATGTTCCGGCCTCCTGAAACATGAACGCGACCCTTTTGAAGTTTATTGTGGGAACCGAGTTGTAACCTTTGTTCGCCATACTGTGCTATGGCAAAAATGTGTATAAAAGGAGCGACCCACTTCTACGAATTTGAAGCAGTCTCCGAGAACCTACACGTTGTGTACTTCTTGTGACCTCTGTATCCCTGCAGTAAATAAACGCTGATCTCTGACGTCGCTGGAAGTGTCCCGTGTCTCTGTGTTTGGTACGCCAGAACAGGTAACCCACGAAGGTTTCAGGTGTTGTCCCCTGGCACCGCTGGGTCTTAAGAATAACCCAGTCCTTCAGTTGGCGCCCAACGTCGGGCGACATCAACGGTACCGGTCCAAAGCCCGACGATCGTGAGGAACTTCGTGTGAAATCTCCGAGGGAAGGTGCACCCCGCTTCATCGATCCAGTTGTCGAAATAAGTGGCCCGACGTCTTTTCCCGCGAAGATCCCCGCCTCCTGACGGCTGCGACGGACCGATGCCCTGACTGTCGACCTGTTTTGGCGCCTGGCGTAGTCCTTTGTACGGCGAGACGATCAACGGGCCTTCCTGGTGACGCCATTGTTCTTTCAGTTAAGTATTTGTGGGTCGCTCCCAGTGTTGCTTTGTTGTTTGCATGGTTCCATAGCATTCGTGGTTCTTAGTTGTTGGGTTTTATTTGACGATTGCAATTGCCAAAAACCGAGGGTCTTGCATTTTTGCGAGGACATCGTAATCCGATAGCCCTTGAAGTTTGTATACTCGGTTAGTGTGCACGATGCCTGGCCGTAGTACTTTGTTTGGGTTTCTTAAATGTTGCAGCATGGATTCCCGGCTGGAGGATTCATGTCCGATACCTCCGGCTGGAACTCCGCTTTATGAGCTCTATAGTCGCCATGGCGTGGGTCCTATCGTATATAATGCATATTGGGTTTGTTACACTAAAAAGGATGGTGTCCTTAGTTGGCCACCTCATGGTAGTTTCGAGACTGCCATTTTAGATAACTTGGAAGCTAAATTATTTAAAAAGAAAGCTAGGCCGGCCATGTTTGATTCCTTCCGGTTATGGCGGAAAGAGGCCAAACAGAAAGAAATCAAACAGAATAAGAAAAATAAACGAGAAGGTGTTATTACGGTGATGCGCAATGCAGAACAGTATCAGTTAGATAAAGATGAGAAAGAGCAGGAAGTTAGTGCTCGGCTTCACCACATGGCAGTGGACAAATGTTATCCGGCGCTACCTTCTACGACCGATAAGGCAGGAGAAGAATCGGTGGAAGATTCGCTTTTGTCTTATCTGATGAAATCGCCACCTCCCTATGCTCCTGATGTTATGGGTCCCGTTCGTCCACCTCTTCCTCAACCCGCTGATTTGGCGGCTGCTGGTCAGCCCGCCGTTCCTCCCGTACTCCCGAATCCCCTTGGGCCACAGATCGCACATCCTCTTGTCCCGGCTTCTCTCCCTACTGCGCCTTTCCAAGTTCCTCCTCAGCCTGTCGTTCCCGCTACTCCTGCTGCTGCGTCTACTTCTACCGTTTCCACCCCTATGGCTGCTACGCCTGCATCTTCGTCTTCTTCTCCTTCTGTTCGTAGTCGTCTCTTGACTGCTGTTGCTTCTCTTTATTCTCCGCTCTTTGGGCCGATACTTGGCTCGACTCTTTCAGATGTTGCTCAAAGACGCAGCCAGCTTCCTGATGGTAGGGAACGTGAATCGTTGGTGAAAACTGCACGTAGGTGGATTCGTAACCCTGTTAAATACACCCCACGTGTAGTGTTCGAAACGTTTTCTCAGTTTAATGTGCCCACGCAGCGATTCGTGTTCGAAGAATTGTGTAAGTCATTGAAAGAGGAGTGGGACGATGATATAGCTGATGATATACCACCTGAGGTTTCCGAGCTACAGCTTCGGTTTGCCACGGGTGTCATTGTAGGTGACAAAGTTCGAGAGGCTCTGGAACGCTTGTTATCCTTTCGATGTACGGTGCAACCACGTGCACTGTTTAAAGACGCGACCGCGGAATGGATGGCACAACCTGGTCAATATCCTATGCGGGAAGTTCCCCCGGTATGGATGCCAGGTGACGCTGCTGCTAACCCTCCTGTCCCAGGCCATTTCCAGGGAGTGTGGATACACCTCCCTTGGAAGCGATCGGAAGTTTTGCAAGTGAAACAGTCCCTACCTGATCCCCGTAAGAATCCTGCAGGGTATTATAAAGAACTGTCCCAATTGGTGGATGCTACTGTTATGAACCTAGCCGATATTGATATGTTGTTTGGCAATGTGGTGCCTCAGCCGATTTGGGCGAAAATTCGGCACGAGAATCACGTAGCCGAGCTAGGCGGTGACTGGGCTGCCCTTACAGCGGCAGATGCCCGGCAGGTCGGTGGGGCTAAACCCGAACAGATTATTGTGGCTTTGCCCCAGCGGATAATTACCCTCATGAAAACGCTTATGCCTGCGATGCGCGTAAATTGGGACAAATTATCGGCGTGCAGGCAAAAGAGAGATGAAAGTGTTTCCGATTTCTTTACGAGGTTTGAGGAAGCGTTCATTGACCATAGCGGTCAGGACATGGGTTCCGAGGGTGGTCAGCGGCTGTTCGTTGATAAGTTTGTATCGAATTTGTTGCCCGACCTTAGCAACAAGTTGAAGAATTCTGAGAGTGCGTGGGCTGTCTCTACCACTGCCCAAATATTGGCTACGGCCCAATATTACGAAAATAGAGAAAAAGAGGAAAGTGAGCGTGCAGAAAAGAAAACTAAGGATCTCAAAACTAAGGTCTTGTTGCAGCAAGCCTATCCATCGCGTTCGAATTTCAGTGATACACAGCAGCCAAACAGATCGCAATCACAGTTCTCTAGACCGCAGCCGCGCAATGCTTCGCCTGCGCCTCGCTTTGTGCTGGGATATAATCAGTGCGCGTATTGTCGTGGGGAAGGCCATCTGAAGTTTGATTGTCCGGTTCTCCGTGACAGGGCCAATGGCGTATCGGCTCGGGGAGGACGTAGCGGTCCTCAACAGGTCTCTCGTGGTAGAGGTCGCGGAGTTACCCAGAATCAGGCCGAACGCTTTGCGACGTCTTCGGACTCGCAAAATTGTTTCGATAGGCGCGAACAATCGTCCGGTCGGTCTACACAGTATCATGTGGATGATTGCTATGTTGAGTGTGATGTTGATGCGGACGGTATCTATTAGGACAGCCATAGACAAAGGAAGGGAGAAGTATCAGTTCCGGTTGATCAGAGAGGGCCATATGTTGCAGTAGCCACTATGGGCGTTGTTGAGCCTTTTCTGTTGGACACTGGTGCAGCGAAAAGTTCCATCATGCATTCAAAACTCCCTGGCGCGCCTTTGTCTGGCTTTACGAATGTTTCTGTTGGATTTTCTGGCGCCCCCGTTAGCAATCCAGTTTCTAGCCCTTTGCCCCTTACAATTGGGTCTCATGAGCTGGAAGCTCCTTTGATTTTGACTACTGGTTGTGGTGAGAATCTTTTGGGTTTAGATTTGTTGAAAAGGTTACATGCGACTTTGTACTGTTCTCCTACGGGTGTGGAGCTTACGTTGGGTAAGAGCGTGATTTCCCCTATGTATTTATCGATCGACAAGCTCCCATCGGAATTGAGATCTCTTCCAGACTCTTTGTGGGCGACAGGTCCCAATGACGTGGGCCTGTTGGATATACCACCTTATGTTGTCCAACTTAAAGTTGGTGCGCGTTTGCCACGTATACCTCAGTATCGTATTTCCCTGGATGGTGAAAGGGCACTATTAGCGATCATTTACGATCTGATCGGCAAAGATGTTATGGAGGAGACACGAGGTAATGTGTGCAATAGTCCCGTGTTGCCTATTCTGAAACGAACGGATCCCTCCAAGCCTCCCGTGTATCGTCTAGTTATCGACTTACGGGAGGTAAATAAAGTAGTTGTTCCGCAATTTCCTGTGGTGCCAGACATTACAGCTTTACTGACTCTGATTCCAGCCACTGCCTCATGGTTCTCGGTCATCGATCTGAAGAATGCGTTCTTTAGCATTCCAATTGCTGAGGAAAGCAGAGATTTGTTTGGTTTCTCATTAGGTGGTCGTAGCTTCAGATTCAAACGCGCTCCACAGGGCTACTGTGAGAGTCCATCAATCTACAGTCAAGCTCTTAAGAGTCAGCTTGATGCGTTTGTGTTACCGGCTGGTGCAGCCTTGATTCAGTACGTTGATGATCTGTTAGTTGCTGCTGACACTGAACAGCTCTGTAGAGCCACTACAGTGTCTTTGTTACAGCATCTCTGTGCTTTACATCATAAAGTGTCACCTTCCAAACTACAATATTGTTGTCAAGAAGTTACCTATCTCGGTCACTTATTGTCAAAGGCGGGAAGAAGGTTGACCCCTGAACGAATTGCAGCAATTGCTCGAATGCCTGTGCCAGCAACTCAGAGAGATGTGCGTGCCTTTTTAGGTATCACGTCATACTGCAGACAGTGGATCCCGAATTTTTCACTGTTAGCGAAGCCATTGGTAGCTCTCACGTGCAAGGACGTTTCAACTCCTTTGCCTTGGACGGAGGAATGTCAGAAAAGTTTTTCTGAACTACGTGATGCGCTGTGTTCGGCTCCTGTGTTAGGTACTCCGGATTACAGTAAGCCTTTCACATTATACGTCCATGAGAGGGACGGTTGCGCGTTGAGTGTCTTAACGCAACAATTTGGTGATAAGCAGCGTCCGTGTGCATATTTTTCCTCGACCTTAGACCCGGTGGCTAGAGCGTTGCCAAGTTGCTTGAGGGCGACAGCGGCAGCTGCGGCGTCTATTCGGCAGTCCGCAGGTCTGGTCATGGACAATATGCTCATAGTAATGGTTCCGCATGCAGTTGATACTCTCTTGAATCGGACAAAGACTCAACATCTGACGAGTGCAAGGTTGTCTGGGTACGAGCTGACCCTTTTGGCAAGTCACGTACAGATCAAGCGTTGTAATGTACTGAATCCGGCGACATTGTTGCCGATTAATATGGAATCAGATGATGTGCTACCACATGATTGTTATTTACGGACTGAGGAAGAAACAAAAGGTCGTGTGGACCTGAAAAACACTCCTTTGTCAGATCCCGATGGTACTTTGTATGTGGATGGCTCTTGCTTCAAATTGCCGAATGGCGATGTGACGACTGCGTATGCTGTAGTGACGTTGAGTACGGTTGTGGAAACTGCGAGATTGAACCAGAATTCCGCGCAAGCGGCAGAGTTAATTGCATTGACAAGAGCGTGTGTTCTGTCGAAGGGAAAGCGAGTGAATGTGTTTACCGACAGTCAGTATGCGTTTGGTGTTGCGCATAACTTTGGAAGATTGTGGAGAGAAAGAGGATTTATGACATCGCATGGTACAAAGATCCAGCACGGGCATCTCGTGAATGATCTTTTGGATGCACTTACGTTGCCTAAACAAGTGGCGATCGTCAAATGTAGTGCACATCGGAAAGTGACGGATGATGTTGGTCGTGGTAATGCATTTGCGGATGAGATTGCTAAGGAAACGGCTAAGAATCTTGCGACTCGAATGTATGTCACGAGTTCAGTAAGGTGGCCGGCGGAGACTGGTATGTGTGAAAATACCGTTGAAAGCGTGAAAGCAATTCAGAACGAAGCTACGGAAGCTGAAAAGACCAAGTGGAAAGAAAGTACAGGGAAATTGGATATGCATGGATGTTGGGTTGACCTGACGGAATGTCAGAGGTGGATGTTACCGGATGCGTATGTATTAGCTGTTGTGACGATGGCTCATGGGTTGTCACATATTAGTGCGAAAGGAATATGTAAGTTCTTGTCTCCTGTATGGAGGAATGATGGTATCGCTAAGTGTGCCGAAAGAGTGGTTAAGAATTGTATGGTGTGTTTGATGCATAATCCCGGAAAAGGCACCCCCACTCCACCTGGTCATTTCGCTCCTCCTGTTTGTCCCTTTGAGGTTATCCAGTTGGACTTTATCCATATGGAGAGATGCAATAATCTGAAGTATGTTTTGGTTGTGGTTTGCGCGTTCTCCAGATGGATTGAGGCCTATCCTCTTAAGGATAATACTGCCCTGTCCACAGCAAAAATCCTGCTGAAGGAATACTTTCCTCGGTACGGAATGCCCCGGATTGTGTGGTCGGATAATGGAAGTGAGTTTGTGGGAAGTGTAATGCAGAGTGTGTGTAAAGGCCTTGGAATACGACAGAAATTCCACAGTGCTAATCATCCTCAGGCAGCGGGTTTGGTTGAAGGGTACAATGGTACCCTGAAGCTGAAACTCGCTAAGATTCAAGCTACGACTGGTCTGTCATGGCCTGATGCCTTGCCTCTGGCTCTCCTATCGACCAGAGCAACTGTACACTCTCGAGTAGGGCTCAGCCCATATGAGATTGTGTTCGGTCGTCCTGCGAATATTTGGGGAGTCCCGAGACCTAGGGCTTTTGATAGTCTTGAATATCCAATGTTGATCGATTACTTGCATGATTTGACCACTAAACTACGGTTAATTCACCAACAGGTCTTTGAAGCTCTACCAGCGCAGACAGAGGGTCCTGGACACCAGCTTCGGCCAGGAGATTGGGTGGTTACCCGAAACTTTGGTCGAAAGCGTAATTTGGAGCCAAGATTCGTCGGACCCCACCAAGTCTTGTTGACGACGAGGACAGCGGTTCGACTGGCGGGCCGGAAAAATTGGGTTCATGCCAGCCACACAAAGAAGGTACCGATCCCCTTACCAACCGACGGTTGGGTGAGAACTGGGATTTCGGCCGCAGAAACTGAGACTCCTTTGCGCTTTGTGCCATTTAGCGACGCTCACCCTGTGGAGGAGGATTCGTCATTGTCAGATCCACAGGTGGAGTCATTAGTAGCAGAGAACCCAAGGTCCGACTCGTCATCTGTTTCATTGAACACTGTTGCGCCATCTGAACAATTGTTCGTAGAGCAAACTCGACCTGGAAGAAGTCGATACTTTCTTCGTTCAAGGACTAATAAAAATTGACAGTATAGTGGTCTTTAACGTTACGAATATTATGAACAATTACATCCTTTCTTTCTGAGTTTTTTTGTGCTTTCCACTGCTAGGAGACTTGTAATAAATCGAGGAAACCCCGCCATCCGGGTCACCGTAGGGCCGTGCGGGTACTTCTTTCTGTTTAGCAGGTTTCTGACGTTAGGTTGGTTACTTTTGTCGATCTCTGGGAACTCCTGGGGATTGATAATCGCTACTCAGAACGAAGTGCGTCAAGTACGTCACGGACGGTTTGTAGAGGATGGCATTCTCTAAGCTAGTGGACGAAGAAAGGGTGTCAGCGCAGAGATCAGAGTTATGGAGGGTTGTACAAACAAAATGTTTTTTGTTTCAGGTGTTTCTATTGTTCCTAACTGTATCTATGTTATTGGTGGGTGGAGTGTATTTCGGAGTATCACAATTCTTTCCTTCTGTTTCACCTACTTTTTCTCCTGACTCAAGTTCCCTCACCACTGTCTCCCCACATTCCTTTCATCCTTTGCCTCAACATGAGCAGGTTAGACGTGCGGAATTCATGAATAATTCCTTTGTTCAACTCCTACATCAGCATCAGTTGGTGGTGAATACTACCAATTGCTGGGTATGTGGGTTAATGCCACACACTATGGATAGGGGTATTCCGTATTTGGTCCTTCCATACAGCTCCCAGGGTTCAGCTCGAGCATTCCAAACTATGTTTCGCAGTGCACTGGATTCCTACCCCAGTCGAGAGCCACGGTCTGTCAACTTTGGTCCTGGGCCGTACCACAAGCCTTTGGCGATAGCCATAGCAGATCTGGATAGAGATGTTATCGATGCATCACTCATTCCAGATGAAGAAGTGCAGGCCTATAAGGATCTGAGCGAGACTGAGTATAGTACGTCAGTGGGTGATAGACAACTTAAGAGCTCGTCTCCAATATGGATTGTACCGCACCTTGGAAATTTCTGCTTGCAAGGTTTGGGTCGAAATCCGAGAGCACAACTTGGGAACAGTGCTTGCACTGAAACGTATGTCCTACTGATGCTCTCCTCCCCTGTTTTTCTGACTGCTAAGGGCACCTATTTTGTGTGTTATGAACGCGCATATACATGGTTACCCCGCGATTTTTCGGGTACCTGTTATATTGCGAATCTTTTGCCTCCAACCTTCACAGTTGCTTCGGACTACCACAAAACTAGAGTCATGAGAGGCGTTATTAGCAAAGAGGATACTGCTGGTCAAGAAGCAGGAGACTTCTTTAAGGGTTTCTTGCCGTTTTGGGGACCTATGGTTAATAGTAGGAACCTGAGACAGTTGACCCGTGTGGTAGAGTCGACTGCTAATATTACTGCAAATGCCCTTGGTAATCTAACAGCTGAACTACAGGCGGATAGACTCATGACGCTGCAGAACCGTATAGTTCTAGACGTTGTTCTTGCAGATAGAGGGGGCGTGTGTAAAATTATCCATTCGAGTTGTTGCATTTTTATTCCTGACAATGCTCCAACTGTTTATCAAGCCATCTCAAAGTTGCACAAGATTTCCGAGTCCATACACGTGGACGAAGGTAATTGGACGCTCCTAGGATGGTTTTGGGGCTTGATGTCAACCTGGGGTTGGAAGATTCTAATGATCGTGGGGGCTGTTGTAGCGTTTCTGTTCACGTGTTGTCTTTGTGTGCAGTGTGGTCCTGCCTTATGTGGCCTATGTGCTACGACGTGTATAAGGCGGCCATCTGTTACCAAGGAGACATTGATGAATAGAATGATGTTCCAGCAGCATCTGAACGATCTGATGAATATTGATATAGATTCCGATCTTGACTAGTGCTTGCCTACATGAGGGCAAAAGGAGCGTCTGAGGTTCCGTGTGAGACGGGACGGCACTTTTTGAGTGGTGACGAATATGGATGAGTTTGGTATCTATGAACCGCAAATGACGAGTATAGTGGGTGTACGAAGTTTCGCTATGCAGCCACGTATGGTTCGCCTCATTTTTGGGTTCGTTCATCCGAACCCTCGGGTTCCATTTTAGATACAGCGTCCATTTTGTTTCTTGCCCTCAGGTAGCCAGCGAACGGGCTTTTTGTCCGCTTCGTGACCCGGGAACTTTCAAGCTAGTACGAAGGACACGTGTTTCTTTGAGGTAACTTTTACGATGAGGGGAATGACACGAGTGAGGCAGATGGCCCCGCTCAAGGCCCATCTTGCCGCTCCGGTCTATTGTTTTAGCCACGCATACATTAGACACGAGGTCTTTGACCCCTCTATCGAGTTTCCTTTATTGCCCCCAACACTCTTTTCTAACCTGTTGTGCATCCTTGTCCTTTCCTTACATCTGTTTTCCGTCCTTCCTCTTAATGCGTTTATGGTTAGGATGGAATGTGTTTATCGCGGAGGGGATATGTTTTTACAGTTGGGAACCGGCAAGACTGTTGTAATTATGTTCCGGCCTCCTGAAACATGAACGCGACCCTTTTGAAGTTTATTGTGGGAACCGAGTTGTAACCTTTGTTCGCCATACTGTGCTATGGCAAAAATGTGTATAAAAGGAGCGACCCACTTCTACGAATTTGAAGCAGTCTCCGAGAACCTACACGTTGTGTACTTCTTGTGACCTCTGTATCCCTGCAGTAAATAAACGCTGATCTCTGACGTCGCTGGAAGTGTCCCGTGTCTCTGTGTTTGGTACGCCAGAACAGGTAACCCACGAAGGTTTCAGGTGTTGTCCCCTGGCACCGCTGGGTCTTAAGAATAACCCAGTCCTTCAACAGGGAAAACAGGTAGTTTGACCTTCCTCGATATATTTACCTATTATATAGCGTTTTAGCTCCAGATATTGACAGACTGGAGCACAATGGTATCTGAAAAGGTTTGGGTCCATATTGACAGGGTCCTGATGGGCCCCTCTTTGTAGGACCTTGCATGGAAACTGAAGACATACTTAAACCACCAACGGGGCCTTACAATATGTGGTGAAGGTAATAAGAAACTCAGCATGACATGTACCGCTCTCCATATATCGCTATACATTTTAATCTTGCCTTTACACCTCCACTCTTTCTTGAACCATTTCACACCTTGCCAAGAGGTGACTGCCTGATGATGAAGGATATGTATGACAAAAACACCACTAGATCCTTCAGTGGCAGTAAGTGAGAATTAAAACTAAACAAATCTGATAGAACACACAATGCACAATTGCGACACAGGGTCGCACATCCAGATTTTAAAGAGGCGGACACAAGCAAACTATCACTGATAGAGCACTTTGTTAAATTGACCTCTGGTAGGAGAGGTGTCAAATATACTCTATATCAACTACTTCTCAATGAGGCACTACCACCCATTCCCCCATACATGGAGAGATGGGAAACACAGTCAAAGAGCCTCAGTGAACTCATGTATGCTGTGACCTGAATAATTATTCCTATAGGGTCCTAGCACATGAGGTCTACAAGCTGTTTTGAGGCTGGTACATGCACCAGCTAAACTGCATAAATACTATCTCTCAGTCAGTCCACTATGCTGGATGGGATTTAACTTTTGAGTAGTCTGTCTCACACTCTTTAAGGATATTCTCTCACTGAATGTTTTTATTCTGTACTCTTTGGGTTAGGGCTAATTGACTTGCAATATCAGTCGAGAGGACACAAACTGATTACCTGGAATTGTCAGGGAGCTGCGAAAACGACCCTTTTGAGTTTCTGGAAAAAAGGAGTCTCCAGATATTATTCACTGGCACTCTCGACTGTAAAATTCTCGACTGTGCCACCTTATGACAACGGAGAAACAAACCTGGGGCCCTGTTAGAGATAGGGCGCACTTTTCCTGTTTTCACCACGGGACACCTTCAAGCAAGTGCGCCAGATGCAAACAGGGAAGGTGCACCCTATTAGGAAGAAAATGCTGCCCACAGGGCAGCCAAAACTCAGGCTACCCCAGGGTACCACATTCAAAAGAAATGTTTAAAAGCTGTTTAAAAACCGCTCCATGTTTCTCTGTGCAGGCATCAACCCACCAGCACTACCAAGAGGTGAATGACTGCACTCCACCCTCTTGCAACGAGATGTTTGAGGGGGTCCATGGTAGCCCCTTTCTCCCCCTCTGGAGGGCTGCCTTTAGGAGGCACACTGAAAGTGCACCACCTATTTGTGGCACACTTTCCGTGCACCTCCTAAAGGCATGTTTGCCTCTATGCCCACTCCGGTAGTACGGTGCAGCTGCTGGGTCAAAGGGGTTCCCTCATGTCCATGGGGGCATGATACCTAGGGCACTTCTGTAATATGGGCCCGGATTTATGATGGACAGCACTATGGACTTAGGACACACTGGGAACCCTTACTGAACTACTTAAAGAAGAGTCCGAGTTTGTTGGCATACATGCCTTGCCTTAAAGTACTACACCTATTTATTGTATGACACTTACTACTAGAGCCTTATGTGCGATGGGCAGGTTCTGTTAATGATTTTCCTTTACTAGAAGTGACATCTGCAATAGTGCTGTACTGTACCAACTTACTCCTTTAGCATTGTCAGTATTGTTCGGTGTGAAAAATTATGCTTATTTAGGAGGATGGGGAACGGGTTTGGAGTTGGGGAGTTCTTTCCTTCATTTTTTCCTCTTCATTTTCATCATTAATGTTAAAGTTTTGTTAAATCAAAAATTGCATTGTAGTATGCCGACATGTGATGAAAAATGTATTTGAATGATAAATAGGATAAACAGTGGAATTGTATAAATTATTGATAATTCAAAAAGACTGATTGGGAAAAAAGTTGGGGTGGGTGGTAAGCTCCGCTCCGCTGGCGCACATTGTGATTCCTTAAATGCAATTCTGGAAGCACCCCAGTTGCGCAAATTTGCCTTAAGAAATTGCAAATTACTACCAACTTTAAGTTGGTGGTAATTTGCGATTTCGTAGAAAAATGCACCTTTTTGCCATGTGGCGCACATAAATGCCCTTAGGGCATGTATGTGCGCCACATGTGCATATTTCAGGGGTGCAACAGGGTGTCCTTTTGACACCCTTGCACGCTTGAAATTGCATTCAGAATTTGCGAGTACCTAATGGGTACTCGCAAATTGCGAATAGTCTTCCCATTCCCTCTAGGCCCATAGGAATGAATGGGAAGGTATTTCTTAATTGCGAATCGCAATTTGTGATTCACAATTAATGAATACCTAGGAATCGCAATTAATATTGCAAAACCTACATACATTTCATTTTGCGAGTCCTTAATATTGATTCGCTAAAATTCGCTATTAAGGACTCGCAAAACGGTTTTTTAATACATATGCCCCATAAAGTCTTAGTTCTATGTCTAGTGACATGCTCCAATAAAACTACTTCCCTGGTCTATGCTTGCCCTATTTCATTTCCAGTAGTGATGGTTCGGTTCTTCATGTATTAATATATTTTGTGTCCCGTGCTTGTAATGAGACACGGAGACGAGCTGGAGTTTTTACGTCTTTATTCTTCCTTCAATTACAGTGCACTGGCACCCCTGTGCCTCGCCCCTCCCTTCCACTTCCTGACATGCCTGACTCGGAAGTTGCGGACGGAGTCAGGCATGGCAACAAGACATCTCCCCCTTTTTTTGATTTGTCAATTACCCCATGTTATTTCTTACAGTTCTTCAATGAGTCGAACTGGTCTCCGGATGACTCTCTGTGGTCGGCAAGAGAGACGCCTCTCTCTCACTTCGTTCATGTCAGTTCCGTGTCCCAGCCAGCTTCGTCTTCTCGAGCGTATGTTGCTGGATTGCACTTCTTGAATTGCGACACGTTTCTCGTGGTACTCTTGGTTCCTGAGGCGGCTGTGATCATAGTCCCCTTTTTCTTCATTACTCTGAGCGGGTGGGCATGAAAGCGACTGTCAACTTTGGTTTTCCGCTCTTGTCTCACCAGTACCCAGTCTCCTTCTCGGATGTCAGACACCTTAGTATGGCGACGGTTATCAGCATATTCCTTCATTTTTGCTTTCTTGGTCTTTTCAAGATTCACCATTGTCTCGTGATCCGAGAGTTGGGAGTTTGGACTGTGTGACGGCGTCTGAGGTTGGTATCCTAGTGTGTGGGGTTCTTCCAAGCATCAGGGTTGCAGGACACCTATTAGTAGTGCTGTGTGGTCCTATAGGCTCGCAATACTTAGTTGAGTGCTGGTTGAATCTCACGTTGGGTCCGTTTTCTTTAGGGTGGCCATGAAGTGCTCAACCATACCATTGGCTTGGGGCCACAAGGGAGCAATTTTCCGGTGTTTGAAATTCAAGTGGTTTGCAAATTCTGTGAATTCATGCCCATTGAAGAGTGGCCCACTATCTGTCTTCACCACCTTAGAAATTCCCCATGCTGCGAATGCTTCATCGATGATAGGTATGAAGGCAGATGCTTTGGTGGATGAAATCTGGTGTGCGATAGGGAATCGGGAGTATTCATCCATGATGACAATGATATATTTTCCGGATTTCAGCGGGCCAAAGAAGTCGACAGCTACTTGCTGCCATACACTGTCTGGAAGTTCAGACATCCGCAGTGGGGCATGCGGTTCATCTCACCCTACTAGTTGACATTGTGGGCAATCTTGAAGTGTGGCTTCTACCATCTGGTCAAGGGACGGAAACCAGACTCTCTCTAGCAGTGCTTTCTTCGTGGCCACTACACCTCTGTGACCTTCGTGTGCTAGATTGACAGTCCCTAGTCTTAGTTGGTGAAGGATAACGATCCTTCTATCTCTCAACAGTAATCCGTCTGCACTGATCGTGAGATCATCTTTGACGTGTCTGAAAGATGAGAGTTCTTGCGCATTAATAACGGCAGTGGTGCGTGGATCATCCAGATGTCTCCAGGAATCTGTGCAGATGCGTTGCATGACGTCTTGAAGTGTGGCGTCTTTGGCAGTGGCCTCTATGATGGCTTCCAATGGGACGGCAGGTGAACGCACTTGATCAATGACAAAGTGAAGGTATTCCTCAGCTAGCGAGTCACGTGTCTGCGTCAGTGCTTGGGGATGGCATGATATGTAGTCTGCCGGGTTCTCTGCCTTTCACGGTTTGTGAATGATGGTGTACATGTAGTCTTGCAGGCGGATTCCCCACCTCTCGATTCGTGGAGGCATCTTTGCACAAGGGTTGCCGAATATGGTGATTAGGGCCTGATGGTTGGTGATGAGCGTGGTGTTTCCCATAAACGAAGAGATGGAAATGCTCTCATGCCCACACAACCGTCAGGCTTTCCTTTTCAGGTTGTGAGTATGCTTTTTCCGTGTTGGTGAGGCTGCGGCTGGCGTATGCCACAACGTGACGCTGATCTCCTTTGTCATCATACTGAGCTAAAATGGCACCAAGTCCGACGGGGCTATCGACTGTAATCTCGGTTTTTCATCCAGGGTTGAAGTACGCCAGGTGGACAGCAGAACTCACAACCTTTTTGATCTTGTAGAAAGCATGTTTGCATGCATTGGACTAGTGGAAACTTTGGCTTTGTCTTGTGAGTTCTCTCAGTGGGCAGCTGATGGTCGCATAGTCCATGATGTATTGGGCACAATAGCTGGCCATGTCCAAGAAGGATCGAATGTCGCTGACATCATGGGGTTGTGGAGTGTCAGCCAAGGCGGAGACCTTTTCAGGATTGGGTCTCATGCTGTCTTCGGAGAAAATGTGGCCGCAGAACTTGAGAGTCGACTTGTGGAATTCAAATTTGTGTCGGTTGAGTTTGAGGTTGGCATTGAGAAGAGCATGGCACATGCGATCCAGGGCTTTGTCATGATCCTCGCGTGTTGTGCCAAATACAAGGACATCGTCGCTGTAGTTGAATGAGTTTGGGATGTGATGGATTACTCGCCGGACTGCCTCTTGAAAAATCTCTGCCGCTGAAGCGATACCAAAATTGAGGCGCTTGTATCTGAAAAGCCCTTGGTGTGTGGTAAACGTGGTGATGTATCTGGATTTTTCATGGAGTTCGAGCTGATGATATCCTTTATTGAGATCCAATTTCGAGAAGACTGTCGCTCCATTCAGATGAGTGATCATGTCTAGGGGTGTGCGGAATTTGCATAGTCGCGCTAAGCGAAGCTCCGCGAAACGGTAAAAAATCTCCGCGAGCACGCAAAAGTGCCGCGAGCACACAGAATTGCTTGTTCTGCCCGTTCTTGATGCTTTTTTCTGTTTGCGAACGCTGTTTCCGTGCTCGGGGAGAAATATCTCGCGAACATGCATTTTGAAAGCGCAAACAAGCAAAAAATTCCGCGAAGCCGCAGATCACGGAATTTTGGGCAATTCCGTGTTCTCCGTGGAGCGCGAAATTACCCAAATTCCGCAAATTCCACGAGCGGAACGGAATTTACTGCCCAGGTCTAATCATGTCACTGATGTGAGGTCCTGGATGTCTCTCTCGTTCGATGGCTGTGTTTGGGGCTCGCATGTCCACACACAAATAGACTTTGTTTTCTTGTCCTCGTTTGGGTACATCTACTACTGGAGACACCCAGGGAGTAGGTCCGGTTGACTTTTCTATGATGTCCGCTCTCAGCAAATCTTGGAGTTTGTCATCAGCTGCTTGTTGGAGATGAAATGGTCCTTTCCTGTGATGCTGAGCCACGGGCGTGACTTTTTAGTTGATGTGTAGCTTGACCTTGACATCGGCTAGTTTTCCTAGGCCCGAGAAAAGCTTCGGGAATTTGTTTATTATGTCGGGCAAGTCGCCAACTTTGAATAAAATCTTTACAAGCTTCAGACGTTCCGCTGTAGGTAGACAGAGAAGGCAGTCAGCAGCTTCAGGGCCTTCTACTACATGAATTTGAGCCTGAATTGTTCTGTTCTTGTAAGTTAATGATGTGGGAAATCGTCCTAAACATGGCAATGGTTCCTTGGACATCCATGTGCAGACGCGCACTGCGGCTGGTTCTAGTTTCGGCTTCGGACACATCTTCTCGTATTCAGTTGTGCAGATATAGTTGAGCGATGCTCCTGTGTCTAGAACGATTTTGGCAGAATGATTTCCCATTTGAATGTGTAGCTGGGGATATTTCTTTAGCCGGTCCGGGTCCGGCACCATACACACATATTCGTCACTGTCTTGTGATATGGGAGTGAGGCCGGACGATTCTCTTGATATTGATTGTCGGGATCGATATGAAGTTTGTGACTGGGTGCTGGATCTGGACGAGCTCGTTGAGCGGTCCCTTCTTCCTTGCACTGCCCTCACATGGTGACATGGTCCAGTACTACGCTTGTTCGGTGCTGCTTCTTTACAGCGAGTTTGACACATCGCTTCAAAGTGATTGTCCCTTCCGCATCGGTGACATTGTTGTCCCATGGCAGGGCAGGAGCCTGTGTGAGGGTAATCTAAACCACAGCGATAGCATTGTGGTGGTTGTTTGTGGGTGTTGCCGCTTCTGGTCCCACTGCGGGACGAGCTTGTGTATTTTCCAGGTCTCAGATGATCCGGCCGACGTCTCACTTCTGTTTGAGATTGTATTCGGAAAGCTTGTTCTCGTTTCTCTGTCTTGCTGGCTTCCATCTTTTTTGTGTGCTCCTCGGCTTGATCATTTATCCGTGTGAGTTCCTCGATGTCATTGAGCGAGTAATGTTTCTTTAACAGCCGACGTTGTAGTGACTCTGATTGGCACCCTTCGATGATTCGAAGACGAAGTGCATCTTCGGTGTTGAAATTATCAAATTCACAGTGTCGTGCTAGACGCTTTAGTCGAGAGATGAAGTCACTCATGGACTCGTCTCGTTCTTGAGACGCGAGGTTGAACATGTAGCGTTCATAGTCCAAGTTGCGCTTGTGGAGGAATTTTCTGTTTAAGGCTTCTCTCACGTCCGCATACGACCTGGCATTGGCTGGAGGTAATTCCTTGATGATTTGTCCGAAGTCTTTGCCCACCAGGTTCCGCAGCGCTATGAGTTGATGGTCATAGTTGCTGACCTGCAAGCCCTTCATGAAGTCTTCAAAATCTTCTAGCCAACTCTTCCACTTAGGACCCATGCTGTTTCCATAGGTCAGCAACAGAGGTTTGGGGGGGCACAGGAATGATACCCCCATTAATATGGGTCCCTGTGGCATGGCTTGAGCTGGACCTGGCAGTGCGTCTCGTGAAGAATCCAGCTGGGTGGTCATAATGGCGTTCTGTTAGCTTCACTGCGCTTTAAATATATTTTTTTCGCGGCTCAGGGGTGTTTTTTGTTCTTCGCCTGACTTCAAAATGGCCACCAAGCTGGGGGCAATGCTTTTCCTATGGGTCGTGCCTGACCTCAAGATGACCGCCGAATGCAACCTCTCTGCATGCCGATTTTTAATAAGAAATCGATATTCTTATCCCAAATTGGATGTTGTTCATGCAGGTGGGGTTCTGGAGGTTTGTTCCACAGAGTGCTCTTCTCTTGAGCAAGAGTGTGAGCCAGATCACTGCGAGCGCTCACTCTGATGTGTTGATTTTATTGTGGTGGCTGCAAACATCTCTCGGGCAGCGTTTCCTTTCTTATTTGGGTTGGGGTATTTCTGATCTCACCCTCGTTGCCAGGTTTCGTGTCCTGCGCTTGTAATGAGACACAGACACGAGCTGGAGTTTTTACGTCTGTATTCTTCCTATGATTACAGTGCACTGGCGCCCCCGCACCTCGCCCCTCCCTTCCACTTCCTGCCATGCTTGACTCGGAAGTTGCGGACGGAGTCAGGCATGGCGACACAACATCATATATTTGTTTTAAATTACCTTATTGGGTCCTTGCCATTTTTGCAGTGCAAGCAGTTTGATGGCATTTGGCTCCATAGCATGAGCTAGGTTCAAATGCAGAGCTAGGGCAGGGAGTGTTTTTTGTGCACAGTGCAGGCTGAATGTTGCCTTTGTTATTTTAGCCATCCTACAGTTCAGGCGGCTTTGTTCCCACTCTGTAGAGTGCTCCCCATTCTCAAGCAGAGCTGGGGAAGGAAGCATTTCTAGCACTCAGAGCAGGCTGTGTGTTGTCCTTTCTAGTTGAGCTTTCCTGCAGAGCAGGGGGCTTTATACAGCTTCGCTTCATAGCTCCACATGCAGAGGTGAGGCGGGTAGCATTTCCCACACACGGAGCAAACAATGGATACCACAGCCACATTGCTCACAGATTTGCATCAAACCTGCTCTGGAGTCAGCCTCCATGACCAGCCAGTCATTGGCCTCTTAGTTGAGGCCGATAACCAGTGTGTCAAGTCTTGTTTTCTTTTCAAGAGCACGTATGCTGACTGGGTCTCGCTCCATGGTGAATGGTCTATGAGGAAATTAAAATATATTCACAGGCTTGCATGTGTGTCTAAAAAGAGGACCGGGTTAGAACAGGGTGAGTTAAATGTGAGGCAGGTGGCTCAAAGAGGCTGTCAGAGCTGAGGCTTGGGAAGAGTCAGTCTTAAATTAGATCTGTGCTTCTGGAAGCCTAATAGGGCTGAGGCAAGTTCTGTCAGATGGTACTTAGTCAAGCTCATCTCACATTTGCTGACTTTTCTCAGCCCTGATGATCTTTTTGATGTTTTAGGCAGTTGCATGATTAGACAATTACTTCCTAGCAATCTCTCTTGCAGCACTAACTCGTGGGCTGAAGAGGCATGGTGAGGGGAAAGGCTGGAGAAGTGCACTCAATCAGAAAAATAGAATGAGGGACACCCTCTGTCTGCCTTCCACCACTAAATGATTTATGTTGTATTAAATAAAATGTTCTTTAAAACACTGTTTACTGCCAAGTCGGCTTCAGTGCGCTACAGGAGGATATAAAATACACAGCAAATGGGCACCCAGCACAATGGTGGCGTCCAGCTAAGTGATCCCTTGCTGCTAAACTATTGTTGCTACGTAGTGATTATAAAGAGCAAGTAACGAAGTGCACAAAGTGAAAGCAGGAGACCATCAGGGGCTCATAGTACCCGCACAGCTTGCAGCACTACCCCCTGACATGATGTCAGATCTGAGTTTTTAGTCAGACTGGAATGATGACTAAGGGGCAGAGAGAGTGAGGAGCCAGGATAGGGGCAGACACCAGTGCTGAAACAGAAGTGTGAGGAGGGGGTGAAATACCGATGACAGACAAACGGGGAATGAGAATGTCTAATGACTAAGAAAGAACTATGAAGGCTTTTATATTGAGGCCAGTAAAAGAGTGTGAAAAATCTACAAAAAACGTTGGTTTCCCACCTTAAGACATAAATGTAAAATGTCAAGTATGTTAAATCATTTAAAAAGTATTTTTAAAGAGGTATAAATTAGGGGTGGGCGGAATTTGCGTAATCGCGTTACGCAAATCTCCGCGAAACGGTAAAAAATCTCCGCGAACACGCAGAAATTCCGCGAACACGCAGAATTGCTTGTTCGCGATAAATTTTTCCTGTTCGCGATCGCTGTTTGCATGCTCGGGGTGAAATATCTCGCGAACACGCATATTGAGAACGCGAACAAGCAAAAAATTTCGCGAAGTCGCGGAACGCAGATTTTTGGGCAATTTCGCGTTCTCCGCGGAACGCGAAATTACCCAAATTCCGCAAATTCCGCGAACGGAACGGAATTTACCGCCCAGGCCTAGTATAAATTAGGGGTGGGAGGAACTCCGCGTAATCTCACAGAGTGTTTATGTAACTCAGAGGAATCACATGGAGTAACCCGTAAGTTCTGCCCACCCCTAGTAAAAAGTTAGACTATATCTTCCTGATCCTCTGTCAGTGTTTACCCTAATGAGGTCTGAAAAATGCTCTAAGAGCAGAAATAATGGCTTAAATCATTTGGCAGGAAAAACAGGGTGTGAGGTATGTTGACTCCTCTCAGCTCAGGAAGGGCAGCTGGTGAGGGTACAAGAATATCATTAACTTAAAAGGGACCAGGTTGAGACCTTTGCTTTTGCTTTTACACAGTTAAGTGTAAAAGGAGACCTGACATATAGAAATATTTGTTTACTGGGCCAACTGCGGTCCAGGTCACTGGCAGTGGGAGCTAATCCCAGAGTCAGAGGTGTAGTTGAGGAGGACAGAAATGCTTGTTTACCTAAATACACCCCTGACTGGGACACTAGCACCGTCCAAGGGCAGAAAGGTGCTACCATGATGTTTTTTACTCACTCTGGGCTGTATTACTGTATGGTAAACATGATGTGCTGTCAAAAGTTATCAATGGAGTGTCCAGAAGTCACACTGTCCACTGGCTACTGAATCCCACATAAGTGGCACCTCGCCAACAGCTTATCAGAGTCAGAACACAGCTGGACCTGCAAAGAACAGAAGAGGACTGGACATACTGTCTGTGACTTTTGTGGAGACCTAATGGCCTGGACCTGTTTCCACTTGTTCCCAGGATTGAGAAGTGGATTGAGAAGTAGACAAGTTGGATGACTTCCTTTGAGGCTCCGGGGACAAAGCACGCTGCAAGAGACTTTTTCCTCGATTAGCCAGCTGACGAGGAACCATTAAATGTATGTTTGTATGTATATTGAATTTTTATAGCAGAACCCAGGCCAAAAGGCAATGGAGTACTGTACATGTATAGCAAAGCAGTGGACTTGGACTGGACCCACCTGGTGACATTTGTTGTCCCTGAGGTTCAGAGAGTTTTATAAGTGACCAAGAGGATCTGCTCTAGAAAATCGAAAAGTTATGTCTTAGAAAATGTTTGGACTTTCACAGAAAATGTATCAAATCTTGAGACGTCTTTGTAAGAAACAACTTCTAGTTTGCTATGCTGGAGGATTCTAAGCTCCAAAGAAAGAGATTGAAAGGGCTTATTTAGAATATGGCAAACAGGATATTCTGCTGTAAATGTGATGGCATACCCTGTTCCCCAAACTCTTGGTTCACCTGCTCATGTAGGGATGGGTACACTATCAGCTTTTCCGTCATCTAATTTCCGTTAGAATATCGTGTGATGGGGATTTTTTTCTGTCAGTCACAAGGAAAAGCCTGGTGGTGAGAGATAAAAAGAACAACAACAACCCCCGCACCTTGGTATAAAAAGTCCAGTGTGTAGAGGTCTTAAATTTTATTTTTCAGAAATAAACTCCTGCTTTAATGAACAGCTTTCAAACCTGATGGCAATGTTTTTGTACCTTGAAGGGACTGGCATGACAGCTGTTCCATCATCGTACAGAGGTGACCACTGGGCTAGTGGTCATATCTAAATATGAAGGACAGATTAATGTTGGGTTGGTGGATTGAATGTCCTCCACTATCATGACTAATGCTACTCTGTTTGTCAAGCTCTATATCTGGCCATAGGTATGAAGGTAGAAATCTTGACTCGGCGAAGGCAAGAAAGGTATGTTGACAAAAGGACTTCGGCAGCAATGAAACTTAAACTTTCCCACTCTTGGCTTTTCCCATTAAAAACGACAGATCAACAGTACCTCTCTCAATGACTATCAGACTGAGCCTGCATTTTGCCAGTTAAAGCCTGCAGCTTTGCTCAATTGGGGCGTTTTGACTCCCATTTCAGTGACTAAGTAAGAAGGTAAAGTCTTTGACTGGGGCAACCCACTTGGAGTATCTGACCTCCACTCCATCTCAGTCAGCCTGAAACCGGACTAAGGATCCAAACCACCATAAACAGTGACTTCCTATTGGTTATTTACTATGTCTTGGCACTTTTTGCTGTACTATTTCAGAAATTCATATCTGTGAATATGTGAAATTGTTTGTTGAATTTGAATTGTGTTGTGTTTTGACATTTTAATTGTTATGGTACTGCTAAATAATTTAGACATTTTAAGCCATTTGCATACATGCCAAGAATGAATATAGAAAGCCAGTGGGAGTATTACAACATTTAACGATGTAAAAATCCCTCTCGTCTAAAATATCGATCACATTTGTGGCGAAACACCCTAAATTGCAGTTCACAATATTGTAGGTGATGATTGATTACTTTAACAAATTTCCGGCAGCCCTCAAGTTAGCAAGTTGCATTTAAAAAGAAATAGTAAGACTGCATGGATCGCCAGAAATCATCAATTAATACAGGCATCAGTTCATGTCGAAATTAAGGGAACACATTATTGAATTAGTTAGGTACTAAGAATTTTTAATCATAAAGTTGCCATCTGAAAACAGAGGGGCTTAATGAAAGACTTACAGCCTGATTTAGAGTTTTGCAGACAGTTACTTTGTCACAAAACTGAGGGATATCTCATCCAACCTATTATTATAATATAATGCACTTGTAATAAGGCAGGGGGGATATCTGTTAAATGTGTACCTGCCACACTATAAATCAAGCTCTTAAACAGGCCATTGAACAATATGTTTTATAATGGAACATCAAAATGACTTGGTTTTGTGGGTGCATTTGGCACAGTTTGCATACAGGAACTAATTACACAGTACATTAGGATTTTCACCTGTCTACTGCACTTATGGGTTCCATCCTAGGGTATCGCTTTCGTCTTTTGGAACAGTAGAATTTCCATCTGTTCAGAATCCACTCAGTTCATTGTTCAAGCTTCAGCAGTCTGCTATTAGAAATATAAGAAAGGTGGAGTCAGATGTAAAACAGTATTTAAAGAGGCATAGGTCTCTGTTGGGACCCAAAAGGTCCTAGCATGGTAAGAACCTGTCCCCTTGCCTTGAGTGTTCCAGCTGAAATTATGCCTGGATACCTGGTGGTGATTTCTTTTTGTCATGGGCGAACATGCACCATGCGTGTGCACCATGACATAGGGTCTGTATTACATATTGCGGTCTTGTTCAACCAGGAAGGATGCTCAAAGCTCAACCCTCATGATGGTGGATGGTTTTTGCCTTCACCAAGAATTAAGTAGCACAAGTGTGGTGATTGCAGCATACCGAGCAGTAATCAGTAAAAGTTAACAGGCCTTTTTTGTGTGACTAGAGTGGGGCTCACAGAATCACTCTTGTGAAGTTCTGCTGCTGTTTGCTTAACCCGCACTTGGCCTACATCAAGTTAGTATGTAGCACTGTGCAGTTTGTGTGTGTTATATGCATGTGCTGTGAATGGTACAATGAGTATGCCTGTGAATGGTACAACACATGGAAGATTCTAGGTTCCATTTTGGCAGAACCACGGCTGACTTAAGGAGCATGAATAGGTAGAAGAATACCCCAAGACAGATTTGTGGACTGCAGTTTTCCTCTGAGCTGGTTGGGGCTACACTTGAAGAAGCGGAAAGCTCTTCGGTACACTTCAAAGGGTGCTCTTTGAATCAGGGCACGGTCACTGGAAAGGGGTCTGGGCATATCTCAGGAAGGAGATGTGTGTGATAAGAGAATAATATAGAGTCGTGATGGGGGACCCTGGGGTAACCTTTTGATGCACATATCACTGTGGTGTTTAGCCAGGTCTCAACCTTTAGTCACTCCCATGGCCTATGTTATAGGGTTATCAGTCTTTTAGTTGCTCCCGCTGTGACAGACTGCTTTCTTGGAGAAGGACAAGGCAGAGATGTGGGAACTTAAAAAAGAAGCAGACCCCTGCCACAATCTTCAAAAACTCAGACCTTTGATGTCTGGAATTGGACAATAAGAAAGAGAGCACAAGGTTCCAAAAATTGTCAACTATCAGGCAGCGCATCTGGTTGTGAAGGGAAGAGAAGCTCTGCTAGATGTCTGCCTGTGACCAGAAGTGCCATGGATGCCCAGCCACAGCGTCGGCTGAACTTTGATTTCTACTGACCAACAGCAGCCGATGCCGCTCCCCATGGAGACTCAGGGTGCACCATACTCTCAGGATCAGTTGAAACTGATCGGGGGTTGGGAGGACCATGGGTAACTTGTTCTGCTAGATAGCGCTTCAGGTGCTGAAACTCTTTTGAATTTTGTCTGAATGGGACTCCTGAGACTCAGACTACTAATGGAGTCTAACCTAAAGGTCACCTAAAGTAAATGGGGAACATAGGATAGGAAAGTGAGACTCAGGGATCTGTCTATTGAACACTAGATCCCTTATCCCTAATTCCTTATGAACAAGTTCTTACCTTAATAGACTGATGGATCGTCTGCTCTAATGCATTGGACTTCACCTTTAAGCCCTACGCTGGATGCTATTACTTTTTTTTTTTCCTCCCTCGATGTTTTGATATGTGATTCTGTCTGTATCCCTATTTGACACATGTGCTGCAACTGTTACCTTCCTTTCCTCACATTTGTAAAGCACTCTGATATCCCTGGGATCATGTTCGCGCTATATAAAACTTTATAAATAAATACATAAATAAATACATCAGGGGATTGTGTGCCTTGTTTGTGAATGCTGTATTTCACTAAGTGTTCGTATATAAATACAATTGTCTCCAACACCAGAGTTTTGAGCTGGGGATAGAGTATGGTTGTCCAAGATGTACATCCAGAGTTCTCATCACATTTTGTAGGTACCTTTCAGATAATAAAAAAGGTATGAAAAGACAGCGGTTATGTTGAAATTTCCTAACAAATAGAGAACTCCAGAGTTAAGAAGACCAATGAGCTTTAAAGAATCACAACCTCCTACTGTGGTTTAGGTACATGAGCATCAAAAATATGAGGTGGGGCTATATTGTTTTCGAGCTGAAGAACAACCTTCCTAGTCTGCCCTCCTTCCCACCACTAGCACTGCAAACAAACAAAAAAACCTGCCCCATGTAGGTGGTAAATGGATGCTGATTTGGGTCTCCTATATTTTCTGGAAAGGGGAAATAACAGAAGGAACTGAGTCAGGTATGCAGTGTCTACACGTTGTTCCCAGTTCTGAGAAAAATAACTTGGAAAACATTTATTTTGATGTGAAGATACCGTTTGGTATCAATGATTGCACCAAATGTTATTCCGACACCAAAATGCAGAAAACTCATAATAAGGGTCAAAGTCTGAATTTGGGTTGCAAAAAAGATATATCCTCCAACTCTTTTATGGCTACCTTGCATTGCAAGAAAGACCATGTTTGTAGTAATGAACCTATAATGAACAAAGGAAAGCCTTCCTTATGGAAGCTCCACTCATAATTGGAGCACAGTAATGTGTTTGTTTGACTGTTGACAAGAGAATGTCCTCTTGAACATTTTAGTTTCTCAAAACCTGATACCTCACCAAATACATATGTTTGTGTACATTTCAAACCTTGCTTACATTTCTTCTTGCTCCATATTTTCTTACAATTTTAAATAAGGTGTTGTTGCTTTCTCTAATAAATGTAAATGGTTGATGCACAGGATCGGGGGTTAATGCACAACCTCCCTTGAACAAATTAAGAAATCCTTCACAGAACAAAATACAAAATGAAAACCATAAATGTTTACTCAACATTTAAGAATATGAATGAAAGCAAAAAGTAGTTAGTTCGATTAAATTCAGCACCAATAATGCATGAAAATACAGCCAATTGTGAGAGGTCATGACATAAGGGAATTAGCCATGACCACACATAGCTCAGTAATGAGCTAGCATAAATGTATTTAGCTCATAAGTTAAGGGAGAGTCATCAACAAGAGAACTGATGTAGTTTGTCTAAAAAAAAGAGATACATTTGCAAAAAAGTTTAATGATACAGTCAGCTAACAGTCCAACATGAGGAAAGCAATGAAAACTTCTGTAAGCACAAATCAAATAAACGAGCAAAAGATCTTGAGAAAATCTCTGGAAAGTGTAGACTGTTACAGCCTGGCACACATCCTAAAAAGAGCACATCTCATAGTTTCAGAGAAGGAAAAGAAAAATACTTTACATGGCATGAAGGAGTCTTAAACTGCTGCGCTAACAAAGATTAATGGCATAAGCCAATCAAC
This sequence comes from Triturus cristatus, assembly GCF_964204655.1. Lineage (NCBI taxonomy): Eukaryota > Metazoa > Chordata > Amphibia > Caudata > Salamandridae > Triturus > Triturus cristatus. The sequence continues at coordinate 399,685,124 of NC_140588.1, read as the reverse complement.
ATTTAAGAAATTGTGCTACATAAAATAAGATGTTCTTGAAAAAATGTACATTATTAATAATTAGTGGCTGCCCTTTACCCGACAAACAGTGGAAATTATATTGCACTATTGAAGAGAACTAAACAATACAGGAACCCAATAAGAGAAGTAGCTCACACGGACTATTGGAGAGGTGTTCCGACTGCGAACAGATATAGCGGCCTGGAAATGGTCGACTGACAATCACTGACTAAGGTGCCCTCAGTGGTAAATAGGGAGGAATTAGATCCCTCTCCCCTACCGGGTGGCACCTTGCCGGGAAATGGGGAGGAAATAGACCTCTCTCCCCTACTGGGTGACACCTTGGTGCGATGTGGGGAGAAATTAGACCTTGGGTCCCTAGTGGGTGGTACTATAACAAAAAACTCCCAAACGCTAAATGTCATCTTCTGGAATATCGCGGGTCTCCGTCCTAAGGTAGAAGACGGTAGTGCCCTGAGTTTCCTGGAGATGTACAAAGTAATCTGCCTTCAGTAGACATGGTCTACGACTGAACTCCACCTTCTAGGATACAAAACTTATTTTTCCCCAGCCCTAGCAGGCATTATGGGCATGCCCAAAGGGGGACTGACTATCTTTATAGCCAACACAATAAAAGGACTGAAAACTTCCGTAGTGCAGCTGGATGTAAATTTCCAGCTTCTCTGTCTTTCCTTTAGCAACAAAGAGATCATCCTATTGCTCAACTTTTATAACAACCTAGCGGAAGGGCAGGTTTTAAAGGTTTTGTCGATTGTTCAGGATAAACTCTCCCAGCAGACAAAGGATTATGGAGAAATAGGCCATGCAAGTATTGTATGGGGGGGACTTCAACCTGCATCCCTGCCCGCAGAGTAGCAATAATATCTGCGGGCTGGTGGATGAACATGATGGTCCAATCGTCCATTTCAATCATTCCAGGCTAGGTTCGTACATGAACGAAGTCCTGGCAGCATTGGATCTTATGAAACTGGAACTAACTTCAGATCGTCTCCAACCAACATACCTGGGGAGGGGGCATGAAACAACAGTTGACTACGTTTTAATATCAAACATCCTGGTAAGCAGAGTCAGACATTTCGATGTACTAGTTAATGTACTAAGTGACCATTCGGCCCTCCGCTTGGAACTCCATTTAAATCTTACACACTCCTCTCCACAGACTATAGCCAGTGCTCTAAGTCAGAATACTCTACACCTAGACAGAAAAAACGGTTACTCTATAAGATGGGTAGAGCTAGACCCCGGACAAATCACCGAAAAGGTAATTAGAGCAGCCTATCCATATATTACTAGTTGTCTAGACCTAGAAGCTACAGAGGAGGAAGTTATAAGTAACTTTGCGGTAATTCTCGGAAAAATAAGTGAATTACTGACAGCAAAGTCTAGAAGAGATCAACCTAGGAAGGTAGGATGGTTTAACCATAGCTGCACGGCAGCAAATAATAAATTAAAAGCAGCACTGAACAAATCTAATAGAGACCGACAGGAAATTAGCATACTCAGAAAGGAGTATAGCATTGCACGGAAGAAGAGAAAGGGCGAACTAAAACAAGCCCTCTGGGACCAACTCCATAAAAGCTCCCTAGAGAAAAACAGCGAGGCATTCTGGAGAGTGGTAAAATCCCCATTCCTAGTTGATGATACAAACCTCCCAAAAATAGAAGTAGCAATTGAGGAATCAGCTTGGGTGGCCCACTTCTCTAAAATATTCCAGAAAGGCCCAGCACAAACAGGGACAGAGGTATCTTGCATTAGCAGCCCCCCTTCGGTCTCATATCCTATCCCGTTGGAATTCGATATTTCGGAAGTGCTTTGTGCATTAAAAGCGAGTAAGAACGGGAAAGCTCCGGGACCTGATGGGGTCCCTGTGGACCTATTTAAGTATAATACAGATCTCTGGGCCCCAATATTGACCAGGGTGTTCATGGCTGTAACAGAGAGGGGCCTGCTGGATTCCTGGACCAGATCCATCATGGTGCCTATATTTTAAAAAGGAGATCGGCAAGAGGTATCCTGCTATCGCCCAATCTCACTGCTGGATTCGCTGGGCAAGGTTGCAGGTAGAGTGGTGCTCGAGCATCTCCAGCAGTGAGCGGAGGATGGTGGGGTCCTCTCCGATCTCCAATTTGGATTCCGGGAGGGCTTTGGCACAACAGAACAGGCCCTGAATCTATCAATGATGGTGAGCAAATACGTACATGCAAAACGGGGCAAGCTATACATGGTCTATGTAGACTTGTCCGCCGCCTTTGACTGCGTTTCCCATGTTAAGCTTTGGTCAGTTTTGTCACAATTAGGAGTTGACGCCCCCCTTTTATATTTTTTGAGAGAGTTATATTCCAAGGCATCCGCGAGGGTAACATTCGGCGTAAAAGGCGAACTGTCTGCGTCGTTTGGAGTAGAGCGTGGGGTTCGCCAAGGTTGTGTCCTGACCCCCTTTCTCTTCTCACTGTATACAAATGGTCTGGAGGTGAATATGTAGAGGGGGGGCCAGGATCTTCCGCAGGTAAAAAAAAGTCCAATCCCCGCTCTGCTCTACACGGACGATGCCGTGATACTGGCTCGTACCCCTCGCAAATTACAGAAGGCTCTGGACAGGTATGCAGACTTTATGGGGAGCCTTGATTTACATATAAACATAAAAAAGAAATATGTAATGGCAGCAGGCATAGGGAAAAAACAGGTCAAAGATATATTTCTTAGGAAACAAAAACTTGAAGTTACGGCCCATTATCCCTATTGAGGCATCATTATGGATGATAAGTTGAATTGGAAAGCCGCAGTTGAGGCACGAAAACATTCTTTCATGAGAGCCATTGCTGCACTTATAAGTTTCTCCCAAAGGCTGGGTAAAAGGTCCCCGGTAGAACTGTTAAAAATCTATAGTGCTAAATGCCAGGCAATAGCCCTATATGGGGCGGGAGTATGGGGGCACGCTGACATAAGTGCCCTGCAGGTGGCAGAAAACACGTTTCTAAGGTTCCTTTTAGCGGCACCCAAACGCTCTTCCATATTAGCATGTCATATGGAACTGGGGATCCCGTATTTAGGGGACCTGGTAAAAATTCAACCACTCCTTCTTTGGTGACGAATATGGATCTCTGAAAAGAACCTATTAACCAAACAAATCATGATGGACTGTATGTTACTAGATCACTCAGGGAAAATCAGTTGGCTCCTCTATGTGCGAAACTTTCTAACTGATTTAGGGTTAGAGTCTTACTATATATCACCTGAGACAATCTGTGAGATTTCAAGGAAGGATCTGAAAGCTAGGGCATTGAGCCATTTAGAAATTTTAAGGCTCACGAATGAAGCAATGAAAGCTTCTGCCCAACATGCAATTGCGGTTCAGACCACCCTGCTAATCCAGCCCTATCTGACACTTGACCTCAAAGTTTTTGAGAGACTTCTTTTGACGAGATTCATGTTAAATCTTTTCCACCGATTAGTCCCCTTTCCTGTAAGAAACAGTTGGGACCCAATCCTTTCGCCATGCCCCTGCGATGAAATATCAGAACAGACGACTATACACACTGTCCTGTTCTGTAAATTTTATCATGGTCATCGCAAACTCTGGTTATTACCTCTGTTGAAATTCTGGGGCCTTAGGCGTTGTCGCCCGGCTATGTTACGACTCCAGTTCTAGATTCTGAACGTATCTGCTATTATGTCGTCAAGTTTTTTAAAATGTATTTTTAAACATAGAACAAATTTGTGAAAAGTCTTTTATCTGTGAATTGGATGACTTTCTTTTTATCTAAGGTACAGACAGTGACGACAAATCTTAGTATGGAATTGCCCTTTTTCCCTTTAATTACAGTAATTCTGTAACATTGTGAGAATATGTTTTTAACTGATATGTTGCTTTTATGGTTTTTCTATCCTGTAAAACCGAATAAAGAAGAAGTATTATTATAACTAAACAATACACCATTTTATAATTATTGAAAATAAAATTATATCCTGGGAAGCGCAGGCATTGAATATTGCAACATACAAGAATATTTCAACATGGCTTTGTCCTAAGGCACACAAAATAATACATTTAACTCAGTAAAAGGAAACAGCACAATGACATTAATCCCAATTTGCTTATTTTATGTAAAGGAAAAGGACAGAAGAGAAACATGCAGTAGCAAACTTGTTCATGTATTTATAAAAGGCAAATGATCTTCAGCAATTTAAATTGGATGTCAGTGCAAGCATGCTAAGGACAATGAAGTTAGATTTGCGGCCTAGTTATGCCAACTTAAATAAGCACAAATAAACATGATTTACTTATTAATAAAACACTTTATCAAAGGTTAAAAAATCATGACCATGGTCGAAGTTTTTATTTAATTTAACATTGGTTTTCTATAGCACAAATAAGACCCCTGTGCATCAGAGCACTTTACAAGTGACAGAAGGTATACCAGAAGAGATCTAAGTGGAGTTTACAAACAAGCATTAGACTTAAATGAAAAATCGATTTCAGTGGAAAACCTGACTTTAGGTTAAAGGTGCATAATAAGAGGTCAAGCAAGCTAAAGTACAGACAGTATTTGGAAATAAAAAAACAATTGCAGAAAACATCTAGGGCCTCATAGTGGCACTTTTGTGCCTCCAGAACGTCACTTTTTTGTTGTTCAGGTGGCACAATGTGCCAATGGATTTTTATACGGCCACACAAAGCCACTTAACATGGTTTTTCATGGCCTTGTAAATATGAGCCCCTTTCACACAGAACCCCGCATGAAAGGGGCGTTCCATGAGTGTTGCTGTGTATGTTCCCACGCAACATCCATGGAATCTGAAGCATTTCCAGATTTACGAAAAATCGAAAACCTAGGAATGCATCAGAATCTAACGCAACCCCAGGGGTGGCATTAGGGTGGTGCAACGAGGAGAAATGTTTTCATTTCTCCTCGTTTTTTCCTTGTTCAGCACATATAGAAAGAGGAAATTGCCTGAATTTACTGATTTTGTGCAGGAAGGTGTCCCTTCGTGCACAAAATAATTCAGCCCCGCAACACAGGCACCCTTGCACCATGGTTCAAAGGTGCCTACGTTGGCGCACGGTATCGCTTTGCGCGCAAGTGCAGGGGAAAAGGGCAGGAATGCACAGTATCTTCTAGATAAGTGTATTCCTGCCCTTTTCTTTTGACGGAGGGCAGTGCAGAAAGATTCCTCGCTGCACTGCCCTGCTCCAAAACCATATTAATGAGGCCCCCTAGTCTTGCGGTTCAGATACCTCAGTAGTTCCTCCTTCTAAGGAACAGAAGTCAGAGGTTGTGGAGATGGGGGGTGTGGGTGGCAGTACCTATGTGAGAGCAGGCTTCAGAAAAGGAAGGTATCATATACATTGAGTGGGGTGGGCACAAACTTTGCATTGTAAGGGGGCGTTCACACCAAAGGATTTGAGCTTTCTTTTAAAAGAAAACCTCAAATGGGGAAATTGAATGTATTTCTGTGTTGGTATGCCTCGAGACCGACTGCTTGGCCTTTTATGATTTCTTCAATCTTGGAATATTAAGGAGGAGTGTATCCTCCTTGATGTCGTCTTCCTGGTTAGATAGCTAGGGGTGACATTGTGCACTCTCTTGTACCCTGTTTCAGGTATTAGAGTTTGATATGCTCTTGTTATTTTTTATTTGTTTGGCTTGTTTTTTTTTCTGACGAAAAACGCAGTGCTTGGTCTAGTTAAAAAGATTCATCATTGGTGAACCTGTGATGTCTTCTCCTGTTTGTAGTAAATTGTCACAATCATCACAATGCTGATCTGTTGTCAGAAACTGAGAGTATCCTAGCGCAGAAGATGACCCTCTTATTGTCTCGGAAAGGTCATATACTGTGAAAACGTTCCTCTTAAATAATAGATTTAGTTATTAAAAATGTAAACGTTTCTTCATAAGCACGTAGGGTTCTGCAAAAAAGATAGAAAGGTTTATGTATTTGTCAGAATTGTGAATGGAATTCTGAAGAAGAGGACACCCCGAATGAATGTCATGAACACGGAAATGGCCCATCTGATAAGGTTGTACAGTTAAAAAACATTATGCTTGGGGCTTATTTACGAGAACTTCACACAGTTCAGTGCAGCAAGTCGTCGTGCTGTGCTGCACTACTAGACAGAAAGAACAGGAATGTGCTGTATTTAAGGCAGTACGGTGCATTCTTGCCTTTTCCCTTGTGCTGCCACCCTTGTAGCAGCCTAGCGCCAAGGCAGGTGCAAGGGTGCCTGCGTTGCATGGAGGATTGATTTTCTGCAGGAAGGGATTCCTGAGAGGCATATTCCTCCTTCTATGGGTGCTGCAGAATGCAACACACATAGAAAGAGGAAGTAACATGTAGAAATAAAGATATTTCTTTTCGTTATGCACCCCCTGAGAAGGCGTATCTTTTTGGCACATTCTCAGGTCTAACAGTTCTGGTAAATCTGGGAATGTGTCAAAAACCATGGGAGTTGCGTGGGAATGCCCATGGACAACCTTCCCAGGGCAGAGTAAGACAATGCAGTGATTTGCACTATGTTGCCCTACTTCAGATTTATGGAGCAACACAAAGTGACCTTGCATGGCTTCCAAAATCACACGTAAGGTTTGTGTTGCTCTTGCACCACGCTGCGTGGTGCAAGAGCAAGAGCAATGCAAATCAGCTCATAAATAAGCTCTATCCTAATGTGTTGTAAAGAACAGGATAGTTGTTATCATCCAGGGTAAATGCCACCGTTTAAATAGCTGATGGACGACACAGCTTATTTGAAAATGGGGGCATTTTTATTAAAAAGGCTATAATGTGGCATAGTCAATAAGACATTCTTAACTTTTTGAGACTTTTTTAGCAACAGGGAATGGTACAGAAAGTTCCCCAAAAATTAGGACTTCGAAGATTTTCATATGTAGAGTGACTGTGCCAATGGCCAAAGCATGCCTAAACAGTGTTAAGACAAAGTAAATCCATGTAGTCAGGTCATGTAGGAAAAGGATATACATTCATTTTTTAAGTTATATCTTCAGTTACAGTTTACCGGAAGATGATAAGTTCCATGTAATGCCCCACCGGGAGCAGCCTCCTTGCTGCTCAGGCCATGCACTCCAACTGACTCTTGTCCAAGCACAAACACTCCCAGCATGCTGATGACCACACCACTGGCTCAGCAACAAGGCGGAGAACAACAATGGAGTGGATGCATAGCAACCAAAACAAGTCACAGCACAGATCTAGTCATGCTGGTTACATTTTGTCAGTTTATCTAGCTTAGAATTTGGCAGCGAATTTCAAGGAAACTGCAGGACTCTAGAAAAACAATATCCAAAATCATGGTGCATGTTTATCAGTAACTTCCAGCCTTGTCCACTTAAGATATTGATGAACATGAGAAACATTCTAAGTCCAAAGGTGAAACTTTGACTATGATAAACTACCAACTCTTCTCCATATTTGCTCCATTTTCAGTACACCATAACTTTTTACCAGTATGCACAATAACACATATGCAAGCATCCACTACCGCTGGTTGGCTGTGCAGGATGCCCAAGTCCTAGTCTATCAGACCAAATTATTTAAAATGTATTTTCCTTTGTTGTTTGGAAAATTTTATTAATAGCTATCTATTTCTTTGTCTGTTTTCTGTACATTACTTGAATCACTACATTTGTGTCTTTTTAATCAAATGTATTGGAAAATGTAATTATTTTTTCTTAGCTATAATGTCATTTTGATGTTGTAGCACGAGTCCCACACAAAATCTCTAAGGAACTTGCTGTTTGACTCCAGCTACCCAGGGTTTACATACTAGGAAACCCATTTGTTGGACTTTGTGTGATCTAAGGCGCAGCTCCCATCAAGAGAGTGACCTCAGTCCCCATAATGTCCCCAACACAGCTATCTCTTTGCTATATAGCTGTGGTGAGCACCCCTTGGTGGTAGAAAGTACTGTAACAATGTTATGGTCTCTTAAAGATCTTTTAAGTCAGATAATGTGGAAAACTAAAAGGACAATCTCATTGTTAGTTAGTAACCTTTATTCAATGACATGTTTGAATGATCTCTATTTTTCCATGTCCACTATCATGTTTTTAACTTTCATATGTCATCATGTGCTGTACAATTTGTAATGTGCATTCTCGTAATTACTGCTTTATGCTGTTATTGATTGACAGCTTACGTGGGAATACATTAATATACTCTCAAGTGAACTGTTGGACCTGGCCTTTTTGCAGTGTCTCCCCCAGGTTTTTCCCTTTGGTTGCTGAACCCATTTTTGTTGGTATTAGGACTCTGTGTACTTTTTCTCTGCTAACCAGTGGTAAAGTGTTAGTGGTCTCCCCTAAAGCATGACCCTATTTGTAATACCTAATTGGTACATTTAATTTAGTTGTAAGTCCCTAGTAAATAGTACTACATTTACCAAGGGCATGTATGATAAATGCTTCTAGTCGGGCTGTATCACTCATTTGCCACCCACCAGAGTAGCCTTTTAACACGTGTCTCAGGTCTGACACTGCAGCACGTGCTGCAGTTTTAAACTGCCCTTTTGACTTAGAAAAATAAACATTATTCCAACCATCCTTTTTAATACTTATGTCACCCCTCAGTAGGCACCAAAAGCCAAAAGGGGAAACAGCCTTCACCACACATTCAAAACCACAAAAAGGCATTACCATGCATCCATTACCACTCTATGCCGTTACCAAGCATTGCCTTTGCAATGCAAGCCTCCACTACGAATATGCTTTTACCCCACTCATACCTTAAAACACAAGACAGGTACATGTAAGGCAAATGTGTGTGTACATCATATATATATATAAGTTTCCAAAGTGTTTTTTGTTTTGCCAATAACTTTGGCACCGCTTGATGAATCTTCACAAAGTTTTCCCCAAACTTCAACTTTAGGTTCAGCTGCTGTGTTGAAAGTTTTGGGGTGATCCGTCAAGCAGGGGCCGAAAGAAGGGGGGGTCTCAAAATGCGTTTTCCCCATGTTATGTGTAAGGGGATTTTTCATTTTTTGAACATGACTAAAGCCCGAAACGCTGAATGGTCCATCAAGCGCACTTTTTGTGTGATTTAGTGCAAATCTGTTCAGTAGTTTCAGAGATATTTAAGTTTACAAAATATAGATATCTGGGAGCCCAACAGCTTACTGAAATCCTATTGAAATTTGATTGCCTGCCAACACTTCAACCAGGAAGTGTTGGCAGCCATCTTGGGCTCAGTTAAATGGAGTCCCACAAAACATTTAGTAAAAAGGGAAAAGGGGCAGGGTAGAAATACCCAGATCCCCTAGGCCTCCACCAGGCCCACAAAAGCATTTTATTAAAACTTTTGGCGTGATCCGCGGATCCGGACAAAAGAACAAAAATGAAGAGCGGGCTCCTGTGCTTCATTTATTATCGGCCCTTGGGTCGGCTAAGTCCCAGGGGCATTTGTAATTATAGGAGGGGGGCTCGCAGCCCCCCTTCCTGGGGCTTATTATGCCCCAGGGACTACCACTTCCATGGGGCTTCTTTAAATATGCATGCGAGGAAGGCCCATATGGCCTCTCCCACTGCCCTGGCAACCACCACCTCCCTGGGGCTTTAATACAACACATAAGTGCAAGGGCAGCACAGACCCCCCAGCAGGCCCAGGAGCTGCCAGCAAGTCGCCGGAGGTCACGCCCCCTTTTCCACCACTCTGCAAATACACCTCCTGGTGGATTGCCAGTTGGGGTATTAAATCCCCTTGGATCTAAAGGGTCCTTTGGGACCAACAAGTCCTGCTGTTGCCTCCAGTAAGTACCATACAGCGGGACTGTTGAGAGGTCTTTGGAGGCCACGCCTCCTTTCTCCACCACTCTGCTAATGCACCTCCTGGTGTGCTTATGGTTGGGGGATGAAGGCCCATTGCCTCCTGAGGGCCTTCGGACTAAAGTAGACTTCTTCCTCCAACTAGTGGTATTAAGGCTCACCAAACGTTTTCAGGGGAACGAGAGACAAAAGACTGAAGAATATATCCCAACTTCCCTCTACCACTAGTCCGCCCAACAGAGTCAAAGCAGAACTAGTGTACAGGGGGGAGAGGGGAGACAAGGAGAGGAGAAAGCTGAAGAAGGTGCCTCGGCATGGACTGGCATCAAGGTTATGTCACTGGAGATTTGTGTGATCCTGTAAACAAAGTGTTGTCAATACACTACTCTGAAAAGACTGTAAGGCATGACAATAAAACAATCACCAATAACACAGCAAGGTGTCTACCTGATTTGTTCCCCTCTTCCCCTTGTGTTCACTAAAGTGTGTTACAAAATCAACAATCAATTCTGCCTAGACAAATATAAAACAGAGAGAAAGAATCACCAGGGTGGCGCGCTATTCTATATGTAATGATCTTTATGTATTGGTGCTTACCAGTGTAGTTAACCAAGAAAAAATAGAACTGTAGCCCAGAAAGAAATATAACCAAGGCTGACTCTCCGTACAGCCAGAATAAAGAGCAAAAATATGCAAAAGGTGCGAGCCACACCAACCTTGTCTCCTTTACACTCAGGAGAGCATAATGCTGACTGCCGAGGAGTTATGCAGCCAAAAAGGAGTGTAAGGTAACTCCTTACATCAGGAGATTTATAAAGCTGAAAACCTTCTTTTATACAGTCAGGAATGTATTAACATCATGTGTGTCCTTAAGTGTAGGAGCTAGTAGGCAATATGCAGGGACTTCACACACATAAGAAAGATGCCAACAAAGAAAATGCATATGCTCATGTGTGCCACAAGGATCCCTTTACACAAGTGTTTTTTGTAACTTTAGCAGGCGTATTAAATTCAAGCAAGCGCAAGCACGTTGCCGCCTTATTCTGTGGTTGTTCTGTAAGTAAGACAGGAGTAGCCCCACCGAGTGATATACTGCCAAAGGAATCAGGGCAGAGGAGCGACCTCACCGAGTACTGTTGAGCCGAAGAGTCAGGGCAGAGGAGCAGCCCCACCGAGAAATGTAGTGCAGAGCCCGACTTGAAGAGACTGGTAACTGGGCATGGGATGCGAGGAGTGGTGACCCGCAAGAGATGCAGTTCCCAGGACGGGAAGGGAAACGTTCGCCAGAGCTAGAACGCAAAGCTTTCTCTCCATTCAAACAGAGCAATTTATGTGGGTGGAGCTCCGCCCCTGCTGCCGACTACGGCAGGGGCGGTGCATTTATGACAAGTAGGGATCTAGGAGGCGTGTTTGCAGAGTAGTGGAGAAAGGGGGAATGGCCTCATACAACCTCTGAGCAATCCAGCTGAGTGGGACTTACTGGAGGTAACAGGATGGGTAGTTGACCCCCAAGAACCCTCAGTAGTAAAGTGGACTTCATCCCCCAACCAGTAGTACGCCAGGAGATATGCTTGCAGAGTGGTGGAAAAAGCGGGCATAGCCTTCGAAGACCTCTCAGCTATCCCACTGTATGGGACTTACTGGAGGTAACAGGAGGGGTAGTTGGCCCCCAAGGTCCCTCTGGAGCCACAGGCATCTCATCCCCTATCAAGCAGTGCACCAGGAGGTGTGTTTGCATAGTGGTAGAGAAAGGCGGCATGGCCTCCGAAGACCTCTCAGCAATCCAGCTGTGTGGGCCTTACTGGAGGTGACTTGAGGGCTTGTTGGTCCCCAAGTACCCTCTGGAGTGAAGGGGGCTTCATCCCCCAACCATCAGTGTGCCAGGAGATGTGTTTGAAGAGTGGTGGAGAAAGGGGGCGTGGCTTCCAAAGACCTCTCATCAATCCCACTGTGTGGGCTTTAATGGAGGTAACAGGAGGGCTTGCTGGTCCCCAAAGACTCTCTGGAGCCAAGGGGACTTCATCTGTAAGTCCTACACAGCTGATTCCTGAGAGCTGGTCAGAGGCCTCACCCCCTTCCTCCCCTAAAAAACCATAGCAATTCACAGAGGCAAATGCCAGAGGTTACAGGGACGTTATAGTTAGGAATTAGCAAAAAAACTTTAGAAATCCACTGAAAAAAAACATAGGTTACAAGGACATTTAAATTAGGAAATGGAATAAAAAACGTTAGAAATTCGCTGAGAAAACTAAAGGTTACAGGAACGTTATAGTTAGACTCAGGTTTCACTCGCAGAAAACCAGTGAAATTCAGCAGTTATAGTTAGCTAACTATAACTTGGACCCCCGCAATGCACTGCTTATAACCTCACAGATTATATCACTCTTTAGATGGTCAGTGACTGCACTGATGACATCACTAATGATATCATCCAATGATTGTGAGTGTTTCTAAAAAGTTTAAGAATGTTATATATATCTATACGCCAAGGTGTTTTGAAGAATGAGTGGGTGTATGAGTGTCTATATGAATGATTCAGTGGGTGCACAACTGATTGTAAGTGAGTGATCATATGTGTCTCAGTGAATGTATGTGTGAGTGACTAATCTGTGTGAATGCCTGTATCAGTCTGTCAGTTGGTGTCTAAGTGACTGCATGGGTTGGTTAGTAGCTACATGAGAGTCTATATGGGTTATTGATTGGTTGACTGAGTGTCTGTATATGTGCATGAGTGTCTGTGTGGGTGGGTGAGGGGGTGTGTGACTCCCTGCATGGATGTATGAGTGGGTGAATCACTGGGTGTTTGCTTTTATGAGTACGACTGCAAGGGTCTATATATGTGAGTGAGTGTGCGTATGGCTGTGTCAGTGAGTGAATTGATGTCTTAGTGGTGTATCGGTGAGTAACTGCATATGTGAAAGGCAGTATATGTGAGTGTTGGAGTACATAAGTGACTGTGTGTGTTACTGAGTGATTGTGACAGTGCTTGTATGGATGACTGTATGCTTGTGTCAGTAATTGTATGAGAGTAAGTATATGTTAGTATCTGTATGAATACGCAAGGTGGTGTGTGTATAACTGTATAGGTGAGTTAATGGAAGTGTGATTGACTCTTTGGGTGAGTGACTAGGTGTGTTAGTAACTCTTTGTGTGAGTGGTGGTGTGTGAGTGTCTGTATGGGTGCATGAGTGCATATACCTGTGGCTGTATTTGTGGGTGACTGCGTGTATGAGTGTCTGTATGGGTGAGTGAGTGGATGTGAGTGTGTAGACCTATGAATCAGTGAGTGGGTATGTACTAACTGGTATTGGTGTATCTATGTTTTCGAGATTGGTAATCTGAATTTTGAAATGGGTGTATGAAAGGTTATATTGGGGTGTGAGTAGGTGCATCAGAGATTATGTGGATGATGTCATCAGTGATGTCATTTCAGATGTCATCAGTGAGGTCATCAGTGATGACACTGACCATGTCATTAGTGATGTAATATGTGACATCATCAGCAGTGCATTGAAGGGGTGCAAGTTATAGTTAGCTCAGCTAACTATTACAGCTGAATTTCTCGGGTTTTGTACGAGTGAACTGTCAGCCTAACTATAACATCCCTGTAACCTTTGGTTTGTTCCGTGAATATTTATATAATACCTACTGGCAGTTGCCATTAGGTAGTTATAGTTAGGACGTAGTTTCCATAGGAAAAGCATTATATGATTTAACAATAACTTTGGCGTCATTTGAGGAATCTTTGTGAAATTTTCAAAACTAATGGGGCGCTACCGTCAGCTCCTATCTTGGAAGTTTGGGGGTGATTCATCAAGCTGAGGCTGAGAAAAAATGGGGGTTCCAAAACACATTTTCCCCATGATAATTTCCGTAGGAGCTTTAGACATGGCTACAGCCCAAACTGTAGATTGGAACTACACCAATTTTGGAAAAAAGGTAGTTCTTGGTTCAGAAAGCGACCTTTTTTTTTATGGTGTAAATCTGTTCAGTAGTTCCTAAGAAACTCAAAAAATTAAAATGTATAATCTTAGCACCGAGGAGGTTTCACGACTCCTCCTGAACACGAGCTGACTTCTGATTTGCTGCCAACACTCCAAACCAGGAAGTGTTGGCAGCCATCTTGTGACTCGGTAACCAAGTCACAAGAAAAAGGTTAAAAAAGGGTGAAAAACAAGAAAAGGGGTCAGGGTAGAAACACCCTGACCCCCTAGGCCTGCTCAGGGCATCTCACAAGGACCCCCAGGCTAAAAAAGCATTTTAAAATAATTTTGGCCAAATTCGCACTGGGTGCACAAATCTGGCCGAAATTATGAAAAAAAATGGAGTGCGGTCTCCGGCGCTTCATTTGTTAAAAAGCCCCTGGGTGGGCCAGGTCCTGGGGGCAATTCTAAATTAAGGTGTGGAGGCCCGTCACCTCCCTGGGGCTTTAGTTAAATAAGGGTGGGGGGCCTCATGGGCCCCCCAAGTCCCAGGGACCACCACCTCCCTGGGGCTGTAAGTAATATTTAGTGTGGGGGGCTTGAGCCCCCCACACTGTCCCGGGGACCACCACCTCTGGGGGCTTTGCAAATGATGGGAGGGGGCCACATGGCCCCATCCAAGAGCCCTTGATGGCCCTGGGGACCACCACCACCCAGGGCCGGCTCCTGCAATGTCCCGGGGTGCCCACCCCTGGGACATTGCGGTTTGCTATGGCAGGGTGGGAGCACGGCTCCTGCTCTGTCATAGCAAACTCTGCTTTTGTTTTTTGGACGTGAGAGCAGGAAACCTGCTTTCGCTTCCAAAAACCAAAGCAGATTGCTTTTGAACAAGGGGAGCTGCATGTCAGCAGCTCCCCTTGTGCAAATCAATGCCAGCTCCCGCAGCAAGCAAGGAGCCGGCTGGGACTGGGGACATTGGGGCTCCCCACACGGTCCCCAACGGTGAGGCCAGGCCCCAGTGGATGGGGTCCCCAGGGCGAGCAGTGGCCTGGGAGGAGGGCCACATGGCCCCCTTCCTTGTAATTAAAAATATATAAAAATCTAAAAAATGGAAAGGTCGGCCCCAGGGGATGGGGTCCCCGGGGCCATAATTGGCTTGAGGAGAGGGGCCCCCCTCCCAAAAATATCTATAGAATAAGAAGGCCGAACAGGCCCCGGGGAATGGGGTCCCCGGGACCATAATTGGCCTCTGTAAGTTGGGCCATTTAGCCCCCTCCCCAAAATTAACAAAAAAAAGGCTGCTAGGGCCCGGGGGATGGGGTCCCCAGGGCCAAAAGTGGCCTAGGGAAGGAGGGCCACGTGGCCCCCCTCCCATAAAATAAGAAATTTCAGAAAAAGAATAAAGAAACCGCCAACTCGCCTGAGGCCCTGCCCCTTCCCTGCATGACTCTGCAAACGCACCCCCTGGCACGTTCTAAGTTGGGGAATTAAGTCCCCTTGAATACTGAGGGTCCCTGAGATGAACTACAAGGGACTGCGAGGAGCTCCCATCATGCTCCGCAGCTAGCTTGTTTCCGGTATCTGGAGAAGCGATGGTGTTTGCGTGTATGTTTCCGTGAACCCCCACTTCTGAATTCAAAAACGGAGCGCCACCAGCGCGAGGATCGGAGCGAGGATTGAAAGAGGATTGAGGAAGGCAAGAGTGCTCAAATGCTTGGGATACTCTGAGTTGGAAATTTGAGTTGGGGTCACAAGCGCATTACATAGGAGTGTTGGATCCGGCAGTGTGTTGAAGCAGTCGGCCGCTGCAAGAGGAGAGGAGGAGAGAAGCAGGCGGCGGGCAGCAGACGGAGACACTTGCTTTCATTAAAATAATGCACACCATGGAGGGCGGCCATAAAGATAATCCCCAGGGGGGAAAAAGCACTGTTCTGGTCTTCTTGTGGCAAGCAGCAGGGGGGAAAAAGGAGGAGGATGAGAAGGAGGAGGAGAAAGAGGAGGAGGGAGTGCAATATTTGAGGAGGACAAAGAAAAGCACTCGGCGGCAGCAGCATCAGCCTACAGGCGGGGTAAGCTCCAGACTTTATTAAAAAAAGGGGGGAGAAAACTTAGAGCCTGTGTTATCTATATTATATATATATTCTTGCTAGTTACGTGGCTATCTTTACTACCAGCTCCTACAGGGTACGTGACTATCTTCATTACCAGCTCCTGAAGGGTATCTCCTTATTTAAATGCTTAGCCCCTCTATTTGCAGTTTCTTTTTTTTGGCTCATCCGCTTTGAGCATTATATATGTTATTTCCGCTATGCGTTTCAACCTTTGACCGGTGAAAGTTTTTGAACTAAGAAGAAAGCAGAACTCACTTTCAATCTCAAATAAACAAAAATGGAAAGCAAAAGGAAACTCAGTGGGAGACTAGCCAAAGAGATGAACCGACGAAAGGAGGGGAGGTTTGCCACAAACTAAATCTATACAGCTATATCTACAGGTTTAGTTTAGGCGGGGTGTTGATGTGGTGTGCAGCGGAAGCGGTCTGTTTAGCATGACTGCAGTTTGCGGCCATCATATCTAACCCTTTATTGGTCTGGATTAGATAACCTGTTCGCCAATCTGCCATTCTGTTTGATAATCATGCACAATCAATAAAGCGTATCTCAAGGGACTCCTGTATGAAAACAAGATCTGTTCGATGGAATCTCAAACGAGATAAGACCGACAAAGCTGACACTTCAGATAGCTATGCAGTAGAGCATTAAACATGTTGGAAGCAGCCTCTCATGTCAGATAAACAGTCTCATCATCAGGAGGAGCTTTGGTGCAATATGTCTCATCAACAGAATACTAGATCAGAGTCGAGTTTGAGCTCCGGTACTATATCTCCTCTCTCAGAAACTGCGACAATTACGCCAACCTTGTAAACTACATCAAGCGCAGAAGCCGTCTCCTCCTCTGTACCAGTAGAAGCCACCTATCTTCCTACAATCCTTGCATCAGTAACTACATCAACTAAGTTGGATAAAGAGAAGCAACTATATCCCTTATTCACCTGGGCCGCCTTAAAAGAACCACAAATCGAAGTCCAGGCATCTTCACAATTGAATCAAATAACCACTGAGGTATTACCATCTCAACCATCACTTAAGCTGACAGCTGATCCTTCTCCGTCCACAAACCAGAAAGGAATTATTCAACAAGACTTAACCACGCCGTTACTACAACATCTACTACATCTTCAATAGTTAATCGTACATCCTCAGTATGTTTTGAATCATTTACATAATCGGCACAACCTCCTCCGCACCTTCCAATAGAGGCAGCACTGCAGCAAATTCTAATTGAATTATGGGACAAGAAAAGGCCTGTATGAAAACTAATGAGCAGCTTGAACAGATTAACAATAGCCTCCTCCAATTGACTTCACGCATGACACAGGCAGAGTCTCAAATTTCTTCTATGGAGGATTATTCTATAACTCAAGGTACAACAATAAACAAGCTGTGGTCAGACCTCGAAGAACTACAACTTAAAGTTGATGATGTTGAAAATAGGGCACAGCTCACCAACCTTCGGTTTGTGGGAATTCCAGAGGAAGCAGAAGCCTCATAAAGTTGATCTCTGATCTTATTCACAAACATGTATTGATAGATAAGGCAGCTGTGGGGCAAGATCTCACAATCGTCAGCGCTCATCACGTTCCTCCAATGCATTCTTCTAACTTCAGAAATACTCGGACTATAGTGGCCAGCTTTGGAGACATGCGAATAAAGGAACAGATCCTTACTCAGGCTATCTCCTAAAAATCCTTTTCAACATTGGAGAACTTCTCATTTTGGATATTTGCAGATATGTCAATATTCGCGGCTCGAAGACGAAGAGAGTTTGTGGGATAGATCAACGAATTCAAGAATACGGGGGCACCTGCTGGAATTATGCAACAATCGAAATTAACAGTACTGTATAAAGGACGGATACATGTTTTTCTATCATTGGGTCAAGCCAAAGAATTTCTACATTTAATTAAGCTGGGTGGCGGGTTTCTTCCAAGCCATCCACTCCTCCTACTGAAGACAAGCTTTGAGTATCATATCAAAGTACTCACTTAAGGGATGTAAGGGCACGGGGGTGGGGGTGTTACATCCTTTTTGCCCATGATGGGTCAGGCAGTTAAGGGGGATTAAGGAGGAGGAGGTGGGGTGCTTCACTAGGGTGTATGGGTTACATGGGGGATGGGGTAAAAATAGAAAAATTTCAGTTAGTAAAAAGTTTGCTTGCTATTTTTGAAAACATTTTTCTACCAAGGTATATAATCATTTTGAAAATTGAGTTTTATTTTTCTGACACAATTCAAAATCCATATGTCTACACAACAAAATATTAGATTGGATTCATGCAATATTAATGGGGCTAACAACCAGAAAAAATTGAAGGCCATGTTACAATGGTTGGTTTCTGCACAAGTTCAGATTATCCTTCTTCAGGAGTCACATTTGAAAGGAGAAAGATTTCCCTGCAAACTACCGAGCTTCATTTCGCAGGCCTTTCTTGCCTCTGCAGGGGCTGCTGTTAGAGGAGTAGTAATACTGTGTTGGGGAAATTTTACAAATTCAAAAAGATCCAAATGCTAGATGGATTATTGTAAATTGGAAGACGAGTAATCCAATCTTTCAGATAGTTAGTTTTTACGGCCCAATTCTGGATGACACATTTGCACTGGAAGGTCTTCAAGATGCTCTTTCCACACTTCCAGGTCATATTATTATAGGGGGCGATTCCAACGTAATTCAGAATCTACAGCTTGATTCTTCTCGAAAGAATAAAGCTCAAAATAAACCCAGAGTAACGAGATGTGTCGGCACCTTTTAACAAGAATTTGCTTTGGTAGGTCCTTGGAGAATTCAGCATCCTACGGCACGTGAATATATGTGTTTTTCGAAAAGATACAACACTGCATCAAGAATAGATTTTTTCTTAATTTCGCACTACTGGGAACGAGATGATAGTAATATTCTTGCAAACCCATTTTCAGATCACTCCGTCCCGGTAATAGAAATCAAGGTTAACGTAGTTAGACGCGAACATCCTCGTTGGACTTTAGATAAGACTCTCTTAACTGAGGAAGAATGGGTCAAGAGTATGCCAATAAAAAGTAAGGAGTTTTTAGAGAAAAACGAGGAGTCAGCCCCCCTTATTTTTATCTGGGAGGCTTCTAAAGCTTATATAAGAGGCAAAATATTTTCATATAATTCTATTATAGCTAAATCAAGAAGGGCAACTGCTCTGGCACTACAACTAAATTTAGATCAAGCAGTCCAGATACACTTAATCAAATATTCCCCAACCTCAAAGAATAATGTGGATAAAGCACAAACTGAATTAAAAGATTTAGACACGTCCACTATCATAGTAAATCAAAATACTTGTTTTCAGAAACTCTATGAAGAAAGCAAATATGCCGGTAAACTTCCAGCATGGTCTTTAAAAAAGAGAATGAATAAAGCAATGATTAAGACCATTTTCGATCTAAATAGAAATCAAGTAGTTGACCAAATGGCAGATATTAGAACAGTTTTCCTCTTGCATTATAAGACAATATACTCATCTCCTGCCTTAATTTCTTATTTTTCCATAGAAGAGTTTCTCAGTCCTATCCAATTACCAAAAATAAATGGTATTCTGAGAAGACGTACAATGGTTCCAATTACAATTGAAGAAGTTCGGGCAGTGATCAGGGGGTCCGCTAATGGTAAAGCATGGGGTTGTGATGGCTTTCCTTCCGAGTTTTACAAGATGCTTCTACCTCAACTAACGGAAATTTGTGTTGAACTCTGTAATTCAATTTTAAAAGGAAATTATCTCCCAAAATCCTTTTCCGAACCAGTTATTATAAGTTTCATTAAAGAAGGGAAACCACCCAATAATCCCGGCTCTTATCACCTGATCAGCTTACTTAATACCGACTATAAATTGTTCACTAAAATAATGGCACAAAGAATTGCTATTGCCACCCAATAGGTGGTCCACGAAGATCAGTCAGATTTCTTGCCTGGTAGAATGCTGGCAAGTAATACGAACTTTTTAATACAGGCAATCGATTACTATATACAAAAAGATATAGAGGCCACAATAATTATGATCTACGCTGAAAAAGATTTTGATTTTGTTTTCTGGAAAATCCTATTCGCAATTTAAGAAAATTGTATTTCCCCCTTAAATTTATAGAATTATTAAACAATCTCTATAATAAGGCCGAAGCAAAGATTATTATAAACTCCCAAACAGTAGGTACTATTCAAATAAAACGTGGCACTCAGCAAGGATGCCCAATGTCTCCAGTACTTTTTGCACTATTTATAGAGCCTTTAGCCTCCTCACTGCATCAGGATTTGCAAATTAGAGCACGCCTCCTGGGTGCTCCCAAACTTAAGCTCTTCGCATATGATCTAATTTTATATTTATCAGCCGAGCAACATAACATTGTGAATGCCTTTAAAAAAATCTAATTGTTCTCTGATCTGGGTGGATACAAGATTAATCATTCCAAATCAGAAATTCTTCTGTTCAATTGCTCTGATCAGGTTCTTCCATCAGAAATGCGGAGCCAGGTTTGCTCTTCACGAGCAATCAGATAGCTAGGAATACATGTCTCTCAGGATCCTTCACAGCTATATCGGTTAAATTATGAAAGTACACTTATGAAAGCCAGAAATCTTTTAAAACAGTGGCAGAATCAACCACTTTCTTTGATAGGCGGAATTGTGGTTGTCAAAATGATGATTCTGCCTTTGTTTCTTTTTTCGTCTTTTCAAATCTATTAATCAAAGTCCCTTCAAAATATTTTCACGCGATAGACCAAATGGTTCGGTATTTTGTCTGGTCTAGCAGGAAACCTCGTACGAAATTAGAACCTTTAAAATTACCGATTATAGATGGTGGACTTGCATTACCTCATTTAAAAAAATACCATCAAGCTGCATTTTTTGATTGGTGTATAAGGTCACTTTCTAGACGTAATCTAGGATTCCATTTTTATTTGGAACAAATGGTTCTGGAATCTGGATCTCACCTTGCTCCTTTTATTAAAATTCCAAAGCTCCAAAAGTGAAGCAGATATAAGACTCTCCAAATTATTTCTGACAGGTTTTTTCAACTGAGACAGGAATTTCACTTTACCCCCTTTCATCCTGAAATGTTAATCTCTCAAAATAACGAGATAAATTTACAAATCAGCTTAAGAAATGTAAGAGATTAGGAGTATATAGTTTTAAGGATCTCCTTGTAGGCGATCCAATCAAATCCTGGCATCAAATTAAGCAATTAAGCAGAGGGGTGTAAAAAGGGTGTGTGGCCTCGGACCACCTCTCTGCAATCCAGCTGTGTGGAGCCTACGGGAGGTACCTGGTGGGCTAGTTGGCCCCCGGGGACCCTTAGTATTCAAGGGGACTTAATCCCCCCAATTTAGAACGTGCCAGGGGGTGAATTTGCAGAATGGTGGAGAAAAGGGGCATGGCCTGGGTCCACCTCTCAGCAATCCCACTGTGTGGGGCTTACTGGAGGTAAGAGGTAGGCTAGTTGGCCCCAAAAGGACCCCCAGCAGCGAAGGGGACTTCAATCTCAAACCAAGAGCACACCAGGGAGCGCGTTTGCAGAGTGGTGGGCAAAGGGGGCGTGGCCTGTTATGAGAACTTAGCAATCCTGCTGTCTGGTACTTACTGGGGGTAACAGGAGGGGTAGTTGGCCACCAAGGATGTCCTTGGTGGGCCAAGTACCCCTCTTGTTACCTCCAGTAAGTCCCACACAGTAGGACTGCTAATACTTCTTTAGAGGCTATGTCCCCTTTCTCCACCACTCTGGAAACATGCCTCCTGGCAGACTACAGGATGAGGGATGAAGTCCACTTTACTGCTGAGGGACTTTGGGGGCCAAGAAGCCCTTCTGGTACCTCCTTTAAATCCTACTGCATGTCTGTTGCCACTTTCTGCACCTCATTTGCTTCTTTCTGTACCCGTCTTGCCTCTTTCTTTAATGTTCTTCCCTCTTTCTGTACCTCTCTTGCCTTTTTCTGTATCCCTCTTATGTCTTTCTGCACCCTTTTTGCCTCTTTCTGCGTCTCTGTTACTTCTTTCTGCACTTCTCTTCCTTCTTTCTGCACCTCTCCTGCCTCTTTCAGCACCTCTAATGGGTCCTTCTGTACTGCTATTGCTTCTTTTTGCACCTCACTGGCTTCTTTCTGCACTTCTCTTGCTTCTTTCAGCACCTCTGTTGGTTCTTTCTGCACTGCTCTTGCTTCTTTCTGTACCTCACTGGCTTCTTTCAGCAATTCTCTTGCCTCTTTTTGCACTTTTCTTCCTTCTTTCTGCACCCCTCCTGCCTCTTTCTGTACCTCTCTTGCCTCTTTGTGCATCCCTCCTACCTTTTTATGCACCCCTCTTGCCTCTTTTTGCACTCCTGCTGGTTCTTTCTGCACTGCTATTCCTTCTTTCTGTAGCTCACTTGCCTCTTTCTGCACTTCTCTTGATTCTTTCTACACTTCTGTTGCTTCTTTCAGAAATTCTCTTGCCTCTTTCTGCACTACTCTTCCTTCTTTTTGCACCCCTCCTGCCTCTTTCTTTACCTGTCTTGCCTCTTTGTGTACCTCTCCTACCTCTTTCTGCACCCCTCCTGCCTCTTTTTGCACCTCTGTTGGTTCTTTCTGAACTGCTCTTGCTTGTTTCTGCAGCTCTCTTGCATCTTTCTGCACCTCTGTTGCCTCTTTCTGTACTTCACTTGCTTCTTTCTGCACCCCTCTTGCCTTTTTCGGCACCTCTGTTGCTTCTTACTGCACCCCTCCTGCCTCTTCTGCACCCCCCTTCTTATTTGTGCACCCTCCTGCCTCTTTCTGTACCTGTCTTGCCTCATTGTGTACCTCTCCTACCTCTTTCTGCACCCCTCCTGCCTCTTTTTACACCTCTGTTGGTTCTTTCTAAACTGCTCTTGCTGGTTTCTGCAGCTCTCTTGCATCTTTGTGTACCTCCGTTGCTTCTTTCTGCACTTCTCTTGCCTCATTCTGCACCCTGTTTGCCTCTTTCTGCATCTCTGTTACTTCTTTCTGCACTTCTCTTCCTTCTTTCTCCACCTCTCCTGCCTCTTTCAGCACCTCTCATGGGTCCTTCTGCACTGCTCTTGCTTCTTTCTGCACCTCACTGGCTTCTTTCTGCACTTCCCTTGCTTCTTTCAGCACCTCTGTTGGTTCTTTCTGCACTGCCCTTGCTTCTTTCTGTACCTCACTGGCTTCTTTCAGCAATTCTCTTGCCTCTTTTTGCACTTCTATTCCTTTTTTTCACCCCTCCTGCTTCTTTCTGTACCTCTCTTGCCTCTCTGTGCACCTCTCCTTCCTCTTTCTACGCTCCTATTGCCTCTTTCTGTACCTCTGTTGGTTCTTTCTGCACAGCTATTGCTTCTTTCTGTGCCTCACTTGCCTCTTTCTGCATTTCTCTTTCTTCTTTCTAAACCTCTGTTGCTTCTTTCAGCAATTCTCTTAGCTCTTCCTGCACTTCTCTTGCTTGTTTCTGCACCTCTATTGCATATTTCTGTACTTCACTTGGTTCTTTCTGCACCTCTCTTGCCTATTTCGGCACCTCTGTTAATTCTTTCTGAACCCCTCCTGCCTCTTTATACACCGCTCTTCTCTATTTGTGCAACTCTCTTGCCTCTTTCTACACCTCTGTTCCCACTTTCTGCACCACTCTTGCCTCTTTCTGTACCTCTGTTGCTTCTTACTTCACTTCTCTCGCCACTTTCTGTACCCCTTGTGCCTCTTTCAGCACCTCTGTTGCTTCTTTCTGCACTTCTCTTCCTTCTTTCTGCACCCCTTGTGACTCTTTCAGCAACTCTGTTGCTTCTTTCTGAACTCCTCTTCCTTCTTTCTCCACCTCTCGTGCCTCCTTCTACACCTCTGTTGCCTCTTTCAGCACCTGTGTTGGTTCTTTCTGCACTGCTCTTGCTTCTTTCTGTACCTCACTTGCCCCTTTCTGCACTTCTCTTGCTTCTTTCTAAACATTTGTTGCTTCTTTCAGCAATTATCTTGCTTCTTTCTGTATTTCCTTCTTTCTTCACCCCTCTTTCCTCTTTCTCTACCTCTCTTGCCTCTTTGTGCACCTCTCCTACCTCTTTGTGCACCCCTCTTGCTTCTTTTTGCAGCACCTCTGTTGGTTCTTTCTGCACTGCTCTTGCCTCTTTCTGCACTTCTCCTTTTTTTTTTCTAAACCTCTGTTGCCTCTTTCTGCACTTCTCTTGCTTCTTTCTACACCTCTCTTGCATCTTTCTGCACCCCTGTTGCCTATTTCTGCACTTCACTTTCTTCTTTCTGCACCTCTTTTGCCTCTTTCGGCACCTCTGTTGCTTCTATCTGCACCCCTCCTGCCTCTTTCAGCACCCCTCTTCCCTATTTGTGCAACTCTCTTGCTTCTTTCTATAACCTCTCTTCCCTCTCTCTGCAGCACTCGAGATTCCTTTTGCACCTCTGTTGCTTCTTTATGCACTTCTCTTGGATCTTTCTGCACTGCTCTTGCCTCTTTCTGCATCCCTCTTGCCTCCTTGTTCACCTCTGTTGCTTCTTTATCTACCTCTGTTGCTTCTTTCAGCACTTTTCTTGCCTCTTTCTGCACCCTTTGCGCCTTCTTCAGCACCTCTGTTGCTTCTTTCTGCACTTCTCTTGATTCTTTCTGCACTGCTCTTGCCTCTTTCTGCATCCCTATTGCCTCTTGGAGAACCTCTCTTGCTTCTTTCAGCACCTCACTTGCCTCTTTCAGCACCTCTGTTGCTTTTTCCTGCAGATCTCTTGCCTCTTTCTACACCTCACTTGTGTTTTTCAGACCCTCTGTTGCTTTTACCTGCAGATCTCTTGCCCCTTTCCACACCCCTCTTTTCTCTTTCTGCACCTCTATTGACTCTTTATTCATTCCATGTTTCTGCACTTTTCCTGCCTGTTTCTGCTCCTCACTTGCCTCTTTCAGCACCTCTGTGGCTTTTTTCTGCAGATCTCTTGCCTCTTTCTGCACCTCACTTGCCTCTTTCAGCACCTCTGTTGCTTTTTCTGCAGATCTCTTGCCTCTTTCTGCATCCCTGTTCCCCGTTTCTGTAACTTTCCTGCTTCTTTCTACACCTCTGTTGCTTCTTACAGCAATTCTCTTGCCTCTTTCTACACTTCTCTTCTTTCTTTCAGCACCCCTCCTGTCTCCTTCTGTAGCACTCTTGCCTCTTTGTGCATGCCTCCTACCTTTTTCTGTACCCCTCTTGCTTCTTTTTTCACCTCTGTTGGTTCTTTCTGCCCTGCTCTTACTTCTTTCTGCACTTCACTTGCTTCTTTCTGCACCTCTGTTGCTTCCTTCTGCACTTCTCTTGCCTCTTTCTGCACCCTTCGTGCCTCTTTCAGGACATCTATTGCTTCTTTCTGCACTTATCTGCCTTCTTTCTGTACCCCTTGTGCCTCTTTCTGCATAACATTTGCTTCTTCCTGTACCTTTCTTCATCTTTCTGGACTTATGTTGCCTCTTTCTGCATTTCTCCCATTTATTTCTGCACCTTTTTTTCTCTTTCTGCACATGCCTTACCTCTGTAGGCATACTTAGAAATTAGCATTTAAAAAACCCTAGAAATTCACTGAAAAAAACCACAGGTGTTGGGGATGTTATAGTTAGTTGGACATTTCAGTTGTATAAAACCAGAGAAATTCAGCTGTTATAGTTAGTTGAGCTAACAATAACTCGCGCCCCCGTAATGCACTGCTGATGATGTCACATATTACATCATTCATGACATGGTTAATTACATCACTGATGACAACTCAAATGACATCACTAATGACATCACTTATGACATAATCCATGTGATGATCTGATGCACCTCCTCACACCCTAATATAACCTTTGATACACCAACTCTAAAATGCAGACTATCATTTTCGAAACCATAGATACACCAAAACCAGTTACTACATACCCACTCACTGATTCCTAGGTCTACACACACGTCCACTCATACACCCATACAGTTACTCATACATGCAGTCACTCATCAATATAGTGCTATTATATGCACTCATACACCTATACATACACTCACTCACCACCAGTCACCCATAGAGTTACTCACACACCTAGTCAGTCATGCAAAGAATCAATCACAATCCCATTTACTCACCTATACAGTTATACACACACCACTACACTTATTCATACAGATACTAAAACATACTTACTCTCTTCTACACTCACTGACAGAAGCACACGCTCATCCATACAGCCACTCTCACAATCACTCACTCTCACATTTAGGTATTTATATACTCTATCACTTACATATACTGCCTTTCACATATGTAGTTACTCATACATGTACCACTGAGACATCCATTCACTCACCAACACACCCATAAACACACTGTTCAAGAATTTCAAGAAACCACTTGGCAAATGGCAATAATCAAGGGCCACCAATAATCCTTCCTACCATTAATAGGTAGACCATATACAAAGTATTTTTATATATAGATATATATACATATAAAAATACTTTATATATGGTCTACCTATTAATGGTAAGAAGGATTATTGGTGGCCCTTGATTATTGCCATTTGCCAAGCGGTTTCTTGAAATTCTTGAAGAATGAAGAAAGATAAAGAAGAAATTAACATTTTATTTTATATGTTATCACCTTAACCCTTAGAGTTATGACATTTATTGATTGTTGATTATGGGGAACGACCAGGCTTATTATGATTGATTGATGTAACGTGCTGAATTCCAAAGCATTTTTTATGTCCAAGGTATGGTGCCCATTCAGGTCTAGATATTTAATGGGACCTCCATTCTGCATTCCGGATTTTTGGTGGCAGTGGAATGAATCTATATAGATCGTAGGTACAGCAATATTCTAAAAATGGAATATAGCGCTTTTTGCACTCTGTCTAACCTTGACATTTATTTGTGGTTGTGGAAAGAAAGCTAATGCAGACCTGCCCATCTGTGGGTGCAATACGATGAACTTTACAAATCTGGTGACATTTTAAATCAAAATATAATGGACTGCCAGACCAGTATAAAAATGCATGGTGTAGAATTGTTTATGCATGGAAGCTTTCATTGTTAAAAGTGAACCAGGTACATTGTTCGTAATGATGAACCTCATCGTTTTATTGGAATTCACATGTTACAAGATGGCGATATGTTTTTCACATGAAATCCTGGCCGTTTTTGCTGTTGTAAGTTATGTCAGGATATAGGAAGTGACTGAGATATAAACAATGGGCGTTTTTCCGGCGAGCCTGATTACCATTGAGAAAGGCGACTGCCGAAACATGTCTGGTTGCAGCGAGAGTCTGGGAATAAACGATTTGGACTCGCCCCCATGAGTGCTTCATTCTTTGTGCTTTAAAGTGCGACGTTGGCAGCGTTTACATTTAAAAAAAATATATATATATATTCACTGAAAAAAGCATAGGTTTTTCAGACGTTATAGTTAGGAATTAGCATTTAAAAAAACCTTTAAAATTCACTAAAAAACCATAGGTTTCAGGGACGTTATAGTTAGTTGGACATTTGACTCATATAAAACCAGAGAAATTCACCCGTTATAGTTGGTTGAGCTAACTATAACTCGCGCGCCTGCAATGCACTGCTGATGACGTCACATATTACATCACTCATGACATGGTCAGTGTCATCACTGATGACATCACTGATGACATCTCAAATGACATCACTGATGACATCACTGATGACATCATCCAGTGTATGTGTGTTTCTGTAAAGTTTAAATATATTTCATATATATCTAGGCCAAGGTGTATTGAAGAATGAGTGGATTTACAAGTGCCTGAAGGGATTATTTAGTAGGTGCATGACTGACTGTATTAGTGAGTGATTGAAATTGCCTTACTGAATGCATGGGTTAGTGACTAAACTGTGTGAAAGTCTGTATTAGTCTCTCAGTTGGTGTGTAAGTGGCTGCATGGGTTGGTGAGTAGCTACATGAGTGTCTATATGGGTTATTGATTTGTTGTCTGAGTATCTGTATGGGTGCCTGAGTGTCTGTGTGGGTGGGTGGGGGTGTGTGTGACACTGTGCATAGATGTCTGAGTGGGTGATTCACTGGTTGTATGGATTCAAAAATGCATCTGTGAAGGGCTGTATGGGTGAGTTAGTGTGTGTATGGGTGTGTTGGTGAGTGAATGACTGTCTCAGTGGTATATGTGTGAGTAACTACATATGTCTTAAGGCAGTATATGTAAGTGTTGGAGTATATAAATGACTATACGTGAGAGTAAGTTATTTGAAGAGTGGGTGTATAAATGAGTGTCTGCTTGTATCAGTGATTGTATATGGCAGTAAGTATGTGTTAGTATCTGCATAAATAAGTGATGTGGTGTGTGTATAAATGACTGAGTTGGTGTGTATAACTGTATACATGAGTAAATGGGTATGTGATTGATTCATTGCATGAGTGACTAGGTGTGTGAGTAACTCTATGGATGAGTGGCGGAGTGTGACGGTATGTATAGGTCTATGAGTGCATATTATAGTACTGTATTGATGAGTAACTGTGTGTATAAGTGACTGGATGTGTGTGTAGACCTAGGAAATAGTGGATGGTATGTAGTATCTGGCATTGTTGTGTGTATGGTTTCAAAAATAGTAGTTTGTATTTTAGAGTGGGTGTATCAAAGTTTATATTAGGGCATCAGTATGTGCATCAAATTATCACGTGGATGATGTCATCAGTGATGTAATCAGTGATGTCATTTGAGATGTCATCAGTGATGTCATCAGTGACATCACTGACCATGTCATAAATGATGTAATATGTGACGTCATCATCAGTAAATTGCAGGCGTGTGAGTTATAGTTAGCTCAACTAACTATAACGGGCGAATCCCTGAAACCTATGGTTTTTTAGTGAATTTCAAAGATTCTTTAAATGCTAATTCCTAACTATAATGTCTGTAAAACCTATGGTTTTTTCAGTAAATTTCGAAAGTTTTTAAATGCTAATGTCATATTTTAATACGTATAAAACCTATATTTTTTCACATTTTTTTGTAATATTTTGGAACTCTATTATCCTTTTTTTTTACTTTACAAATTGTGTAATGTTTTATATCTTCAAAAAAAACATGTATATCTTTTTTTTTTTTAGAAAACTGGAGTCCCGTACCGGTAGTGTACCAAGCTCCATAATCACGCGAATCCTATCCGCCATATTGCTAAACTCGTAAATGATGCGCATTTCGTATCCTACAGGTTCGTGGCACTGTGTCCCGCGTAACATCATATATGTATGAGGTCGCGCCAGCTGCTTCTTTGGTATGCGACGGATACACAGTTACGTCATGTACGTATGTGGTCGCGCCCGCAGCACATTGCGCATGCGACGACTGCACGCTGCCAGGCCCTGTGTTACGTTATAGACGTATGGTGTTGCACCGAGTACACCATTCCCTCATTTTTTTTATGTCTCAAAACTATATCTAAATAAGTTTAAAGTGTATATGAGAGCAAGCGATAATCTAAAATATTTTGAACATTTATATATTTCTAACTGTAATAAACTTATATTATGGTAAATATATTTTCTCAAAATCGCGTCATGTGCAGCCTCCTTGTGCGCTCGGTGCGCGATTGCCATGTGACCTTAAAAAAAGCATTTGATTGGTTCATAACATTTCCCAATGTAACAGTTGGAGGACCCCACCCATTTTAGTCATTCTCTCTACAGCGTTTGATGAAAGACACCTCTTCTGCTTAGAGAGCTTTTTTGAAAAGTTTTTTGCTGTGTGCACATATCTTATACTATACACAACATGCAACGATCATCTTGATCAATATTCATGGTCTGTACAGTAGCCTTCCACGTGTGATGGCCATGCATCTGAAACGTTACATCAAAAAACAAATGTGTGTTACACGATGCTCCTGGTATGTGTGTTTGCGCATTATTGTGCTGCCTTATAGCCTGGGTATTGGTGGCTCGAAGGGGTATCATCAGCCACGGGCAGAGTGCACATCCTAGATCACATGTGACAAACAGTAAAGAGTAATGTGTAGATTTGTGTTGCAGTATGCTCTGTTGTCAGAATTTACCAGTATAGTAGTGTGTCATATGTGAGCCTTTCAGATTCACGTTTGACATGCATTGCTTGACTGTAATGAGTGTTATCACTGTGTATGACGTAGCCTCACTGCTGATCCTCCCTCCATCCGAGCACATTCACATGTGTGCGCTTTGCGATAGCAACACTTTCAATAATACCGCACACCATTGACATGCGTGTCTGCGCATATCCACAAGCTTGACAACGACATGTGATGTTTGCCATTCAATGTTTTTGGACAGCATCTCATTTCGATAGTTGCTGCCCTCTCGGTACATGCTACATTAATGTAAATTGCGGATTGTGCGACAGGGATACACACATAAGTACACTTCCTGGCCAGGCAGGAACTGAACAACGCCCAGGTCCCCGAAATAATTATTCACACCCCTACGCTGGCCTGGCGTGCGCAAGCCCAGCCCACTTTGCGTACGTATAAATAGGATAAGGATGAAGCCACATGTCCCAGTTCTTCCACACTGCCTCAGGTGATATGGCTGCATCCACCTTGCATATCACAATGCGCAATAAAAAAAAGGGATCCATGAGGTGTACACCATTCTGGCAATCAAAACTCGATTTGAATTGTGAACACTGCTGGCCGTCGTGTTTGGACACACAACAATGACAGCAGGTGAGCAGTGGGGCCTGGGTGCACAGGGGCTGCAATTGAGCGCAGTGCGGCGGGAGAGGTGGGGTGCATCAGCCTGGGCACGCAGGTGCGAACAAACGATGTTGCCATGCGTAAGGATGTGATCTCTGACCTCATTTAGTCACATCTCTGTCTTATTTTAAGGACCTGCTGGACCGTATGGTACGTCTGAGCCAGCAGGCAGCGCTGCCCTACAGACACATGGCGTTGGCTTTTGGGGCACTGTAGTGAGCTGATTACTAAGTGTACATGCACATAGGCTTGCGCCACTGCATTACACACGCACATTATGCTTCTAGCATGTGCTCTGTTCCTTTGTATGTGAACGTTGGCATAACATATTATTATTTAACCTTGTGTATTTAACCATTATCTCCGCTTTTAACCACGATTACCACTAACAGTTGGTAGATCGTACTTCAAGAAGGAAGGATGCACTCAACTGGTGTTCTCTATTAAGCTTGAAATAAACCTTCATTTACCTCAAGACGTTTCCAGCATTATATTATTTCTCCCTTTTCAGACACTGAGTTGGTTGCGCCAAAATAGGCGGAGAGGGTGCTCAGCCCGTGATGATGCCCTGGGCATTCTGACGCCTTCCATCGTGGTATCAAGAAACCGTCCCCGACCGGAGACCTGCTGTGCCACCCTGAGAGAGGCACCCATGAGGTACAGTGACCAGAGAGTAGTGAAGAGGCACAACAAGCCCAAAATCAAAAAATATAAATCCTACCAGAGGTCGGATGACATAGTTCGATGAGCCGACGACCCTGGGATGAGTAGAAACAGCTTCACAAAGAAAACGGGTCTTCAGCAGAATGGGAGGAAGCTCAAAATATTGGTGAGTGCTGCCTTCTTTTTACCTTCTCCCGCTCGTCACCAAATTTATGTAGTGAAGAGGCAGACAGCAGTGGATCCGATAAGTAGATTTATTGCAGGAAAAGAAGACAGCTTAAACAGCCACCAACAGGAGCAGACAGCAAGACAACCGTCTCCTCCAGCATCGTGTACAAACTCCCCAAGATTCCCCTCATGACAGCCCTACATTCGAACATTACATACTTACATTCTAGTAGCAT
The DNA here is from genome assembly GCF_964204655.1 of Triturus cristatus. Lineage (NCBI taxonomy): Eukaryota > Metazoa > Chordata > Amphibia > Caudata > Salamandridae > Triturus > Triturus cristatus. The sequence goes on along the minus strand of NC_140588.1, from coordinate 399,653,543 downwards.
TACATAATAACATTCTACTATGACTTACATTAGAATACTATACAGAGCACATGAATTTACAGCAATGAGCTCATGGTTTCATCCACGAGTCTTGAGACCAGTAGGGGTGAGTAGTTCACTTTCCACTCCCTGTATTGTATAAACGTAAACTAACACTACTTCCACAGGTATGCTACAGCATCCAGAGCACGTCACTTTACAGCAATGAGCTCACGGTTTAATCCCCGAGTCTTCAGACCAGTAGGGGTGAGTAGTTTGCTTCCCACTCCCTGTATAGTATAAACGCATACTAACACTACTTACACAGTTATACTCCAGCGGCCAGTGTGCTACAGCGCCCAGAGCCCATCATTTTACAGCAATCCGCTCGGTTTGATCCCCGAATCTTCACACCGGTAGGCATGAGTACTTCGCTTCCCACTTCCGGTATAGTATAAACGCACGGTAGAGGTCAGTAGTTTGCTTCCCACTCCCTGTATGGTATAAACACCTACTAACACTATTGCACAGGTATGCTACAAAGACCAGAGCACATCACTTTACAGCAATGAGCTCACGGTTTTGGCTCTCGGTTTCATACCCGAGTGTAGCAGCATCTCATCTCAGCACCATGTCACTCTGAGCAACACCGCACTTTCAGACCGGTTGGAGTGACTACTTCGCTTTGCACTCCCCCCACAGAGGTTACAGTGCTCCTATCCTCCTGTTTCCTACTCATTTTGCCCTTTTCTCCCCATACTCGTTTTAACGGAATCACAAAATGGCTGCCAACACTTCTTAGTTGCAACAGCTCGCAGCTAATAAGCAGCAAGCTCGTGCTCGTAACGCCTTAGCCAATCAGATGGCAGAATTCCCAAATATCGATATCTGCAAATTTCGATATCTCTCCAAAACTACTGAACAGAATTACACCAAATAAACAAAAGCGTGCTTTCTAGACCAAGACCCTTCTCCCTGCCAAATTTGGGGTAATTCCGTTAGCCGGTTCGACCTATAGCCTTGTCTAAAGTTTCCTAAGGAAATTAACATGGTGAAAACATGTTTTGGGACCCCCATTTTTTCTCGGCCCCCCTTGATGAATCACCCCCAAACTTCCAACATAGGAGCTGATATGAACAAAAAATTAGTTTGGAAAATTTCATGAAGATTCATCAAACGACGCCAAAGTTATAAGCAAAACAAAAAATGCTCTTCCTATGTAAACTTGGTCCTAACTATAACTACATACTGGCAACTTAGGTAATATATATATATATATATATATATATATATATTTGTTTCCTTTTTTCATCAAAGGATTTCGCTCACTGGTGGGCTGGGTGCTACAACTCGTGGACGAGATTCAGTGTTTAATTTTACAACCTCCGTAAGGCATTGTAGAGCATTCAGTAGTACTTCTCCAAATACTTTATTACAAAATCAACATCAACTGACAGACTCGTTTTGGCCTCTCAGGCCTTTGTCAATGTCAGCGTCTTTTTTGTCATACATCTTTTTATCAGAAATAATTCATTTCCGCCGGCAAGCATGTCATGACCAGAAATAACAGACTAACTGTTAGAAATGGGGGTCACTAGTTGGCAGAGGTAGGTAATTTTGTCCAAATAGGGACCCTTGCTTCTAGTCAGGGTAAGGGGGATACACTTCTAAAATAGCCCTAGCTCACCCCCTTGGTAGCTTGGAACGAGCAGACAGGCTTATCTCAGAGGTAGTCTGTAAAGCGTTTGTGAACACATACAGTAATACAGTGAAAACACTACAAATGGACACCACACCACTTTAGAAAAATAAGAAATCTTTTTCTAAACCAAAACAAGACCAAACGATAAAAATCCACAAGCATCTAGACCAGCAAAACGGGAGTCCGACATACAGCAAAAACACAGGAGGTAAAAGCAAAAAATGCAGGGGAGACCCACGCCAATGATGCCAGGTCTAACACTAACATTGAAGTTTCATCTACTAGTTGCATTTCTGGCGCACCCATTTTAAAGAGGTGAATCTCCTTACATTGAATATATGTCTTATTTCGGAATGCACAGGTGGAAACATAATAGTTCGAATTCATTCATATCAAGTCTCAGTTAGACCACCCCAAATCAGTTAGCTTTCAAAACACCTCATATGATAATACTACATTTACATTGTTGGCAATCATAATTTTACACCACTATATCAATGATTCTGCCCTGTATGGGCATCTGCCACTTACATTTCCAACCATGAGTGAATAGTTAAATATTACATATTATTGTAAGATTTAAATCTTAAAAACATTTATGTTAGGATACCTATACCACAAGATAGCCTATAAAGTCATTAAATATAATAAATATTGCAATTCTGAAGGAATCAAAAACATGGTGCTTCCTATCTACAGTTATCTATCACACCTATTGTTTGTGTGCTAGATGTAATTTAGTAAAGAGACATAGTGCTATATTAATTACTGACAACTTAGTTATGCCCTCAATAAGGTCACTCACTGATACCAAACATCCTTTATACCTTCAATTATGCCCTGATTGGGCTTTCCTGAAGTGCCCAAGTGCTGAATGTAAACATATATTCCTTGTAAAATAACTTTATTTCAGCAAACAAATGCCATCAAAAGATTTAAGCAACCACATAAATACAGATAAAAAGTGTAGAGTAGATTAGTAAAAACAACATTAGGAGCAACCTAATAAATAAAGCTAAAATCTCAGGACTTAATGGGCATTTCACCATATACAGAGACAATTATCGATTCAAAGTCAAATTCTATTTCCAGAAAAATAAATCATTACATTATAAGGAAACTCTGCCTAATACCCCGCATATGCCCCGGAAATTTAGCCACATCACAAGCATACAAGGTGGACAAATCAGATCTCAGTCCTTTAGGGGCATTGTAAAGGCCTCACTGTGGCATACTGATTGGCCGCTTGCTCACATTTCAAAACGAAGATTGCGCTATTTGGCCGTGACTACCCGAAGTACTGTAATTAGAATTGGGTATGATTTGAGTGTTGTTTGTTTTGTTTAATATTGAAAAAATGCACCGGTATCTTTAAAACAACGTCTTGGTGTCGCTAATAAACAATTGTTACTTATTCAAAAAGAAGTTGGAAAAGTTGAAAAACTTGATGAAATCTGCCAGAATAAGATGTTGGTCCTCAGAGCAAGATACTGAGGGGCATATTTACACTAACTGGCGCATCCCTGCATATCAGCAGGGATGCACCAGTTATTGTGCGCCACAGCTCCGCCACAATGGATGCGCCACATTTACAATGCAGCGCACCATGGGGCAAAAACGGCACAGATGCGTGACGCATCTGTGCCGTGAAAGTGGCTCATTGCTGGAGTTGCGTCGCAAGCGCGACGCAGCTCCAGCAATGCTCTGGGGAGCCCTATCTTGTTAATGCTGCGTCAATCCTTACGCCTGCTTCAGGCAGATGCAGGGTTTTGACGCAGCATGGGCCTAAAAGTGACTGAGTGAAATCTTTTAGGAGGCGTTCCTGCGCCAGAACGTCCCCCCTGCGCAGGAACGCACATGTCGCACAGGGCTTTACAACGTGACGCATCTCCCAGATGCGTCACGTTGTAAGTACCCCGCACCATGGCGCAGGACTTGCGCCGCCGCTACGTCACAAAAGTGACGCAACAGCGGCGTAAATGAGGCGCAAGGGGCTTGTAAATCTGCCCCACAGAGAGGAGGAACTAGATTAACTGTTATACACAGCACTGTAGTAGAAAAGGACAAGCCAACTAATTAACAGGGAGAGCCTGAGCCAGGGGTCTGTCTTGGCACTGTGAGCCCAGGCATGTGCTGAATGATGGGAACATTTAGAATCAAGATCACGCAACAGATATGATATAAACATATGATAGTGTCTTTAAAATTCAAAGAAGTATATTTCTTTTGAAACATTTTCTTCTTAGTGCATCAGATTATATCACTCCATTGTGAAGCGTGCATTAAAAGTGATGACTTTAAAACATGAACTTAGAAACATTCATGCCCCCACCCCCTAGTCCGACGACAATACCATTAGGGGAACTAAAAGGCAAGTTAGTTGTCATCTGCACCCTTTATGTGAGTCCAAAGTGAGGCATATGCTTGTGTAAGTACAGAGTGATGCACATGTGTATGAGCGCAGTGTGAGGGATGTGGATATGTGAGCGGAGCAGTGCACATTTAGGGTCCCAGCATACCGTGTCTTTATGTGCATGCGCTACTGCATTTGGCGTCCCTGCATTTTGTGTCTTTGTGTGCATGCACTTTAGAAGGACCAAACCTGATGGCTTTATCAATGCTTTTTAGAGATATGTCTTTGACTTGCAGAAACACAGTGCGGAGAGTGAAAATAAAATAGTGTGTGTGTTTATGGGCATGGTAGTGAGTTTCGATATAGCTGATACAGACTATAAAGTGTTGGGGCAGCTGAAACACGAAGATGTCAACCTAGTGAGGGGGCCCAGTTACTTTTCTTGCATTAGGCCTATGGCACTCTAGCTACGCCACTGTTGATCATAAGTATAGAGGTCTCAACATATATGGCCAAATCATGACGATCCACAGAGAGACCCTAATATAGCTGCCTATATGCTCCCTTTTAGCTCCACCATCACGCACACTTTTCATACATATGCTCTCCCCACAATACTTCCTTTTAAGCGCGCTTAAGCTGACTTCGAATGAAATTTGGCGCTCTGCAATTATACATTTACACTGTGCCTTAGCAATGTCTCACTGGCTACAGGAGTAGGTGTGGCACAAAAACGCAGGGCAGTGAAATCGATCACTCATATTTTGAATTCATTGTAAAACACAGTAAAACGACCATTTCAAATGTAAAGAAATAGAGTTAGCAAAAATGGTGTATTTCTGAAAGGCAGGTTATTATGTCAGTCACATGCTATTAGTTTCATTAGGAGTGTAAAATGACTAACTAAATATGACAAGTCACAGTGGGACATGTCAGCCCTGACATTTTCAAAAGACACATAATTATGCAAGCTCTAATAAGACATGAATACTTTAAAATCTTTCAGTTTTGCAGTGGCAAATTAGAGCCCGTTTCCTGCAAAATGCATGGTTATGCGTCACCACTGCAGCCGAGGTTTTGCATAAACACATTGAATTTATCTGAGAGCGTTTTAATTATCCAATTGTAATTGTAAGCAAGGCTCTAGTTGATGGGGGAATCAAAGGAGCACAGTTAATTTTTGGCCCGAGTGCTTTCATGAAATTATGTTTTCACCATCTAATAAATTCAACCTACATGTTTGTCTACTGACATATTATGGTATGATGCCGCGTTGTAAGCGTTTTTGCATCCTGAGGCGCAATATATCAGAACTCAAAAATATTTCACAACCTGTGCGTCAAGTACGTTTTTTTTTTTACAGCACAGAAAATTTGTCAAAAGCCCAATGTTTTCTAGTGGGTGCCTAGGGCCATATTTATGTAGGGGTTGCATCGCTTTTGCTCCACACAATAGGGTGCATGCATGAACTGAAATGCGATTTAGCAAGCCTCGCCGGCCAACTTGCGTGGCCCTGAGTGACTTATAAGTCTAGAGTAATGCAACGCAACACAAATTGCTATGTTGCATTACTCTGCCCCAGAGAGGCATTCCGTAGGTGGCGTGTTAATGTTCCCACGCAAAACGCATGGATTTTGACGCATTCCCAGATTGACCATTACTGGTAGACCTGGCAATGCGTTAAAATGCTATGCTTTACCATGGGGAGGCATAACGAGGAGAAATATCTTTATTTCTCCTAATTTTTTACTTTTTCTATACACTTTGAAAGAAGAAAATGCCTCAGGAAATTGGTTTTGTGCAGGAAGGTGAACCATCCTGCAGAAAAACCACCCTTCTTACAACGCAGGCACCCTTTCACCATAATGCAAGAGTGCTTATGTTGGCACTAGGCAGCACATTGTGCGCCAGCACTGGGAAGAAGCAGGAATGCTCCATATTGTGTTAAATATGGCACATTCCTGCCCTTTCCCTACCACACGATGCAGCATAAATATTCCCCTCAGTTGTTAAAAGTGATTTTTTTTTTTCCAAGGCAAACTAAGGTTTCATACTATAAGTAGCTGGACCAGGGTTGTTTCATTCCCGCTGTAGATTTTTAGATAGAACAATGTGTTCTTCTGTTGAATTCTCAAAATGATGCAATATTTTCGAATGCCAAAATGTTAAATATTTATATAACCCAAATGTCATAAGCATCCTAGTGCTTTGTCTAATGGCACGAAACAATAATTGTGCCCTGTGTTTCATTTCTTATTAGAGACTTTTCATAGTGCAGCCGATATAGCAGGGGAGAGGATGTGGTCTGAAGGCTAGACTGCAGACTTTGGAGCTGGGAAACTATGGGGCATATTATCAAGACAGGCGATATAATTATCGCCACTTTAGTGGCAGAAAACTGCCGCTAAAACGTCGATAATGGGCTTGATAATATATTCTATGGAATTTCAATTGAAGCTCAGGTTAGACATCTAACATGGGCTTCAATGGGAATTCCATAGAGCATATTATCAAGCCCATTATTGCCGTTTTAGCGGCAGTTTTCTGCCGCTAAAGCGGCGATAATTTAATTTATCGTATGTCTTGATAATATGCCCCCAAGTTTCAAGCCTCATGGTCGACTCCACATCCTGTGATTCTGGGCAAATTACTTAATCTCCCTGTGCCTAGCATAAAAATGAATGTGTCCTTGTGTAACGTAACTTGTGTACATGTAAAGCGCTCCAATACCTTTGGGTCGAGTTGGCGCTATACAAATCTGCAAAAAAATATAGTAATTGGAAACTGCAGCCCAACCTTCTTGTGCATTACAAATTTGTTAAATACAGTTTCACCATGGTGATGACTGGAGGGCAGGGTTATATGCTATATGATCTATCGGAGAGGTGTACAATCTGACATTAATTTATGTTATTTCTATAACTAGAGCAACCCCCCCAAAATATTTGATGATATTCAACTGATGTCCTAGCATACTCTGGGCTTCTATAAGACATGAAACTTCAAGACAAGGAACACCGGGTGACAAGGACAGTGGCACACAAATAGGCACAACATGCCTCCCTCTTCACAAGCTAAAAAAAGTGAACACATACAGCCCAACAAACGCTAACATCACACAAGAAAATCATAACAAATATTCACGAACCGTGCAGACATAAATTACAGTGAACCTCTTGCACATGGTCATGAAAAGAAAGAACAGCAAAGACGTTGGAGGTGGGGACATCATTCAGCATCAGCTTTGGTAATAAGCATACAGTACCTCACATAATAAGTCACACCAAATAAACAACCATAATAACACATACAAACATTATAAAGTCCTCTTCCCACACAAGGTACATCCCCACTCACTCTCACTGGGCAAAAGTTATAAATTCTGAACTACAAGCACTACCAAATACCACTACGTCTAGAACTGGACAAAAAAACTAGTGTTCCACAAACATAACGACCGACATATTTAGTACTGATAGGGGCATATTCACAAGAAACTATCGCCGAGTCAACTGCACTTTATCACAGCCAAAGTTGCGATAAATCTATCGCCCCATTCCCAAGCTGGTGTTAACAGCCCACAGCACCAGTTTACACGCGAGAGCAGCCGCAAAAAACATCGCCACAGAGGCCCCCCACATCTATCGCTAATGAGATGCAGAGTGGGTGTTCCCGTGCCAGAAGCTGCGATAACATCACACCTCAACATTCTCAACGACCAGACAGAAGTGCGATAAAAACACAAAACAGGCGATAAGGCGCGCTAGCACCAGGAATTCTACACCTGCTCTGACCTGGTGTAAAGTCGGACGGCAGTCTGCACAACAAAAGGGAGACCAGCCCAGGGCCACATCAGGGGGAGAGAGAGAAGAAGAGAGAGAAGAAGAGAGGGGGAGAGAGAAAGAAGGAGAGAGGGGGAGAGAGAGAAAGAAGAAGTGAGGGGGAGAGAGAGAGAGAGGAAGAGAGGGGGAGAGAGAGAAGAAAAGAGGGGGAGAGAGAGAAGAAGAGAGGGGGAGAGAGAGAGAGTGCCGCCCCTGCACACCCAGGCCACACTGCTCACCTGCTGCCACTGGTGTGTTTCCAACCACGTGCAGGTATGTATCACAGTACACGAGGTCACACATCTGAGTCGGAGCCGCCAGCTGAAACAGAGTCCAGATACATGACTGGCACAGTACACATACCTGCACAAGACATTGCCTGCTTACCCATGCACAGCCAGGCAGAGGCACCCCAACCCCTCCCGTCGCCCATCTGAGCATGCCCGCCCATGCACATCCTGGCAGAGGCACCCCAACCTCTCCTGCCGCCCATCTGAGCATGCCTCCCCATGCACACCCAGGCAGAGGCACCCCAACCCCTCCCGCCGCCCATCTGAGCATGCCTACCCATGCACACCCAGGCAGAGGCACCCCAACCCCTCCCGCCCGCCGCCCATCTGAGCAAGCCCGCCCATGCACACTCAGGCCTCACTGCTCACCTTCTACCACCAGCGCGTAGACGGGAGGTCCTACCACGTGCCACTGCAAGCCACAAGCCTGGGGCCCACAGACATGGCACCCTCCACACCATGCAGCCACGCTCCACAGGAGAAACGGTTTCACGTTAGGTGGTGGGTCTTGATTACTCCATGGCAGAGGACATACCAGTGCACCGTCATCATCTCAGGCTGCACACCCGCTCAGCCCAATGGGTGCCACTGACTCCGGGATCTGAGAAGCAACGCCACGTGGCGGTAGGCCCGTGCTGCCCGCTGGCTCTGGCCTACACTGCGGTCCAGCAGGGCACACAAAACCTGAGCTGTCTGGACTGCCAGGGCGGAGCATCATTGTAGGCTGCACACCCGCGCAGTAGCTTAAGGTGTCACTGACTCAGTGCACCCAAAGTCACCGTCCCATGGCGGGGTGCCTGTGCTGGCCGCAATGCTCCGAGTGCCTCTAACCCTGTGCAACCCCAGTCAGTGCCACGTGGTGGCAGGCCTGTGCCTGCCACAAGGCCTCAGGTGCCACTAACCCTGTGCAACCCCAGTCAGCACCACATGGTGGCAGGCCCGTGCCTGCCGCAAGGCCTCGGGTGCCACTAACCCTGTGCAACCCCAGTCAGCGTCACGTGGTGGCAAACCCGTGCCTGCCGCAAGGCCTCGGGTGCCACTAACACTGTGCAATCCCAGTCAGCACCACGCGGTGGCAGGCTCGTGCCAGCCGCAAGGCCTCGGATGCCACTAACCCTGTGCGCATCAACTCATGGGCCCTCTATGAATGAGAAGCGTGGAGCGGCCGTCATCCAGTCACCACCGGAAGAGGGGAATGTAACGTCGTCGGCCCCTTATGTTGGCGGAGTCACATGGCCAGTGACGCCTGTGCCGGATGGGTGTGGTGTGTGTGCAAACCTGCCCTCAGGGAGTGGCTGTGACATGCTGATGACTAGACCAGTGACCTGCACACCACCAGCGAGTACGCCTGCAACGGGTAGCAATGAGGGCCCCCCTCGGAGCGTAAGCGGAGTGGCCTGCTGTACGCCGGACCAGCGCAGGGCTTGACAAAATGACTCATGGGCTCAGGGTGTGGTCGAGTCCATGTCTGGACAAGGAAGTGACTGATGCGTGTGTCCCTGTTGTAGTGTTCACAGGACCAGGTACACAAAATGCAATGTCGCACCCTCTGACTTGCATCCCACAGGATGAACATCATTGACACAAGGGAAGGCACTGTCCCCACATACATCCACACATCCATACCTGAATGATGTAAGACATGACACAGCAGTGCATCACTAGACGTTTATTTGCACATCAAGTGCAGTTATGCAGCTGGAGCGGTACAGGGCAATGCTGAGTACACTACACAATATGGGCCCGTGGAGGGACAGCCAGAGTCCATCCAGGGATGATATGTACTGCGGCAGAGGAAGGGTACAGTCCGCAGTCTGTCTGCTGTGTCATTGGTCGTCAAACAGGATGTGGCAGTCCATGCCGCTGTCCAAGGTGAGTGCATCGGAGTGTATCGGGGTTCAGTGGAAGGTCATGAGGCCTTGTGCAGCACCAAGCAGAAACAGGCCAATTGGTGGAAATGAATGCTAGTGCCTCCTGATCACAAACCCATCCACGTCCTGGTCCCCGGATGTGTGCCCTGCCTCCCCTTGTGGGTGTTGCAGTCCCGGCTGCAGCACTGTGTGCCACTGACACATCAGGGGCCTAGGTGGATACGTCTGCTGCACTGTGTGGCACTGACACACCAGGGGGCGGGGATGTGGATGGTGTGGGGGCAGCTGCATTCATCAGCGTCACGCCTTGTCATGGCAATGCCATGATGGAGGTCTGCAGGGCATGATATATCACAGCTGCATTCCGATGATGTTCAGCGGTGGCTGCCATCCTTTCCGCCTCCATACGCACCATGTCCTCCATGAGCCTCCGCATGTGTGCCACCTCACGGCTGGTATCGCTGGAGCCACTCTGAGCGGACAGCTGTTCTACTCTCCCCGTCATGACTCCAGCGATGTCAGTTAGGGCTGGTTGGAGACCATGGGGCGGACATAGACACCCAAGGATGGCGTCCAGTTTGGCAGCCATGAGTTCAAACCCCACCCGCACCTGCTCAGCCGTCTCCCTCTGGCCCTCCAGCACACGGCGTTGGAAGGCCATTTGTTGTTCCTGGGGGACATGGGAGAGTGCCAGGGCTATGGGTGCCTCCTGCTGGGTGGTTTGGATGGTGGCTGGGGTCTCCTTGATGTAGCTGGGCTGCCCTGCTCCTGGAGGTGAGTCGCAGATGAGATCAATGATGTCTAGGAAGGCTTGTGCGTCGATGCTGGTGTTGTCCTCCTCGTCATCACTGAAGAGTGGCTGGGACTGCTTTGCAGGAGGTGTTGAAAATGCCCCTGCGATGTGAAGGGGAGATGGTGTATTACAATGTGTCCACATGTATGTAGCCGCATGGTACAGGTTGACATTCTGACAGCATGGCATTGTATATTGTGACAGTCTGTGGGTCTGGGAGAGGTGCCAGGGTCATTGTGGGTGTGTACTGTGCCCTACCTGATTGTGTATGTGTGCCATCGTGGCCATATCCACCCATCCCCCCACTACATGGTTCTCACTCACCCTGTTGCGGTTGTGTTGTGTTCTGTCGAGCAGTGTCCGGTCCCCGACTCCAGCCACAGTATCCACACTGATGACTGTTGACACCAGCTCCTCCATGTCATCCAGCACGAGCTGTGGCGCTGGGCCCCCACCTCCAGTCTGCATTGCTGCCTTCTGGTTGGCGGAGAGTTTCTCCTTGGTCTTTCGTTTGATGTCATTCCATCGCCTCTTGACCTTGTCAATTGTCCGCTTGTGCTCTCCGACGGCATTCACCTTGCCGACGATGTCCCGCCATATTCCAATTTGGGTGCCCAATGACACGTTGGAGTTGAGGACGAGTTGTTGATGGTGTTCCATCGCCTCCGTGACTATGATCCTGTTCGCCTGCGGACTGAAATCCGTCTTCCTCGTCTTCTTGTCCTTGTCCTTCCCTGTCCATGATGCCCCGGGCTGGTCGTCTGGGGTGCTTGTGGGGTTGCGCTTGTCCTCTGCGCCTACTCCGGCTGCCTCCATGGTGCTTGGGTGTAGGTCAGTTTGGGTGTGGGTGTTTTTTCTACTTTTATGGTGATTTTTTCGTCCTGCCATGTGTGTGTTGCATGCCTGGCACTGCTTATCGCTGGTTTCATCATCGCGCTTTGGCACATCGCGTGTTTTTTGGTGTTGTGGTTTGTGTTTTTATCTCTGTTGTGGTGGTTGTATCACGGACATTGTCCACGGTGTCGGCAGACTATCTCATGGTACCGCCTTGTGAATTCCACGTTGACACGGGGTTATTTTCCCACGATGGGCTGCGATATTGGAAGTTGCGTTACGCTACTCTTGCGGTAGTTATCACAAATTCTTGTGAATATACCCCATAATGTATGTGGGCAATTAGCACTGTACTCAAAACTATAAGCTAAGAGTTTGTGAAATTGGACAAACAGCACAACCCAGCATTTCCAGCAATATTCTTAGCACAAAATGCACCCTTGCTTCCAATATGGACCTGAGGGTGTGTTTTGTGCTAAGAAAAAGGTGATAAATGCAACAGCACATGAACAGCAGCAGCGAGCAACACCTCATGCTCTTTCCCTGTGGTCTTGCGGTAGGCATGTGTGCCCCAAATTACTCTGAATTAGGCAAGTGGGTTAAATTTCACAAAACAGGAGTAAGGCAAAATTACTAAAATTACTTGGACTATGTTGGTATAAATAAAATTATGCCGAGGTTTAGTATAAACATGCATAAACGGAAATGTAAACTGAATTTAAAATCATATCATGCAACCACAGTGCACTTGCACTACTTGTACCCTCCTCATTCAGAAATAATTGCAATACTCAACATGTGAACATGGACACTCTATTTCCTTCTCAATTAATATACAGCAAAAACTTTTTTGAATGCCTGTGCCTCCAGTCAGCCATTACAGGAGCTCCTGAAAAATATGAACAGGGATGGCTCTAGGGTGGTGCGACCGGTGCCACCGCATCGGGTGCTGACTCTTCGAGGGGGCGCCGTGTTTGGAAGGATTTTATGATTTAAAAAGCACCCGGTGCTGCATTGGTTGTCTCTGGCAATTTTCATACAACAATAAAAATGTCAAGGATACTCGTTGATTAATGTTCTTCCTGGAGAGAGAAGGAATTTTTTCTACAGGAAGTTTTAACTCATTTATGGTAGCACAGAGTGTTAATGTGCCTGCTGCAAATAATGTGTACCATGCAGACCACAAAGTGCAGATAGCTTAAATAGCCTTTGTCAGATCTTTTGGTTACTAGCAGTGTAGATGTTAAAATCCTAACATGGAACAGTGAGCTAATAACTGTCATTCAAGAGCTGCATGCAAACAGTCAAGGTATGGATTAGAGCACTATGATGTTCTCCTCTGTCTTTCATTATTCTAATGTTTCAAAAAGGGTTCATTTCAGTAAAAAAAAAAATCCTAATTATTAAATGTAACCACCAACCCTGGGGTTATATTTTAAATTCTGAGTCTATGCCTCCCCAGACCAAGCACTCTTAATCTATACTGTCTACCAGTATGGATGACATGTGACTCACCTTGTAGTCTTCTGGTTTTATGTAACATTTCCTATCCACTAATTTACACACATATGATTGATTGTCTCCGTGTAATGTCTGTGTGATGTTAAGTGCCCCGACATCCTACACTGGTATAGGTGGCGCTATATAACTGATTAAATATATCTGAAAGAGAGTGGTCATGGTGACTTGATGGGGCACAATTAAAGGGTTGTAGTGATGGAATCTGTGGGGGGCGCCCATGGGGGGGCGAGGGGGGGGGGGACGCCAACAAACATTGTTGCACAGGGCGCCATCAGTGCTAAAGCCGGCCCTGAATATGAAGATCCCCACTGTAATGGCGGAGCTCATTTCGATAAGTGCTAGTGAAACAGCTGAAGCCCTTTCATCAAAACAGAATCCGCAAGGAGATGCACTGTAGGTCACACACAAGATGGCCGCTGAGTAATGGAGCATCCGCTCCCCAGTCCGGACTTCATTTCTGTTTCCGTCCGGAGCCAATGCCAGCGGCTTCATATGGAGCAGTTGATTTGTGAAGGAGGGAGGGCTTGGGCGGTGACTTTTTTCTAATAGCCTCTAGAGCCTGTAATCCCATAGCCCACCTCTTTCTTCTTCTCAGCAACCGAATGTGCCAGATATTATCCTGCCAATTAAGCTTCCTGGCAGGAATGTGAGTGTTCTTGCGCTTATGGGCTTGCTCTCTCCCAAGGATTTTTACACACTTGGGCCTTCACCAGTGTCATTTCTCTCCAAAAGACCTTCATTTTTATATATAAACTTTATTTCTCCTTTTCTAAGGCTTCCCCTTATTTCCACTTTGTGCAGTCTTTGACTAAGTCTACTCGAGATTGTTTGTCGTAATATTTACTAATTTGACTGTTCACTACAGGCCGGATTGTTTATATGATATCTTCAGGTGATTACTTGCACCTGCATTGCTTTGTCAGTTGTTTTTTACCGGTTAAAGGTGGAGCTTTTGCACATTACATTGGACTTGCCTATTTGTCAGTGGATGAGAATTCATCACTTCTACGTTCTGTGCTTGATTTTCTTCTCTGTGAACTGAAAGTGTTAATCATATATATTTATATGCATTCTGCCAGTTACTCTTCTTTTTAATTTACCAATTTCCTCATGGGAAGGTTCATTATTTTCAAAATTGAGTATTTCTTTTACTTCTCCTTCCCTCGTACATCACCTCTTTAATATGGCGGAGGGTGGCAACACTTCGACAAAAACGCTTCTTTCAATATTGCATCTTCTACCAATCGAAAAGAGAATGTTGGTGGTAGTGGAAACTGACTTAAAAAGGACCCTGCATCCCCCCGGTCTATCTCTTACTGTTTTACAACAGCAAATTGATTCTAATAGTAGATATCTCCACTTAGATGTTATTATCAATGATTGTCTTATTCTATTATTAATGTTCATGGAATCAATGGTGTGGATGTAGTTTTGGGATTCACACTCTACCAAACGTTTATTTCTTAAAAATGTCAATCTCATTCTTGAAGGGGATTTTAATCAGTTGTATGATTCATTTTTAGATAGCAAATCAGCTTTTATATATATCCCTAATAACATACAAAAGGACTTTCAAAGAACGATTTCCGATAGAAGTCTTTTTGATGCTCGGCGTATTTTTAACCCAGATCTTTTAGAATATTCTTTATTTCTCTTACTAACCATTCCACTTCTAGAATAGATTACATTTTTCTTGATAATGAACTCACACAACATCTAATTCATACTGAAGTAGGCCCTATCTTGATTTCTGATCATGTCCCAGTGATAATAGACCTAGAGCCCCCTCATTCTCTCACACGCTCCAGTAGATGGCGTTTTAATAACTGGCAGTTGCAAGATCAACAATCTGGCATGGAGTTTAAACGATTTATCATGGAATTGTTTCATAACAATACCTGTAAGGTTCACCTTTTAACTGTATTTTAACCTTTTTCGTTACACCCTGTGATTTGTATGAATTGTACTTACTTGTTGTTGTGGGCTTTTAACTGATATTGCTGCTATTCTTGCACCTTACTGCTCATTGGAGTGTGTTATACTCCACTGTCTCTTACTTGCACTTTGCGGGGCTTGTTTGTCCCCGGTTGGCCATTTTTTTCTTGCCACGTGCTCTTTCTGTTCAGCGCTCTAGTCGTTGCATACCGTCCTGCCACAACCCTATTTAATGGGCAGAGAACGGACGTGCAGCGCTTGTAAGGTTCACCTTTTAACTGTATTTTAACCTTTTTCGTTACACCTTGTGCTTTGTATGAATTGTACTCATTTGTTGTTGTGGGCTTTTAACTGATATTGCTGCTATTCTTGCACCTTACTGCTCATTGGAGTGTGTTATACTCCACTATCTCCTACTTGCATTTTACGGGGCTTGTTCGTCCCCGGGGGGCCATTTTGTTCTTGCCAAGTGCTCTTTCTGGTCAGTGCTCTAGTCGCTGCACGTCTTCCTGCAACATCTCTACTTAATAGCCACAGATAGGACGCGCAGTAGACGCGCGCAGCGGGCAATCCGGCGCACACCTAAGGCAAGCCGTCTGCACCCATCCGTGCTCGAATGGGTCCAGGGGCCATGACCCCTGGTCTGATTAAGAGGAATACAACTAGCTCTTCCCACAAACAGTTGCTGGAAATCCGTAGTATGCTGCGCCCTGATAGTATATTAATTAATCCGGAATCTACTAGTTCTAGTTGTACCTGTTGCAGCTTTGCATTCGATACACAGTCTCATAAAGAACACAGTTCTTTAATTACTATTCCCGTGAATAATAATGTACAGGAAAACCTTTTCTTAAAAAGCAGCAATTCACTTAACAAGGAATTTAATTTTTTTAATATTAATTGCCGCTCGCTTCCTAAGCATAAGGCGGATATTTTTGACCACCTGATAAGTGAGCAGGCTGATGATATTTTTCTCACAGAAACATGGCTGCATGGGAGCTCTGGCCCTGATGTAGCGTTTGCCTTGCCTTCTAACTACGCGATAGTTAGGAAAGATAGGGGAGTCAAAATGGGGGGAGGCATTGCGGTTATTTAGAACAACTCATACACATGTAAATTCAAAGATTTACCCTTCAGGGGCTGTGAGACCACTTTATTTAAACTTGCCTTGACCTCCCAGTTAAATTCTCAGGAATTCTGCTCTATCGCCCCCCTGGGCCTGCTGGGCCATGGGCTGTAACATTTGCTGATCTAATCACTTCCTATATTCTGGACGCCACCAATTTCACCATCTTGGGCTTCTTGAATCTTCATTTTGATGACCCGACATGTGCCATTAGAACTACATTTATCACCGACTTAGCAGCAATGAATATTCTGCTCTGTAATTTGGGCTCTACCCACATGGCTGGCCATCTATTGCACCCCATTTTTTCCAATTTGCCCAATATTCTTTGCCCCCGAGCACTTCCAGTACTCTGGTCAGATCACTTTTTGGTGGTCTTCTGGGTCAAAAGAGATCTGTCAAGCTCATCCACGGCCACTTTAGGTATTAAGTCCAAATCGAGAAACTGGGGTAAATTGGATTTTGTTGCTTTTAACAAGCTCTTATCTAAGAACTCCCCTGCCTTTAATCAAATCTCTATGGCAGATTTGGATGCCATCTAATACTGGTTTTTAAAATCCATTGATGCTTGTCTCCCGCCTTCAATTAAGAAGGTGAACAATCACCGTCCCCCTGCCGCTTGGTTCTCCGAGAGGTTAAAAATGGAGAAAAGTAAATGTAAAGCGTTAGAAAGACGCTGGAGGAAGAACTATGCACCAGAATCTAAACTCGCACATTAAAGGGCAAAAATAGACTACCATTCTCTCTGTAATGCTGCTCGAGCTGAATATGTGAACTCTACCATCTCTAATGCGCAGAATAGTTCTAAGACTTTGTTTAAGCTAGTCAAAGAACTGTCTGGTGCAGCTAGTCAAATCCACTGCCCCTGTTTTTGCTGAATGACAATGTGAGGATCTTGCTAAGTTTTTTCTTAATTAAGTTGAAAAAATATACACTTCATTGAATGATTTTAAGCCAGTTAACACCATACAGCAAACTAAGAACTCTTCTTTAACAACTAGAAGTACTGAACAGTTGGACTGTAGGACTATTGACCCCACCAATAAATTGGGAACTTGGTTGCTCCTAGATATAAATTCTTTTATGTGGCTCTTAGACAACCTTAAATCTGGCTCTCCCAGGGATCCTCTCCCCATCGTTGTGCTGCAGAAGCTTGAGGGCCTATCCCGAAGTTAAATATGGAACAGCTCAATGCTTCCTTACAGGAAGCAATTGTCCCACCTGAATGGAAACATGCCATGGTCCTTCCACTCTTAAAAAAAGCCAATGCGGACCCAGCGCTGCCGTCTAATTTTCGGCCTATTTCTTTACTTCCGGCCTGTTCCAAAATCTTGGAAAAACATATTATTCTACAACTGGCTCACTTTGTTGCATCCCAACATTTTCTGCATTCCCTACAGTCCGGTTTCAGAGCAGGTTTCTCAACAGAAACTACTCTTCTAGGAGTCACAGAAATGCTGCGAAACCGCTTGGATTCTGGAGACACTGTGGCACTTATATTACTTGATTTGAGTGCCGCTTTGACACGGTATCACACAGCGTGTTACTGAAAGCCTTGCAATCACTGGGTGTTGTTGGTTCTGCACTCAAGGGGTACCGCAGGGCTCAATTTTCAGCCATTTATTGTTTAATGTTTACACCAGGCTTCTGGTGGCTATTGCTGATGATGCTGGGTTGTTCCTTTTCTCCTATGCCGACGACACCCAGATAATATTCTCTCTTTCTGCTGTAAGGGCATCTAAGTCATCATCTCTCCAGTCTGGGTTGAGGAATATTGCATGTTGGATGGATGCCAACTTGCTGAAGCTTAACGGCGAAAAGACGGAAGTGTTGATTTTGGGGAAGAATAGAGATCTCTTAGAACCTCAAAATTGGCCTTCTGAAATGAGTGTTTTACCCCAGCCTATTCATCAGGTTCGTAATTTAGGCTTTATCATTGATGACCAGCTATCAAGGAAGCAACAAGCGGTGAAAGTGGCCTCGACCTGCTTCACCATCCTTAAATGGCTCAAGAAAATCATTTGGATGTTGCCCTGCTCCACTCATAAAACTGTGGTCCAGGCTCTTGTTACTTCTAGACTGGATTACGGCAACATTCTGAATATAGGAGTTAATAAGGATGTGATACGCAAATTGCAGGTGGTGCAGAATGCAGCTACGGGACTGCTTTGCCAGGTTCTAAAAATGGCCTGCATTTCAGGTTCTCTCCGTGACCTTCATTGGCTCAGGGTTGAGAATCATATTAAATTCAAAGCCCTGATTTATATGTTCAAGATCAAATCTAGCAATGCACCTCAGTACCTGAATGCTTTAGTCCACCCTTATTTACCATTGCGCCTTCTTCATTCCTCTACTCAGGCAACATTTTTGGCTCCTTGGACCAGACTGTCGCGAATGGGTGGTCGGTCCTTTTCTTGCCTAGGTCCCTCTATGTGGAATTCCCTCCCCGTGACACTTCGGAATGAAACCGTATATGGGATTTTTCGCAAGGGTTTAAAAACGTGGCTGTTCAATCAATAGATTATTTTTCTTTTTTTCCTGTTATTTCTCTTTTTTTCTGTTCCTGTCAGGCGGCGCCAGGAAACCTTCAGGTAGCTATGCGCCATATAAGATTAAATAACATAACATAACATAACTTCCACCATGTTAGGGATTCTTTCAAAGCTACTGCACAAGGTCACATTATTAATTATGTTTCTCCCAAAAAAAAGGTTGTCACCATGGAATCATCTCAACTCTTGCAAAATATAAAAGAAATAGAACATGAATACTATTCTTCATTGAATAACAATGCTTTAGACCAAATCATTCAAGCTAAGCTTATTTACAATAAATCATCAATAAATATCGCTTGTAACGCTCTGTTGAAACCTAACGCAAGATTTTATGGTGGTGCAAATAAGGCAGGAAAACTCTTACCAAACTATCTCAATGTTAAAAAACAAAAGTGAAAAATAGAAGTTATCCGTGATACCTCCTGTAAACAGTTATTTAAATCTCAGGATATTCTTGCTCGTTTTGCTGAGTTTCATTCCAATCTTTATACTGAAGACATTCTTCCTACTAAAGATCCTCCTGACTAATTTTTCAGTACTATTCTTAAACCTCAAAGTCTGCAGATTGATTTTTCCTTGCTAGATGCTGATATTTCTTTAGCAGAAAGTCACTCAGCCATTTCTACACTTCCAAAGGACAATCTCAAGGACCTGATGGCTTTAAAATTGAATTGTATTCCAAAATCTTTCATCTTGGGGGCGTGGCCAACTAACATGGCTGGTCGGACGGGTTCCCAATCGGCTCCATCCCAGGCCCCGTTATAAATCCTCAACTAAGGCATTATTGCTGCATCCTGAAGGATTATTTACAAGCAACGGTCGGCGGGATGCCAAGGAGAGCTGGAGAGAACGCGTAGTGTACCTGAGGGCGTAGGAAAACGCTTTGGTGAGCTGAAGGTGATTGGAGCTCCCCTGGTGAAAATGTACTGGTAAAAGAGTGCCTTCAAGGGATTTTTTTGAAAGACTTAGTTGTATGATTTTTTATTATTCTATATAGGGTAGAAATATACCTATAAGTCAAGTCTCTCTCAATGTAAATGTATTGTAGGTTATACACTATGCATTAGTCATATGTATGTGCATCAATCCACCATAATTGGAAAGAACGAATACATGAATAATCAGATCATCAAATAAGCAAATAGTCAAAGAATTAAAAAAAGCAAAAGGTGTGTAAAAAGAAACAAATTTATATCAATGAATGGTATTCAGGGTACCTAAAATGTAGACAGCTATACATATATTGGAAGGAAATAATACATTCAATGATTCCTTCACTCAACAATAGATCAAAAACTTTTTCATGACAATATTCAATAATTATATAGAAAACAGTGTGAGAGTCGACGTTTCGGTCTTTAAGTTTCACTTCATAAGACCATCTTCAGGACTAGTAGATTAAAAGTTGACCCCTGGAAGTCTAGTCTTTCACAAATCAGTGTCGATGTTTCTAATCTCCGCTCTCAATAGCCAGTAGTAGATAGATAACCTTTTTGTAGTCAATCTTATCTTAGCGAGTCAGAGAGACACGTGTCTTTTAATTCAACGAAAACAAGTCGTATATCAATCAACCCACCATCAAGGCGTATATATTCTTTTAAAGGTGTTACTTATTGTAAATGGAGGTTTTAGCGAATTAATGAATCGGGTGGCTCAAAGTTCCAAACGCGGGGTCCCGAGTAGATTTCCCCTCACGATATGAGTAACACTTCATTCTGCCCGAACGATCGCTGAATAATTGTCAGTAATCTCTGAAGGAAGATACGTATATATGGTGAGGGGAAATCTACTCGGGACCCCGCGTTTGGAACTTTGAGCCACCCGATTCATTAATTCGCTAAAACCTCAATTTACAATAAGTAACTCCTTTAAGAGAATATATACGCCTTGATGGTGGGTTGATTGATATACGACTTGTTTTCGTTGAATTAAAAGACACGTGTCTCTCTGACTCGCTAAGATAAGATTGACTACAAAAAGGTTATCTATCTACTACTGGCTATTGAGAGCGGAGATTAGAAACATCGACACTGATTTGTGAAAGACTAGACTTCCAGGGGTCAACTTTTAATCTACTAGTCCTGAAGATGGTCTTATGAAGTGAAAGTTAAAGACCGAAACGTCGACTCTCACACTGTTTTCTATATAATTATTGAATATTGTCATGAAAAAGTGTTTGATCTATTGTTGAGTGAAGGAATCATTGAATGTATTATTTCCTTCCAATATATGTATAGCTGTCTACATTTTAGGTACCCTGAAAACCATTCATTGATATAAATTTGTTTCTTTTTACACACCTTTTGCTTTTTTTGATTCTTTGACTATTTGTTTATTTGATGATCTGATTATTCATGTATTCGTTCTTTCCAATTATGGTGGATTGATGCACATACATATGACTAATGCATAGTGTATAACCTACAATACATTTACTTTGAGAGAAACTTGACTTATAGGTATATTTCTACCCTATATTGAATAATAAAAAATCATACAACTAAGTTTTTCAAAAAAATCCCTTGAAGGCACTCTTTTACCAGTACATTTGAATTTACCCAAGCCCTCAAGGGTATATTGGGTTGTCCACTGTATATATCACCCCTGGTGAAAATGGCGCCTCATGTCGTGGCAGACCCCTGATGGCACTCCGCCTAGATCCCCGGGACTCCTGTTGTTGCATCGGATGTCCAGCATGGCCCATAGCAGAAGGTGAGGGCGCTCCCTGTTCCTAATAAACATTGCACCGCACCTCGGAGCTGCTGCGGTCGGAGGGAGCACTGCTGCGGGAACCCTGACATTACAAAATGGCGGGCTCGGCGCGATAAAGAAGACGCAACCGGCGACACGCTGAGCCCGTTCCTGAGGCCGCGCTGGCTTCTCCAACGCAGGCCAGACATCCCCTTCCGGCGCTAATATTAAGCACACTGATGACAGTCCACAAAGGAAGCCTGAAACTCCGGTTTGCCACTGCTGATGGTGTGAACACCTCGGAGACACCGCACCATTAACCCCCAGAAGGCAAGTGCGGCGCAAAGGGGGGGGCAGATGCGTGTTGGCAGTGGGGATCTAACGACCAAGAGGCAGACACAGCGTTGCTCTGGGGCCCCCATCCCGATGGAACTGAGGAGGCCGGTTGCCTGACCCTAACATGGCCGCCGAGTTGGAGAGAGAAGCACTCTAAAGGACAACGAATGCACCGCGTGGGAAGCTAGGTGGGTCCCCCTGCTTGCCAAGTATTGACAGGACGTCCCCAGAGCTCTCCTAGGCCAAGGTACACAACACGGATGTTGAGGAGAGCCTTGGGGGGTAGCCTGCGTGACCACAGAGACGAAGTCTAACGAGAGAGGATAAGCGGCTTGGGTCTCTTCTATAAGTTCAGACGCTCCACACTGCTTCTGCGAGACGGAGGTGGCGGCCTGGAGCTGACCTGGATGCAGATCCCCTTATGCCACCCAAAAAGACCCCCAACAACAAGGTCTCCAACTATTTTGCCACTGCAGGCACAGAAGTGGCAGGTGACGAGGCAACATCATCGTCAGGGGCCATGGCGCTAACTAAAGAGGACCTCCTGTCTTCCCTGCGGGAATTTAAAATGGAACTCCAGACAGAAATCAAGGCTGACACGGATGCTTCCTTTGCATCATTCCGAGCAGAGATGAGGGAGAAAATGGTATCCTTGCAGACAGATGTGGACTCAGTGGGCACCCGCACGCTGGACCTTGAAGCTAAACATCAAGAGCTGACCGATCGCCTCACACCCTTAGAAGAAGGAGCGGTGGATCTATGTAGCCAACCGCAAGCCACCATGCTTAAGTGCGAGGACTTAGAAAATCGCTCTCGACGCGATAACATCCGAGCCAGAGGTCCAGAAGAAGATTGTGAGAGCCCAGATCTAGAGGCGTTCATGGTGGGCTTGTTCTCCTTGGTGCTGGGAGAAATGGGACCTGAGATCCGGCTAGAAAGAGTCCACAGGGTTGGACCGCAGCTGCGGGGAGAAAATCATCGGCCCCGTGACGTGCTTGAGAAGTTTAGCTCGTTCAAAATCAAAGAAATGGTCCACCAAAAGGCGAGAGCAGCTGACAAGTTCACCTTCCAAAATGCTTTGTGTGCACTCTACCAGGACGTGGCACAAGCCACGCTCTTACGGCGCCAACAGTTCTGCCTGATCACCGAGTTCCTGAGAGACAAAAAAAACAGATACCGATGGACTTACCCCTTTGGTATAACCTTCCAATGGGACAATAAGCCCCATCATTGCACGGAGCTCAAGGAAGCTGCGGAGCTCCTGGGAATTGAGCTCTCCTCTACCAGTGGCAAGTCCTCTTCAGAAGACATGGAAGGCGAACGGCGGCAATGGCAACAAGGCAGACGCCACTGGCATACTATGGGCCCAGGGGGTAAGACATCCACAGAATAAAGCGACTGCTGATAAACCCTAGGTGGTTCTTCATAAATTTCAGCGGATTTAGCGGACCCGAACTGCTATGTGGACGTTTAGAGGTTGGTTGGAGCGAAGGACTTGCATACGTTTTAGCTGTGAGACTCACACTGGGCCTCCTCCCCTGAGAGTGTCCAGAAGTTACCATGGAGAGCTGGATGGAGCGGAGAACTTGCAAGAGTTGTTCCCGTGGGGGGCCCAGACGCCTGGGCCTCACAAGACGATCCGGTCCCTGACCCTGTCCTTGGGACCAATTGGATGCATGATGTCAGTTGTGAGAAGATGGTGGGACTGTCCTGTCTCCGCTGCTGTAAGGGGGTCCCAAGAGGAGGGTGGTGGATGTGGAGGACTTGCACTTTTTCGCCCTACCGCCTGCGTTGCCGCCGGGACTTTTTTACTGGACTATTTTTCTTTGTTTTCTCACAGGGGTCCTCACCCATATATTCTCTGGTAACTGGCTGTATATTGTTACAAACTATATGCCTTGATTTTTGTTCATACGAGGGGCTAGGGAAACGGGAATGGTAACGTTCCTCGAGTTTGGCTTACTTGGGGGATTTCCCTCTGGGGGGAGATTCTTCACACTCATTTTCATTGTTTGTTCTGGTTAGTTAAGTTAATCAGATGTCATGGTGCCCTTTTTCTTTTGTTTATGGGACCGGGGGGTGGGATAAAGGGGATCCAGGAGCTTCCCTTGGGCAAAGGCCCTCGTCCAGGGGGTAACATCTCACCCAGTTATTAATGGCGGTCAAGGTTTTAACCTGGAATGCCCAGGGCTTGAACTCCCCAAACAAGCGCCTCAGCTTCTGGAAATACCTTCTGGATCACAGTGTCCAGGTGGCGGCTCTTGAAGAGACGCACCACAAACGATACGAGGAACATAGGTTGCATCATAGAGCCTTTCCTCTTATGTTTCGATCTTCCCACTCTTCAAAACAGAACGGGATGGCGCTGCTGTTTCACAAGGGGGTCCCATTCCAAGCACACAACACCAAAACGGACAAACATGGGAGGTTCCTTATAGTTTGGGGCGATCTCAGGGACCGCCAATTTACCTTGGCAGTCCTCTATGAACCTAACACGGGCCAGCAGGATTTTATTCTCTCCTTCCTTATGTCTTTGGAGAATTTCGCTCAGGGGGATATTTTGATATTGGAGGACTTTAATCTTGTTTGGGACCAGGTGTTGGACTCGTCACATTCAGAGAGACCTCTGGGTGGAGTGTTCGGTAAGGCACTTAAGTCACAGCTTTGTCTCATGGGGTTGGTGGATGTATGGAGAGAGGCCAATCCCACGTTTTCCTCAAAATTACCCTGAGGTTACTTCCCATGCAATCACCTGGGACGCTCTCAAAGCAATAGTCCGGGGTAAATGCATCGAGATGGCCACCACCTTGCGCTCACAACAATGCTCGGAACACCTCCAATTAGAACGGGATTAAGTAGCCGCAGAACAGGCCCATAAGGCCAGCCCCTCGGTTCCGACAATGCGGAAAGTCACGGCTCTAAAGGGGAAACTTCAGGTCATTTACACCAACAGAGCAAAAAAACCATCTTACGCCTACAGATCAGGGGGTATGGGGGAGGGAATAAAGTAGGGTCCCTACTAACCCATCAACTATGGGCTAAACAGGAAAGGGAATATTTCAAACTTATTGTAGATAGGGATGGCATTTCCCACACGACGGAGGAGGGGAAGGCACAGGCTTTTGAGAAATTTTACCGGACTCTTTACACCTCAGAGCTCCCTGGATCACAAGACCAAGAGGAGTATTTAGATTCCTTGGACCTCCCTCAAGTCGCCGCTAGTTCCAATGACGACTTGGCTCAACCCATAACCAGGGCGAAAGTGCAGAAGGCGATTGACTCACTTCAACTCTAGAAAGCGCCAGGGCCTGACGGTTTTTCAGCTCATTTTTATCTCACTTTCGCACCGGAATTGGTCCCCTTTTTAACTCTTTTGTTTAATGTCATTGCCTCTATGCAACAAGTCACCCTCTCCATGGGTGAGGCAATCGTGGCAGTGATCCCCAAGCCGGGAAAGGACCCCACAGCCTGCTCCTCTTATCGCCCGATAGCGCTCTTAAATCTTGATGCTAAAATCTACTAAAAAATGTTGGCCTCAAGTCTCAAATCAATCCTTCCTGGCCTTATAGACCCCGACCAATCGGGATTTATTAAGGGCCGACAGACCCATGATAATCTGTGTCGCATTATCCATTTAATTGAAAAGGCCCAAAGGAAAAACATCCCAGCAGCGCTTCTCTAGCTAGACACGGAGAAAGCTTTTGATCGCGTGGAGTGGTCTTTTCTGTTTAAAGTACTTCAGCGCTTTGGCTTCAATGAAGCCTTTATAGGGATGATTCGAGCCAATTATCATTTTCCTAGCTCCCGGGTCCTGGTCAATGGAGTTGGTTCCCTTCCCTTCCACTTGGCTCGTGGGACGAGGCAAGGTTGCCCACTTTCCCCCCTCCTTTTTGCTTTGAGCATAGAACCTCTGGCTCACAGGATTAGGGAAATCCATACATAAGAGGGATACGTTTTGGCACGGACGATCATAAGATTTCGCTATTTGCTGATGACGTGCTTCTCCCAGTCTCAATGCCCCGGATCTCCCTGCCGGCAATTCAAGACGAACTGGTGAGGTTCGAGCGGATTGCAGGATTTAGGATTAATCTATCTAAGTCCTTCCCACTGAATTTGACCCTCCCTAAAGAAGAATGGAGATGGTTACAAGAGAGGTTGTCTTTTTGTTGCACCACTAAAGAGATCACCTACCTAGGGGTTAAGCTCACCCCTTGCATTTGAGACCTTTATAAAGCTAACTCCCCCCCCTCCGTCAGCTAAAATCTGATCTCGGTAATTGGAGTGTGGCATACATTACCTGGCTGGGCAGGATTAATGCCATCAAAATTAATGCTCTCTCCCGTTTGCTCTACCTCTTTCAGGGGTTGCCTATCCCAGTGGAGAACAGTCTCTTCAGGGAGCTCCGACACATGGTTACTAAATTTATCTGGCAAGGGAAAAGGGCGCGCCTGCCCTATGGCCTGCTCACGAGACCGGGCAAAGACGGGGGCCTGGCATTGCCGGATTTTCAGGCCTATTATCGGGTGGCCCAACTGCGAGTAATCACGGAATGGTCACTGTGAGTCTCGGAGAAGCATTGGCTTCACATAGATAGACGGGTAACTGGGCATACCATCTGGGATCTTTTATGGAAACCAAAGCAGGATAGACTACTCAACGCTTACATCAGTACACCCACTTCTAACACTTTAAGGGTTTGGGATGTCCTTACTAAAAGGTTACACCTTACGACCTTCCCCTCCCCCTACACACCTATCCATTTTAATGCTGCGCTCCCCCCTGCACTTAAGGAGGCACCCTTTGAGGCCTGGAGGGTTGGTGGGTGCCACATGATTTCTCATCTATCAGAAGAATATCACTATTTGCAGCTGAAGCACTGGATTCAGCAACCCCTGGTGTGGCTGACCGCTACCAGGGCTCTGCTCCCCATTGAAAAATTCACCCAGTTTGGGTCCACCTCCAAGGGATGTATTTCCTTCTTATACGCTCTTATACACACCCTGAGCCCTGGACCGACCCCGCGCTTTAAGAGCTTCTGGGACACACTTTTGGGCTCCCCATTAGAGGACAAGCAATGGGAATATGTCAATAGAGATATAGTGAAATACAACCGCTCCATGTTCCTAAGGGGTGCACATTGTAAGCTGATGTACGATTGGTATCTCTACCCTCAGAAACTCCACAAGATCTTTCCCACCACGTCGGACTGGTGCTGGCGGGGTTGTGGCATGCTAGGCGACTTCAGGCATATTTGGTAGGACTGCCCTCCATTCAGCCTTTCTGGAAGGAAGTCCTATCACATATTAAGCTTATTCTGGGCTACCCGATTCTCAGCTCTCTAGAACACACGTTGTTGGGGCTACGGGATCCTCCCTTGAAACGGCAAACACAAGCTGATAGATCTGTCATGTGGCTTTGTCTGGGGGCAGCAAAAATGGCAGTGGCTGCTGCATGGAAAAAACAGGATGCACCATCTCTAACCCAATGGCATGCAAGGCTGTGGAGGGCGCTGGCATTGGAGCGCATGGCTGACATTATTGACGATGGCAGAAACGGCTTCGATTATATTTGGTCTCCGTTGGTGAGCTACCTTTCAGAGTGGCTTCCACTGATGGCCTGCACCCCGCACCTCAGGGCACTCAACTTGTTCCATATCTAATCACTTCACAGCTATAGTGGCACTCTGCAGTGCAAAGCCACCTGAGTGGTACTCCCGGCTTCCCCATCTTCCTGACCACAGTATTATGATTTGCACCATGACATCATAGTTTTGACCTTTTTTAATTTATATGTAAGTTTCCTTTTCAGGTTTCTCTCTTACGAGAGTTGACGGTCATTCCTAAAAAAATAGACTGATTGCACCATGTAGTGATTGTGTGGCTTTTAAAAGCTTATTCGCCACAGACCTAGTGAAGAAGTTGTTACTGACATGTGAGATCTGTAATTCTGGGCTGCTTTTTTATTTTATTTTACTTGACTAATGTTACCTTTGTCATGCTTCTGTTTCACTCTCTAAGAAAATTCTAATCAAAAGAATTTGAAACAAAATCTCTCATCTTCTGATCCACAAAACTTCTCACCCTTATATAGTATTTTGTAACCTCTGATTCTTTGATGGGCTATTTTTCTGAAGCTATGATTTGCTCAGTTTCTAAGAAGGAGAAGGGCTTAACAGACTGCAAAAATTGTAGGCCAATATCCTTGATTAATACAAATTGTAAAATCTTTTCTAAGATTTTGGCACTTTGTGCCAGTGATCTTGTCCCTTCTTGTTGGTTTTGAGTAACCCTGGACGCAGTTCGCGAAGTAGCGCTACGCATAGCTACGCAAAGTGCACTGCGCACTACGCGAGCTACGCGTAGCACTTTGCGAACTATGTATTACCCTGTTCGCACTGTGCAAGATGCCGTTTTCAATGATTGCACAATGCGGACAAGCATCCGGCACTGTGCAATCATTGAAAACGGCATCTTGCACAGTGCGAGCTGTAGTTTTCTGCCGCTCGAGTAGATTTTTACTCGAGCGGCAGCTTTCTCAACGCGAACTGGTAGTTTCTCATCGCGAGCGGTCGCGAGCATACGCGACCACTCGCTATGAGAAACCTGACCTCTCCGCGATGAGAATCTCGCCGGGAGGTTTATTTTCCATGCTCGCGATCGGTAACTTGATGTTGCTGATCGCGAACAAGGAAAAAGTCTTGCCGGGATGTCATTTTGCTTGCTCGCGGTCGCCAACTTGACGTTGAGGACCGCGAGCAACTAAAAAATAACCGCTGCACTACGCTACGCTACGCGTGTTTGCACTGTGCTACGTGCAATTTGTGTAGTGCGAAGTAGCGCAAACTTCGCAAACTACGTGAGCGTAGCGTAGTGCTTTGCCCAGGGTTAGTATTGAGCAGTCTGGCTTTGTTAAAGGCCTTAACATTTCTGATAACTCCTGCACCTTTTTGAATACTATACATGGGGCCTCCTGTTCTAAAACTCCCTTAGCTGTGGTTACTTTGGATGCTGAAAATACATTTGACTGTGTAAATTGGCACTTTATGTTTAGAGCCCTTAACTGGCAGGCTTCCGTTCCTGATTTTCTTCAAATGTTATCCTGCTATACTGCAGTCTCTGGCTATCGTCTTAACATTGATAAATCTGATGTAATGCCACTTAATACATTTTATTTTAAAGATATATTTAAAAATACAGGTTTACTTGGGAATTCTTCTAATTTATATCTTTGGGAATTATATATTCTGCCTTCAGTAATGACACTATACAAGCCAACTTGGTTACTCTTAAATATAAGATTTCTACCTTTTCTGCTCAATGGCCACCTTTATACTTTTCTTGGTGGGATAGATTAGATACAATTAAAATGATTTTCTAGCATATCATTAGTTTTTACTTACAAGTGCTTACTCCTCGGTTACCTATCACAATTTTTAAATCTGTTGATAGCCTATTATACACATTTTTATTAAACAAATGACCGGCTCAAATCCCTCTATCCAAACTCAAAAATTCCAAATGATCTGGCGGTATCAATTTTCCAAATTTCTCTCAATATCATTCTGCTTTCACCCATAGACGGATTTGTACCTCCTTAGGTAGTTCACTTCCAATCCGCTTTGGCGATCTCTCAAACTTTCGCTAATTTCTCCTTTTTCTTTTCTTCAATTCTCTCCTATGGCTCAGAAACCTACAACCATGTCTTCCCCCCTTCTGTAACACTCTAACAATATTGTTAAAAATGTATCTCTCAGATTTACACTCCTTCTCAATTGTTACTTTTCACTCCTATTTGGTATAATTCCAATATCAGTATAGATCAAAAAGGTTCTTAAATGGTCTCCTTTTCTGACCATCGGTCTCATATTAGTATCACAGTTCATTCATAAATATCAATTCCTCTCTTTCAAGGAACTACAATCTCGTTTTCACATTCCCTCCTCTTATTGGACTAAATATGACACTCTTTTAGATATTCTCAGACAAGGTGTCACAGACACTTTTTCATTTCCTTTTCAAACACTCAGCACTCCCACTTCTTACTTTTTTTCTATTGAGGTAAAGCTTCTTCTATATATAAGCAGTTTTCCTCTTCAGACTCAGATAGGATTAAAACTAAAACTAAAACTGAGGAGTCTTGGCAACAAGATTTGCAATCTTCTTTTTCCATACCTTGATGGAACAAAATATACCACGAAATTCATTATACTTCTCATTCTGCTATTACTACCTAGACCATGTGTTTCTTTTGTAATAGGTTGTAACTCCTTTTTCTCTTTTTAAAATGAGATTATTGCCTTACAATAATTGTTGGATTTGTCATGCCCCATATGAGGATTTTCTTCATATGTTCTTCTTATATCCAAAAGTTCTTTCCTTTTGGACATAGGTTTCGCACAAACCGTCCCAATTATTTCCTATTACTGCTCCTCATTTTATTCTTCATGTCTTTCTGGTGGTTGTTTGGCTATTTGCTTGGGTAATAAGGTTAAGGGTATGTTTGTTGATCTTCTCGTCTCAGTTGCCTTTCAAGTTATTATTCCCAATTGGAAAAATTCTAACAACATTTCTTTTCTCACTTGGTAGAATACGAGTTGTCATAATCACAGATTGGACACTGCCCTTTCTCCCACATTCGAATTGCCATCAAAAGGGACTTGTTAAGGTCCCCTTTGTCTTCCTACATATCTCGTAAAACATAATAAATTTTAGAACTGTTGAAGTTTCTCAACCCCAATGAAACATTTTCAGATCTTCATTTAGTTTTCTTTTCCTTTTAAGCACATATGTTTTAACAAGCCTCTTTATCTCATGTTTTGGCTTTCACCATTTCTCCTCTGCCACTTTCTATCTTTCTTGTTTTCTCTCCTCTTCTGCAACATATTCATTTTTTTTATTTTTTCCTCTCTCTTTTTACTTTTCTTTACCCCTGCACTCAGATTATTAACATTTATAAAATGCTATTTGCTACATATTGCAAATTTCATTTTCTTTTTGGATTCACTGATAATTTTTATTTTATTGAGCTACATTTATTGTATTGTATTTTGCAATTACTTCTCCTTTACATCTTTCTGGATTATTCCATGGTTATATCTAATGTTATGTTCATTTCTATATCATTTGCACATCTATATCTTCAATAAAGCTTTTTAAACTTTAAAACAGAAGCAGTAATGTCATACTTTAATGGCCAGTTATCATTTCTTTTGGTTTGTAGAAACAAACCCTGAAAGAGTGGGTTAATCTGTGGAAAGCAAATTATCAATGGCCCTGACGTGCTGGGAGTTTTTGCCATGAGTGCCATTTATTCTTTTTTCAGCCCCAAAATGTATTGCGTTTCTAATTGGTCCCAGACACAAAAAATGTGACCAGAATGCCCACCCTAAATAAAGGAGGTCTTGAGAGACATAGGCTTCCCAGGTCACAGTTTTCCAACAAGGGAGCCCTACATCGGAAACCTGGGGATTTTCCTACCTCTAAATTATCTTAGAGAGCTCAGTTTTTCTACTCTAGATATCATAATTCTTCACCCATAATCTTTTCAACAGGAGAAAAACTGTAAAAAAAATTTAAACACTCTACATCCAGATAAGCAGACTTCAAATTTATAAACAAAGCAATACAGCTTAATTGAGGATTTAAAACACAGGTCTGCTTGTGGCAGTGACCTTGCTTGATGTTTCCTTTTGCCACACTGATGTCCTGGTTGGGTGTAGGAGGTTCAGAATGAGAGATGAAGCAAGAGACAGAGGAAAAATATGATTGCCTGGAAAAAACCTCTTGGTGAGTTGTGACAAAATGTGTCTTTTTGCGTTATCACCTCCGTTATTTGAAGACTCATGCTTCAGCTTTTTAAACTTTGAGCACTGAGATACTTCTGGCCAGTCCCCAGTATTTTAAATTAGCTAAACTCCAATTCATATATTAAATTTCCAGTAAAGATATAATATCAAATGTAGAAAATACACCAGTGGTATCAAAAGATAAATATTACCTGTGAAATGCTGTACCTATTGTGTCATTCACTCTGCTGACAAGCAAAACATGGCTTCTGGCCTACATGTGTAGCCTGAGTTTTGCAGGTTTCAAACCTACAGGCAGAACTGTCAAAATAAACCTTTTGACAGGAGTAAAACCCTACTTTTAAATATTAATTAATTCACCCCTACGTAGGCCTTGAAAGCCACATGGTAGAGGTATTTAACAGTGGAACATGTTAGCATTTAATGTATGCCTATTCCTACAATGGCTAGTCCCCAAAATCTAGTTTCATTCTTAGGGTTGTAGCTGGTTCTATGTTGAAAAAATGAAAGTACAGTTAATGTGTGTTAATCCTGTATCTTGCGTCTGGAATATGCTACATAGCTAGTTCAAACATTTTTTAATATTTTTTAAAAATTCAATGGATATTTGATAAATATATAGGAAAAGTAACTTTTTAACTGAAGCCACGGCATGCTACTTTGGCATGCTATTGGCCTGTTTGCAGCTAGTTTGTAAGGGCTTCTTTAATGAGGTGTG
This sequence comes from Triturus cristatus, assembly GCF_964204655.1. Classification (NCBI taxonomy): domain Eukaryota; kingdom Metazoa; phylum Chordata; class Amphibia; order Caudata; family Salamandridae; genus Triturus; species Triturus cristatus. Next base: position 399,621,213 of record NC_140588.1, on the reverse strand, counting down.
AGATACTGCTCTCAGAACAGAGACAAGGACTTGGGCCTGGCAGGATGATTGAGGAACAAAGGACCAAGCCAAACCCAACCAGGGTAGTTTTGGAGTGTCAAGGAACTTCACAACTCAAAAGGGACCGGGAGCTGTGCTTTTAAAGTTTAGTGATAAAGGAAATCCAAAGAACAGAGGTCATTTGATCCTAAAGCCCACATAGCCTTAAGGCTTTAATCTCTGTTGAGGAGGGAACTAGCTGCATAATCAGTTTAGAGTGGTTGAGCAGGAAGGGACTGCTCATTACTGTAAAACATCTCTATGTGTGCCATAAGTTTCCTCTAGCAGCAGAAAGATGGATCATACTGAGAATGGTACACTGTGAGACAGTTTGGAATTAGACAAATTGGATGTGCTGCACAAGTTGGAAGATTTACCCTTAGAAACGTTTTACCCATTGGTCAAGGAGTGTCTAGCAGACACTTCACCTACTGGCTGGTAAACAGAACAAAAGTAGCACCTCAGCTCCATAGAACACGTGCTGGGCCTGAGGTAGAACAGAAGAGGTCTGGCCCTGCTGTCTATTACTTGTGTGGAGACCTTCTGGGGTAGACCTACCCAGATTTGTACAAAAGACTGAGAAGTGGACACCAAGTGTCAGTCCTTTTACCTGGACTAAAAATTGGTCCAGTTACACTTGGTTCTGGACTGGACCTTGCTGTTGGTCTCTTCTGGGCTTTGCTTGGCCCCTAAGTTCTGTTTCTTTGAAGTCCAGGGAACCTTAACTAGTGGCTACAAGGAACGTCCACAGAAAGTCTGAAAAGTTGGGAATTACAAAATGGTAGGACTTTCCAGACCTCTAGAACGTCAATGGGATCTTACGGCAAAGGTGCCAGTTTCAGAAGGGCTTTGTCAGATACAGGTGCAGGCTTGCACTGCTAGAAGAATTTGAACTCCAAAAAAGAGACGAATAGCCTGATTTAGGGTTTGGTGTCTGGAGTTAAGTCAATTAGGATGGCAGAGAACCTTACCTCTGCCACCTTTATTGACTACATCTACCAAATGTATAGATTGCTACTAGCCCAGCAGTCATCTCTGTACATTGAAAGGAACCGCAGCGAAGGTGCATAATGTTTGCTTGATGACCATCGATTTTTGATGGCCATCCAACAAACACTACATTTATAAAAACAATCTCCCAATGCAGGAATTTGTTTCCTCCAGGGAGTGAGGGTTTTACAAAAGGTTTTGAACAAAAAGGCATTATACCCTGCACCCTAAATATGTCAAATGGTATAATGCGCTTCCTCTGATGACTCTTACTCCATCAGACCACTGGAGGAAGTTTTCTGCCGATAGAGCCAAAAGGGTTCCATTGATAGAACACTGGCAATCTGTCTGACTTTAAATGAAGCCACCAGACTGATAGTTTTTTGGAGAGGGACTTTGTTACATTTGAGATGGCGTACCCTGCCTGTCAAATCCTATATCAAGCCCCAAATCAGAAGATAGAAATCTTGGCCGGGCAAAGGTGAGAGTAGTATCTCACAGATGAGAGGACGTTGGCAGGTGTAAAATTTGAATATTCCCATCAGAGCAATGGCTTCAATGGGACGTTGTCCAGCAGCTATTGGAACTCGAAAGCACTTTGTCGAATACAGCTTACAACCATGTCCAGCTGGAGGATTTCAACTTCCATAAAAAAGACTAAAGCAGAAGGTAAGAACATTAACATGATCTGCTTGGGTATCTCCTCTCCATCGCAGTCAGACTGAAAAGGTTCTCTTCAAACGCTTTACTTTTTTGGGGCACTTTTTGCATTAAAAAAATAGAAATTGAGGAAGATGAGCTTGAGTCTAGGCAAGGCCAGTCAAAGCAAGAGAGGTACCAAATGAGCGGCACGCAGAACATGCAACAAGCTGAAAATACTTCAAGCTAGTTTTGGCACATTAATGCCTTGATTGGACCCCTGTTACAGTCTAAGGCCGAAACCATGCTTGAAAGGAAGTAATTCTCTACCATCTTAGATTGGCAGCAGCATATATAAGCCTAAAGAAATGTAGTTCCAAATGTAAAACTTGAAACTGACTCATGACGCCTGTATGTAGTTCCAGGGAAGAGCATCTCCACTACACCAAAATGGCAGCAGAATGTAGCAGAGAGGTAATCATAAATAAAGAGTGCTTTCATAATGGTAAGTATATGTGTCCTCATTGTTAATGATTGTCTGAGTCTGACACTACGATATGGGGTGGTTCAACCTGAGGATCATCCTTCATTTTGAACGTTGTGGTTCCCTGTTATTAGAGACAGGAACAACAATGTGTAAGCTGTAGCTGGCACCACATGCAGCTTACAAGTTCAGTATTTCCTCTTCCAAGGCTTGAGAGAACAGCTGTAGACACTTAGGGCAGCACACACTTCACCATGGAAACAAAAAATGAGTGAGAAAGGAGTTGATGCAGGGCAAACATATGCAAAGCCAATACACCTGTAGCACAGGTTAAAATGAAACAGGACCCTCCCCCTCTTCCTAAATGAACCTAGGTATACAATGTTTTGCAATGATTTATTTAAACAATATAATTGATTTTCCTGTAATGGTACTTAACTCCCATATATCTAGTGTGACAAAGGATGAATCAGTGATCTCAAAACTGAAAACAATTCATATACCTTGCATTAATGTCAACATATGGACCAGGTGAGAGCAACACAAATGATCTGGTTCAATAACATTATATATTCAATAGAAGTAATTATAAATGTTTGATCAGGTGTTCATAGCGCTATCAAGTAAAAGAATACAAAAGTGCCAAGAATCTGCTACAAGGAGAATCTAAGTCTTGCAGGAAAATAAAGGAGGTCCAGTCTTCAGGACTCCTTTTGTGTTTCTAAGTAGGGATAGGGTGCCATATGTACGAAGGCATTTCACTTTTTTTACAGTGCGATTCGCAATTTTCGGCCATTAGAAAATGCAAAATGCCATTTTGGTATGTACAAAAGGTATTTATGGCGGTGCAAAATGCAATTTCTATCTGGTAGAAATTGCACTTTGGGAATCGCTAAATATGAAATCCCAAATAGGAACTTACATATAGTGAATCACTAACACTATGTACAATAGATTTCCTAATTGTGAATAACTGCAAAATGGTGCTTTAGGTAGTGCAATTACCATCAATGTGGATTTTACGGTAACCAGGTGAAAACTAAAATTCACCCACAATGCATCTAGCTTATTCAGAATGGCAGCTCTGTATGACTTGACGAAGATGATGAGGATTTTATCTGGTAGATAGAGAAGGAGGTAGAGAAAGGAGAGGATATTTTGGGTGAGGGTCACTCTTTTTGAGCAGACTGAGGGGTGATATATGAGAAGTACAGCCTCAGTAGTGAGGTAATCCTGGAATGAATTGCTGAGTTATAACCACAGCTACAGACTCAAACAGTCAGAAGCACTGCAATCCCATCACATATGCAGGTATAGTGTTGTCTATACCTTTTGGCTTCAAGCAATCACCAGGGAGTCATAGCAGTGGCAGGAGGAGTAACACAAAGTGCATTTGCTAGATTTTCTCACGGTTTTCTGGACATCATGATTGGAAAAGTAAACAAATATTTATGTTTACCAAAAATGCCCCAATTTTAGAAACACACCAAATTAATGTTGAACATGGTATCACAGTTACCCAATGTAATTGACTGTGTTGATGGGACACACATTGCTATCTGCCCCTTGTGCAAATGAATTAATATATAGAAATAGGAAATGCACTAATTTTCACAATGTACAGGTGGTGTGTGATGCCTCATGCATCATAATTGACCTTGTAGGCAGAGTCCCCGGGGAGTACACATGACTCCTTCATGTTCCACCACAGTGTAATACATAACCGTCTGTCTTAGGGTGACTTTGGCGATGATTTATAGCTTGGCGAGAGAATAACAAACTCAATTCATACAGTGTCCATAAGTGTGTTTGTAATGTGACCAAATGGTTTATTCTTCTCATACTATTAAAGGAAACAGTGCATATACCTTGCACCCTTGGATACTGACACCATACTTGAATTTAAGAACAACAAGTGTATGACAGTACAACAGGGCATATAAGACAAATTATCAATCATTGAACATAACTTTAGTGTACTAAAGCCTAGGTTGTATGCTGCCACAAGCCTTGGAGAGCACCTCTTTACAAACCCTAGATCTGTTGCACATTTATCGACACATGTGCCATTCTCCACAACATAGCCATGAGGAAGGGTCTGCACAACATCAACATTGAGGCAGAATCTGAATCAGATGAAGAATTACCGCTACAGGTGCAGCAGGATGGGACACGTGCAGCAGAGGGTCATGCACCGTGCACAGAGATCACCAACAACTATTTTTGTAGTAAGAGTGATTACAACATCTAATAAATAGACATCACACCACATGGTAATGCATGGTGTATAACTGAAAGATCACCTTTATATCAGGTTGGGACAATAACGTATTTCCCTTAAATCAACTGTGTCTATTGAGGATGTAACATTGTTTCAACAAAGTCCCTCTATCTCTTAAGCATGGATAGACCCCTTTGGACAACTGCAGTTAGGTGGCATCCAAGCAACACAGGCAAAAAGAATAACAAAGAGGAAATTCCATCACCATGCCAACGGATCTCAAGATCTTGTGGCTGATCTTGTGCCACTGTATTCTAGTAAGACCAGCAGTAGGTTCCCATACAGTATTCTAAGACCATCATCCAACCTTCCTTCTCTGCTGTAAAACAACTTACTAACTTGCTGGTTCTATCACTACAACTGTTCCTCTTTCATCTATCCGTAATTTATCTGTTCACATCCACTTTGGGCTTAACTATCTAGCTCATACCCTGCACCAATATATTTGAATTAGGGTTAATATTTTTGTAACTGATATTTCATTATAGTTAGGAAGGAGACCGGATGAGCTAGTTGATACGAAGATGGTGAATGTGCATGTGTACGTGTGTATATAACGAGGCTGGCAACCTTAAATAATTTTATACAAAATTAGAAATCAATCAATGATAGCCGCTCATGTATGTGACATATACTTGAAATAAATACTAATGCAATATTTAGCCATCATAATCTCCAAAATGAGATCACATCCATTGGTCTGTCGATTTTATCCATTTTCATCACACCAGCTTCCACAGGCCACAAATGGCTTTGCTAATGCTTGTATATGTTGTTGTCAGCAACAATATTGAATTATACATGCAACATGCACATTTGAAGAGACATGAACAGCCCTGTGACAGTAATAAGGGAGCTGCCAGCACATTTCCAAAAATAATACTAAATAATTAACCAAACAAAAATTAAATGATTAAGTGAGCTTTTGTTTCATGATAAAGCATGTATCAGCCAGTGCTCCCTGGCATTGAAGGAGACTACTTTTTCCGTGTAACTGCACAAGGAGCAGTATGCAATCAAGCATAGTGATGTAAGCCTTTTTATGCTCTAGTGGGTGAAACACAAACCATAAAAGACACAACAACAGACCAATGGACCTACACAATTGCAATATTTTAATATAGTTACATAAATTTCAAATACTAAGGGGTCCCTTAGAATGTCTGGCTATGGCACCACCGCGGTGCGTAAAAATCCTTTTTTCCGCCCGCGAGCAGCGGTCCTCACGTCCGCCATATTAGTATGGCCAAACATAGCCCATTTCCCGACCACCGCGGTGCGACGCGCACCGCCATCAAAGTGCGCCCGCCACAGCCACGGTGGGAGCCAATGGAGACTCTCCGCCGTGCGGAATGACATCTGCCCCGCTCCACAAATTAGGATGCCCCAAACAAGCAGACGCACCGCAGCGGAGATACCGCCCAACCAGAGACGGCGGAAGCACGACAGCAGAGCGCGAAACCAGAGTCCCAGTCCACACCACCCGGTCACGACCGCCATGGACCCAGCTCTACACGTCTTTCTGGTGCTGTACCTACTGCATCACCAGGAACTCATGGACCGCCGTGGACGCCGCTGCAGATACGCAATAACACAAACACAACACACAACACATGGGCTGACACAGGGTCAAAATCCACATCACGCCTCTGCATCCTGGGCACACATATTCCGCGACCATGCAGCAATGTCACCGCAGCGGTGAAGACAAGGGAATACATGCGCACAATCCAGAAGGCAGGGCCAGCGCCAGGCAAGGGTAGGGCACAAAGACCACAGGGCCACACCCCCTCCCACCACACACCAGCACACCCCATGAAGGCACATGCCATGTGCCCCTCCTGTGCGCCCCATGCAAAACAACAAGCCAGGTCAATACACACCCTGTACCACACAACAAACAACCAAGGAGACAGACACTGCAGGAGTGGCTGCACAGGAATACACAGCACAGTAGCACAGTAGCACAGGGCCAGGGAAACACACACACCACCACAACACCACACTCAAGGAAACTAAAATGAGGACAAGCACCAAATGAACACATACAAGGAACTAACATCCAAATGGACACACAGCCTGCATAGTCACACATACATACCACAGACTGACACACAGACACATACACACCCCACAGGCCAACATCAATGGAGCACAACAAATAGGAAAACCAAAGTGGGCTGCACACAAGTAGAAGGCCATGGAGACACACAACAAGCATGTGTACATCACATGCAAGACAAGGAACAGAGAACAACATCCTCAGACCATCAAAGCACACATGGCTTGCACAGTCAGTGAGGACAAACCACAGATATCACAGTGCAACAACACAGGAAGACAGCAAGGCAAACCATGTAGAGGCACAAGGATGAAAGAAAGGCCATGAAGTCAAACAGTGAACAGCCACACATATCTATACAACTAATTCACAGGAGTACGCCAGCAGCACTACACTCAGGGCCCATTGACACACCCCATGCCTGACAAACACCAGTAGGAATCTACACACATACCCCCCTCACACCAGCAGCACACAACACCAGTGTCAATCACACTGAAAGCTGGAAATACTTGCCAGGCAACACACACACAAACAATCACACACTCTGGGGGTAGCCACAAACATCACACACACACAAGGATGCCAAAACAAATGTCTGCACAAAAACAACAGACAAACACATAACCCAACAGAAACACACACAGAACCACAACAAGAACAGACATGCCCTGTGCAGCTAAACTGTGGAAAGGCAATGGGAGCACAGGCACAACAGGAGGGCACAACATCATCACTCAGGAACAATGCACAAATAACATACCACAACACACACAAGAAGTGCACCATCACAGAACAACACAGCCACATCAAACAAACAACAGATGCACAGGTGAAAAAATCACATAGCAAACACAGCAGGACATCAGACGATGCACACCAGGCAATGACAAGGCAACAGACACACACAGCACTGCATGCACAACAAGCAGTGTGTGCACACCAAGCATACCAGCCACACACAGACATCAGTGACAGAACAGCAACACACACAACACCATACAGCACAGCACAAAGACAACAGCACACCCAGGAAGTGAAGCAATAACACAGACACCACACATACATCCAACACAACACCAACAGATGCACAAGTCCGGGACATAAAGGTGGAAACAACTTGACCAGAGGACTGGACATCACACACAGTTGGACTGCATAGGAGCAACCATGACTGCCAAACAGCACCAGCACATCACATACAACCCATTGGGGAAATGCCCTGGGTGACACATTGACCCTGGACAAAGAACTGCACCACAAAGCACAGTGTCACAAATGAAGTGATGAGGAGGCACACACACATGGAAACCAAGGGGACAGCTGACACCAAAGTGAAGTGTACTGCATATGAGTAGGGGACATGGCAGGAGTGTACCATACATAAAGAGAGGGAGTGCAGACCCACAATGGGTAGGCATCTGAAGCACAGATAGGGGATGGTATGACAACACAAACAGCATGACACACTGGAGGCAAGAAGGCACTATGTGACAGCAATGCATGAGAAAACACAACCACAATGGCAGTGTGGAACAGCAGGTCTGCACAGTCCCCACAAACAGCCACAAGACACATGGATGTGCAACAAAACACAACACTGACTCACCAGTCACACACTCTGCATACTCACAAGTGACGAAAACAACAAGTAGGAGTCAGACAGAACTGCAAGGACACACCAACACACTGCACAGTGCACTACATTCAACTCACACATGTGCATACAACCACATCCACAGGGCTGAACAATCAAAACAACCGGCATACAACTCCTGGGTGACACATGTGTATAGTTGACAATGCAGGGGCATGCACACATCAACACTCCCCACAAACTCACCCCCTTCACACTGCACACTACCTGACCATCCAAGAGCACACATGGAAAGTAAGCCATGGGACTAGGATGACTGGCCATCACCAGATGACCGCACACATACACCACTGGGCACACATAAAGGAAGAACACACATACATGATGACCCTGGACAGCCGGCCTGCAAAACTGTGTGAAGACACCCACTCTGTTTCGGCAGTGCCCCCCAACCTGACATGTGTACAATATAGCCAACATGAACCAATTAAGTAAATGACAACTGCTGCACATTGTAAAATGACACCATTGCCCCCACAAGTATCTGGGTCAGGAAGAACTGAAGACCCTGTCACCCCAGAAAACTGTTTCGTAAGTGAGCCCAAACATTGACCATGTTGAAGTGGCATGCAGAGCATGTGGCACAGTAAACCATATACACACAGCAAAGGAACTTCATTCAGTAAGGACACTGACAAAATAGACAACAGGAGCAACTGTCTTTATTCACATATTGCACAGATAGGCACCATGAGAAGAGAAGAGAAGAGCAAGGCACAAAATGCAGAGCATGTCCATGAGAAGCTGCCCAGGTAAGGGCAAAACAGCAGCGAACAGCAAAGCCAGTGGCCAGGGCAGAGTGCAGAGTATGTCCATGAGAAGCTGCCCAGGTAAGGGCAAAACAGCAGCGAACAGCAAAGCCAGTGGCCAGGGCAGAGTGCAGAGTAGGTCCATGAGAAGCTGCACAGGCAAGGGCAAAACAGCAAGTCCAGTGGCCAGGACAAAGTGCAGAGTATGTCCATGAGAGGCTGCACAGGCAAGGGCAAAGCAGCAGCAAGGCCAGTGGCCAGGGCAAAGTGCAGAGTATGTCTATGAGAAACTGCACAGGTAAGGGCACAACAGCAGTGAGCAACAAGTCCAATTGCCAGGGCAGAGTGCAGAGCAGGTCCATGAGAAGCTGCACAGGGAATGTGTGTGACTGTAACTTTCCATGGTCAGCAACACAGTCAGGGGGTAACAATGTGCAGTACAGGCCCACCTGTGTGAGAGACAGGTGTGTGAGGGTGACAAACACTCAGACTTGGCTGTCAGGTGGACTGGAAGCTGGCTGTGTCTCGGGGACTGTCGGGGCACTTGAACGGGGAGAGAGCGGAACAGCTGAAGTAGAGCTATCAGTGGTTTGGCAAGCCGGAGAGTTCCTTGGACCAGGTGGTGTAATGGCACGTGGAGGTGGAGTCATGCAGACGGGAGACACGGTGTGGCTGTGAGATTGTGGAGGGGTGCCCTTCCACTTCTTGGGGATCCTAAATGGCCTGCCGGACTTTGGATCAATGGGAAGTGGTGTGGGCACAACAGGAACCCTCACCACCAAAGCTGCATCAGGTGCAGATGCTGGCACCCCCTCTGGAGATGTGCTGGATCCAGCGGTATGCTTTACTTGGCTTCGCCTCTGCCTCCCCTTCCCCTGTTTACTAGGTATCACCCCTACAGTGCCCTCCTTTCCCTGCTTCACTGGGCTTGAAATGGGAGTCTGCCTTGGAGCCCTTCCTAGGTGTACCCTTGGCATGCACCACCTCCTTGGTGGGCACAGAAACTGTATGCTTCTTTTTGCGAGATGCTTTAGGGACAGGAGAGTCCTTGGATGGGGATGCCTCTCAGGCATGTGTGCCTGAGGTCTGCTGCTTTGCTTTTTGTCCCCTAGTGTCACCTGACGGGCTTTTCTCTCTGTGCTCTGGGGTGGCTTTGGTCTTCTGTGGGGATGGTGTCTCCACCCGTGACTGCTTGGGTTGCTGCTACTGTGTGCTTCGTATGCCGTATCGTGACTTCGATGTATGTGGACTGTGGTCACTATCGTCAGACGTGGCCACTGCCAAGAGGGTGGACAAAGGGACCGGAGCTGGACTGTGAGTATGTGCCTGTTGAAGGGCAGACGTCACTGTGGAGGACAAAGCCTGGACAGTCCGGTGCAGCCCACCCACATCTGAATGTATGCCCTCCCCTCCATGAAAGCAGCCACCTGGGCCAATTTTTGTTGTGGTCAATGAAGGCATTGAGGAGAGCTGTCTGGCCTACACACAGCTGGCACAAAAGGTCAACAGACTCAGCACTGATGACAGCAGGGGGGACAGGGGCAGGGGCAGCGGTTCCAGGGGTGAAGGACACTCTTTCCCTCTTACTGAGGCAGGCACTGGCAGCACCTGAAAAAGTGGCTGGGAGGGTAGGAACTGGCTGCTGTGTGGTGGAAGACGATGCAGAGTCCCCTTACCCTGTGCCCGCCAACATGGATGCATCACCGCTGTCATCAGATGATGTGGTGCTTTGTGTCTCAGGCTGGGATTCCTCTAGCAGACTCCTGTCCCCCTCTGAGGCGCTGGTGACGTCTGTGTCACTGGGCTCCTGTGCAGCTGTAGTGCTATTTTCACCCCCACTGGTGTCTGTCCCCTGTCCCTCCTTGACCACAGGAGATGCTGCATGAGAGAGAGCGATGTAGGGTCAGGTCAGTGGCAGCAACAAAACAAACATATGCAAGCAATGCAATCACATCGTGCCAACTCACTATATAGACTCAAACAGTGCGTGTAAACTGGAAATTCAGGCATAAGTGAGCCATGTGATGACCCCACAGTACAACACCCTGCTTGTGGCTCTGTCCAACCAGACACACAAGTAGCTCTGAGCACAACTAGGGACATGATGGGGGCACACTAATTGTTGCCACTGACAGATCAGGATGGAACAGGAGGGGACAACACAGACACAGACCACAACATGACAGTCCACAATGGCCACTAGCCCATGACACCAACCATGTCGCACTTTGGGGTCCAAAGACTGGTGCACATTGTTGTCAGATGTCTAGGCCTCCCCTATCTCGGTGCATGCAATGGATGCATTGATAAAGGCACAGTCAGATCGGGCATGCTGCTGTTCTCTCCCATGGGATTCCCCAGACTACCCCAATGCAGAAGAAACCTGAAGAGCACAACTCAGAATGCATTGGGAATGCACAGCATTAAAATCACCTTTGTATGTACAGGTATGGTGAATGCATGACACCGAAACCCAGCCCAGTAGCCACTTACATGCCAGTGCATCATACTACCAACATCACATAGGCCAGCGCTGGCACAGGGTTTGTACACATGCAGCCACTCCCAGCCAAAGTCACCCTCCCCAAATGCTCACCCCTGGCTTGCTGCTGATTCTCCTTCAAATGTGCATCCAGCTCAGGCTGTGTCACCGCCAAGATGCACCCCATTAGTGGTGTCATGCTGCGCCATGCCAAACGCCCAGTGCGAGGAAGCAGCCCCAAGGTCATCTCCGCCACGTTCTTTGCCAGCCGGCTGATGTCGTCCCAACTCTTGTGGCAGTGGGTGCGCCGTTGGTTTGAGACCCCCAGAGCTCGAACCTTCACTGCAATGGCCCTCCACACGGCCTTACGCTGGTGTACCTTGAGCTGCAGGCGTGGGAGACAAGAGGGGGAAATGATCAGTGGCACAGTGTTATGTACTGACATGTATCAGTGTAGCAGTAAGATACAGACTCATCACAAATCCAACGAAATGTCGATCAGAGACTATAATACATCTCACATGGTACATCTGCATGGGAAAAGCAGATGTGAATGCATGCAGGTGTGAGAGGGAACACAGTCCCTGCACATCTCACACACATGCAGGATGCCAGCACTGAAACCCCTATGTAGCCTGCCCACATCTCCTGTCCATTGTTGGGTTGAGCAACACATGCATCACATATCAACCTGTGTTTGGGGGGTGACCCACTGTGTCCAAGACTGAGCAGCCCTCAATGTACCTGCCCTGTGAATAGATAACTGTGTCATGGATGTCACATTGAAGGACATGATCTAACAAATACAAGATGCCCTTCACAAGGGCGGTTGTGTGCGATCTACAGTGCTGAGATGGCCCATAGCTGTAGTGCAATGTGAAAAGAAGGATGTCATACTCTGTAAGTGAAGTGATGTGTCCTTGTCTTTGTAGGCGGGGACTGTGCTGCCCAGCTGGGCTCACACTGAGATGGACTACAGGGACACACACAGCCATCCAGCCAAGCAATCACTGTCCTGACTACAGCATGAACAACCTTCTGTGTCACTGTATGGCTGACAACACAACACAGGTCAACCATACATACATGTGCAGGGAGGCAAACCTGTGGCATTGGGTACACACACCCTCCCCCTGGAGACAGCATGTCAGGCAGTGCATGACACTACCCCACACTCCCAGGCACATACTGCATCAGTCCAACTACTTGTGTGGCCCCCGTGCCCTACCCCACCAGTGTTGAAGACTTACCATGACATTTGGGGCACCATATAGCCTTGGGTACTGTATGAGCACCTCGTCCACCAGGACCTCCAGCACCTCGCTCGTGAAGGGACTGACACAGATCTTCTCTGTCTTTGCCATCACTTTGGACATGAGACAACAGCAGTGGAATTGGGTGGTGAGGGGTCTCAGGCAGCAGTGGCTGGAGGCAGCAGCAGGTGAGGGGTCTAAGGCAGCAGTCCCTGGAGGCAGCAGCAGGTGAGGGGTCTCTGGCAGCAGGCTCTGGGAGCAGTGGAAATGTGAGGCTCAATTCCACATATATATAGCCCCCTGGGGTCGTTTCAAAGGTGCCAAGCTGCAGCAATTGGTGGTCCAGGTCTGCCTCTTTCAAATGCATCCAATGACCGCTATCGAGCTTCCCATTGGCTCTAGGGCAAGCTCCTTGGCGGTGACACACCACAGGGGCCCGGTGTGCGCTAGCGCGATGGTGTATCTTTCAAATGCATCCAATGACCGCCTCTGCGGTGGCGGAGCACGCCTACCGCGATCTTCAAAATTGCATCATGCCACCACTATCGAGCTTCCCATTGGCTCTAGGGCAAGCTCCATGGCGGTGACACACCGCAGGGGCCCAGTGTGCGCTACAGCGATTTTTGCGGCGGAGCATGCCAACCGCCATTTCCACATTTTTCCATGCCCATCACTACCGCACATGTGTAAATGGGGTGCCGGTCACACACCACCGAGGCCAGGGGGTAGCTACCACGATATGGGTGCCATACATTCACATGAGGCACCGCGATTTGGGCGGCAGAGCATGCCAAACGCCATTTGGGCTTGTCTCCATGCCTTTCACTACCGCACTTGGGTAAATGGGGGTGCTGGTGACACACCACCGGGTCCAGGCAGTAGCTACTGCAATATGGGTGCCATACATTGACACGAGGCACCGCCATTCAGGCGGTGGAGCATGCCAACCGCCATTTCCACATGTCTCCATGTCTATCACTACCGCACATGTGTGAATGGGGGTGCTGGTGACACACCGCTGGGGCCAGAAATTTGGGTGCCATACAATCGCAATGGCCATCTGGCAAACATCAACAGTGCACAGTGCCCACATGGTCAATGGCACATCATTGTGCACGCAATGCCAATGTTCCATTTACTCCACTGATGGCTACACATGCCATATTTGTGTGTGTGATTTCGTAGATTGGCCTGTACTCACTCACATGTCACTTACGGAATTGATGGTCATGTAGGCAGGACAGTGTTGTTCTGGACTGTACAATGTGGACACATGTCAATGTGTTGAGGTGCAGTGACAATCACAGCGATGCTCGTCTCAATAAATGATGATCTATTTTGGATTGCCTCTCATGTCTGCTCATGCATACATTCTTCATTCCTGCGCCGACTGTGGTCATTGTGTGGTGGATGTGTGCCAGGTTGTAATGACACATTAAGGTGTGACAGGTACAGCAGCTAGGTATGAGACAGTGGGTTTGATTTGTTACACATATGCTGGATGCTATACTCCCAGGTGTGCCCATGTGAAATGTGGCCATCTCCCTATGTGCATTCACATTGACCAAGGTGGTGTTTGAGGTACTTGTCTTGTGTAAGTTGACAGGTGTGCCCTTTGTGTAGCTGAAGGTGTCCCTACATGTAAGCTGGTGTGTTAGTCAATTTTGATGTCAGTCATTGTTGTCGTTGTGTCATGCAGAACGTGATATGTTGTGCACATCTCATGATGTATTGCATTCACATGTGGCCATTATCATCTCAAAGGAGGAGGACAAATTTGATTCGTCTCTTGACGGTCCTGGAGGACATGGAGGATGTGGCGATCATACGGAAATGCCGTCTGGATAGAGCCACCCTGAAACCCTTTGTGATCTGTTGGAGCCCCACCTGCAGCCTCGCTGGACATATCCAGCAGCTTTCACCCCTACTTATAAGGTGATGGTGGCCCTGCATTTTTTTGCCACTGGATCGTTCCAAGAGACAGTGGCCAGCGCTGGTGGAATGTCACAACCGATGTTCAGCATGGTGCTGCGTGATGTACTTTCCGCCATGATGATATTCAAGGACAGATACATCCATTTCCCCAGGGCTACTGAATTGCCAGCTGTGGAGGGAGACTTCTATCCCCTTGGACACATCCCCAATGTTGTTTTTGCCATTGATTGCACCCATGTCGGGCTTGTTCCACCACAGGCAATTGAGCACATTTACAGGAATCGCAAGCATTACCACTCCATAAATGTGCAGGTGGTGTGCCTGACAGATATTATCATCTCCCACATGTGTGCCAAATTCCCAGGCTCGGCCCATGACTCCTACATCCTGCGGAACAGCATTGTGCCCCAGCTGATGGCTAATCTGCTTACCGAGCATGCATGGATTGTGGGTGAGTATGCCTAGTCGTATGGCGTGCTGGGTGTGTGACCTGCTGCCCTTAGCCTCAGCGACATTGAAATGTCTGTTTGTGTTTGTCATACCTAGGTGACTCTGCATATCCCAACCGTCCCTGGTTGCTGAGCCCACTGAGGAATCCCAGGACCCCAGCTGACATCCGCTACAATGAGGCACATGGGAGGACACGTCGTGTGGTGGAGCATTCTTTAGGTCTGCTCAAGTCACTTTTCCGCTGCCTGGACAAGACCAGAGGTGCACTGGCATACTTGCTCAGGAAGGTGTGTCAGATTGTAGTGGCATGCTGCATGCTCCACAACCTAGCCATTCGCAAGGAGATTCCCATGCTCCTGGATGATGGTGAGGACCCAAGGCCCCAGCCTGCAAATCAACCCGTGTCCAGTGATGAGGACAGTGGAAAGGAGGAAGGTGTTGACCTGCGTGAACAGCTCATCACACGCTACTTCACTTGAAGGTGGGTGACAATGTGCAACATACCCATTGTCTGCTGATATTGCCGTTGTCGTGAAGGGGCATGTGAGAATTGTAACAGCAGCCAGTTGTAGACTCAGCGGTGGTTGGCAATGTTTCTGGGACAGGTCATTTGGGAACATCTACAGGACGTGTATGTTGACACTTGTTGCCCATTGTGACGTGTGCATGTTGGGTCATCCTGATGGTAGGTGTTGTGTGATGTCTGTGATGACACACCCAGACCAGTGAAAGTAGTTCTGTTGTGTTTCTCTAGGTGCCTTCAACTTCTCCTTGCCTACATACAACCCATGCTCCTGGTACATTGTGATCATGTTGAAGACTGTACATCCTGCAATAAAGACGGAACAGACACGACAACATGTGTGTAAGGATATTTTATTTGCAATGGTGTGATGCGAGGGGGGTGTACATTTCCATTGGGGGGGTGGAGCAGTGGCAGGTGCTTCGCCTCCAGATACTCCCAGAGTCTTCCTAGGATGGCCCCTTCGTCGTTTGGCGGGGGGCCCTGCTGCAGGGCCAGTGGGGTCTGAGGACTCCCCCTTCTCTGTGGGCGCAGGGGAGGATGGTGAACTGTCATTCTGCGGCCCACCAGAGGGAGGTGGAGGTGTTGTTTGTGGCGCAGGCCTGTCCCTCAGTACCACCACTTGCTGGCCCAAGAGGTCCACGATTTGTCCCATGCGGGTGTCGATGGACCTCATCAGCAGGATGAGCTCGTGCAACAGTTCATCCGACCAGCCCATTCATCCCTGGGCGTGTTCGTATGCGCCAAGGACTCTGGTGATGTGTTCCAGTGATTGGATCCCAGCCTCCTGGTGTCTGTGGGTGACCCTGCTCCTCCCACCTACCCTGCTGCCACGGACCTGTTGCCTCACCACTGTGGGCACCCGCATCCTCTCCCTGCCCTCCTCCGTCGGTGGTGTGTGCTGGTCATCCTCTGGGACAGGGAGGGTGTTGCAGGCAGCACTGGTGGTGGTGGTGGTGGCCGCACAGGCCGTGACAGCAGGGGTCTGCTGTGAAGTTGTTATTGCCGCAGATGTGGTGGGGGGATGATGGGGTCCTGGTACCTGTTGCTCCCCGGCACACCATATGGGCCAGCTTCAAGCTCATCGTCCATGGAATCCTGGGAGTCAACATCCGAGAGTCCATGTACCGGGGGGAGACTAAATCTGCAGATGGCTGGTGTTTTCCTCTGCAGTGAGTTCTTGGTCACCTGTGGGTCAGATGGGAAAGGGTCATTGTAGTGCACCCGGCAAGCTTTGTGTTAGCTGTGTGTCATTCACTTTTTGTACACTGCACAATTGACAGATCATCACATTGTTTACTATGTGCACTACTGTGCTTCCTGACATGATGCAGTGGTACATGCATTACTTGTCCATGGTGTGAGGTGTCAAGGCATACCATGTGACCCATGCACAATTAATGATTACAGGGACTTGTTGCCATCTAGGGCCTGGCACAACATGTTTTTCATTGAGGACTCATTGTTGATTTGTCTGACCTGGCAGGCGTCACATTTGGCCATGGGCTAGCCATTGTCATCTCCTGCATATCTTTGTCCTGTCATGTGCATATCTTGATTTGTACCACCACACATGCTTTCACATTTTTAGAATGGTCCTTTTTGCACTTGCCCCATGGCGATGCACATGTAAATAGGTGTTGTGCATGATTGTGCCCTGACTTTCTTCTACATGTGCATTGATGTGCTTGGCAATGGGGCAGGTGTGCCTCTTTGTGCAATGAGAGGGCTGGTATCTCTCCATGCCACTGGAATCAAGCTATCCTGGCTGAAGAGGGGTGAAACCCCGAAACCGGTCCTAGGATGCTTGTTTCCAGTCCAGGGAGGACCTGGCTTGGCAGTTCGGGCTGGACTGTTCCCATGAGGCACAGGGTCAAGACTGATTTGCATATGGCTGGGTTCAAACTGGAATGGCATGGTGAGCAAAAAAACGATGGATTTAGGCCCAGATCTCTGTACTGGGGTGAATGTATGACATTGTTCTGCATTCTGTCCATCAATTGTTGTTTTTGCATGTTTCGTCATATGGCACCATTTAATTTGTGACGAATGGGTGGGTGGCGTACTGGCTACTTACCTGTAATGTGCCCACATTTGGGTTTGTTATGTCACACGTGTGTGTGCGTGGTGGAGGCTTACATCCTGCTCAGTGGGGTCACAGGGCAGAATAATATGTCTACCTACCTACCTGTAAGTTTGTTTGGTGTACTGCAATGGCTTCCAACTGCTTCTGGGTGGGGTGGGGGAGGGCTCTATCCTGCTGAGGTAGGGGCCAGGGGGCATGGTGGGAGTAGTGGTACAGGCCTCCCACCCACACACACCCTCATTGTGAAGATGGCTACCTATCTGTAAGTTTGTTTGGTGTACTGCAATGGCTTCCAACTGCTTCTGGGTGGGGTGGGGGGAGGGCTCCATCCTGCTGAGGTGGGGCCAGGGGCATGGTGGGAGTAGTGGTACAGGCCTCTCACCCACACACACCCTCATTGTGAAGATGGCTACCTACCTGTAAGTTTGTTTGGTGTACTCCAATGGCTTCCAACTGCTTCTGGGTAAGGTGGGGGAGGGCTCCATCCTGCTGAGGTGGGGGTCAGGGGGCATGGTGGGAGTGTTAGTGCAGGCCTCCCACCCCCAAAGAGCCTCCATGGCAAGATGGCTACCTACCTGTTAGTTTCTTTGTAGTGGGACACTGGCTTCCAACTGCTTCTGGGTGGTGTGGAGTGCTACATCCAGCTGAGGTGTGGGCCAGGGGGCATGGTGGGAGTAGTGGTACAGACCTCCCACCCACACACACCCTCATTGTAAAGATGGCTACCTACCTGTAATTTTTCTTTGGTGTACTGCAATGGCTTCCAACTGCTTCTGGGTGGGGTGGGGGAGGGCTCAATCCTGCTGAGGTGCGGGCGAGGGGGCATGGTGGGAGTAGTGGTACAGGCCTCCCACCCACACACACCCTCATTGTGAAGATGGCTACCTACCTGTATGTTTGTTTGGTGTACTGCAATGGCATCCAACTGCTTCTGGGTGGGGTGGGGGAAGGGCTCCATCCTGCTGATGGGGAGGTGGGGGGCATGGTGGGAGTGGTAGTGTAGGCCTCCCATCCCCAAACAGCCTCCATGGCAAGATGGCTACCTACCTGTTAGTTTGTTTGTAGTGGGACAATGGCTTCCAACTGCTTCTGGGTGGTGTGGAGTGCTACATCCTGCTGAGGTGTGGGCCAGGGGGCATGGTGGGAGTGGTAGTGGAGGCCTCCCACCCCCAAACACCCTCCCAGGGAAGATGGCTACCTACCTGTAAGTTTGTTTGGTGTACTGCAATGGCTTCCAACTGCTTCTGGGTGGGGTGGGGGAGGGCTCCATCTTGCAGATGCTGTGGGACAGGGGGGCCTGGTGGGAGTTCTAGTGCTGTCTGCCTGTACACATGCCCCCATGGTAATGTTGGTAGCTACGTTTGGGGTGAATGGGAGTGGGTGAATTTAGGATCTGTGAGACATGTTTTTGTGAGTGTGTGGTGCAGATGGATGGAATTTGTCCTAGATGGTGTAGCTCTGTAGTTGTGCGAGACTGTACATAGCAGTGGTGGTAGTCATTTGTTTATACTTACCAGTCTCCACTACCCCGGCTACTCCTGTGAGACTCTCTGGATGCAGTATGGCAAGCACCTTCTCCTCCCATGGTGTGAATGTTTTTTGTGGAATGGGAGGGCCACCGCCAGTCCTCTGAGCCAGCTCACAGTTCTTGCTCCTCCTCTCCTTGACAACCCTCTTCAGATCATGCCACCGCTTCATGATCTCCTTTTTTGATCTTGGGGTGGTCCCTACTGCATTGACCCTTTGGACTATCCTTGCCCACATTTGTGTCCTTGTGGCTAATGGTGTCTGTTGTACCAGGCTACCAAAAAGCTGTGGTTCCACTCTGACTATCTCATCTACCATGACTCTCTGTGAATTTGGGCATTTTCTGTGTGGCCAAGGTGTGTGGTGTGCAAAGTGGTTGTGGGTGCAGGAGTGTGAGTGGTGGGTGTGGTTGTGATGTGTATGGTGTGTGATGTACAGGGGGTTAGTTGTGCAGGTGTGGAAGTGGTGGTAGTGCTGTGTGTGGTGTGGCTAGTGATGTTTTTTTGCCTCTCCTTTCAGCTGGGGTGTGTATCCCTTCTCTCATGGAGTATTGCAAAGGATTGTGGTCAGGGAAGGGGCTGGTTTTATACTCAGATATGTGGATCTGTCCAATTGGGGTATTGCTGTCAGGTGTGTTCTCCTGGGAATTGTATTTTTCTTTTTGCCATGTGGTTGTGTCAGTGGGGTGTGTTTTGTTTATTTGGGGGCCATGTATAGTTTTCTGTGTGCACTTTTTGTCCTTATTGTGGATTTTTTGCTTCGTCCGCCATATTTTTCAGGGTTCGTCCGCAGCGGTGGCTATGCTGCAGCTCTTCCGCAGGCTCTCCCATTCATCCCAATGTGCGACCGCGGCGGTCGGAGACAGCGGTACGTACCGCGGGACCGTCAGGGATATCCTAATTTCCCGTGCGGTGTCTGCGCTGTACTTGCGGCGGGTTGGTGTATTTCCGCTGCGTATCTGACCGCCCCGGACGGATTTTGGCCATCTCCGCCTGCTGCGGGCGGTTTTTCTTGTTCGCGTTCTTTAGCGGTTGATCCTAATTTGGCCGCCGGTTTTTCCACGGTGCCGGCGGACGGTTGTTTTCCGCTTCCATGGCGGTCAGGGTGCTTTTCCGACCGCCATCCTAATGGGCCCCTTAGTTACATGGCCATTTAAAGTGTCATTACCTTTGCAGTATTTGTGAGACAGTATTTTTTATGCAAACAGTGTAACATACCACCAATCTGGCGCAGGAGCCTTTGTACACTGCTACTCCTATTCTGATTCCAATGTATATATTGGTCTAGGTCTTCCCAACTGTCTAGCAAGGAAGGAGTGCATCTGTCACACAGATGGCTCTTTCATTTCTTTGCCATTGGATTCTCTTATATAATGTATTCCATACACTGTAGAAAAGCCTTAGAGATCTATAGCCAAAGAGATGACGGGCCCGATTCACAGAACTAACTTAAGACAAAATCCTAAACTTACTACCATTTTGGTATTCACAGAAGGCACTTACTCATTTTGGTATTCACAGAAGGCACTTACTCATTTCGGTATTCACAGAAGTTACTTTAGGACTCCTAAATGCCTTCTGTGAATACCGAAAGTCTTAAAATTAGGATTTTTCTCAGTTTAGTAGCAGTATAGTTAGGACTCCTAACTTTAGGACTCCTAAATGTCTTCAGTGAATACCGAAAGTCTTAAAATTAGGATTTTTCTCAATTTAGTAGTCCTAAGTTTAGGACTCCTAACTTTAGGACTCCTAAATGCCTTCTGTGAATACCGAAAGCCTTAAAATTAGGATTTTTCTCAGTTTAGTAGTGGTATAGTTAGGACTCCTAACTTTAGGACTCCTAAATGCCTTCTGTGAATACCGAAAGTCTTAAAATTAGGATTTTTCTCAATTTAGTAGTCCTAAGTTTAGGACTCCTAACTTTAGGACTCCTAAAGGCCTTCTGTGAATACCGAAAGCCTTAAAATTAGAATTTTTCTCAGTTTAGGAGTCCTAAGGTTAGGACTCCTAACTTTACAACTACTAAACTGAGAAAAATCCTAATTTTAAGGCTTTCGGTATTCACAGAAGGTATTTAGGAGTCCTAAAGTTAGGACTCCTAACTTCTGTGAATACCGAAATGAGTAAGTGCCTTCTGTGAATACCAAAATGAGTAAGTGCCTTCTGTGAATACCAAAATGGTAGTAAGTTTAGGATTTTGTCTTAAATTAGTTCTGTGAATCGGGCCCGACATGTCTATATTTTTGTTGTGTGTAGATGTTTTCATTAAGACCCCACCCTGTATTTCTTATCTGCCTGGTCTGACATCGTTGTTCTGCATCCAGAATGCGACTTTTCCTAATTTGCGATTTCCTATAAGCAAATCATGATTAAGCGATTTACTACATTTCAGTTTCCCAATTGCAATAGCGAATCTGTAGAAATCCGTATTAGAGGAATGCACACCTTCATACATTTCATTTTGCGATTCCCTAATAGCAGTCTCTGCAAATTCACTATTTGGAAGTCGTTAAGCCAAACGTTTATACATAAGGCCCTCAATCCTGTCTTTTCTACTGTATGAGACAAACAGTATGGCGTCTCTTCAGGGTGAAGCATGTCAGACTACATCATCAGGAATATATCCTTCAGATGTTATCGATAGCAATCAAAAACGTATCTGGCTAAAGGTTGTATGTAGAGCACTCACATCCAGTTAAACAGTTGCATAAGTTAGGTCAATCAGACCACGGGCATTGCGGGTAGAGAAGCTCAGTAAATCTGCACAATGACAGGTAATGAATTACTGTCTGCACTGCTATCCAGTATACAATACTTCTTATCTTGACTTTGACAGTTGAGATGTTTGCCATGATATTCTTGTAGGATGAGGTTAATGTCCACAGTATTCAGACATACAACAATAATTCAGCCCATATAAATCAATAGGCTTGATTTTCTGTAGAACAAGCCTCATAAGTGGATATCTGCAAGAATTATTTACACAAATAGTTTAAACACAACATATCAAAAATTAATCTTAGAGTAAGTAGGAACTGGTTCTAAACTAAGGAAAGTTTCACATGCTTTAACAAAGATAATATTAAACCCTTACCCTGTCAAATGACATGGAAGACCTCAGCAATATAATGTCCCATTTATAAAATTAAGAGTAAATATTGTTGCACAGTGCATGTTCCACTCTCAGTTTGTACAATTGGAATTTCCTTAATTCCTTCTTCACCGCAGCATACCTTTAAAAACATAACAATGGTTGGAAACCACTTTGAAGGTTTTTTTTACCAGAACTCTTCAAGGTATGATCAGTAAATCACTCATTGATTCATTGAACACATCAACTAGTCTTTCTGTCAAATGTTTAGGTCAATACTAAACCTTAAAACCATTTAACTCTGTTAAAAGGAATCTTAGAATCTGTTTAAAGAATGAGAAATTTCCTAGCAAACGTACCGGAAAGTTTCAATTCTATTAAGGACTCGGAGGCGAGGATTATGCTATACTTTCTATGCTTTATTTCAACAGCGCAAAACCAAAAGGGGATGATGGATGGAGTGTTGAACAATGCGAACACTCACCCCCAGTCAACTGATCTGGGTTTAATCCATCATCATTCTTTAGCTCACTCCGCCACCCCAGTTCAGAAATGGCCATATGCAAATCAATCTGACCCTGTGCCTCATGGGAACAGTCCAGCCCGAACTGCTAAGCCATGTCTTCCCTGGACCGGAAACAGGCATCCTGGGACCGGTTTCGGGTTCATCACCCACATCAGCCAGGCTATCCAGTGGCAAAGTGAGGAAGGGACCCACGTCTGGGCATACCCTGCCAACTTAGGGCGAACAGAGAAAAACCAAAGGGGATAATGGACGGAGTGTTGAACAATGCAAACACTCACCCCCAGTCAACTGATCTGGGTTTAGTCCATCATCATTGTTCTGCATTCTGTCCATCAACTGTTGTTTTTGCATTTGTCACCCGCGTGGGAAGGGTATGCCCAGACGTGGGTCCCGTGCTCACCATGCCACTGGAATCAAGCTATCCTGGCTGAAGAGGGGTGAAACCCCGAAACCGGTCCTAGGATGCTTGTTTCCAGTCCAGGGAGAACCTGACCTGGCAGTTCGGGCTGGACTGTTCCCATAGGGCACAGGGTCAAGACTGATTTGCATATGGCTGGGTCCAAACTGGAATGGCATGGTGAGCAAAAAACAATGGATTTATGCCCAGATCTCTGTACTGGGGTGAATGTATGACATTGTTCTGCATTCTGTCCATCAACTGTTGTTTTTGCATTTGTCACCCCGAGTGGGAAGGGTATGCCCAGACGTGGGTCCCGTGCTCACTATGCCTCTGGAATCAAGCTATCCTGGCTGAAGAGGGGTGAAACCACAAAACCGGTCCTAGGATGCATGTTTCCAGTCCAGGGTACACACACCCTCCCCCTGGAGACAGCATGTCAGGCAGTGCATGACACTACCCCACACTCCCAGGCACATACTGCATCAGTCCAACTACTTGTGTGGCCCCGTGCCCTACCCCACCAGTGTTGAAGACTTACCTCGACATTTGGGGCACCATATAGCCTTGGGTACTGTATGAGCACCTCGTCCACCAGGACCTCCAGCTCCTCGCTCGTGAAGGGACTGACACAGATCTTCTCTGTCCTTGCCATCACTGTGAACATGAGACAACAGCGGCAGAATTGGGTGGTGAGGGGTCTCAGGCAGCAGTGCCTGGAGGCAGCAGCAGGTGAGGGGTCTCTGGCAGCAGGCTCTGGGAGCAGTGGAAATGTGAAGTCACTTCCACACATATATATAGCCCTCCGGGGTCGTTTCAAAGGTGCCAAGCTGCCGCAATTGGTGGTCCAGGTCTGCCTCTTTCAAATGCATCCAATGACCGCTATCGAGCTTCCCATTGGCTCTAGGGAAAGCTCCGTGGCGGTAACACACCGCAGGGGTCCGGTGTGCGCTAGCGCGATGGTGCATCTTTCAAATGCATCCAATGACCGCCTCTGCGGTGGCGGAGCACGCCTACCGCGATCTTCAAAATTGCATCATGCCACCGCTATCGAGCTTCCCATTGGCTCTAGGGCAAGCTCCATGGCGGTGACACACCGCAGGGGCCCAGTGTGCGGTACCGCGATTTTTGCGGCGGAGCATGCCAACTGCCATTTCCACATTTCTCCATGCCTATCACTACCGCACTTGTGTGAATGGGGTGCTGGTCACACACCGCCGGGGCCAGGCGGTAGCTACCGCGATAGGGGTGCCATACATTGACACAAGGCACCGCCATTCAGTCGGCGGAGCATGCCAACCGCCATTTCCACATGTCTCCATGCCTATCACTACCGCACATGTGTGAATGGGGGTGCTGGTGACACACCGCCGGGGCCAGGCGGCAGCTACCACGATTTGGGTGCCATACATTCACATGACGGTACAAAAGGGGGTGGTGATGGACGGAGCATCAGAACCAATCAAACACTCACACCCAGTCAACAGATCTGGGTTTGATCCATCACCGTTCTTTAGCCCACTCTGCCACCCCAGTTCAGACATGGCCATATGCAAATCAATCTGACCCTGTGCCTCATGGGAACAGTCCAGCCCGAACTGCCAAGCCATGCCTTCCCTGGAACGGAAACAAGCTTCCTAGGACCGGTTTCTGGCATTTCAGCCGTCTTCAGCCAGGCTTGCTTGAATCCAGTGGCAAAGTGAGCAAGGGACTCTTGTCTGAGCATACCCTGCCAACTTATGGCGAACAAAGCAGTACAAAAGGGGGTGGTGATGGACAGAGCATCAGAACCAATCAAACACTCACACCCAGTCAACAGATCTGGGTTTGATCCATCACCGTTCTTTACCCCACTCTGCCACCCCAGTTCAGACATGGCCATATGCAAATCAGTTTGACCCTGTGCCTCATGGGAACAGTCCAGCCCGAACTGCCAAGCCATGCCTTCCCTGGACCGGAAACAAGTTTCCTAGGACCGGTTTCTGGCATTTCAGCCGTCTTCAGCCAGGCTTGCTTGAATCCAGTGGCAAAGTGAGCAAGGGACTCACGTCTGAGCATACCCTGCCAACTTATGGCGAACAAAGCGGTACAAAAGGAGGTGGTGATGGACGGAGCATCAGAACCAATCAAACACTCACACCCAGTCAACAGATCTGGGTTTGATCCATCACCGTTCTTTAGCCCACTCTGCCACCCCAGTTCAGACATGGCCATATGCAAATCAGTCTGACCCTGTGCTTCATGGGAACAGTCCAGCCCGAACTGCCAAGCCATGCCTTCCCTGGACCGGAAACAAGCTTCCTAGGACCGGTTTCTGGCATTTCATCCGTCTTCAGCCAGGCTTGCTTGAATCCAGTGGCAAAGTGAGCAAGGGACTCACGTCTGAGCATACCCTGCCAACTTATGGCGAACAAAGCGGTACAAAAGGGGGTGGTGATGGACGGAGCATCAGAACCAATCAAACACTCACACCCAGTCAACAGATCTGGGTTTGATCCCTCACCGTTCGTTAGCCTACTCTGCCACCCCAGTTCAGACATGGCCATATGCAAATCAGTCTGACCCTGTGCCTCATGGGAACAGTCCAGCCCGAACTGCCAAGCCATGCCTTCCCTGGACCAGAAACAAGCTTCCTAGGACCGGTTTCTGGCATTTCAGCCGTCTTCAGCCAGGCTTGCTTGAATCCAGTGGCAAAGTGAGCAAGGGACTCACGTCTGAGCATACCCTGCCAACTTATGGCGAACAAAGCGGTACAAAAGGAGGTGGTGATGGACGGAGCATCAGAACCAATCAAACACTCACACCCAGTCAACAGATCTGGGTTTGATCCATCACCGTTCTTTAGCCCACTCTGCCACCCCAGTTCAAACATGGCCATATGCAAATCAGTCTGACCCTGTGCGTCATGGGATCAGTCCAGCCCGAACTGCCAAGCCATGCCTTCCCTGGACCGGAAACAAGCTTCCTAGGACCAGTTTCTGGCATTTCAGCCGTCTTCAGCCAGGCTTGCTTGAATCCAGTGGCAAAGTGAGCAAGGGACTCACGTCTGAGCATACCCTGCCAACTTATGGCGAACAAAGCGGTACAAAAGGGGATGGTGATGGACGGAGCATCAGAACCAATCAAACACTCACACCCAGTCAACAGATCTGGGTTTGATCCATCACCGTTCTTTAGCCCACTCTGCCACCCCAGTTCAGACATGGCCATATGCAAATCCGTCTGACCCTGTGCCTCATGGGAACAGTCCAGCCCGAACTGCCAAGCCATGCCTTCCCTGGACCGGAAACAAGCTTCATAGGACCGGTTTCTGGCATTTTTAGCCGTCTTCAGCCAGGCTTGCTTGAATCCAATGGGAAAGTGAGCAAGGGACTCACGTCTGAGCATACCCTGCCAACTTATGGCGAACAAAGCGTTACAAAAGGGGGTGGTGATGGACGGAGCATCAGAACCAATCAAACACTCACACCCAGTCAACAGATCTGGGTTTGATCCATCACCGTTCTTTAGCCCACTCTGCCACCCCAGTTCAGACATGGCCATATGCAAATCAGTCTGACCCTGTGCCTCATGGGAACAGTCCAGCCCGAACTGCCAAGCCATGCCTTCCCTGGACCGGAAACAAGCTTCCTAGGACCGGTTTCTGGCATTTCAGCCGTCTTCAGCCAGGCTTGCTTGAATCCAGTGGCAAAGTGAGCAAGGGACTCACGTCTGAGCATACCCTGCCAAATTATGGCGAACAAAGCGGTACAAAAGGGGGTGGTGATGGACGGAGCATCAGAATCAATCAAACACTCACACCCAGTCAACAGATCTGGGTTTGATCCATCACCGTTCTTTAGCCCACTCTGCCACCCAGTTCAGACATGGCCATATGCAAATCAGTCTGACCCTGTGCCTCATGGGAACAGTCCAGCCCGAACTGCCAAGCCATGCCTTCCCTGGACCGGAAACAAGCTTCCTAGGACCGGTTTCTGGCATTTCAGCCGTCTTCAGCCAGGCTTGCTTGAATCCAATGGCAAAGTGAGCAAGGGACTCACGTCTGAGCATACACTGCCAACTTATGCCGAACAAAGCGGTACAAAAGGGGGTGGTGATGGACGGAGCATCAGAACCAATCAAACACTCACACCCAGTCAACAGATCTGGGTTTGATCCATCACCGTTCTTTAGCCCACTCTGCCACCCCAGTTCAGACATGGCCATATGCAAATCAGTCTGACCCTGTGCCTCATGGGAACAGTCCAGCCCGAACTGCCAAGCCATGCCTTCCCTGGACCGGAAACAAGCTTCCTAGGACCGGTTTCTGGCATTTCAGCCGTCTTCAGCCAGGCTTGCTTGAATCCAGTGGCAAAGTGAGCAAGGGACTCACGTCTGAGCATACCCTGCCAACTTATGGCGAACAAAGCGGTACAAAAGGGGGTGGTGATGGACGGAGCATCAGAACCAATCAAACACTCACACCCAGTCAACAGATTTGTACTGGGGTGAATGTATGACATTGTTCTGCATTCTGTCCATCAACTGTTTTGTTTGCATACATTCGCATGAGGCACCGCGATTTGGGCATTTGTCACCCCGAGTGGGAAGGGTATGCCCAGACGTGGTTCCCGTGCTCACCATGCCACTGGAATCAAGCTATCCTGGCTGAAGAGGGTGAAACCCCGAAACCGGTCCTAGGATGCATGTTTCCAGTCCAGGTAGAAGCTGGCCTGGCAGTTCGGGCTGGACTGTTTCCATAGAGCACAGGGTCAAGACTGATTTGCATATGGCTGGGGCCAAACTGGAATGGCATGCTGAGCAAAAAAACGATGGATTTAGGCCCAGCTCTCTGTACTGGGGTGAATGTATGACATTGTTCTGCAATCTGTCCATCAACAGTTTTTTCTGCATTTGTCACCCCGAGTGGGAAGGGTATGCCCAGACGTGGGTACCGTGCTCACCATGCCACTGGAATCAAGCTCTCCTGGCTGAAGAGGGGTGAAACCCCGAAACCGGTCCTAGGATGCTTGTTTCCAGTCCAGGGAGAAACTGACCTGGCAGTTCGGGCTGGACTGTTCCCATAGGGCACAGGGTCAAGACTGTTTTGCATATGGCTGGGTCCAAACTGGAATGGCATGGTGAGCAAAAAAATGATGGATTTAGGCCCAGATCTCTGTACTGGGGTGAATGTATGACATTGTTCTGCATTTCAACAGCAGCGATATCAAAACTCAAACAGGACCACCTTTCCCAAACACCCCTGGGAAAAAGTGGTCGACAAAAAAACAAAGAAGGGACACCATATCCCTCTGTTCAAGCATCCAATTACTGTCCAGGAACCATAGCCTAGTCCGTCGTCATCCCCTTGTTCCTCCTCTTTCTTTGCGCGAGAACGGCGATAATTCTTCTCTAGGCATCCTGTTTCTCAGCGTCTGCTCCTGGAAATCAAAAAACAACCATCAAGACTTGAAGAGGCAGAGGGGAAGCAAACTTTCAAACAAGGGCATCGACAAGACAACATCAAATAAGTCAGAACCCTGCTGAAAGCACAACCTCAAATCAAGCAACGACTAAAATCTGAGCAAGCTATACACAAGCCAAAATGCACTGTTAAACCATAAATGTAACTTACTTACTCCCAATGGGTGGGACATCTCGCAGAGACCTGTGGAGGGATAATCCTGGCCTCTGAGTCCTTAATAGAATTGAAACTTTCTCTTATGTTGGCTAGGAAATTTCTCATTCTATGTCAGGATCGGAGGCTTCGGATTATGCTAGTTCAAAGCTTACTTACCACCAAATGTGCCATATCAATAATAGGCTTAAAATAGAACCATTTGAAGGTTGAATCGGAGGACCAATCCGCTGCATTCATAATATCTTCCAGACGAACGCCCAGTGTGAAAGCCTTAGAGGCCATAGCACCACGTGCGGAATGAGCTCCAAAGTGACAAAGATTAATACCTGCCTCCTGCATCACCCAACGAACCCATTGTGCAATAGTGGGCGAAGACACCGCCTTGTGGGGCTTTCGGAGAGCAATCAAAAGCTGCCTCTCCCTCGGAGGTCTGAGGTCCGAAGACATATCCTCATACGCTTTCAAACAGCGCACCACACACAGCTTGGGAGAATCCGGAAATGCTGGATACTCAATGACACGTGTATGACTCGTGGTCCTGCGACTGACAGTACAAGACACCCCCGAAGGAGAAAAAACTCTGCCCGTGATGTCTAAGGCCCGTACGTCCGACACCCTGCGGCACGAGATCAAACAAAGAAGCATTGCAAGTTTCGCCGAGAGCTCTTTGCGGGATAAAAACTCATTAGGTTGCCAGGAAAGGAACAAATTAAGCACTCTGTTAACATCCCACAGCTCAGAGTACCGGGGCTCCAGAGGAAGTGACAAGCGGAGGCCCCTCAGGAGTCTGCATACGAAAGGATGCTCCCCTACAGGCTTGCCGTCTAGAGGGACATGCCCTGCTGAGATCGCCGAACGGAAGGTGTTGACCGACCGGTAAGCCAGAACCTAACGCGCTATATAGGCCCAGAAGTTCAAAACATGCACTAAATCTGCGCCCATGGGATCGAAACCCCGTCGCACACACCAATGACACCACCGACCCCGGGCCGAGCGATAACGCTTGACGGTACAGTCTGACCAGGCTTTTGCCAAAAGGCCCTCAGCGAATTGTGAAAGGCCTGGGAGTGACCATCTACCCCTGTAATCTTCCACGCCATGAGGCGAAGAGAGCCTTCGAGGACCATCGGATGAGGATGACCGTCGGGATTGAGAAGAAGCTCTGGAAAGTGGGGGAGTGGGATTGGAAAATCCCAAGAAAGTTCCAGAAGAACTGGAAACAAAACTTGTGATCTCCAAATGGGGATAATGAGAACCATGCTGGCCTGCTGGCTCCTGATCTGAGCTGATACTCTGGTGAACATGGCAAACGGCGGGAATGTGTAGGGCCATTTCTGTGTCCAATCCTGCAGGAATGCATCCTTGGCCAGAGCCAGGGGGTCCGGCCTCTAGCTGAAAAAGCGTGGAAGCTGA
The DNA here is from genome assembly GCF_964204655.1 of Triturus cristatus. Taxonomy (NCBI): domain Eukaryota; kingdom Metazoa; phylum Chordata; class Amphibia; order Caudata; family Salamandridae; genus Triturus; species Triturus cristatus. Next base: position 399,591,010 of record NC_140588.1, on the reverse strand, counting down.
TGATCCAATCTGGAAGCAAAAGATCCACGGAGAAAGGACCCCAAAGTTCCTGTACCTGAGAAAAAACATCCGGATGCAACTTTCAGGGACTGGAATCCCTGAAGAGTCACAACTGCCAGTCTGCGACCAGGTTCTCCCGGCCCGGGAGGTATTCTGCCGTCACCGAGACGTGATGATCGAGACAAAACTGCCAAAGATTCGTAGCCAGGTCCGAAAGCACGTTTGAGCGAGCGCCCCCAAGGTGATTGATGTATTGGACCGCCAATACGTTGTCCATTTTTAGGAGGACACAGGACTGGACTCTGTCTTTGGTCCAACAACGCATGGGGAAAGAACCCGCCAGGAGCTCCAGGCAATTGATGTGAAGTTCCTGCTCCTGCGGGGACCATAAACCGACGGTGGAGAAATCTCCACATCGAGTGCCCCAGCCTAATCTGCTAGCGTCTGACTCTATAATGAGGTCTGGTGCGGAGCCGAAAATCGCCCTCCCATTCCAGGCCTCCATGTGAGAGAGCCACCAGCGAACCTCTTCTATTGCCTCGTCTGACAGGGAGACCGGATGGGAATAAGGGAGCCCTTTGCGCAGATGTTTGGCCTTCAGGCGCTGCAAGGCTTGATAGTGAAGCGGTCCCGGAAATAGCGCCTGGATCGAGGCCGTAAGCAAACCGACAATGCGAGCGATTTGTCAAAGGGGAACCGTGGATCTGGTCAGAGTACGTCTGAGCTCGATGCGAATCTTCACCAACTTCCGCGGTGGAGGACTTGATCACAAAACCCAAAAACGTGACTCGTTGGGCTGGCACCAACAGGGACTTCTTGGAGTTGATGACAAACCCCAGACTCTCCAACAGGCTGACTGCCACCTGCAGTTGATCACGAAGCACCCTGGGATTTTGGGCCAGCAACAACATATTGTCTAGATAAACAATGAGACGTGTCCCCCTCGCCCGCAGGTACTCCACTACCGGTTTGTGGACTTTCGTGAAGCACCTAGGGGCTGATGACAGACCAAAGAGAAGAGTCGTGAACTGATACGCCTGGTCACGCCAGAGAAACTGGAGGAACTGTCTGTGGTGGAAAAAAATAGGGATGGCCAAATAAGCATCCTTTAAATACAGGTGGACCATCCAATCGGCTGGCCTGAGCACGTCGTGCAGGAGGTGGATACCCTCCATTTTGAAATGGCGGTACACCAGCCATTCATTGAACTCACGCAGATTGAGAACCGGTCGCTTCCCCCCATCCATCTTGTCCACCACGAACATGTTGCTCAAAAATCCCTGAGGATGCAAAACGGTGGGACAAATAGCGCCTTTGTCTAAGAGAGCGGAGACTTCCGCGTCGATTAACGCCTCTTTGTGCTGGGAAAAACTAATAGGATGGGGCAAAAACGCTTGGCTGGGCTCACCACAGAACTCGATGTGAAAGCCTTGCACAGTCTGCAGAAACCAAGCAGCGGACGTGACCGTCCTCCAAACATCCAGACATTCTGCCAGACGGCCCCCCACACGCACCAGCGAAGATGTGGAAACACTTACCGGAATTAGAGGTGTTGTCCCCACCACGGAAGCCTCAGCCTCTGGGACAGCACCTGGGTAAAAGTTGGAATTGCATGCCTGGTTGTGGGATTGCCTTTGCCTGGAGCCTTGTCCCCTGAAGTTGTTACCGTTGTTGGGGGTCTGGCCGGACGAGCGGCCCCTTCCTCAGCCAGCCCCACGGAAAACCCGGGAGGGAAAAACTTTCTTAATGTACGACTGGGCCCTGTCCAAAGATGTGAACGTGTTCACAAATTTACCCAGCTCTTTAATAAAAGGTTCGCCGAATAAACCATCCTGGGCAACCGCCCCAGCCTCAGAGTCAGCTAAGTCGCCTAACTTTGGGTCCACCTTTATCAAAAAGGACCGTCTACGCTCCGTTGAGAGCGCACAATTGGCGTTCCCTAAAAACACTACAACCTTTTGCGCCCACTTGGAGAGGGCGTCCGGAGAGATCGCGGCCCCTGTAGACTTAGCGTCCTCCACCATGTCTAAGATCATGGTGATGGGGCCCAGGGCATCCAGGAGCTTCTCCTGGCACGCCCTCCAGGAACGATCTATCCCCTTCTTAGGATCCTTGATAAACTTTGCAATAAAGGTTGCCATTCTGGGATCAAGCTCTGGTGTCTGCGTGACCTTCCCATCCAGAGAGGGATGAGGACACTCTGAGCGAAGGCGGCTATGAGCCTCCTTGCCCATGGGGGTGCATATTGTCCCTGCCATGTAGCCGGCCACCTTGGCTGAAGGTGTCCACTCAGAAGACTATGGGTGCATAAGCAGTTCAGGGTCTAGCATGTCCGATTCCACATTGGTACCCTGCTGGTCTGAAGGGCGGGGGAGGGCGCCGGACGCCGCGGTCTAGAAGGACTAGGTTCCTAGTCAGTATCTCCCTGAGCATCATCTTCAAACCCCTGGGAAGGACTTGGTGGGCAATAGGCGCCGCGGGAGGAGAGGGGGCGAAGGGAGTGGGTTGTTGAGGGTTGTGCGCCAAAATTGCTTCTCGCAAACGCTCAAAAGCGTCTTGGTCCACGGCGGCTACCTTGGGCCGCTTAGCAGGCACAGGATCAGTATTGGAAACTGCCTGCAGCATAAAAGCAGCATCCCCAGCTGGAGGGGCCCATTTAGAACAGAATTGCTCCAACCTTTGACACAAACGCTCCTCCATGGGAGCCATGACCTCTTCTACGGCGCGGTAGATGGAGGCGTCCACCGCATCGTAGAAATTGTCATCCCAGGGGAGCTGATCAAGGGGATCCTCCTCTCAGTTCATGTCCCCCTGCTGCGACATGACTCGAGTACCAAGACTCACCCACCGGCTGTAAAAAACTGCAAGTCTAGTGGCACCCCCACAGTCAGTAGACTGTAGATATATGTGCTCGGTACCAGCAAAATTCAACAGGGTACAAAGACTAACTAAAGAAACAAGGCAATGTAAAGAGCCTTAGGGACACTCTGCAAACACGGGGAAAATCACCCTGGGACGTGCCCCTGCAGGCCCCAATTCAGCCTGCTCGAAAGCCAACGTGCAAATACACCCAGCGGGCGTCAGAGAAACTAAGACACACACACACGCACACCTACTTGACCAAGTCGAGTGTCAAATTGGCCAGAGCACTGCTCTACAGGCAATGGCGGGAGGAATGCGAGGAATCTGAATTCCGCGTGCCACTGCCAGCGAGAGGAGCCGACACGCTAGATCTGCGCAACAGCGCCCCTAGTGGTTGGGGGTGAGGACCGCGCCTCACAGCAGACAATCAGCAGACCGCGTAAGCCCGACAACGGACTCGCGGGCTGTGGCGAAAGCCACCGTTCCCAAAAGAGAAAGTCGAAAAAAAACCACACAGGGCTGAGCCCGGAACAAGCGGTAGTGCGCTGGAGCGGCCCCTCGGCAGTAGAAATCAGAAAAAGCAGAGGAGAGCCGCTACAGCGCACCCGCGTCGCACATCAAACAAGCAATAATAATATTGCAAAGCCACATAAACAATTAACGGAGATTCACGTTGAATACGGTCCCGCGTCTGTCGCATACCCCGACAATACACTTCAAATATATAACAGTGATGAAGAGAAAAGAGAAAAACACTCATCTATGGCTGCCGAGCAGCAAAGAAAGAGGAGGAACAAGCGGATGACGACGGACTAGGCTATAGTTCCTGGACAGTGATTGGATGATTGGACTGAGGGATATGGTGTCCCTTCTTTGTTTTTTTGTCGACCACTTTTTCCCAAGGGTGTTTGGGAAAGGTGGTCCAGTTTGAGTTTTGATATGGCTGATGTTGAAATAAAGCATAGAAAGTATAGCATAATCCGAAGCCTCTGGTCCTGACATAGAATTGGATCCATACATAATAATACATTCTATGCTCTTGTAAAAAAAACAAATGTATTTTATACAAAAGGTTAATTTAGTTAGAGACCATATATTAGTATTGCTAACATGACTTTTGGGGATATACCAACAAAATATAAGGTGTTCCTTCTGAAATTTCTCTTACAAATTAAAGTGGTTGTTTAAAGTTTTGAAATGAAGGCATATGTAAACATTTGGATAGTATAGCTCCCTTCCTCATTATAGCATGTTGATTCATTAAGTTCCAATGGCAGTGCAACTGTCATCTGTGCTGTATGAAGCAACTTTATTGACTTAAAACAAGCAACAGACACAGTGTTAGATATTTTAATTTCTTCTCTGTGACCACCACTAAGTTTCGTCTGGAATAAATATCCCCCACATGCAGGTTGAAAACCGCCTATGCATCTTCTGCCAAAGTCTGTCCTGCCATGTCGGTCAGTGCACTGTTAGCAGAAATTAGTTGCTGACCCACAGACCGACTCAAGATGTGCCAGGTGAGCTCAACTAGGGAAACAGAGACAGTGCCTCAGTCATAACACACACCTGACAGACCATCCTCAAGACCTTAAATGATACCATTATAAAAAGTTAAAATTAACATTCACTTTTTCATTAGCTCTCTATGTATTTTTCTTTATACTCCTTGTTATAAAATTTTTGAAAATGTATACGGACCGTATGTGCATTAGCTGCACAGAGAAAACATCAGAGTGCATACACAATTTGTCATCACCGCAATTTTTAATACAGATTTAAAATTCATAGTTCCCCTCTCTGTGATACCATACGCTAAATTTCAATAGATTCCCATTCTTCCCACTGCACAAAAGTAGAGTATAGAAAAGGAGCCTTTGTGCAAAATACTATTTTTTGTGCTACCAAAAGCTGTAGTTGCTTTCACTTCACTTTCATGATGTTTATGATGTTTATCCTACCACATGTCTTTGTAATATCTGTACACTATGATTCCTTATTTGTTATTTACAAGGTAACATAATACTGAACAAAATACACTGCCAACAATTGCGAAGAATAATGTTTTTCTTTTAATCATTTTCAATGTACATTTTGCCATGCATTGTCAGGAATTGGTTTTGGTTTAGTTGAGAAAGATCCTAGTCAGATTTTTTATGAATGACAACCAGGACATTTGTAGATGAATATTAGTGTATCAAGGTTCCAGAACATGCTTCCTCTTGGACCAAGCCTTCACTCAGTCTATAATGGATATCAAATCCTTTTTGATTATTATCACCAGCTGCCAGTGTATTACTGCATTACATTTCTTTTCCTTGTGGGCCACCCACAATCCTCTTTAGCATTCTATTTTCTACAGCATTGACCATGCTTCACAAACACCATACTTGCAGTAATGTACATCCACTATGGGACTTTAGTATAGTAGTCTCCCATCCTCTAAATGAATACAAGAATTATCTTCTTAGACTGAGATAGGGCTGACGTAGGTCATCACAATGGAGATGTAAGAAGGTTACATGTGTTATCGTACTCATAAACCCTTTTAACAAAGCCATTTGTATAAAGCCAAGATCTTAAAACTGGTGTATTCCTTCTCAAAGTTATCCTTTTAGCCTTGGTAATATCGATATTTTGCCCTTTGACTAAAGCTTTCAAAAGATCATAGCTGATTTCACAGTTTTTGCCACTGTGTGCTAAGAATAGGTTTCTAGTTCTAATGCCACTTCCTGACTACTTGGTTTCAAGTATAAAATAAATCAAGCTTGTACGATATAAATGATATGGTCAACATATAGCCTTGATTTACCACTTTCTTATCAGGAAAATGAGCAGTACTCAAAGTCTATTTGCCAAATGTAACATAAAATGTATCATGATAAAATACTATTTTATTTATCATTATCATGACAAAATACTATTGTACATTTTGGTAATTCTCTCAAAACCCAAATGTATGAGGGTATTCCAAAGTAAGACCCTTTTTTATTGACATATAAGAATGCCTTAAATTGAGAATAGAGAAAAACAGTTTTGTTTCTTTTGTTTGTAATAAGTCACCTTTTAAATATTAAAATATAATTTAAAGGCTTGTTCTGTTTTAGTTTTGAATGACTGAAACCATAGGGAAACCCAAAAGCTGTCCCCCTGCTTGATACACTCCCCTAATCTCATGTAGATCACCTTGCCACAGCATTTGGAATGGATGCCTTGTGGGGAATGGAATGTTTGTTCATTCCCACCGCCTTTATAAACCTTGGGTTGCACCTCAGTTAGAAACCTAATAGCAACAAGGTTCAATTGTTCCCTCTTCTAGGAACATTTGTAATACATTTTAAGATAGCATTTAAGGCATGTGGGGCCAAAGTTTTATCACTGTTCCTGGCAAGGAATCAGAAACTATCACTGTCATTTGATGCATGTGCATCCCATAATACATGACTACTTAGAAACTAACATGATCTTGCTAAGTGTGAAGTGAGCATTCTTTTCTACGTCTCCAATTGTTTCACCCTCATTTATAAATGAAATATGTCTTCCATGCTGAGTGCTCTTCCTCAGGTTTTTGAAAGGTACCAGACACGACTTATTAAATAGACTTAACATGTATTATTTGTTTTTGCAAATGATTCTACTCAATAAGGACACCTCCTGTTTTATTTGCTGTGTTTGTCCACATGCAAGAACCATGTATTTAACAATGTTGTGTTCTGGAGTGACCAATGCCCTAAAACCCTTAAAACCTAACGGTGAACATACTGCAGAAGAGATCATTTTTTCATCAATGGAATTGCCTGTACCACTCATCAAATTTCTTGAAGTGTTTTAATGGGAGTATTGTGAATGTGAGTATGAAAGGTTATTTTGTTTGTCCAGTGGAATTATTGTAATCATTGTAAACCTCTTCCTAAGTGAAAGAATATTTTGTCTATGAACTCAATCTCTGTTGCCTTGAAAAGTTGTTCTAAATTTGTTGCCACAATCTTGATAAAACTGTGACTGAGTGTTGTGAGATCCTTCCTGGTGGGTGCATTTCTCATAATGAATTATTGAATAACTCAAACTTAGTCTCCCATTTTTCATTGTGTGCAGACAGCCTCAAGCAATATCTACTGCCTTGTAAACTGCTGGATATTAGATTGAAAATAAATTTGCCACCATATAGTAGTGAATTTCCCAACTATTATCTCTTCATGTTCCAGAGCCTGTCTAAAAGTTGAGGGCTTTAAGGATATGGACTAAAGCTACTTTGATAGAGTGCGTCCCTCAGTGGTCACCGTTTCACTGGCAACTCTTATGAGAAAAAGCCATTGATTGCTACTGCAACTTATTGCATATTGTGGTCCAGATTTATCAAAGGATTGCATGATGCAAGGTGACACAAGGGCAACCAATCCTTAAGTCAGATTTACTAAGCTACGAAAGGCCACCTTGCGTGGCATCAGTGAATGCGTGGGTGTTCCCTTGCATACACAGGTGCTTTTTGGTGCATTTCCAGATTTTACATGACTAGTAAACCTGGATAAGCATCACAATGGTATGCCTTCCTGATAGAGGCACAATGAGGAGGAATATCTTAATTTCAGCTCCTTGTTTTCTCTTTGTAAGTTTGCAGTGTTCTGCACACTTGAAAGAGGAAAACACCACTAAGAATTATTTTTATTGCAGGAAGATGTCCCTCCCTGCTTACAAACTATCCTGCCCACAACACAGACACCCTTTCACTATGGGGCAAGGGTGCCAGCGCTGGTGCTAGGAAGCGCATAGTGCACCAGCGTGGAACGAGGGCAGGAGTGCGTCATATCTTGGTGGATATGGTGCATTCCTGCCCTCTCCATTTGACACAGCACATCAAGTTGTCTTTCTGCTTTGTGCTGCAACAAATAATGATAAATCTGCTCCTTTAAGATCCAATCTGCAAATAAGCCATCAAAGGATACAAGCTTTACAAGGCATTCTCTTCCCCACCATCAGTTTGTGGAGGTTCCCTTTGTAGTTGTAGTTCTGTGTCTTATCCCTACAAAACTGCTAAGAAAAAGCCTAAATTGGCTTGCATTTTATCTATCTAATCAGTTAATTCTCTAAATGTACCTCTTGTCCCACACCGGAGTGCTACTTTATTTTTCCTCATTGATCAAAAAAGATCAATGAAGAATGCTACTTTATGGATCCTTCAGGCTACTGTTTCCTTATTCACTATATCCTGTTTCACAAAGTACCCTGTGAAATGAACTATGAGGTCCTACATAAGATAGTCTACCTTCCAGTTACTTTGTTCACTTTATTTGGTATCCTGCACCCAATCACATTTAAAATGTCTCTTTTAAGGCCCTGCTGATAACATATTTAGTGTCAGCTAATGCTCCATTTGTGCCACTTAGACTAGCTATAACTGTCACATTGCTTCTTCAATCTCTGCATTATAGGCCATCAAAACGACCTTGTAGTAAACTGTCACGCCCCACCACCACAGATCAGACGAGGCGTTTGACTATTGCGTATGCTGTTTATTATTCTCACAGGTACGTGATCGGGGTTGCAGGGCAATGGGGATAAGAGGCTCTTGGTGGTAATTATAGTGTCTCTTGAAGTGTCCGGCGTGTTTCCCTCTTGTACGTCGTTGTCACTTCTCTCTCCGCGGGCGTGGTCCTGCCGGTCGTCCCCTCGGAAAAGAAACAAAAACGAGGCGGTTAATATCCTTCTCCTTTCTCCTCTACTCCCCTCCCTTCTCCCTTCTCCTGGTGTCGTTGCAACTTCCCTCCCTTTTGCCCGGGGTTTCTTAAAGCACCCGACCCCTTTTCCCAGATACCCTGGGCCTCTCTACCGTCCCCGGTTCCTTTTAGTCAGGGAAGTCCCGTTGGAGGTGGTTTCCAGCCCGCCCGTTCCCCAGCGTATCCCCTTGCTCCCAGGCTACGTGTGTGGTTTCCTACAGGCATAAGAAGGCCGACTGGGTGTGCCACCAGCCCACCAGAGTCCGCCCGGTTTCCCGAACCACTTGCCTGAAGCCGGGGCCCGGTAAAGGGGTCCCGGCTGCCTCGTCCTCTGGTCCTTCCTCGGGGCACGTCCTGGTGCTGTTTCGGGTCTCTGCGGGGCCGTCCCGTTCCTTCTCCGGTTCCGCCTCTGTGTCCCATTCTCTCCGCGCCTTCTTCTCTTCCTCGCTCTGCTCCTCGCTCGGCTCCTCACTCCCTTGGCGTATCGCGCCCTCTGCATCCGTTTCCGGCCTTTTTGGGCCAAGCATGCTCCACCCCTCGGCTGTCAGTAGAGTCAGCACAGGCTGTGACGGCCTGGTGCCCCCGGGGTCCTCCTGGTGTTCCTTGTGGTCCTCCTCGTCACATAAACCAACCTAAATAACTTCCTTGGCTACCTGTGAGCACTCAGTTGTAGTGATGTTCTCTTGAGTATGTATAAAGCCTTTACAACTAGCAAAATTGAGCTTAAACCGAATTACAATGATGAAGAACCATGACAGGGGCATCCCACCCTAATTTAGATTTGATCTTGCATGTATTATCGGTTTGCAACTGAATTGCAGTTGCAAAACCTTTGATTAGTTACTGACACCTCAAAGGAAGAGGTAACTGGTCTCCAAACAGAAAGATGTCCCATCTGGAGACCTTCCCCTTTGAGAATGGTTGTGGCCCACCTTGGTGGAAGTAGGAAGTGGTCCAGGGTACTTCTGCCTGTTCCTCCCTGAAGTTTCTCAAATGGAAAACTGTTTTTTAAAACAAAGAAGCACTGACCCCTTGAAGGAACATGGACTGCTTAAAAAAACATGCTTACTAGTTTGGAATGCATGCACACAGATTGTGGTCTACTGGTCCTTGCAGGCCACAAGCCTGTGTTTGCAGCCAATAACAAGTGATCACAAATAGCAACCTGCCTAATTAATAACCATCAGGTACGTCATTCTACAATCCCCTACGAATGGACATTTTGCAATGGTACCGATTAATATATATGTTGCATCACAAAAACATAGAAAGGCCACATAAAATCAGTTCACTATGGGCCACATGTGTTAGCAGTGGCAAACAGAGAATCAGGCTGTTTGCGACGGCTAAAGAGCCATTTTGCATGTACCAACCCTATTTTGCGAGTCGAAAACCAATTACAGACACGCAAAATAGGGTTTGCGAGTCGGAGTTTGGAAGGGGGTGTTGAGGGCGTCCCTTCCTACTAGCGAGTCGCAGTGGGATGTATAAATGTTTTGTGACTGGAATGCAGTTGCAAAACATTCATATTTTACCGATTCCGTTAATGAGGTGGTAACCTATTCGCAAACGGGAAGTGGTCCCTCAGGGACCCTTTCCCCTTTGTGAATGTGGACGAAGACATTTTTTAAGAGCAGACAGTGGTCCCACGGACCACTGCCTGTTCTTAAAAAGTGAAAAGGAAACTTTTCATTATTCTTTTTAAATGAATCCCGTTTTCCTTTCAGGAAAACAGGCTATGTTAAAAAACAAATGCTTTATTTAAAAAGCAAGCACAGACATGATAGTCTGCTGACCCCAGTAGGCCACCATCCCTGTTATTACAGGCCGTTCCCAATGGGTCGCAAATTGCGACCTGCCTCAAGGATGGTCAATTGCGACCCCATTAGGAATCACTAATAGTGTCTGAGACACATTGGTACATTGCATTTTGTAACTTTCTGATTGCGAGTTGCAAAAAATCACAATTAGGAACATGCAAAATGTTTCTGTCATACATGTGGCCCATGTGCGGTCCATTTTTGCCACCTGTCTTGTAGTACATCAGGACCTTTCACTCCACCAAACAGATAAAAGTCTTGTACAGACTCGCTAGTTCAAAGAGTTTCATGAAATACCAAGTCCAAGGACTTTTGATAGACTGCAAAAAGCATATTTTTATTCATAAAATCTGAACATGATTTCATTTTCTACGCCAGTCTGTTTAGAATCGATTTTTTCCCAAATTATATTAATATTCGATTGCTTATGAGTTCATGGCCCATTTCTAATGAATCTGAGATGTCAAATTAAGCTATTTACACAGTGTTATTGAGTTAGAAATGTATTTGCGGACTACATTACAATACGTTTAGTGCTTGCTACAAAGTAGATGAGAACATATATGCCGCATTCAAAGTTTTAAAAGTGCAGTGAAAAGTTGAGACAATATATAACAATCCTAGAATTATTTCAGGACGACTGTAAAAATGCATTAAATCTCTATTTGGAACATTCCTAGGCAGTCCATGATTTGTATATATGCAACTCACCTGCATCTGGCGAAAAAGAACACATATAGAGGTTAAAAAAATATAGTTCATGGATTATACCCCAGATAAAATATACCAGGGGCCAGATGTAGGAAGCGAAATACCGATCGCAAACGCTGAAATTCGCAGACTTTCAACGTTTGCGACCGAGAAAGAGCCTTGTGAAATGTAGAGAGGGAAAAAGCCAAGTGCAAAATAAGGAATCGCTAAAAACAAGAGAAGTCAGGTAGCGATTCCTTATTTAGCGAATTTGACCCACCGACTCCCAAATTGTGCCCGCAATTTGCTAAATCGTAAAAATAAATTCGCAAATAAATGTAAGAAAAATCGCAAATAGCGATTTCTCGCAAAATCGTTATTTGCAAGTTGCAAATTACCACCAACTCAAAGCAGGTGGTAACCAGGTGCACTGCATATAAGCAGCCCCAGAACACATCAATTTCAACACAATGGCAGCCCTCTATGTCATTGCAAGGCGGATGCAAGCAGCAGCACAGAGAATGAGGAGGCGACAGGAACTCATATACAGAGTGCGCATCACCCTTTTCCAACTCACAGAAGAAGAAATACATGAGAGGTACAGGCCCCACTACCATCCTAGACCTGAAACGTGACCTGCACCCAATCCTGGAGCACCAGACGTGCAGGGCGCACGCAATTCCACCACATGTACAGGTCCTTTGTTCCCTGCACCTACTTGCATCAGGTATTTACCAGGGGGTGATAGATGTTGCTAGAGGTGTCTCACAAAGTTGCCTGTCACGCTTCTTCAACATCTTCCTGGATGCCATGCTTCAAAGAATGCCCATTATATTCGGTTTCCCACCACGCAAATGGAACTGCATAAGACCAAGATGGATTTCTATCAGATGGCCCAGTTCCCACATGTCATTGAGTGCATCGATGGGACACATATTGCAATCTGCCCCCCCCCTCTGCTACTGAGTATGTATATCGGAACAGAAAATCATATCATTCAATCAATGTTCAGGTCATTTGTGGTGCGTCTCACTTCATAACTAATATAGTAGCGAAATTCCCAGGAAGCACGCATGAATCCTACATCTTCAGGCACAGTGGAATCTATACACGTCTGGCTGGGGGTGAATTTGGAGAAGGATACCTGCTAGGTAAATGCATGTGACACACTCTGATGTATACCTTGGATGTATCTGTTGCTGCCTGTTATTGATGTTTCATCCATTCCCACTTAGGTGACAGCACATATGCAGTGCGTGCATTCATTCTCACCCCATTCCTCAACTCCTCTACCCCAAGTGAGAGGAGATACAATGCTGCCCATAAGTCTACGCGGGATGTGGTGGAGCGGGCATTTGGACTCCTGAAGAGCAGGTTCCGCTGCCTCCACAAAGTGGAGGTGCACGGCAGTACCACCCCGAGATATGCTGCAAAATCATAGCTACCTGTGCCATGCTACACAACCTGGCCACAAAGAAGGGAACCCCAGTTGAAATCACCGATTCAGACTCAGAGGATGAGGAATGTCCATGGCCCCTGCACAGTGCAGCAGGTGTTGTGGGAGCAGCAGCTGGGAGACACCGACGTGCTGAGATAACACGCAACTATTTCTAAGTAACTAATGACACAAAGCGGATACTGACAATTGTTTACCGGTGTTTTAGTGTCCTCACATCAGGCAATACGTATGCACACCGCCTCACCATACTGGCCTCTGTGTGCCTTGAGTTGCCCAGCGTGGCATGCCCACACTGCATGCACATTGTCATCCACTCGCACTGGGTCACATGAGTTACCTCACCCATCAGCGAATGTCAGCAACAGCATGGACTTATTTCCTACAGCCACGCACAGCAGTGCTTCACTCAGTGTACACACTTCCCTCCCTTGAGGACTGTTCTGCTGATGGCCCTTGCCTTGCACTATGCCGTCTGGGCTCAGAAACAGGTGGAGTTATGCTGCTGCGGCTGGTGACCTCCTCACTGTCTCCACCATTCCCAGACCCTGTGGCAGCTATGTTGCCTGTCTGGAGCAGTTCAACAGCAGTGGTGACCTGCATCAACACCCTAGCAACATCCTGGCTGCAGTGGGCCATTTCCAATTCCATTACGCCATGTTCACTGTCCAATTTGCTGCATAACTGCCGTACTGCCTCAGTCATGTCCCGCATGCCCTCAGCAACTGTGGTGTTCAGTCCATTGATGCCCTCCTTAATGTCCCTCATGTTCTTGTTCATGGACACCAGCTGCCGTTGCATTAATCACATTCTCTTCATTTGCAGCCGCTGCACCTTCACCATGGTGCCCTCAAGACCTGCAAAGACACTGGATTCATCACCCTGCTCAGATGGACTGTGTGCCCTTGGTCTGCATCGGGGACCACTGGTGCGGCTACGCTGCATGGGTGACTGTGTTTTGGGAGACTGTGCTGGCTCTTCGGGCATGGTCTGTGGAGCTCCCACGCTCTCCTCCTCTGCCCCCTCCATCTCCTTTAGTGTTTCCACTGTGTACCTCCTAGGTCTGGGTGGTGATGTAGGTGTGATATCTGTGGGTGTCTGGGACTTCTCCTCCTGAATATGTTGTTGCCCAGGTGCCTCATGTGTCTCCCTCTCTTCTGTCTGGGGCGCAGGTTCGCCTGTGGATACAGAATGTCCATTTATTGACTTGCCTTGAAGCATTTGTGTTACATTAAATTACATGAGCTGCTATTCACACTAACAGTCCTCCGCTTGGTAATTGACTGATGTGAGGCCCCTGCAATTGTGTTCACAAATCTCACTGATATGGTATATGGGTTTTGGGACTTCATTTCCCATGATGCATTGCTGGTTGTTTGCAAAATATGGACTGGAGTGAAATTCTAACTTGCTCGTGGGGGATTGGGGATTGGGGAGGGGTGGGTTAAAGCAATGCTGTGCATGCATCTTACCTTGTCTGGTGTTGTCTCGGACTGAGTTGTCCACATCTCCTATGCCACTGATGGTCTCAGGCTGGAGGGTGGACTCCACCAAATCATCCAGGGGTGTGATTGCAGGCACTGTGGATGGACCGCCACCTGTCTTTGCTTGTTTCAGCCTGTCTCCTACTCTCTCCTTTGCCCTGGAGCGCATGTCATACCAGCGTTTCTTCAGGTCGTCGATGGAGTGCTGGGTGACCCCAATGGTATTGATCTTGCCTTGTATTTCCAGCCAGGTCTTTCTCTTCTGGGATTCGGGGATTTGGGATTTCTTTCCAAATAACTGGCCATGTGTCTTCACCACCTCTTCAATGAGGACCTCCAATTTCTTCTCACTAAACTTCAGCTTCCTTTTCCTTTCTGCAGGCTCCTTTCCCTTCTCCTGTGTGTCCATCCTGTCAGTTGGTGTCTGCCTGAACACTCCTGTACAGCTCCTGGATGTGTGCTCCTGCTTTCTGTCTCTCCCAAACCCTCAGGCACTGAGAAACAGATGGGTGTGGCCACTTCCTGTGTGTGATGTCATCAGGATGCACCTGAATGTCAGATTCGCAAAATTGCGATTTTTTAAAATAGCGATTTAGCTGATTCCGAATCGTTAATACCGATTCGGTATGAGGGTTTGCGGGTTCTAGGCAATCGCAATTTATTTGCGATTTTTTTATCTACATGGCGGTTTGCGATTTCTCAAAAGCGATTCGGTAAAAATCGCTATTTAGAACTTGCAAATATCTTTTTACCTACATCTGCCCTCAAGTCTTGATAGAGAGGTATGGTAAAATGCGTACACCCTGATCACAATGGGGCAGCATTTTGTGGGTGCAAATTCCTCACCCGCAAGTTTACGATGGGGCTCAATGTGCACCATTTTAGCAGGAATGGGAATAAGTCCACATTCCCTCCTGCACAAATATCACATTTGTGTAATTTGCAGTTTTAAACCACACAGCAGGTTTAAATGGTCAACAAAATAGACATTAACCTTGGTGGTCTTCGAACAACTATCATAGCGTTCACCATAAAAGGTTAAAGATGAGTGGTTAGTGTGTTTCTGTGCCATGGTCAACCAGTCTGGGACTAAATCAAGATGCCGGCACAACTGAGTGGTACTTATTCTCAACAATAATTCACTATTTTATGGGTTTACTATTTTTCTTCATTACATATTGTGTCAATCTTTGGTGTTTGGTGACATAAAAGATTTGTTGTGGTGTGTCTTATGTCCATATACAATGTATCAGCGTTTCATTATATGTTACAACATTCATTGGCTGCCACAAAAAAAGGAGCAAGTTATCGGCCCATGGTTCAAAGGAGTGCCCCAACTCTATTATGCCGTACTTGTTTTTACTAAAGTCAGTGCAGCTTTCTTGAAAGTAAACCAAAGTCAGCGTTTTCAATTACTCTGCTTAAGCAAAATGCAAACACAATGATTTTGAATTTTGCTGATTCAAACACACCGACCGTCCCCGAAATAAATGGATCAAATAATATGCATTTGACAGATGTAATGTGGTGTTAAATAGCACTTCAGTACAAATTAGCACTACCAAGACAAATTATATAATCATGCCCCAAGAGGCAAGCAGAGTGAATTAGTATACACCTGGCGCTCCTACGGCAGTACATATGTGTCTGCATGAACACTTTTTCACCGTTGCCAGTCACTAATGCGCATCAACCATGTTAATGTTTGTCCCCTTGCTGGTTTAATAAGGATGGCGGCCAGCAGGTTAATATGCTACTGCCACATGACAATACCATATTTGCTCCCACTGTGTCATTTAGTGATGTCAGAACACACAGGGACTTTGAGTAAGAGTGTTGTGAATGGATTACCTACTTGTAGCTGAGAAGTTGTGCAGAGTGAACCATTCCTGACCTTCCTGAGACAACATAAACATGGGCAGGAGACAGAGAGGAGTGGTAATGTGCTGATGCAAAACTCAGGAGAAAGAAGATTAGAGTGTAGACACAGTAATGGTGGCCAGGCATTCTTGGAAACAAACACAGGTACGACAAATTATTTGCCTACTGCCACTGTCCCAGATAGAGAGTTTTGAATACATTTAGACTCAGGGACATCAGAATTCAGCATGTAGCAAAAGGCAACTACAGTGGGAAGCTTTGCACAAGAGATAGCAATTCTTTTTCTTATTTTAATAATCTTTATTGGGTATGAAGAGAGAATACACAGATTACAGGTAGTATAGGAAAGAAAGATACCATTGTATTATCATATTGAATAATAACAATATCATAGTGAAAAACACATGTAAGAGATATAATACAATAAAAATATGATATTGCTACGAGATGAAAACTGTAAAATACAATTGTATGCTATAAAGTAAGTGAAGAAGGAAATTTAGAACCAATCTTAATAATAATTATGTATTCATATTTTGTATTTTTTTATGTAGAAAAGAAAGAAAGAGGGGAAAAGAAAGAAATAGAAGCAAAGAAAAGAAAGGGAGGAAATAAGCAAATAGGAATTAGAGTAAAGATAGAAAAGTAGTAAAAGGTAACCAGAGTAGATCAGACTTGATTTTCGGGGATAACGATGAAGAGAAATCAGTAGATATTCTATGCTCATCACGAATAAAATTCCACCATGTTAGCATACATATTTTAGAGTTATCTTTCCAACAAGTAAGTATAACCTTAAAAGCAAGAGCAATAAAAAGATCAAATAACCTTAACTTCAATTAAGTAATGTGGAAATCAACAGATAGGAATCCAAGAAAAACAAGAATACTGATTGGGATGATTGTGCCCTAGATGGAGATGGCGCTCGCTCTTATCAGTGCTTATATTATTGCTAAATTCTGGTATATGGTGCCCAGGGAGGGTGTAATCATCCAACACCCCACAATTCAGATCCGCGGATCTGTACAATAATTCCTATCACGCCCTGGCACACATGCAAACAGTATAAAAAGTTAATAACTTATAGTAAGAAAACAAGCATGGCATATATGAGTAGTTTTAATTTTTTTTGTTGAGACTTGTTGAGATAGGGATCCAAGAAAAACATTTTGAATCGATAGAGGGATATTGCAGTTAAATATCTTCAAGCACTTAGACCATACAGAATTCCAGAAATTAAAAACATTTGGGCAGCAGTATAACAATTGGAGTAATGTGCCATTAGAGGAAAGACATGACCAACAAAGAGGAGAAGTGGAGGGACTGATTTTATGGAAAAAAAAGGGTGTACGAACAGCTCTGTTTTATTGGAAAAATAGGAATTGAGTAACATTGGCATCTTTGGAGGTAGTAAAAATATTTTGCCATCATTTATCCCATTGTTGAGCTGAGAGGGACATCAATAGGTCTTCATGGGAACAAGACGTATTGATGTTGAAGATTTTAGTCTATCAGAGATAGGGGCAGACAAGAGTTTATATATGAAAGCAGCTTTAGGGTTTGAATCTGAAGAAAGGTTATAAACAGGGGTTAAGGGGGAAAACAGAGTAGAGTCAGCAGCAAAATATTTGGGTAATAAAAATGTTTGAAGTGCCTGTGACAATTGGGAATATTGAGAAAGACAAGAGGAGGGTAGATCATATTGTTACTTCAACATTTTGAAGGGTATAACTGCATTTTGAGAAATGAGCTGATGAACGTATACAATATCCTTTACTTTCCAGTGTTTGAAGTAGAATGATTTGTGTCGAAACCTAATGAATTTATTGTACCAGATAGAGGAGGCAAGGAAAGCTTGATAAACGTTAGAACAAGAAGTGCACAGTGAATGTAGTAAGTGTTGGGAATATTTTAAGATAAGGTGTTTGGAAATAAAAGGAAAATCCATTTAGTAGTGAAAGTTCATAATTAATCCAGCTGGGGAGTCTTGATACTGTCTATCTAGAGCATATATTTTTCTGATTAAAAAAGCAGTATGATACAGTTTAAAATTAGTAAAACGCACGCCTCCCTCTTTTTTTGGTTTAACTGATTTGGTTAAAGCAATACGAGCGGGTTTATCATTCCAGAGAAATTTTGTACTGAGAGAGATAATTTGATTAAAATAGTAATTGGGAATTTTGAAGGGTACCATAGCGAGCAAAAACAGAATAAGAGGTGTAATCATCATTTTGACGTATCCAATCTGCGGAGAAGTGGAGAGGAGACCAAGAAGAGAGCAAGTTTAGAATCTTAAGTTTTAGTGCGCTAAAATTGTGGGTAAGGGTTTGAGAGATGGTGGGTGAAAACCAGACATCTAGATATTTAATGTTAGATGGACAGCACATAAAACTAGTGTCAGAGAGTATAAATTGATAACACAGGGAATTTAAAGGTAACATTTCGGTTTTGGAGAAATCCAGTTTATAACCAGATATTTTGGAATATAAATCAATCTCCTGTAAAAAGGAAGGTAGGGAAGTTAAAGGATTCAAGGGGTAGACCAGAATATCATCTGCATAAGCAGATAATCTGGTAACGCAGGTTGTATGTTCGAAACCAGTTATCAAGGAATTAAGGCGAATACGTTCAAGGAAGGGTTCGAGACAAAGAAGGAATAAAAGAGAAGAAAGGTGACAACCTTGTTTCATTCCTTTATGTAAATTAAAATAAGAGGATGAGAATCCATTGACAGAGACACAAGCTTGCGGTATTTAATATATTATTTAATACATTAAATTAATTTAGGGCCAAAACCGAACCAATGAAGAGTTTTGAACATAAATTGCCAATTTATACGGTCACATGCTTTTTCAGCATCTAAAGATAATGCAGCAAGAGAATCTGTATACCTCATCCCTAATGTGAAAATACTGGTGAACATCCTTGCATTATCTGAGGCAGGGACTCCCCTTAATGAAACCGGATTGAATTTTTGCAGAGATTTTGCAATCGTAGTTAATTAATGAGATGGGTCGATATTTTGACATCAAGTATGATCTTTACCAGGTTTTGGAATAATAACAATGAGTGCGTCTAAAAAGGAACCTTCAGGTTTGGAATTAAATAAAAAGGAGGTGAAAAACTCAAGTAAACGTGGTGCAAAGGTAGATCAAAAAGAGGGTTTGAGTTCAATAGAAAAGCCATCGGGGCTTTAGTTGCTTTAGCTCTCTTCAGAGATTTGATGGCATCCAAAATTTCCTGAATAGTTGAGTAATTTTTTAGAAGGGCCATAGTGTCTGTTATAGATGGAGGAGAAGGAAGATTGCCGAAAAATGATTGGATATGATGTTCAGAGGGGTTGATATCCTCCGTGTATAAAGAATTATAGTGAGAATGAAAAGCATTTACAATGTCTAAATCAGATTAGTGAGGTCAGAGCGAATAGGTCCAATAATTATTTTTTCTGATTTGACTTTTAAATAATTATCCTACATTTTACCGGCTTTATTCTGACCCCCATGACATTTTTATTTTATCTTGAGGAGGATATTGCATGCATCAATGGTAGCTAGCTTATTTAAAGCAGACTTAGCTTTAATAGAGTCACAAAGGTGGGAGAGAGATTTAGAGGTGTAGTAATATGATTCAGGGTAGAAAGATACTGGAATTTCAACAGTGTCTTCCTTCCTTCTGTCAGTATAAGCAATGGTAAAGGCTCTAAAATAGGCTTTAAAAGCATCTCAATTGTTATGAATGGAAGTATCACTAGGTTTATTAAATTGAAAAAATTCCTTTATAAAGGCAGTAGCTTCAAACATAAAGTTTTGGTCAGATAGTAAAGAGTTGTTGAATCTCCATCGAGCATGCTTGGGAATAGCAAAAGACCAATCACAAGAGGGCATAACAGGAGCATGGTCATAAATAAAAATGGAGCCAATCTCAGAGGATTGAATAGAGGGAAGTAAAGATTTTGAGACCAAAATATAATCAATACGCAACATGGTGTGGTGTACATTTGAATAAAAAGTAAATTCATATTTATCAGAGTTACTAGTCCTCCACACATTATATAGTGGACGAGAGGTATTAGCGGCTTGAAATTCTTTGTGCGATTTATCTGGTTTGAATTTAGATTTTGATTTCCTATCCGAAAAAGGGTCTACACTATCATTAAAATCGCCAGCAACAATAATATTAGGATTATTAATGGAAGATAATTTTAGTTTGATATTGTGCCAGACATCCAGGGTCTGATTTTACCGGACCGTAAATATTGAAAAAAGTGATCTGATTATTATGAATAGTGGCATTAAGTGATGCTCATCGTCCACTCGAATCACATTCAGTAGATATAAATAGAATTTTTAAGGATTTTTTACATAAAATGGCAACACCACCCTTTCGATCAACAACAGGAGAAAAAACAACCTGACCCACCCGCTGACATTTAAGCTTAATTGATTCAGCATCATCACAATGAGTTTCCTGTAAAAAAGCAATCTGACAATTAAGTTTTGATTGATGTGAAATTACCTTTTGACGTTTAACAGGATTACCAAGACAACGAACGTTCCCAGAGACAACATTAAACATGATGAAGAATATAGACAAGGGAGCAGGAACAGAGATGACGAACTGCAGATAGAACAATGGGAACAAAAGGACACCATTTGTCAAAAATTATACAACAAGAAGGAGCTACGAGCAAAATAAGTAATAAGGGCAAATGAGCACTCATGCACTTGCAAGAACAACAAAAGAAAGGTGAAAAAGGAGGAGGAGATTCAGGAGAAGAAAAGGGAGAGAAGGAATGAGTGAATAAAAGAGGAAATAAAGAAACAAAGAGACAGAGCAAGGAGAAGAAACCAGATCTGAGGTAAAAGGAAAGAGAAATGGTAACCAGGCATGTCAGCACCCAGAAACAAGAACAACAACAGAGAGAAAAAATAGGAATAGGTTAGATAAAATCATGTCATATAACCCATAGTGAGGAACAAAAATTAAAGAATGCAACGAGAAACGGTAAGCCATGCAATAGAATCAAGTTGACATTGTTAAGGACATTGCGTATTCGTGTCCATAGGTTACTTGGTGATATTTTGTAAAAACAGTTTAAGTTTAGATGGATCTTTAAATGAGCGAGAGGCACCATCATGAGTGATCTTGCAGCGACAAGGATGAAGAATGCCTTAGTCGATATTCAGAGATCTTAATTGAGGGCGGAGAGCAAGAAACTCTTTGCATCTAGCATTAGTTGTGTTGGATATATCTTGAGAAATATAAATGTTATGACCAGACCAAACAAGACAACACTTTTCAAGACGCACATCAGATCAGTGAATTCTAGAAAGAGCATTGTAATACCGCAACGTCTGGTAGATTGAGGTTGAGGATGACCTAAACTATGTGTCCCCTGAATGTTGAGAGGAGCAGAAGACTGTAGGTTGAGAAGATCAGGCAGGAATTTCTTCAGGAAGGAGAGAAGATCAGGGCTTTCAATATTCTCTGGTAGGCCGTATAATCAAAGATTGTTTCTTCTATTGCAATTTTCGAGGTCTTCGGTATGAAGCTTGAGTTTTTGAATTTCTTGTTTCAGCATGGGTATTTTGGTAGCCAT
Source organism: Triturus cristatus (assembly GCF_964204655.1). Taxonomy (NCBI): domain Eukaryota; kingdom Metazoa; phylum Chordata; class Amphibia; order Caudata; family Salamandridae; genus Triturus; species Triturus cristatus. The sequence goes on along the minus strand of NC_140588.1, from coordinate 399,569,504 downwards.
GTCCTGAAGGTGACTCACGTGTTGTTACACTTCGAGCATTTTACTTTCCATGGTGATCCAGTGATCTTCAATCTGTTGTAATTTCTCATTGGTAGTGTTCATTAACGGTTTGAGGGCACGTAGTTCCTCTAAGATTGTATCCAAGACAGGGTTAGGAGATTACTGGATTGGAGATGGAGGATCACTTTTGGCTCTTTTAGGTTTGGTATCAGAGGAGAATGCTTTGGCAAGATTGAAGAAGTCGATGGCCATCTTGAAGGCATGCACCGGTTGATGAATAGGCTTTTTGGAAGAGGACAGCCTGCCCATGTATTAAGCCACTGATATGAGAGTGTTCAGTATTGAGCAATAAAGATTATAAATTCAGTTAAGGAGAAAAGTGATTAGTTATGCATAGCAGACATTATTGGCATTTTCTGAGGAATGGAGTATTGACGCGAACGGCGTGTCAATAAAGTGGAGGTCGCATGTGTTTGAAGAGAAGAGTCAATGCAGCTGATGCACAAGAAGAATGAGATTTCAGGGGCACTTGTTAGCGCACAGATACACTTCGTGAGACCAGTTTAGAGAGCGCTGGGCAAGGTCACAAGGCGGCCATAAAATAAGTTAGAAGCTCAATAAGAAGGTGGAATTCAAAGATATGCTTCCATTTTGTTTTGGCGGTAAAGTTCCCTTCCTCCCATAACCTATATTTAGATTTCCAGGGCTTCTTTCTAAAATTTCTTCAGTGGTCTTAGCACACCACAGCACACTTGTGGATGTAAGACGTTCTGTAGCAAGATTCTGTTTACTCCGCTACAGTAGAACACAACCAATTCACCCCCTCACTAAATTAGATGCTCATTAACCAGGCTTTAGGAAGACTGGCACCTGATCGTTGGCTATTGAAGTGGCAGTTGCGGAGGTAATATAACAGTTTACATCTGAAAGGTGTTTGCTAATAGTATTATAGAAAGTCATTTCATTTTTCTATAATCTGGGACTCTTTGTGAACTTTGTGCTGTCAGTGCATAATGTTTGGTATTCAAATAGGAAGTCCATATGACAATTAGATTCATACGTACATAGTGATAATAGTTCGAAAAGACTGATTTCCTACAGAAGATAAAGGCCTGAAGAAAGTGGTGAGGAAGAAGAAAGCAGGCTCACCCAAGCTTAAATGAAATTTTCCTGAGGAGTTGCAGATCTAAAGCAAGTGGTAAACCAACAAAATGGAGGCCGCTCACAGTTGTAGAGAAACGTCCGCCCGACTGCAGCATTGGAAGGATGGTGATTCAGAAGCTTTCGTTAGCCCGCAGGAATGCCGCAGTACTTAAACTTCGTGAGACCAGCTTAGGGAGCGCTGGTCATGGTCTCAATACGGCCATAAAAGAAGTCGGAAGCTCCATGAGAGAACTGAGCTCAAGGGACCACCGGCATCTTGTCTCGGTGCCACACCCCCAAGAGATAGCAATTCTAATTATTTTTTTTTTTTTGTTGAAACATTTTTTATTGTTTTCATACACAGCAATACAACAACCAGCTCTCAATCCCCGCCCAGTCAGGAAATACCCCACATATACCAGCATTCCCACTCAGCTGTCCCACCCGGCCCCTTCCCCCCCCCGCCCCCCACCCTCTGTCAGTGTGCCCCCGCCTGCTACCCCGGTCCCACGCTCGATGCTTCCCCTCCCCTCAGTCAATGCAATACAGGAGCCCCACCTCTCCCTGCAGCCACAATACCTTCCCCCCAACCCTATCCAGAGTGCAGTCGGTCAGGGCCCGCCAGTCGCCTCAACTACTCCCCACTCCCCACTACCACTCCCTCATCAGGCCCGCTCCCTTCCTCCCCCGGCTCGGACATCAGCCCCTGGAGTTCTACCACCAACGCTTCCCACGCCCGGGCTGTCGCTAGCGCTTTTTCGTCATCTCGCCGGAGGGCCAGTTGCACCCGGAGCGTGCCCTCAGCCCCCGCCCAGCGCTCCAGGGCTGATCTCCAGCGCAGGAAACTGGGTCCCCCCCGGGATTTCCAGTGCAGCGTCAATTCCCTCTTGGCCAATATCAGCCCTAAATCATAGAATTTGCTCGTGACCTTCGTGCGACGGGTGTGGGGGAACCAAAGCAGCAAGCAGGTGCCCATCTCCGGACCAATGGAGCGATCCGTAACCTGGTTCAGGCACTCCACCACTGCTTCCCAGTAGTCCCCCAACTGCCTACAGGCCCAAAACATGTGTCGAAAGTCTGCTCCGTCCGCCCCGCACCGCGGACACTGAGAGTGCGCTCCCCCGAAATATTGTAAAACCTTTGCCGGCGTCAGGTACGCTCTGTGTAGCGTAAAAAACTGGACAAGCTGGAACCTGGCATTCCTCGTCCCCTTCCATGCCCTCCGCACCAGCGTGGACCATGTGGATTCAGGGATCTCCTTCCCCAGGTCCGCCTCCCACTTTCCCCTCAAGGCGCCCAATGGGGGGAGGCTCTCCGTTGACAGCCTACGATAAAGGCATGTGATGGCCTTGGTCGTCCCCGCCGCCATCACCACATATTGGCAACCCGTGGCAGTCGGGGGCTCCGACAGCCCCACATTCCAATGCCTCTGAAGGCTCGCCACCAAGGCCACATGGAGCAGGAAGTCTCCCCGCGGAAGCCCATAAGAGTCCTGCAAGTCTTGGAAAGGCAGCAGTGCTCCCTCTCGAAATAGATCCCCTACCATCTGGACCCCCATTTCCTCCCAGACCGCCAACCCCGACCAGTCTCCTCCATGCGGGAACGCCGTGCACATCCCCAGGGGGATCTCAGGGGCATAGGGGTGAACTATGGCGGCCTTTCTCTGGCATCTATTCCAACATAACCGGAGGGTACGCTCCACCATGGTGAGCTGGGCGAGGTCCAGCCTCTGGTGAAGGACTATAAAGGCCAGCACGTGGCGCGGGATTAGCCTGCCCTGGGGACCGTCCGGGCCCCTGTACTCCCTGGCCACCGCCTGTGTGAGCCACTGGAGCTGGGCCGCCAGATAATACCATTCGAAATCCGGAGCCGCCAAGCCTCCCTCCGCCCGCGGTCGCCGCAAGGTGGTCAGCGCCACTCGACGCCTCCCCGAACCCCAAATGAAGCTCGTGGTGAGTACCCGCAGTGCCGCAAAAAATGACGCTGGGATCCATATTGGAAGGGTGCGAAAATAGTAAAGGAGCCGCGGCAGCGCCACCATTTTCAGCAGCGCCACCCTCCCAGCACACGAGAGCGGGAGCGTTTTCCAAAATCCCATACTACCCCTTAGGCCCCGAAGCGCCCTACCCACATTACCGTCCAGCAAATCAGCCTGGGTATGATAGATGTTAACCCCCAGATAACGGAGACAGCTGCCTTCCCAGCGGATTTGGCCTAACGCCTGCGGGGGCTGTCCCCCTCGCGACAGCGGGAACAAACAGGTTTTACGCCAATTGACCTTAAGCCCGGACAGCCGACCAAACACCTCCAATAAGGCCACCGCTCCCTCCAGTGCACCCGCCGCGTCCTCCAAGAACATCAGTAGATCGTCCGCATAGAGGGAGATATAATGCGTATCCTCTCGCAACGCCACCCCTACATACGCACCCCCTCGTCGAGCATGAGCCGCCAATGGTTCAATGGCCAGCGCGAACAGCAGGGGGGAGAGGGAACACCCCTGTCTCGTCCCCCTCCGGACATGGTATGAGGCCGATATGGTGACCCCTGTCTTCACCCGGGCTGTAGCCTCGCTGTAAAGTAACGAGGTCCAGCGCACAAAGTCCTCCCCCAAGCCGAACTCCCGCAACACTCGGTACAAATAAGGCCATTCCACACTGTCGAAGGCCTTTTCTATGTCGACCGACAGCGTACAGGCCTCCGGGAAGACCTCCCGGTCCAGTTCCATCACTCGCAGCAACCTTCTCACAGAAGTGGCAGTGCTCCGTCGAGGAATGAAGCCCGCCTGATCCGGGTGGACTAAGGCGGCCATATGACCCAGGAGGCGCGACGCCAGTACCTTGCTCAATATCTTATAGTCCACCGTCAACATGGAGAGCGGCCGATAAGCCGTGTGCGCGTCGGCCTTACCTCCGGGTTTTAATAAGGGGATCACAATCGCCTCCCGAGCAGAGGCGGGTAGACGCCCACGTCGCCAAGCTTCGCCGTAGAGGGCCTGCAGCTGTGGGGCCAACAGGTCCGAAAACGCCGCATAGAACTCGACAGGCAGCCCATCCGCCCCCGGGGTTTTCCGGCGCGCCATATGTCGAATCGCCGCCCGAATTTCACCCAGCGAAATGGCACCGCCAAGTTCTTTCCCCACCTCCGGGTCTAGGCGAGGCAGGCGGGCCTCCAACAAGAAGTCCGCTAGGCCCTCCGGCTCCCCCGCCATGGTGCTGTCGTATAACCCAGCATAATAACCAGCGAACTGCTGATTTATCCCCTTCTGGGAATACACCGGGGCGCCCCCCGCGTCAGCCAGGGCCAGTATCGGTTCCCCCCGGGCCGCCGGGTTCGCCAACCAAGCCAAAAGGGATCCCACCTTATCATGCTCCGCGTGCGCTCTCATTAGGTAGCCTTTATGGTCAAAGCAGCGGAGCCTCTCCACCTGCACCGCCACCGCCTCGCGCGCCTCAGCGACCGCAGCCAGCTCTCCGGTCCCCGACTGATGCGCCTGTTCCGCCGCCCGCAGCAGGGCTTCCGCCCCCTCCACCTCCTTCAGCAGCGACTTCCTCACCCCAGCCGTGGACGAGATGCAGACCCCCCTGACCACCGCCTTGAGCGCGTCCCATTCCGTCGCCCGGCTTGCCGTCGTACCCGAGTTTCGCTCGAAATATTGTGTTAAGCAGTCGCTAACCTCAGCCCGGAAGACCGGGTCCTCCAGGAGCAGGGGGTTAAGACGCCACGTGGGAATAGCTTGCCGCTGCCTGGACCACTGCAACACCCCCAGACAGGGGTTATGATCCGAGAGAGTTTTCGCTAGATACTCACTATGTCGCATCAGCGGTTGGACGTCCGAGGAGCACAATATACCATCCAATCTGACATACAGCTCATGGGGGGCAGAATAGAATGAGTAATCCCTGTCCAGCGGGTGATGAGCACGCCAGGTATCCACCAAACCCCAGGTGCCCTGCCAGCTACTCCGAGCAGTGGCCACCCGACGCACCGCCGACTGTGCCAGGGGGGGGTGGGATCTATCCAACTCCACATCCGTGACAGAATTAAAGTCCCCTCCCAGCACAACCGGCCCCGTCAAATACGCCGCCAACTGCCCTGACAGCCTAGAGAAAAACGCCGCCTGGTCTACATTAGGGGCATATACGCTACACATGCTCAAGTCCCTCCCATCCAGCCGCCCCTGCACTGCTACAAACCTGCCCTCCGGGTCCACCAATGTCATCAGGGGTTGGAAAGGGACACCCGCTCTCACCCAGATCAGAGCCCCCCGAGCAAACCTCGAGAAGGTGGTGTAGTATAGTTGGCCCCGCCAGCGCCGCTGCAATGCCTTCCCCTCCTCTTTATCTAAGTGGGTCTCCTGAAGGAAGGCTACCTGGACCCCTCTCCGCACTAAGTATGCATGGATTTTATGTCTCTTCACCATAGAGGTGAGCCCTCTCACATTCCAAGTCACAATTCTCAATTCAAGGGGGGTCCCCATCCCATCGTCGGATCAACCATCCCATCCTACCCCTCCGAGGCACACTGACAATCCCTTGACTCCCTAAAACACCCCAACTCCCCGAATCCCCACCCCTCCCCAGAACAGGCTCTAAACCGCAGTCACCCATCCAAATACTCCCCCAAACAGAAACCAAATACTCTGGTAGCCACCAGAGTCTCACTATGTCCGTGAGGTTGAGGTGGTGACTCTACGCCTGACGGGTTGACAGTGGTCCTCCCCAAAGCATCCATGCCCAGACTCCATCAATGTCACCCCCCCAGCAGTCCATCCCCCGCAGGCTCCCCCACCCCCACCCCCGGGGTCCCCCAGAATCTCCAGACCGTCCAGCCATGGGCGCCACCCGCTATTCGGCCCTCCGTAGGCCCCAGCGAGCCCGAAGCAGTGTCCCTTTCCACACGTACCCAGTCCTCCCAACCCAAGTCCCTTAGTTCAGGGCCCAAGCACTCCCCAAACCTTCAAGCATCCAACATTCCATCTGCCGTCCCCGGGGTAACATCTGGCAGCTCCTCCACTTCGTCGACAGCGCCATCCGATTGGGAGTCCTCCGTGCCCTTCCTAGAGCCCGATTCCTCGCTGGGCTGGGAGGCCGTGGCCCCGGAGATCACAGAGACCGCCCTCAGCGCGGCTCGCCTCTCCAGTGCCGTCTGGGACGCACCCGGAGATCGGGCCCCCACTGTCCTTGCCCTGTTGCGTCTGGTGCGACGGGCCTTCGTCGGAGTACCCCGTGGCCCCTCTCCAGCATCATGCGCCGTCGCTCGGGGCCTGGCCGACTCCAACCAACTCCAGGCTGCTGCAGGGTCAGTGAAGAAGACCGCTTCCCCATCCATCACCACTCGGAGGCGGGCCGGGAACAACAAAGAGTATTGCAGCCCCTCTTCCCGCAGTGCTTTCTTCACCGCCAGGAATGAGGTACGTCTGCGCTGCACCTCCATGGGGTAATCCGGGTAAATAGAGACCCGAGCGTTCTCTACCTGATAAGGTCCCGAAGTTCTGGCCCTCTGAAGGATAATGTCCCGGTCTTTGTAATGCAGCAGTCGGGCCACCACCGGCCGGGGCGGCCTGCCCGGGTCTGGGGGGCGGGCCGGTACCCTATGCGCCCTCTCCAGAGTAAAGAACCGCGTGAGTCCCTCGGGCGCCACCACCTCCTGCAGCCAGGTCTCCAGGTAGGTTATCATATCTCCCCCTTCGATCTTTTCCGGTAGCCCGACTACGCGAATGTTATTGCGGCGGTTGCGCCCTTCAGCATCCTCGGCCCTCTTTTCCAAAGTCACCACTCGCCGTAGGAGATCCGCCGTCTGATCCTCCAATACCTTCTGCGCTGGCTCCACCAGGTCCATCCTGTCCTCTGTGGTCTTGACCCTGTCCACCAGCTTCCTGTGATCCGCCCGGAGCAGCCCCAGGTCCGAGGATACCTGGGCGATATCATTCTGCAGCGCCGTTTTTGTGTCCGCTATGGCCTGCAAGATCTGGTCAAGCTGTCGCTGCTGTAGGCCCGCCGCAGATTCGGCGCCAGCGCCACCCCTGCCGCCATCGGTAGGGTCCCCCGCCGACTCCACCGACTGCCCTCCCGGCTTGAGTCGTGGCTTGACCATGCTCCCGACCAGGCGGTGCGTCCGATAGGCTCTCCCCAGGCGGCCTCCGGGCTGCTCCCCAGACCTGCGGGCAGCGCACCCCCTCGTCGGCCCCAGGGGCCCGCTCCACCGTGCCTGCAGTCCACCGGGAGACCAGCGCCCTCCTTCTGCTCACCAGGCTCCTCAACGGGGGGGCCACCAGTCGCCGCTAGAGCCGCTGAGTCCAGGGCCGCGTCCGGCCCTCTCCACCGTCCTCCGAGAGGCGTCGGGGTCGTCGCTCCACCCAGGGGCCAGAACCGCCCGTCCGCTGCCTGTGGGCAGTCAAGCCGCTACCACCAAGGGGTCACTGCACCCACCGCGTTGGCCCACCTAGCATGTGGCGTCTCGCTGCGGGCACCCCAGGCCCAGGTCCTCCGTCGCCGACACCAGCCCAGAGCCTTCCGCCGTGTCGCCGTGCTCCGTTATGCAGCCACCACCTCTAGGTCACTCTCTACTGCTGGCCCCTCAGCCCCAAGCTTCGCACCGAGGGTGATCCCTGCCGCCACTCTCCAGCAGGACCAGGCCGGCACTTCCGGCGCTCGCGGCCGATGCAGCCTCACTTCCGGCCCGCTCCGCCTGCACTGTGGGCCGCTGCTTCCCGTCCCCTCAGAGGCCGCCTAAGATGGCCGGCGGCCGCCCGCCTCCGTCACCTTTTCGTCGCTGCGTCCGCCCACTGCGCCGCGGTCCGCTCCGTCTGACTGCTCCAGGGGTCCCGAGGTGGCAGGGGGAGCCCTCCGGGAGCGTCAAACCGCCCGGGGGACACTCGTTTCAGGATTAATGGCTGGGCTGGATGCAGAGCTCATCGCTCACGCGTCCATGCCCGTCGGCTGCCAAGCCACGCCCCCTAGCAATTCTAATGATAGGGAAGTTGCTTGAACGTACAGGGCAAAATGTGATAACACATAGATGGTGGCAAACTGTTGGTTGTAAAATTGGAAAGTTTAACAGTGTTGGGAGAGGTAAAGAACGTTAGACTTAAGCAGCATACCAGGGCAATGCCACTGTTTCTAGAATTGATTGTGGACACTTCACTCTCTTGCACCCCTGTATGACTCCACCATCTCTCCCTCCAGGACTCCCAGTACAGCTCTTGAACAAGGCACCTCTAGCATTGCTCTCATTGGCGCTTTGCAACTATTTGCCCATGCCTTCATCTCCATCTGCCCAACTGAGGCTTTGCTGGCCCCTTCCATTATCTACTACCAGTTGATGTAGAAGCAATTGCTGGTGCCATGGATAATAATTTGGCTCCTTCACATGCCTCCGGCCTCCCTTCCACCACCTTGCAGGTTGAAAATGGGGTTAGTGAAGCCAGTTATAGGTTATTGGACCATAAGCTTCTTTTGAGTTGATGTAGACATTTCTCATCTGGTTGCAGTTGCAGGATATTTCTGAGAGATCCCCAATTCCCTGATTATTAACCTCCTGTGCCCTCCTTAAATGTCTCTGACTCAATGACAATATCTCAGCAAATTGTCCTCCTTTTTCTTATGATGGCACTTCCAGGGCAGCGGTAACCACTCCTTGTTGAAGACTTCCACCTGTACAAATTACTGTGAAGCCAAATGTGGAATTCCCACGAATCCTGCAATAAGATCATGGCACAGACGGTGGGTATTTAAGCAGCTGATCAGCATGTTGAACACTATGAAACATATGTTCAGCATCATCTCTTTCTTTATAAGCTCCTGACTCCTACAGAACGCTTACGGTAAATTCATAAAGCATTATTTCTCAAACTGACTATCATATTATGATGTTTTTTCTGTTGTATGTTGTCTTCTCCCTGGTCACAGGGTTGACATAGGTTTTCAAATATATCTTTAATGCATATCTGATGTCTCCTGTAGAGGGAAATAAGGAGCAGCAAGTGGTCACAGTGACTGTGTGCATGAAAGTGTGATTTACCAAGGAGGAAACGTCTGTTATTGCTTTCTATATATTCATCCGGAAATCCCTGACTGCATCATTAAACAGAAAACAACAGGCACTTTTGCAGCATCCTGTGAAACGGATGGGCATCACATATGAAATGAAAATTATGGTTTGTTTGTCCAGTACACATGGAGTACAGATGTTTTTTGGTGGCAAGATGCATGTATTCAATGCTCCCTATGATCGAGGGAATCTACTTACATCATACAAGTGAGTTGTTTGACTTTCTCTCGGTCTGTCTTCTTTTTTCCTTCTCTGGCTGACAAGTCAATTGGGTCTCTGGAGTCCCGTGCATTAGGGCAGCCTGTGTGTGAACTAAGCAGGACGATGTTCTCTATTTCATAAAATGAGATGACAAGTCTCTCTGCAGTTGTATGATGTTGTATGGCTTGCGGGAAATTTAATAAAGCACATCACACAAATGACTTAAATGTGGTCGTAACTGACAATAAAGTTTTACAGAGAAAAAAAACGATACCACAATATCATGACGTACATTTGAACTTTGTGTAGGATGCCATGGCAACAGTAAGTTTCTTTTTATGTCTGCAGTAATTTCTTCTAAGGTGCAGCAAATTGGTGCCCGCGTTGACGTTCTTGGTCCTTAAAGTCTGTGTTCTCCGTCGTTAGAATGTCATTCTCTTGCTATTTCGAGTAGCATGTCTACGAAGAGGACATTTGGCAGCTGGTATACATATCACATAAAAATATGCATGACAAATACAAATACTTTGAAAATGAAACGATGTAATGTGTTTATTTCACATGCCTGCGGTATCATTAATATTTTTTTTAAGAGGGGTCTTTTCCTACCACCTGACTCATAACCGCTGTGAACTAATCACTCCCCTTTCAGTGAGTTTTTCAAATAAAAACAAAACCCGCTGTTTTAATGTGTTTGTATGTTGAGGATTATCCATTTTTGTTTGTGTATACTTTTAGGACCAACAAGTTTAGTATCTCTGTGTTGGGTTTTTGTAGGGGGTAATTTCGTTATGTTAATATGTTTTTTGTCACTGGTTTTTATGATGTGGGCCTGCACTACAAGTATGACACATTTTGTTTTTTCTTTAGTATGACGGTATTCCATCCGTCTGATTCTTTAAGATTTGTACACTTTGTGGTTTGTCTTCTTGTGTGTCTAGAAGAAATATTAAATGGGTTTCTATAGTGAGATTGCGCACTGATCTGCAATGTGGGTTTGACGTGTTTGGGATGCATATGTCTTTCTTATACATACATTTTTATCTATGCTTTATGTGATTGCGTTTTTGCACGTCTGTGTGTGTGTGCTTGAAATACATGTGCTACTGTTATTCGTGTTGCATGATGGCCTGTGTCTGATTATAATTGTGTGCAAGATTTTGTGAATGTATGTCTACCACTAAGAGTTAGTGAATGTTTTTTGTGTTTAGTGTATGTGTCTCATGACTCAGCAGGGCCGGCTTTAGGGTGGTGCAACCAGAGTGGCCGCGCCCGGCACCACGCTCAGGGGAGCCAGTTACACTTCATACGAAATAAGCTCTATTTACCATCTTTTATCTCCACATCAATCGTCATTGAAATAAAAGATGGGCAACTGCACTAACCTGGCACCAGATGGTGATCGTTGATGTCAAATTGCTCTGCATTTATTCCACTCCCATACTGAGGGCCTGCTCCTCACTAGTCTTCCAGCCCCTTCATTCACTCTCTTGTTCACCTCTTACTCTCTCTCCCCCTTCCTGGCTTAGCAGTTCAAACGACCTTTGAGCATTGGAAACGCTACGACCCGCAGGCTTCCTTGCCGCTTCCAAAAAGACACGTTTCATTCCCTCTGCCCTTTTTCTTCACAAGCCAAGAAGGATGGGTTGTACTTGTGCATTCTGGGCCCGATTCACAGAACTAATCTGAGACCAAATCCTAAATTTACTACTTTTGGTATTCACAGAAGGCATTTAGTAGTAGTAAAGTTAGGATTTTGTCTTAAGTCTGTCTTAAGTCTGTCTTAAGTCTTTCCTAAGTTTGTCTTAACTTTGTCTTAAGTCTGTCTTAAATCTGTCTTAAGTCAAACTTAAGACGAAATCCTAACTTTACTACTACTAAATGCCTTCTGTGAACACCAAAAGTAATACGTTTAGGATTTTGTCTCAGATTAGTTCTGTGAATCGGCCCCTCTGTCTTTTGATATGGCTGTATGATAGTAAACATTTTTAATTGACGGTACAAAGACATTACACCGCACTGGATTCCATAATGGGTCTTTGCTAAGTTGTGCTGCCTAGTTATAAGCAGTCGGTATGAAATTTGGAACATGTTTATGCAGAGAGCTTAGAACTTCTGGCACTAAATAAACTACATAATCCCAAGCATTGCTGTTTCAACTCTGAAGCGGGAATACTTAAATTGAGCTTGTCAATTTTAAAATGGCTCTGTCATAACGTTTTGCCCAGATAAGGATAAGAACTTTCTCTTTTGTAAATATCTGCAAGATTAAAACCTGCAGAAATTCTTCTGATATCTCGGCCTTGTGGGTGGTTACTTTAGATAGGCTGCTTCATTTGTTGTGTCTGCTAACATGGCAGTACTAGAACTGGTTATAACTTGTTTATGGACTACTTGCTACTACATTTTCTGCAGTTGTGAAATATTGTAAATAGCAGGAGTTAGATTCCCAGCTTCTTGCTTTGAACTCTTATAAATTAATTTAGTGATTTAGAGTTTCTGTCAGGGTGCACTGCTGCATGGTTAAACATAGGTGTTTTCATAACTGGGATCTCTCATTTTAAAGGTGCAGTGATAAGCATTAACCCTAACATTTCTGAAAAGTTGTAAATATTGAAAATGAAAAATATATCCTATTAGAAGGCATAGGTTTAGAACCGTATTTATATTAGTTTCTCAATATTTTCTTGTTGTAAGATTACTAAAGAGGGTTTTTTGTGTAGTAGTAAACTCGGAGGGCCTAATTGCAACTACGGCGGGTCTATGGATTGCTGTAGCCATGGTGGTGGTGTGGGAAGTGCCACACCAGCGATCCAACCGCCCTAATACAACTTGGGTGGTTGGACTGCCATTGCACCGCTGCAACTGCCAGGAGATCCCTGGAGGTGGCGCAGCGGTCTTAAGACCACAATATGCTTGGTGGAGCCATCGCGTTCCCGCCAAGCATATTACAAGTTTCCTCTCTGCCTCGGTTTAAATGGTGAATCCTACACCATAAAAACCATGGCTGAGCGGAAACAAAGGGGGCCCTACACGGTCCCCTGTTGCCTCAGGGCCATGGGGTGCATGCAGGGGGGCACATGTTGTGCCCCCTGTGTGCATGCACCCAGTACCTGCACGGCATGGACTGGTGCAGTCCATGCCATGCAGGTACTGCCTTTGACGTTCTCATTGTGGTCCGTATTTCATAGGCACTGCCATGGGACCACCCCAAAGAACGCAAATGACTGTGGAAGTCATAATCTGGTGGGCACATGGACTTGGCAGTGTGGGAGCGTGGCGGCGGCGTGGCAGTTCTGCTACCACACCGCCAAACTTGAAATAGGGCATTGTTTGGTATAGGCAATGCCAACCACTGTGTTACATTTTAAATCCTGAGTTTGTGTTTTTCTGGACCAAGCACACTCAATTTTAAATGCTTACCAGTATGGATGACATACAATGCATAAACTTTGTAGTAGCCCTCATTGCCTTATGTAACATTTTCTATATATTGATGTAATCTTGCATGATTCAGTGTCCCTGTCTGCTTTGAGGTTGCAAGCTTCTTGTTATTTAATGACTAGAAGGGGGTTTCTTTTAATTATACTGCAGGTTTTATTGCTCTTAGTAAGTGTACCATGATATTTATTACATTTTTATGAAAGCCCATAACTGGGGATGGTTTAGTGACTGCACTTTCTGTCCTGGTACTGTAATGATGCATTTGCACTTTAAATTAATGTTTATATGACCAGATTGATGGTTGATAGGAGGCCCAGACATATCTTGGCAACATAGACGACCCGAATTTTGAGGTTTTTGTTGTCAGAGGTTTGCTGGATGAGCCATTCATATTTGTTCTAAGAAACCATCATTTTAGCCTTGATTTAATAAAGGTGTTAACAGTGTTAGATTTGCATATTTTAATATGAATAGTCAGTTTTATTGTAATTATCAAATACAAAAAACTTTTATTGTCAAAACCCACAGGATCCCTTTAAAAATATTTATAAGGCATTTTGTAATGGGTGGTTCATGGACTTTTATTGTTGTAAAATTAGTATAGATTGTCATGGCTTGTTTTTACGTACAAGTGTAAAGTATGTGCTTCAAATTTAATTTTGCGCGTTATATCGGCTTTAATGGTCCATATTGACCAAATGATGAGTTATTGAACAGAACAGTGTCCCTGTACACTATGTGTGTGTGATGTAAATAGCTTTGGCACCCTACATGAGGACGAATAGTTCTTATAAATAAATAAGTAAATGTGAGTGAGTGAGCGGCTATTGAAAAATGAGGGTCACCATTGAGGGTTATAGTGAGATAATCAGCTGAGAAGAAAGTTATCTTGGGAAGGGGCACTAACAAAGGTTGTCACACAGGGCACCATCAACACTTAAGCCAGCGCTGTGGGACTCCTAGTGTTTCAGGTCAATGCGTGTTATTGTTTCAGGACAGTTCTCCAGATCCTGCAGGACCTGCAGGACCTAGAGGTGTTGGATAATCTCAATGCCAAGTATTATATGATATCTCTGGGTATGAGGGTCTTAATACTACTAGGCAGTTCATTAAAATCTCAACAATCTCCTTTTTTATTGAATCTGACTCTCAAATGGTTGCAAGGGTGAGCAATTAGTGTTTATGCTTGAAAGCTGAGGTACGTATGGAAATTTTGATATAGTCAAAACTTAGCATGCAAAAAAACATAAAGCGTGGCTTTTATTCTTAAAAAGACATAATAGTGCAGTTTATTTTGAAAATTCCAACTATGACTATCTCAGTTCACCATGGTGACATTGTTTCTTTGCAAAGAATCAGTTCTATACATATACTCTGAGAAGAAAGGAGACGGACCAATATATTGTATTTCTCTGTGTAAATAGCTGGAGGCCGTTTTCAGACCTTTTTAACGGCGACATTGATTTGCTTAATACTTAGGAATTTCTTGTGTAAGCAACCAATGTCTCCTTGAAGCATAACTGATTGGAGAAAAAGTCAGATGGCCTAAAATATCTCCAGACAGACAAGAATATCTAAGATAGAGAAATATACAGAAACATAGCATTCAAAAATCCCAAAGCACGGTAGTTGAGGAAGGCTTTCCATGTCATTGAATTCAGGGAACAGATAAACAGAGCAAATTCTAGGAAGAATTCACTGAAGAACAAACCAAGGACAAAAATCAGCAACCTCCCTGACAAAAAGTTGCCAGCACATGTATAACTCATGGTACTGATGGTTCCTGCTCCTTATAAAGAGATAAACGGAGAGTGAGTAAGTGAAAGACGCAAGAAGTGACATACAGGGAGCTAGACTACCATGGTGGATTGGACCAACAACTGATATAACACATACATTGAAATGTATGTTGGTTTGGGCAGAGCAAACTATGTCACTTCCTGTTTTTGAAGTAGGAGAAACAGGATGGTTGGAAAGGCTGCTATCTCATTGTTGGAAAGTGGATTATTTTTCATTTAATTTCATAAGCTTTATTTCGGTTAAAAACCATAAAAGCACATATATACAATACTTATTGCACATTGGTAGGGATTCATAGATCATACTATACCACAATTCATTCATTAAAATAGATAAAATGTACTAAAAAGATAAATCAATGAGATAATCAAAAATCAATTTGAATGCAATAAATCTCAGTGTAAAGCATCATAGGGCTTGACATCTTTTAGCTTAATTATTGCATTTCTTGCATACCACATGGAAAGGAGGAATCTCGAAGTGGCGAATACAAACACAGGGGTCGTATCATATTTTAATAATCTGTAGACCTCCCTGTAGTCCCTGAGACTTCTTGATTTACAAAGGGGAACAAACCATTTGGTTCGTGCCCTGATGTAAGAGGGACAAAAGAGCAAAACATGCAAATGGGTCTCTTCTACAGAATCACAACCGGGACAAAGACTCCGCCTGGAGGAAGGCGCAAACCATTTGTTTGACAGGGCCCGCAGTGGTAGAGATCCGTGTCTGAATTGGAAATATAGTTTTGTTGCTAACGAGGGCTGGATGTCATCCCGAAATTTTTCAAAAAATAATGGTCTTTCACCTCCAGAAATCGGAGTGACAACCTGCCCAAGCCAGAGTTCAGATCACCGAGATTCAGGTGATACTGTTTAAGTATGTCCCCCAACGCCCTCTTACTAATCAGAAGACAAGATGTTTCAGGCAAAGTCCACAAATCTTCCCTATGCAAATCATAACAGAGCTGTTTTACATGTTTAAGCCACAAGATGTTGCCCGATCCCCTAATAGACAATAGATCGATTAACTCCTCCTTATAGCTTAGCAGCTCTGGAGTGGACCAGAGTCTCCTCCAATAAAACAAAGGTCGATGTAGGATGATCTCCTGGATAGGGGCCAATCCCAAATCCAGCCTTAGAGGGGTCAAAGGAGTACTCTTGGGGAGGTTTAAGAGACGCCTGATGAAATTATTCTCTGTGATGGACATAGAGCTGGCGTTAACATGGCCCCAGAGCTCTAAACCGTATAGTGCCGCACCCCTGGCCTGGGCCATATATATTTCAACTGGGGGACCTAAAGGTTTATAGGAGCATTCTTTAAAAACCTTTAGGATTCCACCTGTTGATTTAATCAACTTAAGGTTAGCCTTAACCATATGGGATTCCCACTCCATCCTGTCATTCAGGGTGACTCCCAAGTAATCAAAAGTGGAGACTTTCTCCAAAGTGCATCCCTCGAGGTGTGGGTGGGGGTAAGTTGATGGTTTGGAATTAAAAAACATAAATTTGGTTTTTGAGAGTTTTATCTCCAGATTTCTAGAGCGGCAGAAAGAACAGAAGGCCTCCAAAGTTCGCTGGACACCCATTGGAGATTTTGAAAGTAGAAGGGTGTCGTCAGCGAACATTAGGGCAGGTACTCTGCTTGCCGCTAGAATCGGAGAATCTAAATCCTTTATCCCCAAAAGATGTGAAATCAAACCATTAATAAATAGGGAAAATAAGGTGGGAGCCAACACACCCCTGCCTAACACCCCTATCTACCGGGAAGGGGGCAGAGAGCTCACCATTCCTACCATAACGTACCCTCGCAAACGTTCCAGAATGGAGACACTTGAAGAGGTCACAGAGGTATGGAGGTGCACCCATCTCAAGCAAGATTGACCAGAGCTTGTCTCTCTGAACCAGATCAAAAGCGGATCTAAGATCCACAAAGATCAGGTAGAGGGAACCCTTCCCCAGGAGTACCGCCTTCCAGTATACCAACTGTAACCTGAACAGTTGGTCAGTTGTTGAAACCCTAGAGCGAAAACCCGCTTGAAAGGGTGATAGGAAATGGTAATCTACCATCCAGCTTTCAAGCCTAGTTAATAAAATGCGGGCAAACACTTTTTGTAAGACGTCAATAAGGCTGATTGGCCGATAATTTGCTGGATCTAGTGGAGAGGCCTTCTTGTGGATGGGAATGATTTCTGCGCCCTTCCAAGTATAAGGGATGTCCATACCCAGGATGATTGCATTAAAATATAGCAATAGGTATGGTACCCAAACCAGCGGTTCACTAGTGAATAGGTCCCCAGTAATCCTATCTAAACCGGGAGCTTTACCAGGAGAGAGACTCTTTAAGGCAGCCTGAATTTCACAGGAAGTGCAGAGTAATGGGTCAGACACCCGTACTTCATTAAGCACTTGAGAAGATATACCCATCAAAAGTGGTGATAATTCAACTGCAATATCATTTGTCGGAAGACAAAAAAGAGGCTTAAAATGCCTCAACCAAACCTCTTCACTTAAACCGGGGGTTATAGCAGAAGATCCTTCTTGTCTACCACACCTGACTAAGTTCCAGAAGGTCGTGGAATCATGACTATCCAGGGCATGCTTTATACTATCCCACCTGGCAGCCTCCCAGTCTTTTTTAGATTCCGATGTTATGGATTTATACAAAAATCTGGCTCCTCTAATAGTGTGCGGGGTACCACTTTTCACCTCCCGCAGGAGTGCCCGTTTAGCATCCCTGCAGTTGGCATTGAACCAGTTAGCTTGTTTCCTCACCCCGTTTGACTTGGGGTTGGCTGCAACATAAAAAAAACTGGCGGCCATAGTAATGAGTTTAGTGTGGATAGTCTCTAACTCTTGAAAATATGATAGATCCTGACTACCCTCCATAAGAACAAACGCTTCATCTAGGTGGATAGCCACATGGGAGTACAATGCAGCGATTTTATCTGGAGTTGTCAAAAACTTTGACCACCTAATGCGGCGACTGCCTGCCACCGCTGTTAAATTAGGTGCTATAGAGTGGTCCGAGATCCCTGGAGCTCGTTTAGGGTCCAAGTGGTGCAGAAATTCCAATCTTAGGAGATTGTGATCGCTGTCAACCCGATCCACTATGGTGAAAGACTTGAGATGGGGCCAAAACTCCACGTTTACCAAGATGTAATCGATAGTTGAGCTTTTGCCCAATCTATTATAAGTACGCTTCCCCGGGGTATCAGGAGCAAGTCTGCCATTACAAGCTCGAAGAGAGTGAATAAGTAAGAGCTTGTTGATCTCAATAGCCAATGGTGTTAAGCGTATAGCAGAGTACATAAGGCAATCCTGAATATCCCAGGTAGAATCCTCCTCAGAAGTAATAGAGGGGATGCCAGCCAGGGGTTCAAAGTGACAGTTAAGATCACACCCAATTACTTTGTAGGCAAGTGCAGAAAAAAAAATCAAAAGGTCATCGAGGGCATTAAGAATAGTAAGCCTCAATCGTAATGGAGTGGGGCGTAAATAGATATTGATTACCAGTACCGAGGTACCGTCCCCAAACTTCAAAATAATACAGAGGATATCTGGTGAATGGGAGTCGATCACTCTGACTGTACACCCCAAGTGGGTAGCCACCCAAATGCATAAACCCCCCGAGGGTCGCCCCCTAGGGCCCTGCACAGCCAGAGTGCTATAGGAGGCGAAACCAACCCTAGGAGAAGTCATCATCCAAGTCTCTCGAAAGAGACATAGATCATAGTCATCTACCAATACTTCCCAGTAAGGATTAGAAAGTTTGGTGCCCAGCCCTGCTACATTCCAGGACCCAATTAGAGAGCCAGAGTTGACAGCCCCGAAGGAACTACAGGGTGCAACTTCAGGCCCTAAAGAGAGGCCTCGGTGGGGCACCAAGGTCAGACCTGCGTCATCGGTAAGATTACCAATACTTGAGCCAGAGGAAATCATAGGTGTGTTAGAATGACAGACAATGGGAAGGCCGGCCTCTACACTCTTCCCCACCATCTTGGTGGCATTGGCCCCATCATGCAATAAACCTATAGCCCCCACAGAAGGGACTAGTCAAGCCTTGTTGCCCAAAATGCCAAAAGAGTTGGTAACTGGGACATTGTAGACAGCCGTTTGCGGGCCAAAATAAGAATTCCTTGGGGCGGACCTGACCATACCGGCCGGCCGTTGGTAGAAATATCCCAAAGGTAGAGGTAAAATCGAGCTCTGGGAGTGCGAGCCTTGCCATTCGAGAATGAATTTGACTACTCTAGGACCCCTAAAGTTAATTATGACACATCCCCTCCCTTGTCTTTTTGCTTCACCCCCAACCAACTTACCCTTCGCACAAACAAAATTTCCCCATGACCCCCTCTTGGTAAAGATCTAAAGGTATTCAGCCAGTGGGTAACCTTGTTCTTCAACTCAGGGAAAGATTCCTGGCGAGCACCAGACAATTGGGGAACGCCTGAAAGGACTACCACATATGGCGAAGCCTCCAAGGCAACTGTGGAAGAAGTGATGGGAATAGTTGCCCAATACTATGGTCATTCCCATCAGTAGAGTGGGGTATGAAATCTCAGTCCACTCTCCTCTTGCCAGATGCTAGAATAGGAAAAGAAGAGGGGGTGGGGGCAAGGTGGACACAGACACAGATGGCCTGGGAAATGGGGGAAGATCGAGTACATTAGAGCTTAAAGTGGGAGGAAGTATGCTCGTGGTAGCTGATACCCGTGCCCCAGTGTCATTAGGGCTAGATACAGATACAGTAGGACGAGTGTCTTGATAACTAGGCATTGAAGTCACAGGAAACGTATGAGTAATTCCACTCCCGGGAGGAGCAAATAAATGCCCAGCTGTTTTGCTATTAATTAAGGATACAACTCTATCAATTTTGCTCATCAAGTTTTTAAATTGAGAAGTGATGTTCCAATTGAGTTTGCAGATCAATTAATAGGTGGGTAGCCCATACTGGAGGTGCTGGAGAAGCAGACGATTGGGTTAGTCCTGAATTTGAAGGAGTTACTTGGGGAACCTGGAGTGGTGATATGTTATTAGGTGAAGTGGCCTCTGGACTAGCCGCCAAATTCACCTGAGCACAGGGAAGCTCCGTAAATGAGGGCACAAGTAACGAAGCCTGATGGTTATCCGAAAGGATGGAGGCGTTCCCAAGTATTGTGGGAGAATCTAAACTTGGAGTGAGGGAGAGACGTCTCACGGTATTCTCAATTGCAGTTGCCACCACCCCTATAGTTTTTTGCAACATTTTATCAATAGCAGTGAGACTAGGAAGAGGAGTGTTAGAGACTGCATTTTGTCTAGTGCGGGGGCGACTAGTCGCTGGCTTAGGTTTGCCCATTGTCTCACGCCTAATAAGACAAGGTAACAACTAATAAAGAGACCCACAAGGACTATAGCATCCCTCAATTATAGTACCAATTTTGCCAACACAGTTGCCCACAAAATAAATAAAACAGATTATGAAGTCACCCTGCAAAGAGCACAAAACAGTCCACAATGGTATCGTTACGTAACCTGAACCAGTCCACGCTTAGACAGCCAAGAGAGGTTGCCCAGTCCAGTCTCCTCCAGCCTCTGACGGCCTAAGACGGTCCCGCCCTTGTCCCGGGCTTCTCCCGGCTCGTCCCCTGGGACGCGGTTCCAGGCAGACCTTTATGCGCCTCCTGGCACTTGCAGATGACGTGCACAGCAACCTCACAGCAGACAGGGATGATGGGAAATGCAGTTCGGTATGGCGGAGCAAAGCCCGGCCAATGGAGACAGCGGAGCAAAGCCCGGCCCGGGATTCTGCTGAGGCAGGATACGACCAAGGATGGAGGCTCAACAAAGAGAGTCCCGGCCAAACAAGCGGTGGAGCTAAGCCCGGCCGACAGTTCAGCCCCCACCAAAGAAAAGATTCACAGGGGACTCGGCCCCAGGCAGACTTTTATGCGCCTCCTGGCGCTTGCAGATGACATGCACAGCAACCTCACAGCAGACAGGGATGATGGGAAAGTGGATTATTAGTAGTGGCAAATTTATGTCAGCCGCTGGCAATAAGGCCACTAACACAGCATAGGGCTCAGAATAGGTCTTAGAAAATTATTCCCATGCTCAACCCTTGGTAGCTTAGCTGCGAGCAGGCAGGCTTAACTTCAAAGACAGGTATGTAAAGCATTCAAAAACACCAATTCATTAAATAATTAAGACACAATGCACAATAAAAATCCACCACCAATTTATAAAAATATTTGTATCTTTAGAATGACAGCAATATGGCAAAAAACTAATGTAGAGAACCAGAGATAATAATTTTTAAACATTTAGCATTATATAGCCCATAGAAATCTATAGCTCCTTATCGGGACATCTGGTCATGATAGACCGGGTCAAAGTCAAAGTTTCAGGCTGACCTCGATGGATCCCTGTTCGACTACCCCTCACTGAAGGTCTCGGTCAAAGTTTTTATTTTCTGTCTGAGAAACTTTTCTGGAGCTTTTCTTCCCGGGGTCTCTCGAAGCTCCCAGCCAGTCCTGATTTGGTGAGGGTTCGCTGGGTTGCCTTGTGGCGAGCTCTCGGTCAAACATATGGAAGTCCGACCTCCAGAGCGTTCCAGCGGGACGAACCAAGGATCCAGGCCGACTCGCGGTATAAGCCAGGTGGCTTGGCTCTCGCGGTTGCTCCCATTCACCTTTTCTTTTTTGCGGGGTCCCTCGATGCTCTTCTCCAGGCCAGATTCGGTGAGGGTTCGCCAGCCTCGGATGTTGCCTACTCCCGGTCAAACTCTGGAAGTCGGACCTGTGGAGCTTTTCAGCGGGATGAACCTGGACGGCAGGCCGGCTCGCGGTTGAAGGCAGGCGGCTTCTCTGGCCAAATTGAGTCGGTCCACTTATGGAGCTTTTTCCCAAAGTTGCTCAAAACATCTCCAAACTTCTGGAACTTCCTCCTGAAGTTCCCCGAAGGGTCACAAAGTGTATCACACTTACTCCAAGGGTCTGGAAGCCCCAAGATGGTCCTTGAAAGTTGAGGACTTCAGTTCTCACAATCCACTTGGACAAACCCCTTACAAATCCACTTGTAGTGCTTCAGATTGAGGATTCTTGGTGGTGATGTTCCAGGTGAGCTCTGTTAACCTGTAGCTTGCAAGGAGTCCACGCTTTAGTCCTTTTACAGCAAGGCAGTCCTCACAGCTGTAGTTCTAGATGGTGTAGAAGAGTGCAGGCCTTAGTGATTGCACATCAAACTTCTCAGCATGGCCCTTCTTGCTTTCTTGGGTTTCAAAGCGGTACAAAAGGGGGTGGTGATGGACGGAGCATCAGAACCAATCAAACACTCACACCCAGTCAACAGATCTGGGTTTGATCCATCACCGTTCTTTAGCCCACTCTGCCACCCCAGTTCAGACATGGCCATATGCAAATCAGTCTGACCCTGTGCCTCATGGGAACAGTCCAGCCCGAACTGCCATGCCTTCCCTGGACCGGAAACAAGCTTCCTAGGACCGATTTCTGGCATTTCAGCCGTCTTCAGCCAGGCTTGCTTGAATCCATGGCGAAGTGAGCAAGGGACTCACGTCTGAGCATACCCTGCCAACTTATGGCGAACAAAGCGGTACAAAAGGGGGTGGTGATAGACGGAGCATCAGAACCAATCAAACACTCACACCCAGTCAACAAATCTGGGTTTGATCCATCACCGTTCTTTAGCCCACTCTGCCACCCCAGTTCAGACATGGCCATATGCAAATCAGTCTGACCCTGTGCCTCATGGGAACAGTCCAGCCCGAACTGCCAAGCCATGCCTTCCCTGGACCGGAAACAAGCTTCCTAGGACCGGAAACAAGCTTTAGTGGGCTAAAGAACGGTGATGGATCAAACCCAGATCTGTTGACTGGGTGTGAGTGTTTGATTGGTTCTGATGCTCCGTCCATCACCACCCCCTTTTGTACCGCTTCTTGGGTTTCAAGCAGCAAGTCTGAGAGGCTCTGCCCCTCTCAGATACTTATTCCAAGTTATATTGGTCAAGCAGGAGGGTACTTCTGTCCAATGGGAGGCAGGGTACCACCCAAAGGTATGACCACATCCTGCAAAGTGTGGCACAATTTTTCCCTAGAGTGCACCAATTCTTCTAAATTCAGCATGGCTGATTTTCCAGCAGGGAGAGAAGAGCTGGATAAACACACCCCTAGGATGAAAAACCACTAGATTGGTTCTGCACCACAATCTGTCAACAGGGGCGTAACACAGGCCCCGAATCCCCCGCAGTGCGGGGGGGGACCCAAGCTCCAGAGGACCTCCTCAGCACTGCACTTTGCCTGGGGAGCTCCTGATAGAGTCCGGAGGGAGCCCCTCCACGTACCTTGCAGGGGGGCCCCCTCAAATATCGTTATGCCACTGTCTGTCAACATCAAAGTCCGTGATTGTACACAATTTATTAATAATAAAGCGAAATCAGTGCTAGTGCAAAAAGTCGTCTTGTAACATTCTTCTTTTATTCCATTTAATCAAAAAAAGGTTTTCATCAGCCGACGCGTTTCGTCCTTTAAACTTAGGACTTCTTCAGGGCAAAATGGTAGATCAGCCACATATCTATCAAAATCTGTTGTTGTCCAATGGCAACTCGTGCCGTTACACGGGCAAGGCTACTATTACCCAATGGTTTCTATTTGTTATATTGCTCAATGATCCACAAAGAAATGAAATGACGTTCTATTGATGTCCAATATTCAACCAAGTCCAAAATAGTATGTCCAGTAGTAAATGGCATGTTAACCATTGCAATAGGATAATGTAAAACCAATAAGTTCAAATAAGAACCTATGGCAAAATGTGGATAGTATCCAGTTCGACTTATTTTCTAGAGAAACGCGGTATCCTAAACAGCCAGCCCCTAGGATGGCTAATCTCCACAGTCTCTTCCCCTTGCATTTGTTCATTCCTTCCTTATGTCTAACACCTGGCTGGGTTCTAGAGAGTAGAGTTGTAAATGACACTGGTGTCTTCCCCTTCCCTTGAAGTCCATAGTTTTCGACTCCTCTCCCTACTCTGGCATTCCTGTGTAACATTACACTGCCCACCCTGCAGAGCTGGTTAACCCCAGGGGTTCTTTATCACCTTTTCAAAGATGCCTGGCTAATCCACTTAACTCAGTTTGATTGACCAATCAGGACAGACCACTGGAAGTCTGACAAAAAAGTCTTATAACTTCTTGTCTGTACATTTTAGTAGAAATTCAACAATATCATATTGTTGGATTTATTAATTCCATTCTTGGAAGTCTTTGAATGCTATTTTTATCATTCTTCTATCAGGATTTATTAGTTAATACCTTCTTGCCATGTTAACCTATGTCGCAGGAGATTTGCAGTGAGAAAAATGATTTAGGCAATTTTTCCAGCACCAGGGCTTATAAAAACATATTTTACAAGTACGCTGCCTATATCTACAGGATCCCCACCCCTGGAACACCTAGGGGAGACTTTAGGGGTTCTGAATATGTAGAAATATTGCAGAGCCTCCCTCCACAGTGCTCCTAGCACCACAGTCGAGTTTGTGCAGCACTTTATCAAAATGTGGGGAGTGAAATGTGCAATTTCACTTAACCCAGGGCATATAAAACTCATTTTGTAAGGGTCCTCCTTATAAATACCTGGCCCCCACCCCTGGGACACCTAGGGAGACCCTGGGGGTACCTAATATACCCAAACATTGTAGGTTATCCTTTTGAAGTGTCCCAAACACCAAAGTCGAGTTTGGGCACAATTTACTTTTTAAAAGCAGTTCTGCAACATCGAGCTACTTTTAAACTGACCTCTGGCTTCAGCAGTGCACACATGCAAGTGCTGAAAGGGCTGCTGGCCACTCAACTGCCATGCCCTATTATATACTAGGGACTGAGAGGTAGTTTCAATCCCCCTGCCCTATTTTGTACTGGGGCCTTATAGGGTAGGTCATGCCAATCACAGAGGTACCCCAACCCATAGTGTACCCTAGTGTATGTAGGTGTTCTCACTGTATTCTAAGTGTCTCTTTCCGCATTGCACTGGCCCTGGGCCTGGATAGGCAGAGCCCAGGGTCAGTCAGAGTCAGTTACCACCAGTACTAGTCAGCAAAATGTTGGGGGTTGCCCAGGTCACAGGATGACTTTGCAACACTCATGCAAGGCCAGGAGACTCTTGGATGTATCTGGAATGGTGTCAGATCATGAGGTAAGTGAGGATAGTGAACAAACATACACCCCAGATGCACCCTGTAGAGAATGTGATGAACAAAGGGGCCCGATATTAAAACATATTCAAGCTCCACGTTGTGTTCCTCCTATCTCTGTGCTGAGAGGAACACACAGCCCACTCTCCGGAGATGCGCTGCAGATCAAGTTGAAAGGCACCATACTGTCAGCTACCCTTATGACGTAGATGGGCTTGACAGAAAATGCACTTGGAGATGTGTTGTGATTCCAAACACTCTCTGTCACTAAGCACAACACTTTGCCAGTTTCTAAAGAGTGGTCAGGCATGCACAAGAACAGATAATATAATGGTTTTGAGCAATTGATTCTCATGTGGCCATCTTTATCTGAGTGTGTGCTTGCCAGTCACTAAGTGTACTCTTTGTGTTCCTATATGTGGTTGAAATGAAAAGTTTTGGGCAATCACACTCTTGCCAACATTGATGGGCGATACAACCTAATGTGGTGAAGCATGATCTCCCTGTTGGTGGAGGTTGATAGAATTCAGATTTGTTGTATATCCACAGCATGAAAAGGGAAAGCCAAAGTCACCCATACAGCAGTGGAGTCCGGCACAGAATAGCTCACTGATACTGTTGTTTATGGGATAAACCATTTCCTCAGAAGTGCTGGTAGGGAATATAGTCAACATGCATCACCGTTAGTGTTCTAACCTTCACAGACCCTGTAAAGATATGAATATCAAGTGTACTTGGAGGGTGCAAAACGTCACAGGGACTAGTGTCACTTTAACACGGGGAAAAGAGCACCCTGCGCAACCCTCTATAAAAGCAATGCTTTTCCTAGAAGCATTATAAGCACTTTATTTGGTGGTGACAGTCTTGGCAGGATAGCAAGCACCACAGTGGTGTGCTTCCACTAGAGGACATAATAATTTCAGACAGACAGTGCAAACATGATGCAATTAGGTTTGTCAGGCTAGAGAGCAACATCAGCACCTCATTTGCAACACTCGCTACACTCTAACTGAGAAGCAGGTTCTCATGACAGGCTCAAAGCCAGCTAGCTTTTCAAATTTTTCGATGATGAACTCATGCCAGGTCTCTTTTCCAAGGCAGTCTATTTTTTTCTGTTTAGAAATCAACAACCATATTATCCTTCTTCATTCTTAGAGACTAACCATGACTCAGAAGCAGAAAAGAGGGCAAATCCATTAGTCTGAATCATCCTCTGTGTTGGCAGACAGATTCCCATAGAAATCAAAAGTGAAAGGGTTTGTGGTTTTTGGTGCCAGCTTATATCTACAAACTGTGTATACTTGTGCTAGGCCACTCTGTCTCTCTGGTACTGAGCTACACTTGAGCAGCTTCAGGGTGCCACACACAAATCAAGTGCTTTCTTTGTCTGCTTTCCAGTGTGATGTGATATGGCATGCCACAATATTTGCAGTGTCTCAGAAGTCTAAGCTTATTCTAGACCTTACTGTGGAGAGGGACAGTGCATACCAGCAGGGACATGTGGGGTGAGGGTGAGGGACAACAGATACTATAAAAGTCTCAATGTAAACATGCAGCTTCGGGGTACAAGCATAGAGAGCTCAGGTAGGGGTAATCTATCTTTTCATGTACGCATATATTTGCAAATTATGTAATCATATTACACTTGCAGCTGGATCCCAATATGATTATGAAATTGGTATTCTGAATCCCATGGGATTCCTAAATCTGGTTTCACTAAGAGAGGAAATCGAGAACAGTAATGTGATTTGGTATTGATTTGTAATGCCACTAACTTAGAACTCATATTTTCTGATGAGAATTCAGAGTAATATGCAAATGATGCTCATATTTGCACATCCCTTCTCCTCGATTATAGGTTTACTTCTCCAAGAAAACAGCCATTAAATCAAAAAGCAGTACAACCCAAGGGAGCATTTTCAAATAAGTGCCAACTGCAATTAAAGCAATATATAAAATGTCTAAATGATGAATATGTTAGCTGTGAGATCATTATTTGGTGAGCTGTTAAAATGTCATTGGGAAAAACGGTAATTCTTTGTTACAATTTTAAAAACATCCTCTGTCATATTCTGCAGACAGATAATAGAGCCATTTCTGTACCACCAAAGCAACCATGTATTGGAGAAGAATGTTAATGCTAAAAACGTTGTTTCGGAAGTATCCAACATAGTACTTAACAACTACAAACTAGATCAATAAGAAAACAACAGAACAAAAGTCTTCTTGGACATGGACACAGCCTTGTAAATGGGAGATTGTTGCAAATTCATATGGCAAAACTTGGTGGTACATCTTGTCAGATGGATTATATCTACTGTACTATGGAGGTGTGGTTAATGGTGTTAGATTTCAAATCTACAATTGGAGTGATATTCACAAGGAGCTAACGCTGAGTTAACGGCACTTTATCGCAGCCAAATTCAAGCTGGTGTTAACAGCCCACAGCACCAGTTTACCGCGATAGCAGCCACAAAGAATATCGCCACAGAAGACCCCTGCAACTATCGCTAATGAGATGCAGAGTAGACGTTCCCGTGCCCAAAGCCGTGACAACACCAGTCCACAACATTCACAACGACCAGCCAGAACTGCGATAAGAACACAAAACAGGAGATAAGGCGCGTTAGCAGCAGGAAAATAACACCTGCTCTCAGCTGGTGCAAAGTCGGACCACAGCCTGCACCACAAAAAGGAGCACAGCCCACAGCCACATCGGAAGGGCAACAGATGCCATGGAGCCACTGGTCATGCGGGCCGGACACCCTAGAGGGCCACAACACCCACCGCCACCACCCCAGGATCCCAACACCCACCGGGACCACCACACAGGCAGAGCTGACAAAGACAGCGGACCCCCAGGAAATGCACCAGCCACACAGACCCAACACCTGACAATGTGATTGCCCACCACAGGCTCAAAAGGACAACCATCGTACGCATCCTGACCAACAACGCCCAACAGGCCGACAGCACTAACACAGCGGACAACCAACATTCCACCACACACAAAGCTGCTGGCGAGCTGCACCTGTTGGCCCCTGGTAGCCCCCAACCAACACCCACCACAGTCAAAGTAGACACAAAGCCAGCCACATCCAAGTCCCTCACACCTGACCTCGACATCACCATCAGCCTGTGACCCCAGTCCCTATACATCCAACACAATGCGCAGGATCCGCTGGACACCAAACAAGGCCCATACGCCATAGCTGGATGCAGGCACGTGTCGGGGCAATCCACAGCACACATGTCATACCTGTGCCCCCTGCCAACACAGCACACGATCACCGCAACAGAAAGCACACATCTCACATCAATGTGTAGGCAACAACCGAACACCATGGAACTTCCACCAATCTCGCCTCCAAATACCCAGCCACTGTGCACGATTCCTCCATCCTCTGACAGTCCAGCAGCAACCAGCATACCCAGGATGGCACCATGGGATATGCACAGCCCCTTGGCAAATTCCAAATGAACACCCCACTCACCTCAACTCCACAACCATGTAACTCAAAACTCTGGCAATGCACACATCACAAAATCAAAACCAACGTGCCAAACAACATGCCCACCCACCAGACACGACAGAACAACTCACAATGGTAACCTGGGCAAGCCGTGAACATGATCCCCCAAGGGCATGGCACCTCAGCCACACATTAGCTAAATGTGGGGAGAGGTGGCAACCAGGCATGTGTGAAGGATGCAGGAGAACCATGACTAGGAAAGCACACAATGCCAAGAGTGGCGGAGATGGGCTGGACAGACCACAGTATGCCGAACACACCCATATCCATGGTGACATACACCTCTGGTGTATGGAGTGTAGTGGACAGTGGGCGCAACCATGTCACCCCTTAGGGTCATCAACACCATGTGTCTGTGTCCCTGCGCTGTCTGCTGCCTCCAGCCTTAACTGTGGTCCAGCAGGACTCACACACAAAATCGAGTCCTGACCGGCCCGGACGTCACATCACCACAGGAAGCACACGCCACCACCGGCAGGACCACTTCCAACCGCCATCTGTCAGAGGCAAAACGGTGGTCCTGACAGACTTACGGAATTCTCACACTTGTCGTGGATGCCACCATCAGACTGATACCCTACTCGGAACTTCAGGTGCCACTGACTCAGTGCACCGCAAGCCATCGTCTGTTACTGATTGAGTTTTGTGCTGTGGAGAGGTTGAGCAGCGATGTCACCACAAGCAGTGTGGTAGTCCTGGGACGTTGATGAGGAAGATGATGCAGGTGTAACATACCCCACTGAATCTGCATCAGGAATATCTCAAAGGGACACAATCCAAGACTTTTTCTTCAAATGGGCGCACTCAGCTGTAGTGCCCAGACCTCAGTGTGCTACAACTCACAGACACTTCTGTTTGTTCATTGTGTGCCCTCTGGACTTGCTCAGGCTACCTCCATGATGCTCTGCAATTGTCCCTGTGATGCTGGTGTTGTCTGTTTCTGCATTCATTTTGTTAACTGTTGTATTTGTTGCCAGCACCAACAACTGCCTGAGAACACCCACCCCACACACATCCAGCACAGGCGTCACTGTACATGTGGCCCTGCCAATAAAGGGGCCGGGCACACGTTCCCGTAGCCAGTTCAACATTATGTCTGGGTGTGTCCCTGTGGTCTTGTTGTATGCATGGGGGCTCAGGGCCCTGGGACATTACCTTGTGCTGTGTACAGCGGATGCAGGCATGTCACCTCAGGCATCGGGTTAGAGCTTGGACATGAAGCTTTGTTGTCACCCACTAAATTTGTAAGTGGAGTTGCCTGGGCTGTCGTACGCAGGGCCAACATGGGTGTGTGACTGATATGTCTGTGCCCCTGGGCGTGGTTGTGTGCTGTGAATGTGAATCTGCATGTGTTCCTATGGTAGTGTGGGTCTCCTTTGTGGGGTGTAGGTGGTCCCTGAAGGGTAATTGACACCATCGTATGTGATCTAGTTCGCCTTCCATGGGTTTGGACCTTACCCACACCTGTTGGGCCATCTCCTTTTGGCATGCTGACACATGGCATTGGGGTGCCATGTGTGTGTGGGTGAAGTGTCATGAGCCAGCTGTGCTTGCGGGTGCTTCCTGCTGTGTGGTCTATTGCAGGCTCTGAGTTCTCCTATAAGTAGCTTGGCTGCCCGGGTCCTGGTGGTGGGTTGCGTGGGATGTCCATGGGCTGTTGTAGGGAGTTGGTGTCGAAGGAGTGGTGGTCCACTCCGGCATCACAGATGTGTTGTCTTCTGTGTTCTGCTGGAGGTGTTGTGTGCCCCTCTGCAATGTGAAGGGGAGATGCATGTTGACCTTGTGTTGACATGCATGTTGGCACATTGTTCTGGGTTACATGCAGACAGTGTGGCAATGTACATTGTGACTGTTTGGGAGATGCTGACTGCTGCTGCAGGACAGTGTACATTTGGACTACATGACGGATGTGAGGTCGTATGTGTACATTTCTATTTCACGGTTTCCTGCTCTGTCAGATGTAGTAGGCATGTTTCTGTGCATGTGCGGAACCAATTGTGTCCTCTGTTCTGCTGTGTCGGCTTGACGCATTGTACCACGTTGTCGTCAATGTGGGTGTGCTGTTGTTGCTAAGGGGATGAGGGACATGATCCAGGGTTATTGTGGGTGTGCAGTGTGCTACACCTCATTGTGCATGTGTGCCATTGTGCCCATCTCCCCCATCCCCCCTGTCCCTGGTCGTTACTCACACTGTTGATGTTTTGTCAGGTCCTCTCGAGCTGTGTCCGTACTCCCTTCTCCTTGCACCGTGTCCACACTGATGACTGTGGCCTCGCTTTCCTCCAGGTCCTCCAGTGGTGCAGGACTGCCACCTCCTGTCGCCGTTGCAGTCTTCCTGTTGGCAGTGGGTTTGTGCCTGGTTTAGGTTGTCACATCATGTCAGCGCCTCTTGGCCTCCTCGATTGGCCTCCTCGGCACTCTGACTGCATTCCAGGTGGTCGACTTGTGGGTCAGTTGCTGGTAGTGTTCTGTCACCTCCGTGAAGCTGATCTGGTTTTGCTGCAGACTGCACCCCTTCTTCCTCTTCCTCTTCTCCTCGGCCGTCCCCGTTGTTCCTTGCTGGTGGTCTGTGGGGGTTGTGGAGTTCACGTTTGCCTCTGCGCTGGGTCAGGGTGCATCCATGTTGCTACGTGCTTTGGCTTGTTTCTGGTGTGTTGTTTCTGTGGTTTTTATATGGTGCATTCTCCTGCGAGACGCTTGGGATTTGCAAGCCTGTGGCAGCTTTTTGCTACTTTTTGTACCGCAATTGTCCTCAACGCATTATTTTTTGCGTTTGCGTTTTGCATTTATGCGGCGTGGCGATGATTTTTACGCTGACATTTGACGCATTATCTGGTGACTATCGCATGCTACTGCTGCGTTGTGAATACTTGGTTGGCACGGCGAAAGTTTCTCGCGATAGGCTGCGATGTTGAGAGCTGTGTTAGGCTACTCTTGCGGTAGTTATCACACGTTCTTGTGAATATCCCCTCGGAGTGGAAACTTATTGTGATCCACTGCAATGCGTCTTAAGATAGTAACTTGGCCTGCTGTCCATAAAGATAAGGAAGATCTGAAAGGCAACACTAAATGTTTTTAATAGCAGTAGAGTTAGATGCAAAAATTCACATTTTGAGCGAGCAGTGCCCAAAAAAACCTTTAACTACGCCCCAAATTGAAATACATTTTGGCAATTGAGTTGCTGAAAAGTAATCCATTATGATTCTATAGTCCAATTGCTACCAAAACTGATTAAAGAGAAGGTGAGAGCTGCAATAACTGGTGTTATGCCTAAATATTGCTTCAAAAATATTATCATCAAAATAGCATAACTACAAAAATATTATGGACCAAAATAGTAAACTTACAGTGTTTTAAGTGTTTTATTCTAATAATTAAGTTTTCCCTATGGTTATTTTTTTTATCAAGTGTCATAATGTTGTTATATCATATTGTATTTTTTAATATATTTGTGCTTTGTTGGCAATCACCCGCATTCTGTGTTCACAATGGCGGCAATTTTAAAGCAAGTACAATACATCCACAATGCTGATAACTATC
The DNA here is from genome assembly GCF_964204655.1 of Triturus cristatus. NCBI lineage: Eukaryota > Metazoa > Chordata > Amphibia > Caudata > Salamandridae > Triturus > Triturus cristatus. The sequence continues at coordinate 399,537,611 of NC_140588.1, read as the reverse complement.
TGCAGCAAGAATCTGCCTCATTGGTCCTTCATATTTTTTAAATAATGACCACACATTAACGTGAAAATGTACAAATTCAGTGTTCAGTGCATGCTTATTGAATAAACAATGTCATTCTAATAGTGTCATAATGTTGTTATATCATATTGTATGTTTTAATATATTTGTGTTATGTTAAACTCAGTTTTATTCAATAAAAATATTATATTAATGCATATTTTATATGTTTCAGTTATTTTCAGGTTGCTTGTTTTACTAGTGAGTTGGTTGAGTAGTATTTTTCACCATATATTAAATAATAGTATCAAATACATTTGTTAATTTATTTATATTTTCATTTGTATTTGTTTGTTTAGAATGGACATTATTTTTTTAATTATGTATGACAGTTTAATTTCTGGTTGTGGGATTTCTTGGGTGATTGGGTGGGTAGATGTTTTAATTATTTTTTAATTTATGTGATGTATATATATATATATATATATATATATATATATATATATATATATATATATATATATATATATATATATATATATATATATATATATATATATATATATATATATATATATATATAACCTATTGCTAGTCGCCAGTAGGTAGTTATGGACCTATTTTCCATTGGAAATCCGCAACATTCTATGTGGAATAACGTTGGCGCCGATTGACGAATCTTCGCTAAATTTTCCAAACTTTTGGCCAGCTCAGGTCTGCTCCTATCCTGGTGATTCGTCAAGCAGGGGCCGAGAAAGAAGGGGGTCCCAAAACGCGTTTTCCCCATGCATTTTCCCCTAGAACCTGTTGACGCAGCTACAGCCCGAACTGCTGAACGGAATTACACCAAATTTGGCAAAGAGGTAGTCCTCAGTTCAGACTCGTGCCTTTTGCTTAAATAGTGTAAATCCGTTCAGTAGTTCCTGAGAAAATTAGAGTTAAAAAGATAGATAGATATATCTGGGCGGAGCCTAACCACACATCTCATCGTGAGATCTGATTGGCTATCAGTACTTCATCCAAGAGGTGTTGGCAGCCATCTTGGGACCAATATACATGATAGCACCTCATTAAAAAGCATTGCAGTTAATAGAGGTTTTTAATACTTTAGTTACATTATAAATCGTTTGTTGATGGTACCATACTCATTTTAGGAATTGTGGTGTGTTCTAAGGTGATATTGGTGCAGATCAGGGCATACAAATTCTTCCTACTTCCACGGATAGAGTAATTTCACAGTTACACGCACATACACTCACCATACACTTGGGCCCATTTCACTAACATACGCTCGATTACTCTATAAACACTGAACCTGTGGAGAGAAACTTCCTAAACACCCTGCATCTACACTAAGGTCGATAAGACCAAATTGACACTGTCTTGAGTCATGATATAAACAATAATAACCACAATAATCAAAATAGAGTACTCAATAATTGACAAGAAATAACCACCAACACTGTATTTAAAAATAATGGTACTTTATCTAAAATTAGTTCAAAGGAATTCAATCTGAGTAAATCATTATTCTCATAATTACCTATTCTAGCTAAATGTCAGAATGGGTCAGGACAGGTATCTCAGTAGAAGTCTCCCAAGTCGCCGTCCTCACAGCATCGATCCTCACCAACGCAGGTTTGGGAAGAAGTGGCCTTAGACCCTCTCTAGGCTAACAATACTTATAGCAAAACTTACAAATTAAAGAAACATAAAATGTTCTAAATATCCGCTGAACCGCTGAGCAGAGCGAGCAGGAAAGGATGTAGCATCGCTACATTTGGAAAAATCTCCGCTCAGAAAAATCACAAAAATAAAAAGACGGAAGAAGGAAACTCGAGTTTTGCAAATGTTTCTTTCACGTTCACATTTCCTCGGAACCAGCATTGTAATCACAAAGTTCATTGTGGCTCCCTTGTCCTCCAAGGTTACCTGGACTCATGCCCAGAGCTGCTGTCCTCACGGAAAACTTTTAAACCAGGCGAAGACTGTGGTCAGATGACTCTCGACCATGTTCAGCAAAGCCCTCTCATCAAAATTCGATCACTCGAGTACAGGCTTTAAACGGCAGCCATTTTATGATAGGCCAAAACAGACCATCTTAATTAAAAGAGACAAAAACAACATTACCACAGCATAATGATTAAACAGTGTTAACCCCACTAATACCCTTATGTGTATGTAATTTATCTAGCCTTTGCAACACAGTAAAGCATTAGTACACGTTATTTCAAAAGCGTTTTGTGCTTTAAAACAAACAGCACTTAGCAACATTCATTTAATTAAACATGCACATTATTATTAAGCAACATGAATGCATCCCCACCTGTAGTTTTCTCTTGTTAGTTCGTGTTGATTAATCAGAATTTTCACACAAAACAAATAATTAACGTTACAAATTAATATTTTTAATTTTTCGACATATAGACAAACCGGAGCTTAAAAACCCAATAGATTTTCAACAGAAAACTCTGCTCCAGCAATCCCCCCTTTGGTGATATTATCACCAAATAAACAACCCCAAAAAAAAAAAAATTTGTAAAATTTAGTCCCATTTTAGGAGAAATTGGAAATGTCTTTTTCTCCTTTCACAACACTACACACCAGACTCCCTTTCATCATCCCTCTTCGTTTCCAAGTAAACACTCTCCCTCAATTCTTCTAATTCTATTTCTTGTGGTTCTCTTTTTAACCTCTTATTTCTCTTTTCAATATTTCTTTTGATTAATTTCTTTTTCCCTCCCCTGTTTTTACAACACAAACACACAAATCTTAGTATCAATAAAGCAACAATTATACGGGTCAAAGGAAACAATATCTTACCTATAATAGTACTACCTATTTTTGCAATAAAACTCTTAACAACAACTATTTTATTAGCTATTTTGGTCCAAATACTCTCAGCTTCCAATGGTACTAATTCTTCATGCAAATCAGTAATATTTTTGATATAGACCTTCAGGTCTTTGCTCTCGTCTGGAATGTTGAACTTTCAGCATTCCACAGACTCCACCCTCTTTGGCCAATAGAATATCAAGGGCAAGTCGATTTTGCATAGACATGGCACGTACGGCAATCATCTCCGTATTCACCAGAAGAAACCCTCCAGCGGTATTTGTCGATAAGCGATCCACCACTGTTGACAGCTTCCGAATTCCATAAGCATTCAAAGAAATTCCCACTGCTGGAATTAAAGCTCCAAAAATATCACCTACAATTTCAGACCAAGTTTCTCTCTTAAAACGTGTTAGTAAATTAATATGTTCTACATCTTCTATTCTATCTATATGAAAGATCTTTGGAAAGACCAGGCCCACATAACACGTGCCATACCAATGGTCAGGCAACCTGTAATAAGCCGTGTTCCCACAAACATAATACACTCCTGCGAAAATTGGATCTTCTCCTCCCTTGAAACCCCGTCCTGTTGCAATGAAGTATGTATCATGACACTCACTAGTCCCAACAAAATATGTATCATATTGGGATTTCTTTCTTGTAATGCATAGTTTACCCTTCTGTGGTGCATCTAGAGCTAAAGTTGGACTAGCCCCATTTCTCAATTCTTTCCCCATCTCAATGTCCCAAATTGTCTCACTCATTTTATATTTCCCTGCCTTTTCATGCATGCTTATTCTCCTTTCCTCCACCATGTTTAGGAAAGCCTTCTCTTCTTCTTTCAGACTGCAAGTTAAATTGTTCTTAAAAATGTGATCTAACGTTAATTCTTCTTTTTCAATAAAAATTTCACCAAAAATATTAGCTTCTTTAGCTGGATTCAGCCTTTCGTTCATAGGCAATTGCCCAAAAATATTATCTTTGTTAGACATCTCATAATCTATTTTCCCTAGCAAATAAAAAACACTACTTAACACACTACAAGAAATTCCATACGTAGCTGGTAAATGGTGATAAGTAACACCCTCTGAAACGGATGCAGGTAACTGCATACATACGTAACAATCCCTAACTTCCATTGTTTTCACATATTCGTACAACAACTTTGAAAAAACATTGCTAGAAAAATCATTAATTGACCTATCTTTATGTATGTAAGTATTACTAATTCTAGTTGGAACTACCTTTTGTGAACTCTTCCCTACATTAGTCACATTCTCAGTATGCATCTCAAATGTACCTATTGTAACTCTAAAAGTAACTAATAAAGCTAATACACCCCATAGTAGCATTAATAATCCAGTACAGCAGCAGCACATTTTACACCATCTTTTTAAGAAGGCACATCTACTTTGGTTATTCTCTATATTAGCCATTTTACTACTTTGACCGTGTCTTTTGACTTAGCCTCTACTACTCCACTACTGCACTACTGAAACTTTTAAACTTCGAATTCTGGATTACTTCAAACAACTAATTTTCAGTCTTTCTTCTTTTCACTCTTCTCCAAGTGATTTCTTCTGTTCACTCAATTTGGATATTCATCATGCTTCACTTCAACTTCTTCGACATCAAATTGTATTAGATCTCCAACAATATCCTCAGTATCCGACTTTTCATCAATGTCAGTCAAGATAACTTTCAGGATTTCACCTGTATCTTCCTCAACCACTTCTCGTACGGTCTCCTCTGGATTTCTTTGACTTTCTGCCTCTTCACCTTCAGACAGTGCCACGTACGTCCATTCCGGCGACCTATACTTCCGGTTAGGTTTTCTTATCCTCTTGATCTCCTCTGGTTCTCTCGACTCTTTTCGCTTTTCACTTTTTGCTGGATTCTAACTCGACACTTCATTCACTTGCTCAGCTTTCGAGGTATTTGCTCGTATCAGTCTATATCTCAGCCTCTTTATTCTGTTATTAGGCCAAAGATCTCCTCTTACAACCTTTTTTGGTCTTGTTTCTTTATTATTTCTTTCTCCAATCCAAGTTCTCTTTCTCAGAACTCGACCCTCTGATTTTTCATTCTCACTTTCAGCCGATTCTGTTTCAAATGCCTCTTGTTCTTCAGCAGTTTTCTTTCGCTCCACAGTCTTTTCCACCACTGTTTGAGACTTCCCTATTTCTGTCCCTCCTCGGGTCTCCGACACGCAATCTTCTTGCTGTCTACTTGTCCCTTCACCTAGCTTATCAGGAATGTTCCCTACACCTCCTCGGGGGTCTTCCGCAATCTGTCCCTCTCTATCTTCTTCTGACCCTACTTCTTCAGGTATAATCTCAAGTGGTTCTTCAATCTCTTCCTCTTCTGATTCAGGAGTAGTTTCTGTGGAACTGCTCTTTTCTCTTCTTTTTCCTCCACTGCTTGTTGGAACTTCAGGCTCTCTTACAGAATCTGATCTCCCTTCTGAGACTCTCGATGGTTCTCTTTCTTTACTTTGATTTTTCCTCACTGGTTCTGTGTCTTCATCATCACTGGAATCTGACTCTTCAAAATACTCCTTACCAGTCCCATCCTTTGGGTTTGGAACTCTCAGAGTATGACTTGCATGTACCCAGTTTTTCACACCAGCACACTTCACTGCAGTTGTCGTAGTCAGAATGACTTGTCTTGGCCTTCCCCACCTTGGAACCAAGCAATTTCTTCTTCTGTGTACTTTAATCCTCACCAAGTCCCCTGGACTCAGATCATGAGCTTGCTTCTTCTCAAGTGTGGTAGCGTCTTCTCCAACCTGGTGAAACACAGAATGAACTGTGTCAGCCAGGCCTTTACAGTAATCCAAAATCATGTCATCAGTTATTGTCATCAACTTATTGACAGGTACAAATGCATGACGCATTGCACGTCCCATCAAAATTTCATGTGGACTTAAACCAGTAGTTCTATCTGGAGTAGATCTAATAGTCATTAGCACTAGAGGCAAGACATCAGGCCATTTCATTCCAGTGGCTAAACACATCTTACCAATCCTGTTCTTGATTGTGCCGTTTATCTGCTCAACCACACCAGAAGCCTCTGGCCTGTATGCACAATGTAGCTTCTGCTGTATGCCCAATGCTTCACAAATCAAACTCATGAGCTCATTATAGAAGTGTCCACCTCTATCAGACTCAATCGTTTCTGGAAACCCGTACCTAGGAATCAACTCCCTTAACAGTAACTTTGCCACTGTTACTCCATCATTTCTCCTAGTCGGATAGGCCTCCACCCATCTTGAGAACAAGCAGACTACCACTAGAACATACCTCAGTCTATTCACTTGGGGCATTTCAATGAAATCAATTTGCATTCTCGTAAAAGGACCACCTTCTCTGCCTATCGTTCCCAGACTCACCACTGTCTTTTTCCCAGTGTTAAATTGCTGACAAATCAAACATCTTTGATAGATGCTTTCTGCAATTGTCCTGAACTTTGCATTGTACCAAGTCTGTTTAAAAGACCTGATCATCGCATCCCTTCCCAAATGTCCCTGGCCATGATACATCCTTGCCATTGTTGACAACATAGAGTTAGGCATGACTGGTCTACCATCTCTATAGACCCAAACATGGTCTGTTTCTCTCGGGGCACAACCTGCCTTGATCCAGTCTTTCTTTTCTTCCTTTCCTGTCTCATCCTGCAACTGTTTCACCTCATCCCACGTCTCTAGGACATTAGTAAACATCACAGAACAAAAAGACATTTCCCCTTCTCGTTCCCTATTAATCGAGTGATTATTTTTCGCACAATACTGTGCAATGTCATTTGCAAACCTGTTTCCAAGTGTTACAAAATCATCTCCTTGTCCATGAGCAGCACATTTCACAACTGCTAATTCTTTAGGCAGCTGTATCACCTCAAGTAATTTCCCAATCACTTCAGCATTCTTTATTGGAGTCCCACTCGACGTCAAGAAACCTCTCTGCAGCCAAAGCTGGCCAAAATCATGCACAACTCCAAATCCATACTGAGTATCAGTCATCACAGTCACTCTCAGATTCACTCCAATTTTGCAAGCTTTTGTCAATGCCACCAATTCAGCAACTTGTGCAGATTTCACTCCTTTCAATGGTGATGCTTCCATAACTTCTGAAACCTTGCACACTGCATATGCTGCACTCAGCACACCCTCATCATTCCTCAGACATGATCCATCCACAAACAGCACATGATCACTCTCAAGCAATGGAAGATCTATTATGTCTGGTCTCGGTTTTGTACAGTAATCAAGCACATCCAAACAATTGTGATCATCTTCTGTCTTCACACCCACATTTTCAATATCCGGCAACAATGTTGCTGGATTCACATTCACACATCTCTCAAGAGTCACATTTGATGCTCCCAGAATGACTTTCTCATATTTAGTCAGCCGACTATGTGACATGTACTGGGTTCTGCTTCTTGTCAAAAGAATTGCCACATTATGAGGTACGAATACCCTTACAGGATATCCCATTATAATTCCCTCACTCTGTTCCAGACTTCTACATGTTGCAGCCACAGATTTCAAACAACCTGGTAAACCTACAGCTACAGGGTCAAGTGTCGATGAGAAGTACGCAATAGGCCTCTGTGAGAGGCTGGCCTGATATGTAGTGCTCACTATTCTAGTGATCACTGTGTATCATTCCAAACGACCCTCATTGATGATTGGTTGTAAGTCAACCTTTTAGACCAGCTATCCTAGTAGCGTGGATACGAGCAGTCTTAGGCTAAACTCTAGAGGGCGTGTTAAGCCAGCTGTTTACCATCACATATACCCCTTGAACACCAAGTGAAAGGACACCACACAAGTTGTTATGAAAATAAAAGGATATTTATTTATAACAAGACTACCCTGGCTCTTTATGAGTCAGGGAGCTAAGCACACTACAAAACTCTTAGGAAAATACTTCAGTTGCACAATTTACACAAATGCCCGAGGGGCACGAGAAACCATCTACACTAACAGTGAAATGCGAATGGTTAGAGTCTGGAGATACTGATTTCGGAGTGATCCGATCAGTGGGACTAAACGAAAAAGGAACTGGACACTTGTAGAGCGAACCTGCGATGGAGCACCGAGATGCTCGAGTTACCTAGCCCGGAGGCTGCGGCTGCGTGAAGTTCGGCAAGATGTCGGGAGTCCTCGTGTAGTCTCAGGAGCCTGAAAGAAGAAGTTGCTGGCAGGCGACCAGTGACGATGTTCAGAGCGATCCAAGCCTGGATCGGTGGTGAAGGAAAACCTGAAAGCAGAGGGGACTCAGTTCTCAACCGCTAGCCAGCGATCGTGTGGGTACCCGGAGGGTACCGGCTGAAGTCACCTCGACCAGGTGAGTGGGTGACGTCGGACTCGGCTGTTCCTCGGACCAGGAGGCGCGGCGGCGACCAGGATGGAGGGCGAGCTGTCCCACGAAGGTGTCTGCTGTCGATGATGCTGGGCCCAGGAAGGTGCAACGGATCTTGGCAGTGGCCACCCAAGCGGGGGAGTCAAGATGGCGTCGGGAATGGACCAGGAGGGTCCGTGGTACTCCTCTGTTGAAGGGGAGCAAGAGCCAGTCTGGAGCAACCAGACTAGTGATGAAACAATCGTGGTGCGTCGTGAAGAGGGCCACAAGCCGATCGGCAAGCGGTCGAACAACGCGGTGAACAACAAGGAGCGGAAGGGCCCCCACGCAGATCTCGTGGATGCTGGGGAGACAGACTTCGATGCTGGAGCTGCTCAGGGTTTAGGGCTTCTCAACCCTAGGTGCACTCACTCGAGGGTCCCTCGGTGGGCGTGCTAGATAAGCGTCGTGCAGGTTCTGAAGATAGCCGGTCCCGCAGGTCTCGTCACACCTACGACTCTCAGCTGAGCTGATGAGGGAGGTAAAAGGTCAGAGATGGCAGGGAACTCGGGTCTCGTCGAGCTGGGCAGTCTTGATCCGTAGGAGAGACTTACAGCAAACCGCAAGCGCTTAGATGGTGCCTGCTGGTGCAGGGTGGCTACTCCTTAGCCACAAGGGAGAGTCTTCAGAAATAGTCAAGAGTTCCTTTCGTGGAAAGTAGTTCGTGATTCGGAGTTATCCGATTATCTGATTATCCAATTTGGGAAGGGGACTCGCTCCTACCTTTATTCTAAGAAAAAGGGGCTGGCCCGTGACTAGGTTCTACCGGATGTATGACGTTACAACGCACACTTTTACAACGCATGCACTTACAACGCATTTTTTACAACGCATAATCCATTACAACGCATGACATTACAACGCATGACACTACAACGCATTTTTAAAAAATACCTTTACAACGCATTGCCATTACAACGCATACTACCTTTACAACGCATACCATTACAACGCATTATATTAAATTACATTTAAGGTAAGTATTAGATAGTATAGGGGTAAAAACTTACTATTCTAACTCCAGGGTGTGCAACAGTAGGGTAAGTGTTGGATAGTATAGGGGTAAAAATTACTATTCTAACTCCAGGGGGTGCATCAGTAGGGTAAGTGTTGGATAGTATAGGGGTAAAAATTACTATTCTAACTCCAGGGGGTGCATCAGTAGGGTAAGTGTTGGATAGTATAGGGGTAAAAATTACTATTCTAACTCCAGGGGGTGCATCAGTAGGGTAAGTGTTGGATAGTATAGGGGTAAAAATTACTATTCTAACTCCAGGGGGTGCATCAGTAGGGTAAGTGTTGGATAGTATAGGGGTAAAAATTACTATTCTAACTCCAGGGGGTGCATCAGTAGGGTAAGTGTTGGATAGTATAGGGGTAAAAATTACTATTCTAACTCCAGGGGGTGCATCAGTAGGGTAAGTGTTGGATAGTATAGGGGTAAAAATTACTATTCTAACTCCAGGGGGTGCATCAGTAGGGTAAGTGTTGGATAGTATAGGGGTAAAAATTACTATTCTAACTCCAGGGGGTGCATCAGTAGGGTAAGTGTTGGATAGTATAGGGGTAAAAATTACTATTCTAACTCCAGGGGGTGCATCAGTAGGGTAAGTGTTGGATAGTATAGGGGTAAAAATTACTATTCTAACTCCAGGGGGTGCATCAGTAGGGTAAGTGTTGGATAGTATAGGGGTAAAAATTACTATTCTAACTCCAGGGGGTGCATCAGTAGGGTAAGTGTTGGATAGTATAGGGGTAAAAATTACTATTCTAACTCCAGGGGGTGCAACAGTAGGGTAAGTGTTGGATAGTGTAGTGTAATATTATGCGTTGTAATGGTATGCGTTGTAATGGTAGTATGCGTTGTAATGGAATGCGTTGTAAAGGTAGTTTTTAAAAATGCGTTGTAGTGTCATGCGTTGTAATGTCATGCGTTGTAATGGATTATGCGTTGTAAAAAATGCGTTGTAAAGGTAGTGCGTTGTAAAAGTTGCGTTGTAAAGGTTGTTCCCCGGTTCTACCTATGGGTGGAGCCAGGAGGGGGGTGGTTACACCCCTATCCTTTGTCCGGCTTCGCGCCAGCTCAGGGGCTGGTGTGCCCCCGAAACTGGTTTGAGCCGGGCTATGCACAGTGAGCACCGGGGTGCCACTGGCAATCACCTTCCTTTCAGCCCTGCCTACCTGGGATACACAAACCCTGTCTGGGATGGTGCTAACACCGCCCTCGACAGGAAACCCTTTGTCCAAGCTCCCCTCGCTGGAAGGTCTCCCAGCAGCAGGAGGTCAGACTTGTGTCTGGTGGCAGCATCCATTTTGTGATGCTGAGGCTTGAGTCAACTTTAACCGGGGTTCAAGGTTACTTCCATGTCGTGTCCCTCTAGAAGGGGGGAATGCTAACCCCGTCACCAGGACTGGCGAGGGGTTCGTATTCCCGTTCGTATGACACCTTACTCGACATGTATAGGTGATGCGATGCCAAAGTTAGCAAATAACCGCAAGGATTATAATGCATTAAAAGTAGTTGGCCCGCGTCACCATGGAACGGCTATTAGGACTTGGTTCCGCAAGCCGTCGACGGGCTCAGCTCGCGCCAGAGCACCGTCCCACATGATTCCCTGCACTCTGCCTTCAGGATTGTCAAGGCCTGCTATAGGAGTGACTGATAGGAATCCATGTGTCCATTTTAGGGTTTAGGTGTAGGAATACTACACCTACAGCAACGGGTGATTACACCACGTGGCCCCAGCTGTCGTGCAGCCAGTTGTGTCAGATTTGGGCGGCCATTCCGGGGGTGGCATAATACATGCTTCAGCCCCTGGTAGGCCCTGGGTACACCGATGCCCTGGATACCTGTGGTATGCTGAGACAGGGACTGACAAGGCGGCCCAGTTCCAATTAGTGGATGCACCTAATGTACATGTGTGTTAATTTCGAGAGAGAACAGCTAGGCTGTGGGTCTGATTGGCAGGCCCACAGCCGGAGAAAGTCGTAAACCAATGAAGCAAAAGCAAAAAATCTGGGTGATCATAGGATTGCAGACCCTACTCTCCTACATGACCCCCCCCCCAAACTTTGGGACAATAAGCTAACCTTGACCAGGTGAGTCTTCTTGCTCTAAGTGGAAATACCTGGAGAGCCCATCTGCATTGCCATGATCAGTGCCAGGTCTATGCTCCACTGTGAAGTCCATCCCCTGTAGGGAAATGGACCACCTAAGTAGTTTGGGGTTTTCACCCTTCATTTGATTTAGCCACAAGAGGGGCTTATGGTCGGTCTGAATCTTGAAGTGAGTGCCAAACAAGTATGGCCTCAACTTCTTCAGGGCCCAAACCACAGCAAAGGCCTCCCTCTCAATAGCTGACCAATTCTTCTCTCTGGGGGTCAGCCTCCTGCTAATAAAAGCTATGGGCTGGTCATGACCATCAAAATTCAGTTGCGATAGAACAGCTCCCACACCCAGCTCCGAAGCGTCTGTTTGGACAATGAATGGTTTGGAGTAGTCTGGACTCTTTAGGATAGGTGCTGTGCACATGGCCTGCTTTAGGTCATCGAATGCCTTCTGACAGCTCGCTGTCCACTGAACTTTTTTTGGCATCTTTTTACTTGTCAGGTCGTTTAGCGGGGTCACAATGGATCCATAATTTCTGACAAATTTCCGGTAATAACCAGTCAGGCCCAAGAAAGCTCGAACCTGAGTCTGGGTGGTTGGAGGAGCCCAGTCCTGGATGGCCTGTATTTTGCTCTCCAATGGTTGAACCTGGCCTCCACCTACAAGGTGGCCCAGGTATACAACCTGTGTCTGCCCTATCTGGCACTTGGTGGCCTTGATAGTGAGGCCTGCCTTCTGCAGGGCCTCTAACACTTTCCTCAGGTGGACCAGGTGATCCTCCCAGGTGGAGCTAAAGACAGCGATATCGTCCAGATACGCCGCACAGAAGTCGTCCAACCCAGTGAGAACTCGATTCACCAGCCTTTGGAAGGTGGCAGGTGCATTTTTCAAACCAAAGGGCATTACCACGAACTGATAATGCCCACCCGGGGTAGAAAATGCTGTTTTGGGCTTGGCCTCCTCAGCTAACCTGATTTGCCAATACCCAGCTGTCAGGTCAAACGTACTTAAGTAGTTGGCCGAGGCCAACCGGTCGATAAGTTCGTCTGCTCTTGGTATCGGGTGGGCGTCGGTCTTAGTGACCGCATTGAGACCTCTGTAGTCCACGCAAAACCTCATCTCTTTCTTACCGCCCTGGGTGTGAGGTTTCGGCACGAGCACTACGGGACTAGCCCAGGGGCTGTCCGAGGGTTCAATGACTCCCAGCTCCAACATTTTCTGCACCTCTGTCTTGATGCAGTCTCTGACATGATCAGGTTGCCGATAGATTTTACTCTTTACGGGCAGACTGTCCCCAGTGTCGACCTCGTGGGTACACCACTTGGTCTGACTGGGTGTCAGAGAGAACATATGTCGAAAGGATTGAAGAACCTGTTTACAATCCTCTTGTTGATGTCCAGAGAGGCTGCCACAAAAGACAACACCATCTACTGATCCATCGTCAGGGTTCTGAGAGAGCAGGTCTGGGAGAGGGTCACTCTCCTCCTCCTGTCCCTCATCTGTGGCCATGAGCAAGCCCATGCCCTCCCTGTCGACATATGCCTTGAGCCTGTTTACATGGAGCACCCTGTGGGGGCTCCGGGGAGTTCCCAGGTCTACCAAGTAGGTGACCTCTCCCTTTTGCTCAATGATCGTGTGGGGCCCAGACCATTTGTCTTTGAGTGCTGCTGGGGCCACTGGCTCCAGCACCCACACCTTCTGTCCAGGCTGATACACAGTTAGGACAGCCTTTTGGTCGTGCCAAGCTTTCTGTAATTCTTGGCTCGCCTCAAGGTTTTTAGACGCCTTCTCCATGTACTCCGCCATCCGCGAGCGGAGACCGAGCACATAGTCCACAATGTTTGATGCCGGCTTTCTGAGAGGTCTCTTCCATCCTTCCTTTACCAAACAAAGGGGTCCCCTTACAGGATGTCCGAACAGAAGCTCAAAAGGGCTGTAGCCAACCCCCTTCTGCGGGACCTCTCTGTAGGCGAACAAGAGGCAGGGTATCAGGACATCCCATCTCCGCCGAAGCTTTTCAGGTAGTCCGTGAATCATCCCTTTTAGGGTCCGGTTGAATCGCTCAACCAGCCCATTGCATTGTGGGTGATAGGGTGTGGTGAACTTGTAGTTGACACCACATTCCTTCCACATAGCAGTCAGATATCCCGACATGAAGTTTGCACCTCTGTCTGAGACGACCTCCTTAGGGAAGCCCACTCTGGAGAACACTCCAAGTAGGGCCCGTGCCACCACAGGTGCTGTAGTGGTCCTAAGGGGAATAGCTTCAGGATACCTGGTGGCGTGGTCCACCACCACCAGTATAAACTTGTGCCCTGATGCTGTCTGGGGTTCCATTGGTCCGACAATGTCGATCCCCACTCGTTCAAAGGGTACCCCCACCACTGGTAGTGGTATGAGGGGGGCCTTTGTCGTGCCACCCGACTTACCACTGGCTTGGCAAGTGACACAGGAGCGGCAAAACTCCTTCGTATCTTCGGACATGTGGGGCCAGTGAAAGTGTGGAACAATTCTGTCCCAAGTCTTATTCTGGCCTAAGTGACCTGCAAGGGGAATCTCGTGGGCCAAGGTGAGAAGGAAACCTCTCAGAGACAAGGGGATGACCAGCCTCCTGGTCGCACCAGGTTTGGGGTCTCTTGCCTCAGAGTACAGGAGTCCATCGTCCCAGTACACTTTGTGGGTACCTGTGGCGTTCCCTGCAGCCTCAGCAGCGGCCTGCTGTCTGAGGGGTTCAAGTGAGGGGCAGTCTAACTGTGCCTTCCCCAGGTCTTCCCTGGAGGGTCCCCCTGAGCCCAGAAACTCAACCTGACCAGGTTCAAGCTCTTGCGGCTCAGTTTCCCTCAGTTCTTTAAGGTCAGCCTCCTCGGAGACTTGATCCACGACCTGGGGCAAGGGGGAAGGCGAAGCCTTACCCTCACTGCTCCTTTTCTTGGAAGGTGTCTGGTCCGTTCTTCCAGGATCCAGCACCTGTTCAGTGGGGCATCTTTTGGCCTGTGACCTGGTCACAGCAAGGACATGTGCTGGCAAACCTAACATTTCCATGTGAGTCCTCTGCTCCACTTCTGACCATTGTGACGTTTCCAAATCATTGCCCAACAGACATTCTACGGGGAGGTCTGAACTAACCACAACCTTTTTCGGGCCACTTACCCCTCCCCAGGAGAAATCAACAACTGCCATACTGTGATTGGTAGTGACGTTGCTGGCATTGGTCACTAGGTAACTGGTACCTAGCATGATCTGTCCAGGGTCCACGAAGTTAGGCGTCACCATGGTGACACTGGCACACGTGTCCCTGTAGGCCTGAGCCACTTTTCCATTTATCAAAGGTGTCTGCCTGTATTTGCCCAAAGTATTGGGACTGGCATCAGGGGACATATCCATATCCCCTGTACAGACAAGGACGGCCTGAGTGAGCGTGCCGACTAAGTCGTCACTCCCCTCGGTTCCCAAGGTTAACCCAACTAATGCCTTGGGAGGCGCACTACCACTGCTGACTGTACTAGGGGGCGCAGGTGCCTTAGGGGCTGCAGTGGTAGGAGTTTGTCCTCCTTTCTTGGTGCACTCACTAAACCAGTGAGTCTTACTTTTACAGTATTGGCACCACCTTTTTGACTGGCCTTCTTGAGTCTTCTTCTTCTGTGAAGCCTGACCCCCACCCTCTTTGGTTTGTTGGGGACCTGTCGAAGACTTCTGGTCATTTTGTTCGTTCTTGTTACCCTTTTGGTCTGCTTTCTTCTGACCACCCTGGTTCTGATTCTGGTTCTGCTTGACCCTTGTTCTGACCCATCTGTCTGCCTTCTTTCCCAATTCTTGGGGAGAGGTCAGATCCGAGTCGACAAGGTGCTGATGCAACAATTGGTTCTGACAGTTGTTTAAAATCTGTTCTCGCATGATAAGATTGTACAATCCTGTGTAATCAGTAACCTTGCTACCCAGCAACCAGCCTTCCAAAGCCTTAGTGGCACAATCGACAAAGTCAGCCCAATCCTGAGACTGAATTTTCTGGGTGTCCCGGAACAGCACCCGGTACTGTTCCGTGGTTAAGCCAAACCCATCAATCAGTGTGTTCTTCAGGACTTGGTAGTTGTTAGCATCCTCAGCTCTTGTAGTGAGGAGCTTGTCCCTTCCTTTACCTTCAAAGGAAAGCCACAGTATAGCTGCCCACTGACTTGGGGGGACGCACTGGACAGTGCAGGCCCTCTCCAAGGCAGTTATCCACTTGTGGATGTCGTCCCCTTGTTTAAAGGGGGGCACGATTTTACTCAGGTGTCTAGTGTCTATACCCCTGTCTTTCTCTCTATTGAGAATGCTGCCACCAGTGGGATCTAACCCACTTAATTTCTGCTCTCGGGCTAAGGCAAGTCTTTCTTTGGCGAGGGCAAGTTCTTCCCGCTCGATCCTCAGATTGACCTCCCGCATCTTCGCTTCATGCTCCCTCCTCTGAGGGGAAGTCATTCCTCTCTGAGAAGGTGCCTGAGAGACATGTGTATGAACCGATCTGCCAGAGCCTCTGGAGAGAGACCTAGCTCGTCCGTTCCCAAGGTTAAGCCTGCTTGAGCGTGGGCCCGGGGCTCCCCCAGTTCCATTCTCATGCCTGCTTAAGTTGGTCCTTGTAAGCCTGCCGACTACCACTGGACCTTTGTCTGCCTCGTCTCCCGATAACTCGTCCTCGTCCTCCTCCTCTGTGTGGAGGTCGAGGTCTGGGTCACCGAGGGTTCCCTCTAAGGGAGGCATGTTCCCATCTGCACTGGGGGGACCTGGGTTAGAGGACCTCCTAGCATCGTACGCCTCTAAGAGACCTATCAGTATTGCGATGGTAGGGTTAGAACCCTGGTTTAGCTTCCTGGAGGCACACAGTTGTCGCATCTCCTTGAAGCTAAGAGTTGCATATCGTGACACGACCTGTGGAGGGTCACTGACCACTAAGGGAGTCCCTGCAGACTCTCCGTGGACCGACATGCTTTTCTAGTGAGGTGTAAGTGTTGCACCTACCTACACTATGGGTTTACCTACTGATCCCTTGCTAAGAGTTGTAGTCAGGGTGTGCTAAGCCCTGTTACACTACAACAGCCGGTTCAGTAGAACTCGGAGTATTCTAAGTTAAGTTATATGTACCTGGGTACTTATGTGATCTTTCACTGCGATATTCTTAGGATACGTGTGTGGTAAAACAACAGCAAGCTCAAATCCCAACCGCTGCTCACCAATGTGAGAGGCTGGCCTGATATGTAGTGCTCACTATTCTAGTGATCACTGTGTATCATTCCAAACGACCCTCATTGATGATTGGTTGTAAGTCAACCTTTTAGACCAGCTATCCTAGTAGCGTGGATACGAGCAGTCTTAGGCTAAACTCTAGAGGGCGTGTTAAGCCAGCTGTTTACCATCACATATACCCCTTGAACACCAAGTGAAAGGACACCACACAAGTTGTTATGAAAATAAAAGGATATTTATTTATAACAAGACTACCCTGGCTCTTTATGAGTCAGGGAGCTAAGCACACTACAAAACTCTTAGGAAAATACTTCAGTTGCACAATTTACACAAATGCCCGAGGGGCACGAGAAACCATCTACACTAACAGTGAAATGCGAATGGTTAGAGTCTGGAGATACTGATTTCGGAGTGATCCGATCAGTGGGACTAAACGAAAAAGGAACTGGACACTTGTAGAGCGAACCTGCGATGGAGCACCGAGATGCTCGAGTTACCTAGCCCGGAGGCTGCGGCTGCGTGAAGTTCGGCAAGATGTCGGGAGTCCTCGTGTAGTCTCAGGAGCCTGAAAGAAGAAGTTGCTGGCAGGCGACCAGTGACGATGTTCAGAGCGATCCAAGCCTGGATCGGTGGTGAAGGAAAACCTGAAAGCAGAGGGGACTCAGTTCTCAACCGCTAGCCAGCGATCGTGTGGGTACCCGGAGGGTACCGGCTGAAGTCACCTCGACCAGGTGAGTGGGTGACGTCGGACTCGGCTGTTCCTCGGACCAGGAGGCGCGGCGGCGACCAGGATGGAGGGCGAGCTGTCCCACGAAGGTGTCTGCTGTCGATGATGCTGGGCCCAGGAAGGTGCAGCGGATCTTGGCAGTGGCCACCCAAGCGGGGGAGTCAAGATGGCGTCGGGAATGGACCAGGAGGGTCCGTGGTACTCCTCTGTTGAAGGGGAGCAAGAGCCAGTCTGGAGCAACCAGACTAGTGATGAAACAATCGTGGTGCGTCGTGAAGAGGGCCACAAGCCGATCGGCAAGTGGTCGAACAACGCGGTGAACAACAAGGAGCGGAAGGGCCCCCACGCAGATCTCGTGGATGCTGGGGAGACAGACTTCGATGCTGGAGCTGCTCAGGGTTTAGGGCTTCTCAACCCTAGGTGCACTCACTCGAGGGTCCCTCGGTGGGCGTGCTAGATAAGCGTCGTGCAGGTTCTGAAGATAGCCGGTCCCGCAGGTCTCGTCACACCTACGACTCTCAGCTGAGCTGATGAGGGAGGTAAAAGGTCAGAGATGGCAGGGAACTCGGGTCTCGTCGAGCTGGGCAGTCTTGATCCGTAGGAGAGACTTACAGCAAACCGCAAGCGCTTAGATGGTGCCTGCTGGTGCAGGGTGGCTACTCCTTAGCCACAAGGGAGAGTCTTCAGAAATAGTCAAGAGTTCCTTTCGTGGAAAGTAGTTCGTGATTCGGAGTTATCCGATTATCTGATTATCCAATTTGGGAAGGGGACTCGCTCCTACCTTTATTCTAAGAAAAAGGGGCTGGCCCGTGACTAGGTTCTACCTATGGGTGGAGCCAGGAGGGGGGTGGTTACACCCCTATCCTTTGTCCGGCTTCGCGCCAGCTCAGGGGCTGGTGTGCCCCCGAAACTGGTTTGAGCCGGGCTATGCACAGTGAGCACCGGGGTGCCACTGGCAATCACCTTCCTTTCAGCCCTGCCTACCTGGGATACACAAACCCTGTCTGGGATGGTGCTAACACCGCCCTCGACAGGAAACCCTTTGTCCAAGCTCCCCTCGCTGGAAGGTCTCCCAGCAGCAGGAGGTCAGACTTGTGTCTGGTGGCAGCATCCATTTTGTGATGCTGAAGCTTGAGTCAACTTTAACCGGGGTTCAAGGTTACTTCCATGTCGTGTCCCTCTAGAAGGGGGGAATGCTAACCCCGTCACCAGGACTGGCGAGGGGTTCGTATTCCCGTTCGTATGACACCTTACTCGACATGTATAGGTGATGCGATGCCAAAGTTAGCAAATAACCGCAAGGATTATAATGCATTAAAAGTAGTTGGCCCGCGTCACCATGGAACGGCTATTAGGACTTGGTTCCGCAAGCCGTCGACGGGCTCAGCTCGCGCCAGAGCACCGTCCCACATGATTCCCTGCACTCTGCCTTCAGGATTGTCAAGGCCTGCTATAGGAGTGACTGATAGGAATCCATGTGTCCATTTTAGGGTTTAGGTGTAGGAATACTACACCTACAGCAACGGGTGATTACACCACGTGGCCCCAGCTGTCGTGCAGCCAGTTGTGTCAGATTTGGGCGGCCATTCCGGGGGTGGCATAATACATGCTTCAGCCCCTGGTAGGCCCTGGGTACACCGATGCCCTGGATACCTGTGGTATGCTGAGACAGGGACTGACAAGGCGGCCCAGTTCCAATTAGTGGATGCACCTAATGTACATGTGTGTTAATTTCGAGAGAGAACAGCTAGGCTGTGGGTCTGATTGGCAGGCCCACAGCCGGAGAAAGTCGTAAACCAATGAAGCAAAAGCAAAAAATCTGGGTGATCATAGGATTGCAGACCCTACTCTCCTACAGCCTCCTCAGCTGTCCATGCTTCTGAATTAACACTGAAAGTGCACATCCATTTCTCTCACTGCAGTACAACTCAAACTCTTTCTCATAGTCTGGCATACCCAAAGCAGGGGCTTCACACATTCTGCTCTTCAGCTCTTCAAATGCTGCCATTTGTTCTCCATCTAGTTCCAATGGGTCTTTTACCTCACTCTTTGTCAGCTTAATCAGTGGTCTTGCTATCAGAGAGAAGTTACTAATCCACTGACGACAATAACCCACCATCCCCAGGAACATTCTCACTTCCCTCTGGGTCCTTGTGGCCTTCATTCCCCTGATGATTTTGATCCTGTCATCTATCACCTTTCTCAGACCTTTTTCAATATTGTGTCCAAGATAATGCACCTCTTTCTTTCAAAATTGCAATTTGGCTGGAGATACTTTTAACCCTCCATCTGCCAGATGATTCAGTAAAGCTATAGTATCTACTTCACAAGCTTCACGTGTCTTTGATGCCACAAGTAGGTCATCAATATACTGCACTAGTACTGAGTTTTCAGGCATGATCAAACTCTCCAATGATTTTTTCAATAACTGATTGAATATCGAAGGACTCTCTGTGTACCCCTGTGGGATTCGACACCATGCCAAAATACGCTGGCCAAACCGGAATACAAAAATCGGCTGGCTGTCATGATGCAATGGTATTGAAAAGAAAGCATGACACAAATCAATCACTGTGTACCACTCAGCATCATGTGGAATCTGATACAAAATCACTGACGGATTTGGCACAATGGGACAACATGCCACCACAATTTTGTTAGCTTTTCTCAAATCTTGTACAATCCTGAACTTCCCATTAGACTTCTTTAGCCCCATTATCGGTGAGTTACACGGGCTACTCAGTAGTTCTCTCAAAACTCCTTGCTGAATCATTTTCTCAATTATAGGAGTTATTCCTTCAATTATTTCTGGTGTCATTTTGTACTGAGGACTGTTAGGATAAGTAATTCCCTCTTTCACTGAAATTTTCACAGGATCTACATTATTCATCAATCCCACATCCTCTCCAGTAAAATCCCAAACTGTCTTTTTCACTGTGTCTCTTAGCTCTTGAGGCAAATCCTCCGGATTAAACACAGCATATGCACCAACTATTTCACTCTCTCTATTTTCTAGAGTCATTCGGTACAAAACATCCTCATCTGGTGTTTCAAAAGCTATTCCATCCGGCGTACAAAAAATTGTACAATTCATCTTACATAGCAGGTCCCTGCCTAACAAGTTCACTGGACTAGTGTCACAGACAATAAATCTGTGCATGTCTGAAAATTTCCCTATTCTTACTCTTACTGGTTCAGTAAGACGTGTCTTGATTTGTGTATTGGCTACACCAACTACTTGGATTGCTTCATCCGAGAGAGGAAGATTTTTAACATCTGCTGACCTGACAGTTGATCTTGTCGCACCTGTGTCTACTAAAAAAGTAACACTTTCTTCATTTATTTTCCCATCTACAAATGGTCCTGCCTGGTCTATTTCTAGAGTTGCACCAAGTATGCACTCTTCCTCCTCTCCTCGGCACCGTCAATAGTCACCTTCAGACTCACTCCCTTCATTCTTTAACAAATACTGTTGTACCTGGTTAGAACGCCTTGGTTTGTTTACCTGCTCATCATTGTAGAATCCTGAATCCTGATTGTACTTTTGTGACCCTCTATTCTGCGGCAAGGGCGGTTTTGGCTCTTGGCTCTGCTGTCTCACAACCTTCTGTTGTTGCTGCTGTTGATTATTTCCCTTGTTCTGCACCTGTTGATTTAAGGTTTTACTCTCATTATTCGCTAATGGTGGATTGGTACATTCAGATCTCCAATGTCCCAGTTGGCCACAGTTGTGACAAGGAAACTTTTTCTTTGCTTCCTCAAGATTCCCCTTTCCTTTCCCTGCATATCTGGGCCTATTCCCTGCATTATTTGCCTGTTCCACCAACTGTGCTTCTTGTCTTTCCGCAACTTTCACTTGTGCCCACATTGCCTTTTCTTTCACCTTTCTCTGTTTTGCTTCAATTTCATCACTGAAGTATTTTGCATGTCTCAGAATCTCATCTATTTTCTTACTCTGCCAGTCCACTGTATGCTCACGAATTCTCTCACTAATCTCAGGTCTCAGGCCATATACAAATCTGTATACAAAATGACTCAAATCTTTGTCACCCAGGTGCTCATCTCCGCTGAATTGTTTAAAAGCCAGTATCAGCCTCTCATAAAAAGCATGAACTGATTCTTTTGCTTCCTGATGTGTTCGATCTATTTTAACCCAGTCTGTCTCTTTTGGAGGTACTTTACTTTTCAGGTATACGATCACCTGCTCATACTTCCTCATTACCTCTGGATCTGGTGCTCCTGTTCTCTGATCTCTTGGATATTCCTCAGTAGGCCAACTTACAACTATTTTACACTCAGCCCACAAGTCTGCTGGAACAATTATATCAAACAGACTATTCAGGTCAATCCACAGCACTTTTGACAATTTCACAAACCTATCTACCTGCCTATACCACTCAACAGGCTTTTCTCTCAGTCGAGGGAAATCATTCGTAAATGATAAAATATCCTGTCTGGTCCATGGAACATGTACATATCCTCCTCCAGGTATTTCTCTCATAGGATAAGCATCCACTGTTTTCTCTTTTTCTCTTACAGGAAATGCTGAATTAGTCCTGTCCACTGATTCTTCCCTTTTCTTGTACCACCTATCCTTCCACTTCTCTACATCACCCCATCTTCGCAACAATGCGACCATTTCCTTAATCTGTCCTGTTCTACCAGCACCATTCAGATTTTCAATATCCTTATCCGTGAAATCCATCCTGTAAGACTTCTGCAAAGCTTTCACCTTATCAATATCAACTCCCTGCTCATTCGCTATTGCTCTTAACCTGTCATGTGTATTTCTTGCTCTCCAGGTGATGTTTTTGCACATAAATAACAATTCTCCATCATGATGGTTTTTTAGAATTTCTGTAGGAATTGTCCCTGCAACAAGCTCCTCTAATTCTACACGTAACCTGGCCACATCAATTGCCTGTGAATCTTTATCCCTCTTTTGAAGGACTCTCATCCAATCATTCAAATCTTCAGCTGTTATTTCAGTAGTTTTTCTCACTGGAACCACTTTCTTCTGTGGTTCTAAAATTGGCATCCCTGAACAACTAGCTTCACTAGCATCCAATCTCGAATTAGACTGTACCTCTAATCCCTCACTACATGTGTCATGTCTGGATTGTCTCAGATCACTGTTTTCCGTCCTTTTTCCTGAATCTCCTGAGGGACCAGCCAAACTTGTTATCTTATTCCCAACATATGGAACCACCAAACCATTTTCACCTGTCCTCTGCTTATCAAAAATCGGCCTAACCGGACCTATGGTTACAGGTACCGTAACAGCTTCCAAATTCTTTGTCAGCTCTCTAATCTTTTCAGTCAGCTCTGATGTAGTTCTGGCTAATTCTCTCGTATTCTCGTCACCACATCGATTTTCTCTCTCCCTGAAAGGATTACCACTTCTTAACTCAGGTGTCACCACTTCTGTCTCAATGATACGCAATGTATCTCTTATCGGAGAAAAAACTGGTGTACTTTCTTCTGGTTCTGGTCTATATGGAGGTGGTCTCTTGTAAATCATGTCATTCAAGACCTCATCCTCATACTCATTAACTCCATATCTTTTCACTTCTGCCTCAGGAACCCTTTCCGCACCCTTCCTTTCTTCCCTCTCGTCAACTGTTCTCATAGGATATAATCCCTCTGACATACTAGCATCTCGCCATCTCTTCATTCGATCATGATGAGTTTCACGATCATGTTTCCTCCCAAACATGTATCTGTAGTTGCCTCCAGACCTCTGTTTTTCTCGCTCATGTACTTCCTCTTCCCATTCCACTAAAGCCTCAAACTGTGTCGGCCTTGGTCTTGGGTCAAGACACAACATCTTTTCCCGTAAATTTCTTAACACGGCCAGATTAAATGAACCATGTTCTGGGAATGCTAGGACACCATCTTCCTTAGTATACCTAACCCAATTCTCCAACCATATACAGGTATGATACCCATATCTCGCAGCCATGAAGGATGCAGGCGTTTTCGTTGGAGGTAACAATTCACCTTCTCTTGTTTTAACATCTTTATCCTTGTCAAACCATCGTTTTATTTTTCCAAACAATGATTTTTTCTTTTTCTCTTCTTGGTAATACATTTTAACGTTTACCAAAACTTTCTAATCCCTTCCGTAATACAACTGCACAGTACGATATTTCATCCAATAACAGCGCGACTCACACCAACGCACCAATCCTGGAGCGTCTACGTCACCCTGTACCCCTTCCAATCCTTGCGCGGCTCACACCAACGCACCAATCCCAGCGCGAACACTGTTCTGATCCAATATCCAATCAGAGCGCGGTCTGTTTGACGTCAGCAGTCGCTGCAGTCGCTCCTGTCTCTTGTCTCCTGTCACTCGTCTACCCCTCCTTTACAAAACTTTTCAGTAGACTTCTTGTCAAATTCTACAAAATCTATTAGTTACAACATATAAACATCTCCATTGTCTGCTTCGCTAACCATAGAATAGTAAAGAAAATCTATTTCACAAGAATCCCGTCTTTCACTCACTTCTGTTCCAGTACGGAATTAATACTCTCATTGACACAGTAGCACATCCCTCTACTCTGCCCTTCTAACATGCATTCATTAACTGTTTCCTCTAGGACTGCTCCAAAGAGTCTTACAATCAACTAAATGCTCATACATTCACGCACATTCATACAAGAAAAATGTAGTACATACACACAGAATCCTGCCTTCCCGAGAACAGCGAACAATCTGTCCCGCTACAGAATTATAACACACGTTAACCAAGCAGCTTACCTCTGCCCAGTCCTTCAAACAAGCTCAGAGAATACCTATTACTTCTTCCGCAATAAGCTTTAACGGTATACCTTACGGATCCCTGGGACTTAAGACCAGAGTTTCACAGATAACCTTCGCTACCATACGCACTCCTTTTATACCAGAAATATATTTCTAATAGTAACATACGACAATGTCACTGATTCCGAACCCAGACAATGTGACGCGCAACTTCAATTGTCACACGTTTTTCCTGCATACATACAGGACCAACAATCCCGTCTTTCCCGAGAGCAGTATATACTTCCCTCTGCCCTACTACGGAACTGCTACTAGCTCCCAAGTTCCAGAAGCACTACATATAACTCAATACGACGACTCCAACATATAGTATTAGTACATATATCAACATCAATCAATAATCAATAATCAAAAGCCAATATACAAGCAATCTAATCAGATCAAGACAATAATCAAAACCATCAAATTCTGCTACCAGGAAATTGGTGCAGATCAGGGCATGCAAATTCTTCCTACTTCCACGGATAGAGTAATTTCACAGTTACACGCACATACACTCACCATACACTTGGGCCCATTTTACTAACATACGCTCGATTACTCTATAAACACTGAACCTGTGGAGAGAAACTTCCTAAACACCCTGCATCTACACTGAGGTCGATAAGACCAAATTGACACTGTCTTGAGTCATGATATAAACAATAATAACCACAATAATCAAAATAGAGTACTCAATAATGGACAAGAAATAACAACCAACACTGTATTTAAAAATAATGGTACTTTATCTAAAATTAGTTCAAAGGAATTCAATCAGAGTAAATCATTATTCTCATAATTACCTATTCTAGCTAAATGTCAGAATGGGTCAGGACAGGTCTCTCAGTAGAAGTCTCCCAAGTCGCCGTCCTCACAGCATCGATCCTCACCAACGCAGGTTTGGGAAGAAGTGGCCTTAGACCCTCTCTAGGCTAACAATACTTATAGCAAAACTTACAAATTAAAGAAACATAAAATGTTCTAAATATCCGCTGAACCGCTGAGCAGAGTGAGCAGGAAAGGATGTAGCATCGCTACATTT
Organism: Triturus cristatus; assembly: GCF_964204655.1. Classification (NCBI taxonomy): domain Eukaryota; kingdom Metazoa; phylum Chordata; class Amphibia; order Caudata; family Salamandridae; genus Triturus; species Triturus cristatus. The sequence continues at coordinate 399,512,466 of NC_140588.1, read as the reverse complement.
GGAAAAATCTCCGCTCAGAAAAATCACAAAAATTAAAAGACGGAAGAAGGAAACTCGAGTTTTGCAAATGTTTCTTTCACGTTCACATTTCCTCGGAACCAGCATTGTAATCACAAAGTTCATTGTGGCTCCCTTGTCCTCCAAGGTTACCTGGACTCATGCCCAGAGCTGCTGTCCTCACGGAAAACTTTTAAACCAGGCGAAGACTGTGGTCAGATGACTCTCGACCATGTTCAGCAAAGCCCTCTCATCAAAATTCGATCACTCGAGTACAGGCTTTAAACGGCAGCCATTTTATGATAGGCCAAAACAGACCATCTTAATTAAAAGAGACAAAAACAACATTACCACAGCATAATGATTAAACAGTGTTAACCCCACTAATACCCTTATGTGTATGTAATTTATCTAGCCTTTGCAACACAGTAAAGCATTAGTACACGTTATTTCAAAAGCGTTTTGTGCTTTAAAACAAACAGCACTTAGCAACATTCATTTAATTAAACATGCACATTATTATTAAGCAACATGAATGCATCCCCACGTGTAGTTTTCTCTTGTTAGTTCGTGTTGATTAATCAGAATTTTCACACAAAACAAATAATTAACGTTACAAATTAATATTTTTAATTTTTCGACATATAGACAAACCGGAGCTTAAAAACCCAATAGATTTTCAACAGAAAACTCTGCTCCAGCAATATTACCATGTGAAAAAGCCTTCTGCTGTGATATCATGAATCATGTTTGAGAGAAAACTATTTTCTCATGCTTTTCCCACAGAGGTTTGGAAGGTGATCTATAAGCTAAACTGAGAGCATATTTTCTGTAAATTCACATTATCTTTCTCAGTCATGTGAGAATGAAGTCTGACATTCTCAGTAAAACATGTACATCCAACAAGGGCAGAGACTGTCAGTTGATTCCTTTGTGTTCTACTGCAGCTTCCCAGTGTGTTCTAAAGAACAACTAGAGCGCTAACAGTCCTACTTATGACAAACATATTGCACGCCTGAAGCCATCTTGATTGGAATAAAGTGGTAACTCTTAAAACATTTTATTTAAAAAGGAACAAAATAAGGGGGTTCATTTTGCCATAGAAAGTATGATTGGTGCTGCAGAAAGAAAAATCAGGGCACATTTTGAGTGACTTCTCAAATCCTCTTCTATTTCATAAAAAAATTCTGACATGCAGACTGAAGCATGCACTTTCAATACCAGCAGCAGACTTCCCTGGTGAGCAGTAGCTTTACTACAGTGATCTAATCAGCAACTAGAGTGCTAACATTCTGAATTTATGGCAAATGTGTGACACATCTGAATGCCTTCTTGATGGAATCAAAGTAAAAAACTGAAAGTATTTCCTACTGAGGAGACTGTAGTAAATTAGGAAATTAGGAAACTTCATAACAAATAAGTCTCCCAAAATGGCCACCAGAGACAAAAGAGCCCAAATGTAGCCCAAATATCACCCAGATGTAGCCCAAGTATAGCCCAAAGACAGAATGTCCCAGAGTGTTCTAACGAACAACTAGAGTGCTAACAGTCTTACTTATGACAAAAGTATGGCACACCTGAAGCCATCTTGATTGGAATAAAGTGGTAACACTTAAAACTTTAATTTACAAAGGAACAAAATGAGGGGGTTCATTTTGCCATAGAAATTATGATTAGTGCTGCAGAAAGAAAAATTAGGGCACATTTTGACTTTTCAAATCCTCTTCTATTTCATAAAACATTTCTGACATGCAGACTGAAACATGCACTTTGAATACCAGCAGCAGACTTCCCTGGTGAGCAGTAGCTGTACTGCAGTGATCTAATGAGCAACTAGAGTGCTAACATTGAGAATTTATGGCAAATGTGTGACACATCTGAATGCCTTCTTGATGGAACCAAAATAAAAAAGTGAAAGTATTTCCTACTGAGGAGACTGCAGTAAATGAGGAAATTAAGAGACTTCATAACAAATAAATCTCCCAAGATGGCCACCAGAGACAAAAGAGCCCAAATGTAGCCCAAATATCACCCAGATGTAGCCCAAGTATAGCCCAACGACAGAATGTCCCAGAGTGTTCTTAAGAACAACTAGAGCGCTTACTGTCTTACTTATGACAAAAGTATCGCACACCTGAAGCCATCTTGATTGGAATAAACTGGTAACACTTAAAACATGTAATTTAAAAAGGAACACAATGAGGGGGTTCATTTTGCCATAGAAATTATGATTAGTGCTGAAGAAAGAAAAATTAGGGCACATTTTAAGTGACTTCTCAAATCCTCTTCTATTTCATTAAAAAAATTCTGATATGCAGACTGAAACATGCACTTTTAATACCAGCAGCAGACTTCCGTGGTGAGCAGTAGCTTTACTACGGTGATCTAATGACCAACTAGAGTGCTAACATTCAGAATTTATGGCAAATGTGTGACATATCTGAATACCTTCTTGATAGAATCAAAGTGAAAACCTGAAAGCATTTCCTACTGAGGAGACTGCAGTAAATGAGGAAATTAGGAAACTTCATAACAAATAAATCTCCCAAGATGGCCACCAGAGACAAAAGAGCCCAAATACAGCACATATATCACCCAGATGTAGCCCACATGTAGCCCAATGACAGAAGTGTGCAAAACACTTATTTTTTGTGTATTTGCAGTTTTATATAGTGCAGACTTGTCAGGTATTGGAATGCTTTACATGAGCATTAGTTACATCGCAAAAGATCAAATTCATTTTGGTTGTAGACATGGGGAGATTAAGTGATTTGACCAGAATCACAGAATGTTGAGCTGAAGCAGAAGCTCCAACCTGGTTCCCCAGTTGCAAAGTCTGCAGCTCTGGAAGTAACACCACATCATCGCCCCTAAGTGCAACATTTAATCAAGTGGTCAACTGGATAAAAAAACATAAAGATTACAAATAATGTAAAAGTTCTTTGTCGCTATTTGAAAACTCAGAAAATATGTCCTCATTTTAGTTTTTTAGAGCACTAACCATAATTTTGATGCAAATAAGACCCTCTCATATATGTAATTTCTAAAGGAAATGCTCTAGGTATTACAGTTTTTTTTTTTTTAAAACAATTTTTATTATTTTCTTTTAACACAGTACAGTACAGCAATTGTCGATCATTTAGTCGTTGTCCAGCATATAACAAAGTCTGAAACGGTGCAGCCCCCCACCACCCAGAAATCCCCCCACACAGGCGCCCATCCCCAACAGTCACACCCCAAATGTGTACCATAGATGTCAGCACCTCAGTCCGCATCAAGGGTTTCATCATCAAGCGTTGGTGGTGGCTCGCATATATCTCCCCGATATGTGTTCCATGCCCCCCATATTTTAGACCATTTTTGGGGACACCCCCTCCCTATGTACACTGAGTGCTCGGCTATCATAGCCCTATCCATGTCAAGCCCCCATACAGACAGCAGCGGCACCTCTCCCACCCCCCACTTCTGCGCTATGTTCCGTTTAGCTAGCACGATTCCCACTGTGGCCCAACACTGAGCCTGCCTGCCCAGGTCGTTAGGCTCCCATACATTTAGCAGGCAGCGCCTGGGTTCCGGTGCAAGCGACACACCCCCCGCCTGAGACAGCGTACGCATCACTCGCCTCCAGTATTCTTGGATTTTAGGACACTCCCAGATGGTGTGGTAGAAGGTGCCCTCCTCCCCGCAGCCGCGCAGGCAGAATGGGTGGGGTGCTCTTCCTATTTTGTGGAGTGTGTACCTGGTGTAGTAGGACCTATGCAGAATCCGGAGCTGTACCAATCGAAGCCTGGAAGGTATCCCTGCCTCCCGGGGGGACGCCAACGCCTCCCTCCAGTCTGGGTCATCAAAGTCCCCGACATCACTGGACCACCTCTCCCGCAGGGTGCCCATAGGGTCCGGGAGATTATTTATCAGCTTCCGGTACGTGAATGATGTTGCCCGCTGGGGCATATAATCTGTGAGCAGCCTATCCTCCAGTGGCGACGCCTCCGGAACTGAGGCTCCAGGCCCCAAAGCGGCGAGCAGCGCGTGTTTAATTTGTGTGTATCGGAACCATTCCGTAGGCGCCAGCTCGTACTGTTGCTGTAGGCGCGTGAAGGTGATCACTGCACCCTTGTGCCACATGTCGCCCTCTGTGGAGATCCCAATGTCATCCCATTTATCGAAGCCCCTGCTATGCCTAAGTCTCCCGAGCCGTTTCGCATCCCACAGGGGGGTGAGCTGGGTCAAAACTCCTCTCCATCCCAGCCGGGCCTGGGCCGCGTGCCACACGGCCACTGTTTGTCGCAGGGGGCCAATGAGTTCTGGACCGAGCCTCCCATCGTACAGGGGCGACAACATACCTCTCGTGCCCAATATGGCTCTATCCGCTTTAAACGCCGGATCCGAGTGCGGGGCATGGAGCCAATAATTGATGACCTTGAGCTGCGTCGCCCAGTAGTAAAGTTGGATGTCGGGCAGCGCTATCCCCCCGTCGTACCAGCCGCGGGTAAGCTTGGACTGTGCAATACGCGCCGGTCGGTTGTGCCACAGAAGACTAGACACCTGCGCCGCAATTGAGCGGAAGTACGCTGGGGGCACTGGATATGGCGTGTTTTCGAGCACGTATATGAAGCGAGGCAGGGACATCATCTTAAAGAGCGCTGCCCTCCCCAGTAGGGTCAGCGGCAGCGCCCCCCAGTGACGGACGTCCCGACGAAGACGGTCCAACGGGGGCTGAAGATTCTTCTGATAGAATACTACCGGGTCCGCAGTGATGTGGATACCCAAATACTTGAACGACCCTTCCGCCACCCTGAGGGGGCAATCCGCTGGTAATTGCGGTGGAGGGCCACACAGCACGTACATGACGGATTTGGACCAATTTATCGTGTACCCCAACGCCTTGCCAAAGACCCTGCATATATTGAGCAGCGTGAGGATGGAGCGCCGCGGGGAGGCCAAGTACAATAGGACGTCATCTGCGTAGAGAGAAACCCTGTCCTCCCAGCCATCTGACCATCGGAGTCCCCTTATCGAGGGTTCCCAGCGTATCCACGCCGCCAGCGGCTCCAACACAAGGGCAAACAATAGGGGCGACAGGGGGCAACCTTGGCGCGTGCCCCGCGACAGGGGGAAGTCGCCGGACATATGCCCGTTGGCCGCAACATGAGCCAACGGCTTAGTGTACAGGAGACGAATCCAGGCGCAGAATTTGGGCCCGAATCCCAGATGGCGAAGGACCGCGAACAGGAAGGGCCATTCGACCATGTCGAACGCCATTTGCACGTCCAACGACAGAAGCACCGCCGGCTCACCCACCCGACCCGTCCGGGCCAACACACCATGCAGACGCCGCAGGTTATGGGACGTACTTCTGCCGGGCATAAAGCCAGACTGGTCCGGATGTATAATGTCGGCGAGGTGCGGCGTCAGCCTAGCCGCCAGCAGCTTGGCCAGAATCTTGGCCTCTGCGTTAAGGAGCGAGATGGGGCGGTAGGAGGTGCACTCCTCCGTCGGCTTGCCAGGCTTTGGGATGACCACAATGGTTGCCGTGCGCTGATCCGGCGGGAGTTCGCCACGTCGCAGACTATCGGTACACATAGTGAGCAGGTGAGGAGCTAGCGTCCCTATCAACCTCTTGTATAGCTCAACCGGGATGCCGTTGGGACCCAACGCCTTACCCGACTGAAGCGCTCCCACCGCAGCTTGTATTTCGTCCACCGTCAGATCGGCCTCCAGGGCCGTCACCGCGGCAGGGGCTAATCTGGGCATATCCAGATCTCGAACATACGACATCGCCTCCTCCTCTGACATGGAAGAAGCGGAGGAGTAGACCGCAGCGAAGTGGCCCGCCAGGGTGTTCACTATATCACGTGGGTCAGTTGCCTTCTGACCCTCCCCCGAAATGAGCTGCGCAATCCACCTGGAGCCACCCTCCCTTCTATCTAACCATGGCAACAGCTTCCCTGTTTTGTCCCCGACATCGTAGATTCTGTGTCGTGTGGTCTCTAACCGTCGCCTGGTACCGTCCGCCAGGTGCTCCTTATATTTCACCTGCGCCACCTGTAATCCCCGGGAGGTCGCAGGCGATGGATGTGTGGCCGGGCGTGCCTCTGCCGCGGCTAAGATCCGCCTCTAGCGACTGTAGCTCAAGATGCCGCGCGCGCCGGTGCGCCGCAATGGAGGCGACCGCGTGTCCTCTCAGGACCGCCTTGTACGCCTCCCAGAGGGTAGCCGGAGAGTCTACCGATGTGGTGTTTTCTTGGAAATAGAGACTAGTAGCCTTCCCGAGTGTTTTGCAGATGTCGGGAACCTGGAGATAACACGGGTGCAAGGGGGGGACACGGCGCCTAGTCAGGTGGTAGCGCGTGTATTGTAGAAGTATCGGTGAGTGATCCGATATGCCCCTGGGCCTGATTTCCACGCTGTCTACATACTGGAGACTGCCCTGCGAACCCAGGAAGTAGTCTATTCTGGTCAAACTTTTATGCACCCCCGAGTAGTATGTGTAGTGGCGTTGTGTTGGGTGGTGAAGCCTCCATATATCTGTCAGTCCGAGTGCCTCAAAGAAACTCCCGAGGCGAGACGCTCCCCCTCCATCAGCCCGCTCCCGGTGGCGGTCAAGCAGGCCGTCTACCACCGCGTTAAAGTCGCCGCCCACTATGAGCTCTCCCTCCGGTAGATCAAGCAAGAAGCTGCTCAGCGCGGGAAGAGTCGCAGCATGCAGGGCAGGAGGAATGTAAACCGAAACAATATTCAGGGGGCGTCCCTCCCATTGGGCATGCAGCGCCGCAAACCTCCCCGATCCGTCGGCCCGAGTGCCTTGTATGATTAATGGGGACTGTTTCTTTACCATTATACCCACCCCGCGGGAACCAGAGGAGAAGTCAGAGTGTATCACTATCTTGTACCCCCATCTATCCATCGCTTTACTAGCAGTGCCCATTAGGTGGGTCTCCTGCAACAGGACCACCGCAGGGGAGCATCTCTTGAGACTCTGGAGGACCAAACCCCTCTTAATCTTATCGCCTAAGCCGCGCACGTTCCACGTAAGGAGGGAGAGAGGCTGCGCCGGAATGAGGGGGACCCCAGCGGACCGCCCTAGCGTTGTGTCAGCCATTCCCGCGGCAGGAGCAGCGCAGAGCTGATGCTATGAACGGAGCGGCACAGGCTGTGCCTGCATTGCATGGTGCGTGTACTGTGTGTTGAAACATATGTGACATTATGAACAAAAACTGTAAAACAAAACTTGCGAACATTCCCTTACCCCCCCACCCCCTCCCTGCCTCCCTGCCATACGGACTCCAAACTGCCCGCCACCCCAACTCAGCAGAGTGCTCAGATCCCAAGTCCCAAAACAGTACTTGCGTGTAGTGGAGCGGGCGGTCCGAGGAAGACCAAATACTCCCCTTTGAACGAAGTTCAACTGATCACCCCTTGAAATATCGTTGAGCCGGCGCCGTCTAGTCCCACAAGGCCTCCAGTTCGAGGCACCCCCGAAGGCAGTAACGAGCATTCAGCACGGAGTCTCACTGCCTACTAGGGTCGGTCCGAAGTCTCCCCTCCCGGATCCAGGTCGCCGGCGTCCGCCGTCCCCTCTGTTCGCCGCCTCCGCCTGTCCGATCTCCCAGGGCCGCCCGCCGGCCTCCAGCCCTCGAGCCAGTCGTGCGCCTCCTCCGGCGTCTCGAAGAACAGGGTCTTGCCCTCCGCCACCACCCGGAGGCATGCTGGAAAGACCATGGAGTAAGGCAGTTCGCGGGCCCTCAGCGTCTTCTTGACCTCCAGGAAGCTTCTCCGCCGCGCCGCCACTGCCGCCGTGAAGTCCGGGAAGAACGACACCATCGAGTTCTGAATCCGTAACGGTGGCGCCACCCGGGCCGTCTGGAGGATGACATCCCTGTCGCGGTAGTTGAAGATGCGGGCCAGCACCGGTCGAGGGGGCGCCCCAACCTTGGGCTTACCCCCAGGTACCCTGTGGGCGCGCTCCACCGAGAAGAACGATGAGAGACCCCGAGGCTGCAGTCTGGTTTTTATTAAGTCCTCTATGTACAAGTCCATGGCGGATTTCCCTTCACTCTCGGGAATTCCCGTTATTCGGACGTTATTACGCCGGGAGCGCCCTTCCTGATCGTCCATCTTCGCCGCCATTTGTTTAGTTTCAGCCTCCAACTGGGACACCCTTTGGAGCAGGAGGGTAGTGTCGCTCGTCAAAGCCGCCGTGGTGCGTTCCACGTCTGTGACCCTGGACGACATTTTTTGAAAGTCCGCCCTGAGCAAGGACACATCCGTGGAGATGGATCCCACCGTGGTCTGCACTTTGATAAGGGCAAGCATTATGTCCTCCAGTGTTACCTTAGGCGCTTCTGCCTCTGCAGCAGCCCCGTCCGTCCTCCCGGCCCCCGCGGCCGCGTCTTTATTGTAGGCAAATTTGTCCAGCTTGCTCTGCTGGTGCGTGCGATTCCCCTTCCCGGACATCTTGGGGCCGGCGGGAGCCGTCCCGGGACGTTTCTTCTCGTCACCCAGCCGGCCGGGGGGGGCAGGGTCACCACACAGCTCGGGAGCGGCAATCAAGCCTCCAAACAACCGGACGGCCACCGGCCCACCACAGCAACCCGGAGGCCACGCCGCAGCCCTCCTCTTCAGGCCCTCACACACCTTTTCCACGGGGCCGCGCCGGGGCAGCCGCACAGCAGATGACGGGGCAGGCCCCCCCGGGGATCACAGCGTCGGGCTCCAGCCTCGCAAGGCGAGTCTCCCTCTTGCGGATCACGGCAGCGAGACTCCCACCGCAGGGACCGCCGCAGACTGCACCCAATGCGGGGCGCTCCCACCAGGCCACAGGGCGCGGATAATCGCGGTCTGCCCCAGCGCTGCCTCCCTCAGTCCGGCGACACACCTCGGTCGTCTTCAGGAGCGGCCACAGTCCCCGGCCCCGGCTCACTGCAGCAGCCCGGGGGCCACTACACAGCGTTCCTCTGCAGGCCCCCACTTACACCTTCCACGGGGCTGCGCTTGTGACGGCGCCGGACACAGTTCCTCAGGGCGAGCCCCCCCCACGCTGGAGCACGGGGACAATATTCCCCCCCGCACAGTCCGGGGCGCTTCCACTTGGCCGCAGGGCGCGGGCGATCCCGGTCCGCCCCAGCGCCGCCGTCGTCAGTCATTCCGGTCGTTTCTGGGTACAGCCACTGCCCAGGCTCCCTCACACCGCGGTCGGCCCTCAGTATAATCCAGGCCCCGGTCGGCCGCCACTAGCGGGTCGACGCCGATCAGGCTCACGAGCACGTAGGAGCCCCGGAGGCGGCTCAGTCGGCGCCGCTTCTTGCAGGCTACCAGCCCAGCGCAGTTGGGGATAGTTGAAGAGGCGGATCAGTGTACGGATGGCAGGGGAGTCGGCCTCACCCTCGGAGCTCCGTTAGGCTGCGGCCATCTTGCTTGGCTGCTAGCCACGCCCCAGGTATTACAGTTTTGATTACATCAAGATGAAGTCAGGCGTTCCACACTTTTGTAAAAAATATAGAATGTTAGCCATCTAGTTGTTCATTGGGATACTGTTGAGAGGCAGAGGCCAGGGGCACGGACTCTGAAAATTGAAGGCAGGTGGGAGAGTGCAGAGGAAACAATTTGACCACACTGGGCAGGCAGGAAGGGCGATGACAGCACAACAGACTATGGAGGGCAGGGTCAACAAACCAACAATACAGGACTGGCAAGAGAGGCTGTGGCAATATAATAAACCATTGTGGGCAGAAGGAAGAGGCAGTGGTAGTACAACCATACATGCCAACACAGACCCATTTCAGCCAGGAAACATCCAATGTTTTTAAGCTCAAATGGGCTTTATTTGATCTGTCTCCTGTCTACAATCTCCTTTTTCTCAATGTATCTCAAAGGGGAAAATCAATACCCCAGTTTTTTTTCAAAATCTCCCTTTTACCAAGTTCAAAATGTTCGCAAGTATGGTACATTGGATCATGTTAGGCAGGAGGAATTGGGGTAGGGACATGGACTCGGATAACAGAAGACAGGAGGGGCATGGAGAGGTGCACCAAACTGACCCTACAGGGCAGGCATCAGGGTTTGCAGCAGCATAATACACCACACAGGGCATGCGGGACGGTAGTGCAGCACAACAATCCATAGAAAGCAATAGGGAGGGGACAGGACCATGCACATGGACAACAGAGAACAGAGGGGAAAGTGGCAATGGTAGCTACCTGACCATAATGGACAGACAGGAGAGAAAGCTGCAGCATAACAGACCATAAAGGGTAGAAGGGACGGATCAGGGGCATTACAATGGAACAGACAGGCCAGGAGGGAGGGAATAGGGGTCTGCACATGGAAACAGAGAGCTGGGGGCAAGGGGGCAGGGCAGGAGCAGCAAGATGACCATGGAGGTCAGGCAGGATAGGCACTAGAAACAAGGCACACCATGGAGAGCAACAATGAGACTATGATGGCATACACACAGACCATGGAGGGAAGGTGGGAGGGGGTCAGGGGCAGCTAGCTGACCACACAGGGAAGGTGGGAGGGGCCATGGCAGCGCAGGCGACCATGCATGGCAAGCGGGAGGGTTAGTGGCAGCACAATGGCTATGATGGGCAAAAGGAGGGTGCAGGGGCATGCACAAAGGACCATGGAGGATAGAAGGGAGGGTCAGGACCTGGGCACCGACAAGAGAGTTCAGGGGAAGGGGCCCCACAACAGACCGCGCGGGGCAGGCAGGAGGAGCAGTTGCAGCACAACAGACCAGAGAGGGCAGAAGGGTGTGGCAGTAAAATGGACCATGGAGGACAGGAGGAAGGGGATAGGGGCATGGCATGTGGACAGGCAGGGTGGAGGTGGCAGGGACAGGTTACAGTCATCTGACAATGCTAGGCAGGTGGGGGGAGTGCCAACTCAACAGAACACTCAGATTAGATAGAAGTGGCAGGTCCATGGAACATGGTGGGCAAAAAGGATGGAGCAGGGGCATGCACAAAGACATCGGAGGGCAGGGGGAAGGAGAATAGGGGCAGCAAGCTAAGCACAGAGGCTAAGCAGGTCAATGATGGGCCATAGAATTGGGCAATGGAGGGCAGGAGTGGACCGGTGCATCATGCTAAATGGAGGGCAGTGGCAGCACATCAGACCATGCATGGCAGATGGGAGGAGGCTAGTCCATGGATTCAGACAACAGAGGAGAGGGAGCAGGTGGATGGGGCAGCAAGCTAACTGTTCAGAGAAGGTGGGTATTAGGAACTTTATTGTTTTTAAAATGTGTGTCTGTGCGAACTAGTTAAAATATGAACAAATATGCAGCATAATCTCACTTTTATTCAGGAAGAAGAGGACATTTGTGACTGTGACTCTGGGCTCACTTGGCAGAAACACCCCCTGACCCTCCACCCCCATCGCAAAATGTAATGCCCGTGAAAAGGGTAGGTGGACACAGTGTTATATAGAACATAGTCCTGAGAGCACGATTGAAAATGAAAACTAGATATAATATATGGTATAAACTATGCACCAAAAAGTGTGATATAAGATGAACCGGGCGTGAAATATAATATGCAATACATTGTGCGCAATGACAGATTCATTGGAGAGCGCGAGATAGCACAGGAACTAGCACGTGCTATGCGATGTGCGCCTTGGAGTGTAATATGCACAGGGCAGTGGTGTGTAACCTAACTAGTCTCTAAAGTTGTAATAGAAAATATGTGCTGGGAGGGTAACGTTGCACATGCACTGTGACAAAGATATGGATCCCAGATTCTAATATGCATGGCATAGCGCTGTGCATTATAACATAGGCATCGAGGAAGGCACGTTCGATGGGGCAATATAACCCGTGCGAATGCAAGTGTGGCATGACATATTCACTGAGTGGTGTTACAGTGCACATGAGCTAGAGAGTGTCATAGCATACGCACTAGCTGGTGGAATACAACACAGAGGTGTGTGGCACTCGGCGGGCACTGGTGGGTGTAACACAGCATTGGGCTCAGCCAGGAGCACGCTGTGACTCTCAAGTGAGGTTCGTCTCCTTTCCAGAGAGTAAAATAAAAAGTATTACACATCCGGCGGTGGATGTGTGTTTTATTAACCGTGAGGGGGGTTTCTTCCATAGTTTGGTCAAATTTTTGTCGAATCTCCTTTGAATGGCTTGGTGTGCGTGTGTATTAAATGTGCCCGTCAATAGCTACCCATGTTTGTATAAATAAACGACAAGGGTTTCTACTTGGAGAGTACCCACCGGCGGGGGCACCGGGATTAGGCACGGTAGGGCGTCAGACACATCAGAGCTTCACTAGCGGTGTAAATACATTACACGTGGATTCATCGTATGCATAGTCGCCTTTTAATGAATATCACGCAAATCGTCATGGTGATAGGTACATACGGTTTGTACAGCATGTCCTAGGTGTTTCTATAAATATATTTTTAAAAGTAATAATAAAAAACAAAGGCTGGCCCCGGGGGATGGGGTCCCCGGGGCCATAAGTGGCCTGAGGAGGGGGGCAACGCAGCCCCCCTCCTAAAGAATTTTTAAAAAAAGGGCATGACCCGGGGTTGGGGTCCCCGGGGCCGATTAAGGCCTTAAGAGGGCCAAATTAATTTTTTTCAACAAAACAAATTATGGTGCAGGCCCTGGGGGATGGGGTCCCCAGGGCCAATAAATTAGAAAAAGAAGGGGGGGCCACACAGCCCTCCTTCTTAAAAAAATAAAATAAATAAAAGACCGGCATCGCGCCAGAGGCCAGGCCCCCTCCTTGTGAAGAAATTCAAAACTCCTTCTCAGGGTTAAACTAACAAAAAAAAGAAGTTGGCACAGAAACTGAAATATAAAAGAACATCTTTATTAAACTCAAAATGAGTGTGACTACGTCACCCAGAAGCCGCAGCAACTGAATGAGGCAGTCCAAAGAGAGCAGAACACTGGGGCCTAATATATGTGAGGGTTACATACTCAGCATAAAAGAAAGGGGCAGTCCTGGCTCATGCAGGCATGCAAAATGCCAATATGGACATACAAGATCTGCCAAATATTAGCCAATAGGAAAACATTCAAAACAAGGCATCATGTAACCAGAACGTCCCCCTTGAGTCGTGTTTTTGCCCAACCCCATAAGTCAATCAATGACAGCACTTATAGGTCAATCAGTAACGGCAGGACATGTTTGTGTGCTTCAAAGGACAACTTGCAAAATAGGATAATGCGGAGAAAGAATACTGAAGGCCAACAAATAGTTGGGACAAGGATTAGTCAGTATAGGCAGGGATTTAGTCAGTCTGGCTAGTTCCTGGAATTGGCTTCACAACAGGGAAGGGAAGGTTATTTGACACGTGGCAGTACAAAGGGCAAAAACACTCGGTTTACCAAGCTGCCTGAGTGAGGGCAACAAAATGGCGACAGAATACAGAATGGAGTTAAAACTGAATTACCTCACTTGCAGCACTCTGCAAACGCGCCCCCTGGCCAGTTGTAAGTTGGGGAATTAATTCCCCTTCAATACTGAGCGTCCCTGAGGGCCAACTAACCCAACAGGTATCTCCAGTATGCGCCAGGGAGCTGCGTTACAGACAGGTGTTCTGAGGCCACGCCCCTTTTTACACCTCTACGCAACACAGCTCTGTGGCGCTTACTGGAGGTACCTAGTGGGCTAGTTTGACCCTAGGGACCCTTAGGATTCAAGGGGACTTAATCTCTCAACTTAGAACAGCCACAGGGCGCGTTTACACAGTGGTGAAGGGAGGGGACGGTGCCTGAGGTGATGTGTGCAAACACGCCCTGTGGCGTGTTTTAAGTTGGGGAAATAATTCCCTTTCAATCCTGAGGGACCCTGGGGGCCAACTAGCCCACCAGGTGCTTCCAGTAAGCGCCACTGCTCTGCGTTGCAGAGAGGTGGTGCAGGCCGTGCCCCTTTTCACACCTCTCATGCCATACATGCTCAGAAGTGCCCATCAGTCAAAGGTGATCAGTGGTGATGAAGGGAAGGAAGGGTAGGTTGCCCATGAAAAGTGAGTACGTGTGTCTGGGCACCTTCCTTTCTTTCTGCAGATAAGAAAAATGAAAATAAAACAGACATGAAAAACAATGCAGTAAAATGTTTCTCATATGCACAGATCTACATAATAGGAGAGCGAAGAGTCAAGAAATCTAGGATATACTGTCACATAATTACATAGGATGAGGAATTATACGATGTTAACAATTTCTAAGATGTATTGCTAATTCCTCATCTTGATTTAAGCCCCCCGGGTCCTTGGTCTGAAAGTCAACTATGTATTTCGACTCCCTTTGTCTCAATTTCAACACTCTATTGCCGCCCCTGGGGTTCTTAGCGATTTGGTCCAGGATAAAAAATCTCAAAAGAGCTGGATTGGAATAATGTTTGTCCCTAAAGTGGCGAGCCACCAGGTATTTATCGTCATTATGTGCGATTGCCCGGTAATGCTCTAGACATGTTTCTTAGCCAGGAGCGTGGTGCTGCCAATATACCTGAGTTTGCAAGGGCACTCAATCACATAAATGACGAAGGTCGTACTACATGTCAAGAATTGGCTGATTTCTTTACTAACCCCATTGTAAATAGTCCTATTGAGAAGAGTGCTGTTTTTGCAGGCCTTGCAGTGGCCACAGGGAAAAAATCCCTTCAGCCCATGTTCGTGCCTGGTGGGGTATATGGTGACATCACTGTGCACTAACATGTCTCTGATGCTCCTGCCTTTCCGGTATGTGATGCTGGGTCTATTGGGAATAAATTCACCAATCGTTTTATCACATTTCAGAATATCCCAGTTTTTTGTAAATATTTTGCGGATGTTATTAGAATCTGTATTGAATGTCATGATTATTCTGGTGTTATCCTCACTTTCTTCAAGAGAGTCTGCTTGCTTGTTGGCTATGGTAAGAGATCTGGGCATCGCATCTGCCCTTTCTTTGGCTCTACATAACACCCAATTGGGATACCCACTAATCTTGAAGCGGGCTAGCATCGCCTTACTCTCTGTTTGATAGGCAACTTCAGTGTTACAGTTTCTTTTTGCCCTCAGCAGTTCTCCATATGGGATGCTCCATTTGAGCGTCTCAGGATGACTGCTGAGGGCATGTAAAACACTGCTGCCTGCTTTGGTTTTCCTGAAAAGAGTGGTATGAATTTGTTTGTTTTTGATGTCAAGCCTGACATCCAATTATTCAGCATGGGTATTACTGATATGGCTCGTGAGAACAATGTTGCTGTTATTGATGTTCAATCTATCAATCAATTGAGTCACTTGCTCTTCACTGCCCTTCCAAACGATGAACAGGTCATCGATATATCCCATCCAAGTGGTTACATGTTCAAGGTGTCCTGCACAGTCAGGACTGGTGAAAATCTCTTCCTCCCAGCGTCCCATGAAGAGATTCGCAAAGCTGGGAGCGAAGCAAAAACCCATCGCAGTACCAATGACTTGTCTGTACAGGACATCATTGAACAGGAAAATATAATTGGCAAGACAATATTCTATCATGTCTAGAATCATCTTGCTGTGTTCCCTGAACCGTATTGGACTGGTTTTAAGGAAATGCTCACACGCTTCTATTCCCTGACGATGATAGTGTACAGTGATTGTACATCTAAGGTGATGAGGAGAGAGTCCTCATCCCACTTGATGTCCTGGATTTTGTAAAGAAAATCTTTGGTGTCCCTGATATAGCTGGGTAGGCCAGTGACCCAATCCCCGAGGAAGTGGTCAATGTATGTGGAAACATGTTCCAACACGCTTCCCCTGGAAGAAACTATAGGACGCCCCGGTAGATCTACGGGGTCTTTATGGAGTTTGGGCAACAAGTAAAGTGCCGGCAAAATGGGGTGGTCATTTTTTAAATACCTATACTCTTCCCATTCCAGGATGCCTTTGTCCTTCCAGATGGTAAGTTTCTCCCAAAGGTTGGTAATACTGTTGTCATATATTTCTATACTAATGGGCTCATAGTATCTGGTATCAGTGAGTTGTCTTAATGCTTCTGTTATATGTTTGTCCCTCTCCATGATGACAACATTGCCGCCCTTGTCCGCCGGACAGATGACAATGTTGATGTCTTCTGTCAATGATTTAAGTGCCTGTCTTTGAATATGCGCAAGGTTGTTATTAGTGGTATTCTGGCTTTTTTTCTTTTTATGCCTGAATGTGCACAGTGCCTTACTCACGCTCTCATGAAATGTATCTATTGTATCATGAGGAAGTATGGGAAAGAACGTGGATCTTGGTTTAAAACCTGAAGAGGCACTGTTATCAGTAGTTAAACCTAAGCTATCAACAACTTGGGTGATACTAATCTGTTGAAAACTAAAACAGCGATATGATTAAGCATTCACTAAAGACATGAATTCTCTCTAGTTTAAACATGTTTTCTTGTCTTATGTTGACTAATGTCCGGACTCCATTTTGTATTGTCATGTCTCCACGTGCTCTGCACGAGAAGAGTCCTATCTTTTCGCTAGTTGCTCTTGTAATCTGCCTAGTAACAGTCTATAAATAGCTCCTTTGTCCATCTGGCGCATGCCCAGACTTGACCACATCTGTTATCAGTTAGTCCTTGTTTGACCATGTTTTCGCGGGCTCAGGAAATTGTTAACTCCGCCCACATATTGATCCTGTATCGAAAATGTCCATAAATGGTAATGAATTTTGCTCCATGTTGTATCCACCCACTTATGAGCCCCTCTGTTGCGTATAAAAGGGGACCGTGTACGCAAGTTCTTTGTGCTACTCTATGCAATACTGAAGAGTGTTGTGTAGGTTGTAGGACCACCCTTAAGAGTTAATAAACTCTGTCTTTGTATTTGCAGTTTCCGTGCCAACTTCCTTCTAGCTTTTGTTACAGGAGAGCGAACCCTTGTATTCTGCGGGCCTAGCTGGGGCCTGTATTCATAATTGGCGCCCGTCACGTGGGGCTCATCGGCGACTCTGATGCTCGAAGGACTGGTCGTGACAAAGGTGAGGAATTTGGCCGGGGATGTGATCACTGCCAGCGGCATTTTTAGTCCTGGCATCCCGAGGTTTCTTCCTTCCCTTCCGAACTGACCTTCTGGGTGGCGCCGGTCCTCGACTGAGACCTTTTCTGTCGGTTTGCCGCGACAGCCGTTTGGGCGAAATTTGGAACTTGGCAGTTGGAATCTGGACACTCTTGATTGGTAAGAACCGTTGTACGGTACTTGCTCCGAGTTTTGAAGCCTGGGTTGGCTATTTGAGTTTGATTTGTGATGACCGGTCATATTTTGTATTGATTACTGTGAGAATATATGCGTTGCAACACATATAGGCAGGTAATGTGGAGATATTTCTCCGGAGTTGTTTAAATCTGAACGGCGCAAAGTTTAAGTGCCATTTTTTTGATAATACTGCATATTTTGCATTATTTTTGAGCATGCCTGCTTTTAGCGCACTCCGTAAGTGGTGCTGCTGCTTTGGAAACCGGTTAATTCTCGAGGAATCTGCTCCAGCCCCCCCGAGGGGACTCCTAATAGGGATATGTATGTGAGGCATGGTCTTTCCTCTATAATGTACAGCACAGTGTGGAGGAAATACACCAAAAAGGATCCTGAGTTACGATGGCCTTTGTATGGATCGTTTGATATGCGTAAGATTGAGTATGTGGAACCGAGTATGTGTAAACGGCATGCTCGGCAAGACATGTTTGAATGTGTACGGTTATGGGTGAAGGAAGTGCGTGAGCGAGAGAAACGTGAGAAAGCGCTGTTTGATAAAGAGCAACGGAAAAATGATCATGTGAGAGCACAGGAAGCAAAGCGTCGGGAGGAAAGAGAACTGGCGGAGAGACAAGAGAAAGAGCGTAGGTTGCAAGTCTCGGGTCAATATGCTGTCCGCCAGCCACTTTATCCTGTCCTTACTAATCTTGAAGATGATTTATATTTATTAGATCGCTCTCCGCCCCCTTATGTTGGCGCGTCTGCCCCGAGGTCACAGGATTCTGGATCGGTTTCGGATAAGGTAGACACGCGGTCCATGTTATCAATTGAGCGTATGGGTGAGCTTCGGAAAATTTCTCTGCATGTACTTAAAGGCAAGCTATCTCTTGCTGAATTGTTGGAATCTTTGGAAAGTTGGCAGGATAGAGAGAAGCTGTATTTTGCTGCAACTTTTTCTGATGAAGTGATTACTGCCTTTCGGAAATATTCTGATGTTTTCGAGCCTGATGCTGTAGTATCAGATGCTAAAGCATTACGTAACGGTGTTTTTTCTCCCTCTAAGGTACCCGATGCGGTCCGACGGCTGTTTGCATTGCGGGACGCGGCGGTTGAACTTAAAGAGAGAGCGCGCCTACAGGCAGGGGAGAAGGAGCAATCGGATTCACATATCGGCGGCGACCAATCATCTACTTCCCATTCAGATAAGAGTGAACTAGTGCATGCTAAACCGATGCGAGAGGCGGCACCTTTGTATGTTCCTCCTAAAGGAGCAGGAAATAGTTCAGATATATCTTCCCCCGATGCTAGGGGATATTTTGTGTATAATAGGGTTTATACTCCCTGGAATAGGGCTGATGTTATGGCATTAAAGAATGCATTGCCTGACCCCCGCAAGAATCCAGCGGCCTTTTACGAAGAGGTCGAAGGGGCCTTGAATTCTTGTACTATGACTTTAACGGATATAGATTTGTTCTTTGGGCTCATTTTACCACCGGATATGTGGAGATCTGTGCGGAAGGTGGATGATGTTACCGCTTTTAAGGCTAGGTGGTCTGAGATTGAGGATGTGGATAGGGAGAGAAAGCCCGCGCAAAAACCACCCCAGCTTATTTTAGATCTTCCTGCCGCTATCTTGACTAAGTTGAAAACAATTATCCCCCCTAAAAATATTGACTGGAATATGTTAGCCTCATGTAAACAGAAGGTTGATGAATCAGTTTCAGACTTCTTTACACGCTTTGAGGAGACATTTCATGATTTCAGTGGTCAGTCACTTACGGATGATACGGGTCGACATCTTTTTGTCGATAAATATGTGGCGAATTTATTACCGGGAATAGCAGCTCGATTGAAAGCGAGTGAAAGTTCTTGGTCCATCTCATCTCCAGCATCCCTCCTGACTATGGCTCAGTATTATGAGCACGTAGAAATGGGTGGTGAGCGCACTCGTTTTTGAATAGTAGAGCTAAGTTTTAGCGATAAGCGTGCAACATTGCCATATGCTTGCGTGGCACGTGGTATGAATGAGGGGGGTGGCCTAGTGTGGAATTAACTAGGACTGCAATGTGCACTGCTGTGAGGTTGTTTCAATCATTTAATACATTTCACATCCAATTTACAGTGATCATATTCAATTTTTTCATATAAGTTTCTATGATTCCACAATATACATCATCATTCAATGTGTATACACTTGTACATAAATGTTAAACAAAAATAGCAAATCAAATAACATTACAAGCACCCAATGCATTTCGGGACATTTGTGGTCCCTTCGTCAGGGGTGAACTGTTGAAAAAGAAAGGAGAAGATATCAAAATCTGCACGTTGCGTGATCATTAAATGGTAATTTAAACTTAAGGTGAGGTATACGATACCTTTTAGAATTTGATTCGAAATTCGCTAGTATTACGTGTTCATTCTCTGAAGAAAAAAGTTGGAAATAAAAGTTGAGGAGAACTAATCTCTCTTATGATTTGTTATTCAGATCAAAATGCAAAAAAACCCAAATTCGTACCTGGTCTTTGTGTATGGTTCTATGTGTTTCATGTTGCGACCAAATTAGAGTCTGCGGAAATAAGAACTGAGTTTTAGCTGTGCTGTGTGGAAAGTAACAATGGTGAACACTGTTGTTTAGAGCGAAGCTCACCTTGATTAAAAAAACTTCAGATGGCGGTGAAGCCGTTTGACGTAAGGAGAACCAGGACCGGAGTTAATGCGAACCAAGGATCGAGAAGAATCTGAAAATAAAAGGATAGGACCTTGTACTTCAGTTGAGTGTGAAGGTTGAAGCCTGTAGTAAAAAGATAGAGACAGGTGGGGAGATTTGCTTACCGAATCGGGAAAGATTAGTAACGATGTAAGCTTCCACGAGCGCACTCGACCGCGGTTTGCTGCTCGTCAGTTTCAAAGAAGTTTATCGTCACGCCGTAGGCGTAAACACTAAAAAAAGACTGAAAGAAAAAATTTTTTGAAGAAAGACTCGATTTCTGCCGGCAGTGGGGCGGAAATACGAAATCCTGATTGGTGTTTTACAAAGTATGCACCATAAATAATTTCCGATAATGAGACTGGGTAAAATATTCGAAACGTGTGAATATTCTAGATTATTCCCGATAATAAAAAAATATAGGACACACCGAGCTAATCTAATGTGAGGAGAACCTTCTCAATAAAGTTATGGAAAAAACGAAGACAAAAACCCGAGGAAAAAATCCTCACTGAAACAGGGATTAAACGAAGTGATGTTGGTGAATGTTATTCTTTGCAATTATATCTGATAAGTGGGTTCTGACCTGTTGTCAAAGAGTTTATGCACATAATTGCCAACGTCTCAGGACGAGACACATAATAAATTTCCACATCAACATGTAAATACAAAACATCATCAAACAATTCAGGTCATGTTCTGTAGTATCATAACTATGGGGGTTCTATCTGAGAGTACATGTGTGTGTAATGTCAGGTAAGAAGTGAGTATGAGTCAAATGCGTTTTGAATGGGGGTACTTCCAAATTGAGTTGGGATCCCGAGGTGGAGTACGAGTATCAAATGTAGGTGTTAGTTTAGAGAAAGCAAGCCATCTCGAATTTATCATTGAGTCCATGAGGAGTAAGGGTTTTAAGCTTCTTAATCCAAAATGCTTCTCTTTGTAATAAGTACTTCGAATTATCACGATCTGTGTGTTTTGGTACTTCTTCGATGATTTGGAATTTCAGTTGGGCGATTTGGTGTCGTGATTCCTCCCAATGTGTCGCTATACTAGAAGTCGTGCTTTTGGTGCGTATTTTGCTTTTATGTTCTGTTAATCGAGTTTTCATTTTTCTCTCGGTTTTGCCGACATATAGCAATCCGCAAGGACATTTGATGGTGTAAATTACATTTTCAGAATTGCATGTTGTGCTGCTGTGTATCTTAATTTTTTGGCCCGTAGATGGATGCAATAAGATATCTCCTGTGATTACGTTGTTACAATGAGTACAGTTCCAGCATTTTTGTGTGCCTTTGCTTGGTTCAAGAATCCGTGTCGGTTTCTGTCTTTTAGATAGCATTTCTTTTAGGTTTTGAGCTCTTGTATAGGCGAACAGTGGTTTGTCTTTGAACAGGTTTTTGAAATCGGTTTCAAGTTGAAGTAAATTCCAGTGTTTGTGTATGATTTGTTTGATCTTCCTGGATGCCGTAGAGTATTTAGAAACAAAGACTGTACGTGTACTAATCTCTTTTGGAGCTTTCTTCAGTAACTCATCGCGTGGTCGGGTTTTGACTTTATTTAGTTGCTCTGTGAGTAGATTCTCAGGATACCCTCTGTCTGTGTAGTTCTTTATCTGTTGTTGCCATGTGGATTCACATGCCGTATCTGTGGAAGAAATTCTTTTAGTTCGCAGGAATTGGGAAACTGGTAAATTCCGAATCAGCGAAGGAGGATGGAAGCTGCTGAAAAGCAGAGCATTATTTCTGTCTGTTGGTTTTTTGTACACACTCGTGTGTATTTCACCCTGTCCAATGTCTATCCAGACATCTAGAAATGAGATTGATTTACGGCTTATAGTATGGGTGAATTGTATTCGAGGGTCTATCAAGTTGAGTGTCCGTATGTTGTTGATGAGTGCTGGTTCTGACTGATTCCAAATGAGGAAGATGTCATCAATAAAGCGTTTAAAGAATATAAGGCCTTCTTACCATGTGAGGTCCTTAAGGATGTAGTCATGTTCAAATTTTGCCATATACGTGTTAGCGTATACAGGTGCTCCCGGAAAGCCCATGGATGTACCGTTTAGTTGTATGTAAAACTGTTCATCCCAACAAAAATAGCTGTTTTGCAGGCAAAACTCTAGTAATTGTAAGATAAAATATTTGGGTATTTGTGTGTTTTCCTGTTGCAGTAGGGCCCATTCGACTGCTTCAATTCCGTTCGCGTGTGGTATCGAGGTATATAATGCTACTACATCTATAGTGCATAAGATCCAATTTTCTGTGTTTAGGTGTTTAATCATTTGTATGTTTCTCAGGAAGTCCGTGGTGTCTTCAATGTAAGTTTCCCAATTTTGAACAAATGACTGCAGAAAAGTGTCAATATACCGGCCAGGTTTTTCAAATATTGAATTGCATCCAGAGACGATGGGTCTGAAAGGAGGATCCATCAAATTTTTATGAATCTTTGGTAATAGGTAGATTTTTGGTCTCCGTGGGAAGTCAGTCTTAAGGTATTTTTTGGTAGATGAGTCAATCCAATTGAGCTCTTCCGCTTTCTCTAACATGAGGTTGAGATTTTTAGAAATTTCCTTTGTGGGATCTTTATCCAGTTTTCCGTAAGTCGCTTCGTTCATGATATGTTCGAGGACTTTCCTTTGATAGTGTTCAGAGTTCATGATTACTAATCCTCCTCCTTTATCCGCTTTCGATATCATGATTGTTGGATTTCTGGCTAATCTGGTTAAAACGCTTTTTTCAGCCCTACTCAAGTTTTTTGTTTTGTTGGAATATTGGATCTTTTTTAAGTCTTGTTGTACCAATAATTCAAATGTGTCCAGAGTTTTGTGAGACACCGGAGCAACAAAAGTGCTCTTGGGTTTGAAGGTTGGAAGTGTTGAATCTGTAGTAGAGTCGTCCGTTGAATCTTGAGGGCAAATATTAGTGAAAAAATTGCGTAGTCTCAGTATTCTCATGAATTTATAAAGAGCTACTTCTGTCTCCAGTTCTGTGCTGTTGTAAGTACTCACAAAGGACATTCCTTTGTTGAGTACATTTTCTTCAAATGGTGTCAGTTTAAGAGAAGAGATATTTATTATGAGATTTTCGTTTGACTTCTCAGTCCCTTTTTGCTTTTTTCTCTGTCCTTTTCCTCTCCTTGTTTGTCGGTGCCGCTGGTTGTTTTGGTTTGGCTCTTGTCTGGGGGTCTCCCTTGTTCTCTGCTGGAGTCCAAAAAAGAAGAGGAACCAGAGGTACTAGGTGTTGCAGTTGATGAACTTTCTTCTGATGGTTTTGTCGTAGCCTTCGAGCTGGTAGTAGTTTTAAAGGATACTCTCTGAGTGTCAATGTCTGAATCGGACACTACGCTTTCCTCTGAGGATGCTTGGGTAGTTTTTTTGGTGGTGAATCTACGTTGTGCGTATACTTCGGCCCAAGTATAAGCTTCATTCAGCCTATAATCAATTGTATCTCTTTTAAATTTTCTCAGTTTAGTTTCTTGTAGCTCTTTACCGTATTTGTCTAGTTTTAGATTGAGACTTTCTAGGAATTGTCCCCATGGTTCAACTTCCATTCTTGTAGATAATTCAGTTTTTAATGTATTTATTTCTTCTTCTAAATCATGGATTGTTTTAGACAGCTCCTCAATTATCAGCAAAATCAGATCCAGGGAACATTTATTTAAAATGGAGTACCATTTCTCCATGAATTGTGAGTTGTTTTGAAGCCTAAACAGCATAGGACGTATTGATAATCTTAAACCACGTGGGATCCGTTTAACTCGATGGTATTGTATCAATGTAGAGGTCTGTAAACATTGGTTCAATTCTCTTCTGGTGAGATATTCCAATTGGCGTAATTGCTGTGTGACTGATCCGCTCTGTGCGTCAAATGATTTTGTCTCCTTTATTAAGTTGTAAATTTCATTTGCGTCTTCTGTTGTATAGACTTTAGTTGTGGCTCTGTTTTCAGTGATGTTAGCAATAGATTCAAAAGACATTTTTTCGCGGTGCTGTCCACCAAAGACGCAGAAATATGAAAACGTAGAAATGGGTGGTGAGCGCACTCGTTTTTGAATAGTAGAGCTAAGTTTTAGCGATAAGCGTGCAACATTGCCATATGCTTGCGTGGCACGTGGTATGAATGAGGGGGGTGGCCTAGTGTGGAATTAACTAGGACTGCAATGTGCACTGCTGTGAGGTTGTTTCAATCATTTAATACATTTCACATCCAATTTACAGTGATCATATTCAATTTTTTCATTTAAGTTTCTATGATTCCACAATATACATCATCATTCAATGTGTATACACTTGTACATAAATGTTAAACAAAAATAGCAAATCAAATAACATTACAAGCACCCAATGCATTTCGGGACATTTGTGGTCCCTTCGTCAGGGGTGAACTGTTGAAAAAGAAAGGAGAAGATATCAAAATCTGCACGTTGCGTGATCATTAAATGGTAATTTAAACTTAAGGTGAGGTATACGATACCTTTTAGAATTTGATTCGAAATTCGCTAGTATTACGTGTTCATTCTCTGAAGAAAAAAGTTGGAAATAAAAGTTGAGGAGAACTAATCTCTCTTATGATTTGTTATTCAGATCAAAATGCAAAAAAAACCAAATTCGTACCTGGTCTTTGTGTATGGTTCTATGTGTTTCATGTTGCGACCAAATTAGAGTCTGCGGAAATAAGAACTGAGTTTTAGCTGTGCTGTGTGGAAAGTAACAATGGTGAACACTGTTGTTTAGAGCGAAGCTCACCTTGATTACAAAAAGTTCAGATGGCGGTGAAGCCGTTTGACGTAAGGAGAACCAGGACCGGAGTTAATGCGAACCAAGGATCGAGAAGAATCTGAAAATAAAAGGATAGGACCTTGTACTTCAGTTGAGTGTGAAGGTTGAAGCCCGTAGTAAAAAGATAGAGACAGGTGGGGAGATTTGCTTACCGAATCGGGAAAGATTAGTAACGATGTAAGCTTCCACGAGCGCACTCGACCGCGGTTTGCTGCTCGTCAGTTTCAAAGAAGTTTATCGTCACGCCGTAGGCGTAAACACTAAAAAAAGACTGAAAGAAAATTTTTTTTGAAGAAAGACTCGATTTCGGCGGGCAGTGGGGCAGAAATACGAAATCCTGATTGGTGTTTTACAAAGTATGCACCATAAATAATTTCCGATAATGAGACTGGGTAAAATATTCGAAACGTGTGAATATTCCAGATGATTCCCGAAAATAAAAAAATATAGGACACACCGAGCTAATCTAATGTGAGGAGAACCTTCTCAATAAAGTTATGGAAAAAACGAAGACAAAAACCCGAGGAAAAAATCCTCACTGAAACAGGGATTAAACGAAGTGATGTTGGTGAGTGTTATTCTTTGCAATTATATCTGATAAGTGGGTTCTGACCTGTTGTCAAAGAGTTTATGCACATAATTGCCAACGTCTCAGGACGAGACACATAATAAATTTCCACATCAACATGTAAATACAAAACATCATCAAACAATTCAGGTCATGTTCTGTAGTATCATAACTATGGGGGTTCTATCTGAGAGTACATGTGTGTGTAATGTCAGGTAAGAAGTGAGTATGGGTCAAATGCGTTTTGAATGGGGGTACTTCCAAATTGAGTTGGGATCCCGAGGTGGAGTACGAGTATCAAATGTAGGTGTTAGTTTAGAGAAAGCAAGCCATCTCGAATTTATCATTGAGTCCATGAGGAGTAAGGGTTTTAAGCTTCTTAATCCAAAATGCTTCTCTTTGTAATAAGTACTTCGAATTATCACGATCTGTGTGTTTTGGTACTTCTTCGATGATTTGGAATTTCAGTTGGGCGATTTGGTGTCGTGATTCCTCCCAATGTGTCGCTATACTAGAAGTCGTGCTTTTGGTGCGTATTTTGCTTTTATGTTCTGTTAATCGAGTTTTCATTTTTCTCTCGGTTTTGCCGACATATAGCAATCCGCAAGGACATTTGATGGTGTAAATTACATTTTCAGAATTGCATGTTGTGCTGCTGTGTATCTTAATTTTTTGGCCCGTAGATGGATGCAATAAGATATCTCCTGTGATTACGTTGTTACAATGAGTACAGTTCCAGCATTTTTGTGTGCCTTTGCTTGGTTCAAGAATCCGTGTCGGTTTCTTTTAGATAGCATTTCTTTTAGGTTTTGAGCTCTTGTATAGGCGAACAATGGTTTGTCTTTGAACAGGTTTTTGAAATCGGTTTCAAGTTGAAGTAAATTCCAGTGTTTGTGTATGATTTGTTTGATCTTCCTGGATGCCGTAGAGTATTTAGAAACAAAGACTGTACGTGTACTAATCTCTTTTGGAGCTTTCTTCAGTAACTCATCGCGTGGTCGGGTTTTGACTTTATTTAGTTGCTCTGTGAGTAGATTCTCAGGATACCCTCTGTCTGTGTAGTTCTTTATCTGTTGTTGCCATGTGGATTCACATGCCGTATCTGTGGAAGAAATTCTTTTAGTTCGCAGGAATTGGGAAACTGGTAAATTCCGAATCAGCGAAGGAGGATGGAAGCTGCTGAAAAGCAGAGCATTATTTCTGTCTGTTGGTTTTTTGTACACACTCGTGTGTATTTCACCCTGTCCAATGTCTATCCAGACATCTAGAAATGAGATTGATTTACGGCTTATAGTATGGGTGAATTGTATTCGAGGGTCTATCAAGTTGAGTGTCCGTATGTTGTTGATGAGTGCTGGTTCTGACTGATTCCAAATGAGGAAGATGACATCAATAAAGCGTTTAAAGAATATAAGGCCTTCTTTCCATGTGAGGTCCTTAAGGATGTAGTCATGTTCAAATTTTGCCATATACGTGTTAGCGTATACAGGTGCTCCCGGAAAGCCCATGGATGTACCGTTTAGTTGTATGTAAAACTGTTCATCCCAACAAAAATAGCTGTTTTGCAGGCAAAACTCTAGTAATTGTAAGATAAAATATTTGGGTATTTGTGTATTATGAGCGCCAGGAACAAGAGGCGAAGGGGAATGAGGAGAAGAAATCGAAAGATTTGAAAACTAAGGTGATGCTAGCACAAGTGTATGGTCCGCCTCGTCGGGGTGTCGAAAGAGGTAGAGGAGGATTCTATGGTCCCCCTTCAGGTCGGTCAGATGTTAATAGAAATCAATGTGCGTATTGTAAACAGTCGGGTCATTGGGCTAGAGATTGTCCGGTATTATATGCATCTCATCAGGGACGTGGTCAGGGACCACCGAGAGGTAGAGGGGGCTTTTCGAATTTTAGAGGGCACTCTAATGATCGTGCTCGATTTGATACTAACGTGCAGCAACGCGATAGACCTAATGTGTTTGATCGGCAAAATCAGTATCAACTGTCTGGGAACGACCGTTCTGGGTACCATGATTCACAGCACGCGTAGGATTGCGTTGGATGGGGGTTGGAATCAGTTGAAGTACCGGTTGATCAGCAGGGTCCTTATGTTTCAGCAAATCTTTTGGGTTCTACTGATCGGTTCCTAGTTGATACAGGAGCTACTCGTAGTGCGCTGTCCAAACAATTGGTTCCGAGGGCTCCCCCATCTGGCTTAATGGTTACATCGGTAGGGTTTGATGGTCCACTCTCTCGAAGCCCTCTATCCCAACCCCTTGCATTTCATGTTGACCACTTTTCTGCACCCTGTCCGTTTTTGCTTGCTCCGAACACGCCCGACAACATTATGGGTCTTGATATGCTTAAGCACTTCAGAGCAACGATCCGCTGCTCCCCTACTGGAGTACGTGTGATATTAAACGATAATCACCCAATGACAGAACGGATGTGTGTGGTTGCGGAGGATACTGCATTAGCTTCCCTCTCTCATTCTTTGTGGGCCACTTCGGATACTGATGTGGGACAGATGGTGATTCCGCTTGTCCACATTAGTGTCCAGGAGGGTGCGGTGTTACCACGCCTCCCTCAGTATCGTATTTCCCAGGAGGGGGAGGAGGCACTCATACAGATTGTGCAGGATTTGATTAAGGTGGGAGTAGTGGAGGAAGTTCCCTACAATGTCTGCAACAGTCCTATTTTACCCATTTTGAAGAAAGATACCGATACCAGGGTTTATCATTTTATCATTGACTTAAGGGAAGTGAATAAGATAGTGATACCTCAGTATCCAGTGGTTTCTGATATCACGACGTTACTCACTTTGGTCCCGCCAACAGCAACCACGTTTTCAGTTATTGATTTGAAAAATGATTTCTTTTCGATTCCTATTCACCCTGATAGCCGATACCTTTTCGGCTTTACTTTGAATAATAGGTCTTATAGATTTTGTAGAGTCCCTCAGGGTTATACAGAGAGCCCTAGTATTTACAGTCAAGCATTGAAAAGGCAATTGGATTCCTTTGTTCTGCCTGAGGGTGTTGCCCTTATACAATATGTCGATGACATCCTGTTGGCGGCCGACACTCCTGAGCTGTGTGAGAAGTGTACGTTATCTTTGCTTTCCTTTTTGGCATCTCACAATCACAAAGTGTCGAGGAAGAAATTGCAATTCTGTAGACCAAAGGTGACTTATTTGGGTCACCTTTTGTCTAAGGAGGGGCGTGCACTCACACCAGATCGTATTCAAGCAATTTTGGACACGCCAGTACCTTCCATACAGAAGGATGTGCGTGCATTTTTGGGTCTTGCTTCTTTCTGTAGGCAATGGATATTGGGGTTTTCACACATAGCTAAGCCATTGTTAGCACTTTTGACAAAAGACACTCCGATTCCTCTTCCCTGGTCAAATGAGTGCGAAATTGCTTTTCAGCAATTACGACAAGCCCTTTGTTCAGCACCAGTGTTAGGTACCCCTGATTATACGAAGCCCTTTTCACTGTATGTGCATGAGAAAGATGGATGTGCATTATCAGTTTTAGTGCAGATGCACGGCGACAAGCAGCACCCTTGTGCATATTTTTCGGCTGTACTTGATCCTGTTGCCCGAGCATTACCTGGTTGTTTTCGCTCAGTTGCGGCAACAGCTGTGTCAATACGCCAAAGCGAGGGAATTGTGTTATCTCACAAACTGTTGGTATTAGTTCCCCATGCTGTTGATGCCCTGCTTAATCAGACAAAGACACAGCATTTGACCAGTGCTCGTTTAACGGGATATGAGTTGACGCTTTTGGCTCCTCATATTACGTTAAAGAGGTGTGCAACGTTAAATCCAGCCACATTGTTGCCGTTCCCGGAAACTCAGTCTGAAGCACGAAAAGCACACAACTGTATTCTTGTGACTGAGGAACAGACAAAGGGTCGTGTTGATCTCCAGGATACGCCCTTTACAGATGTTGATGGAGAACTATGGGAGGACGGATCATGCCTGAAGCTACCAGATGGTACGACTTCAGCAGCGTATGCAATTACCACATTACAAACAGTAGTGGAGACAGCACGCATACCGCAGAAATCAGCTCAAGCAGCGGAACTGATAGCATTAACACGAGCATGTGAGCTCAGTGCAGGATTGTGTGTGAATGTTTATACAGATAGCCGCTAGGCCTTCGGAGTAGCGCACAATTTCGGCCTACTCTGGAAGGAGAGAGGGTTTCTAACGTCACATGGAGCACAGATAATGTATGGAGAGTTAGTTCACAACCTTTTGACTGCATTAACATATCCAAAGAAGATTGCTATAGTTAAATGTAGTGCCCATAAAAAGGTGGTTGATAAAGTTGGAGAAGGGAATGCTTTAGCAGACCGAGTGGCACGAGAGACTGCGATGCAGCCTGGCGCTACTGCAATGTATGTTGTGAAGTCACAGGCAGAAAGATGGCACGATGCTAGGAGAGAAGTGCTGGAGATACAGAGGACCGCTTCCGATAAGGAACGGGAACAATGGTCCAATGATGGAGAATTAGATGATGAAGGGTGTTGGAGAAATAAGCAGATGGATAAATGGAAGTTACCCACTGCCTTCGTACAACCTATGGTTGAGATGGCACATGGACTAGCGCATGTCGGAGCTTCCGCAATTGTAAAATTACTCACACAAGTTTGGGAGCATCCGGAGATCGCTAGTACGGCAAAGAGGGTAGTGCAGACCTGCATGATTTGCCTGAGGTACAACCCAGGAAAGGGTACACGAACTCCAGCAGGAGGATTTGCAACACCTACTGCACCTTTTGAGGTTTTGCAGATGGATTATATTCAGCTTGAGCGCTGTAACAATCTGAAGTATGTTCTAGTAGTGGTTTGTGCCTTCAGTAAATGGGTTGAGGCATACCCTACGAAAGACAATACTGCAATGACTACAGCCAAGATGCTATTGAAGGAGTTCTTCCCTCGATATGGTGTTTGTAGATTGTTGTGGAGTGATAACGGACCTCATTTTATAGCAGACGTTATCAAGTATGTTCTTAAAGGCCTAGGCATTACTCAGAAGTTCCATGCAGTGTTTCACCCTCAGTCTGCGGGATTGGTTGAGAAATATAACGGCACTTTGAAGCTTAAGCTCGCTAAGATCCAAGCTTCGACTTCTTTGACTTGGCCAGACGCTTTACCGCTGGCATTATTGTCAATTAGATCGATACCGCATTCTCGGACCGGTCTCACACCCTACGAGATCGTGTTCGGACGCCCAATGAATATTTGGGGTCCACCAAAACCGAAGTCAGTGTATGATGTACCTTGTGTAATGATGAATGATTATCTGGCACAGTTAACGGATAATTTGGTTTCTATTCATCAACAGGTTCGAGAAGCGCTCCCTGATCGGTCCACAGGTGAAGGTCATAATCTCCGACCTGGGGATCAGGTTATGATTAAGGTGTTCGAAAGGACGAACAGTCTGGAGCCGAGATGGGTTGGTCCTGAGCAAGTCTTGCTCTCAACGAGGACAGCTGTGCGAGTTTCCAATCGGAAGAACTGGATCCACTCTTTGCACTGTCGTAAAGTGCCGCCTGGGTTAGTGGAGCCTGCTGTGTTGACCGACCATCGAGAAGTCCTGACTGCAGAGAGAGGCCGTGCTGTGGAACCGAACGACACTGAGGAGCTCTTCCCGGACCAAGCGATTCCTGGAGGAGGAAGATATCATCTCAGACCGAGGAAGTGATTTTTTTTTGTATCCAGAGACGTTGTCAGAACGGCCCTTAGGTTAGTGAAATGGAGAGCCAATGAGGCAAGGGGGGGGGATCAGCCCTGCATTAGTGTAGTGACACCCGTCTTGGCCCGCTGGTGAAGAAATCAACGGCTGCCTAAGGGGAAGAGTTCTGACAACCTTTTAGTTTCAGGAAGATATAGACTTTTTACTACAAGATGGAGAAGAAGAAGATTCTTTGTGCGACAAGCTTTATTATCATTGTAGCTATTGTTGGTATAACCACATGGTTTGTTGAGGATGTGACTCCTGCCCGTGAGTTGCTTGTTGTGACCACTCCAGTGCCTGAGGAGCACTACTTTTATACCCTTCCGTATCAAGAATTGAAGCATCGTCAGTCTTATTTGAATAACACTTTTATCCAGATGTTGCATCATACCCATGTTGCTACAAATGCTACGAACTGTTGGATATGTGGTATGATGCCAGCTCATCAGAAGAAAGGAGGAACGCCGTTCATACCTCTTCCTTTCTCTCATAATGGCTCTTGTAGAGCATGGTACACTTTGCTTTTCGCCACAAGAAAACCCACAGTGGGACGATTACTTTTCAGACTTAATAGGGAATGTCATCAAGATAAAGAAGGCTATCCACAAGCGAATGGGACAATATGGGAGTGGGAAGAATATCGACCAGACAATGAATCGATCCCCTACATCTTCACGAACACCAGAGACATTGCTGGGAATGAACAATTTGTGATTCAAGTGGCACAAGCTCAAGCGGACCTGTGTGTTCAGAGTGTGGGTTATATTCCTGTTGGTGTTGGCGACTGTATTATTGTTTTGAACATAGATGGATTAAATAATAGTACTTTCTTAGCCTCCCATAACACATACTTGATATTTGGGAATAAGGGTTATTATCGCTTACCAGCCGGCTGGTCCGGAGTATGTTATGTAGCGTTTTTATTACCTCCTGTATTCTTAGCACCTGCATCCTATCATAAAGATTTGAAGTTGTTGAATAATGTGACTGTAAATAGGTATAAACGTACTCTATCTATTGATGATGTTGATCAAACTGATACTAGCTTACAGCAGTATGTTGATTTCAACTTCGGATTGTTTTTCTTTGTTGGAGCTGCCCTAAATAGTAGGAAGATTCGAAGATTAACAAGAGTTGTAGAGGCTGTGACGAATCAGACCGCTGCTGCTCTTGGGAATCTTACGGAAGAATTACAAATTACTAGAATTGTTGCATTACATAATCGTATGGTATTAGATGTTATGTTAGCTGATAGAGGTGGAGCATGTAAAATTATCGGAAGTAGTTGTTGTGTGTTCATTCCTGACCATACGCCATCAGTTTATAACGCTATTAATAAATTGCATAAAATCGCAGCTGAGATTCATACAGAAAATGGCACTTGGACCTTTTCTGGATGGTTTTGGGCATTGATCACTACATGGGGATGGAAGGTTTTAACTGGTCTCTGTATTATTGTAGCAGTTCTGTTTTCCTGTTGCATCTGTGTCCAGTGTGGTCCTTTACTCTGTTCTCTATGTGTGTCATTCTGTATACCTGATAAGAAAGCTATTGCCAATATCACTTATCAGAAACATTTAACCAAAGAGGTGGAAGGGATGATGAAAATTGACATATATGATGATTATCCTAATAAGCCGAATGTCTTCAGTAAATGCTGAAAGGGTCGTCTGTTGAAAACTAAAACAGCGATATGATTAAGCATTCACTAAAGACATGAATTCTCTCTAGTTAAAACATGTTTTCTTGTCTTATGTTGACTAATGTCCGGACTCCATTTTGTATTGTCATGTCTCCACGTGCTCTGCACGAGAAGAGTCCTATCTTTTCGCTAGTTGCTCTTGTAATCTGCCTAGTAACAGTCTATAAATAGCTCCTTTGTCCGTCTGGCGCATGCCCAGACTTGACCACATCTGTTATCAGTTAGTCCTTGTTTGACCATGTTTTCGCGGGCTCAGGAAATTGTTAACTCCGCCCACATATTGATCCTGTATCGAAAATGTCCATAAATGGTAATGAATTTTGCTCCATGTTGTATCCACCCACTTATGAGCCCCTCTGTTGCGTATAAAAGGGGACCGTGTACGCAAGTTCTTTGTGCTACTCTATGCAATACTGAAGAGTGTTGTGTAGGTTGTAGGACCACCCTTAAGGGTTAATAAACTCTGTCTTTGTGTTTGCAGTTTCCGTGCCAACTTCCTTCTAGCTTTTGTTACAGGAGAGCGAACCCTTGTATTCTGCGGGCCTAGCTGGGGCCTGTATTCATCAAATCTGTCCGCTATTGTTCACAGTGGAGGCCCCTGGATCATTATTGCTCGCACTGATATATGCTGCATCATCCTGATTGAGTTGTATCATATCAATGAGGGTATCAATATCACCTATATTGATGTTATCTTGATAACTGGGAGTAAAGATTCTAGTTCTTCTAGACTCACCTAATCTCTTCAATTTGTGCCACTTTTTCAATTTGAGTTTTCTAATAAATTTGAATAAATCAATTCTGGCATCAGTATAATTGAATGAGGTAGATGGACAAAAGGAGAGTCCCAAACATAAAGTAATTTTCTCAGTGTCATTCATTACTCTCTTTGACAGGTTAATGACAGTCTTGTTTACCATGTCAGGGATCCATTAGAATGCTTTTCTGGAGCAAGTTTTGTTGCTTCCCATGTTGCCCCTTGCTCTGTCTCTTCTACCATCGTTGTTGTAATCTTTTGCTTCGGTTTCTTCGTTTTCCCGACCACTGATGCGTTCTCGGCCTCTCTGTCCCCGTGTCTTTGGTGCCAGAGTATCCTTCTTCGTCCTTCGGCTCCGGCGCAGATGACGATATTCCTCTAAAAAATTCACAGGCCGAGTTGTATGTTCCGCACGGGGACTGCTTCGACTATATATATATATATATATATATATATATGCAAACCACCATCCTGAAGTAATCGTAGTCTTGATCACATCAAACAGGTACGGACCACAGCGTGGAGAGTTAATTCTTCATTTATTTATATATATATATATATATATATATATATATATATATATATATATATGAAAGAAAGAGTTTGCCCCTCGGTGGGACCGCACTTGCAGGTAGGATTAATGCCATAGCACAGGCAGTCTGTTGAAAACTGCAACCTTTATTTTCTTCCTGCTATACGCGTTTCGGGCCACCGCCCTCCTCAGTAGCAGATAGTATGTGTTTGGCAGCGCACGAGTAACCGCCAGTTCATCCCCAGTTCATATTCCACAGGTGCAACTGCTCGCAAAGATTCTTGGGACTGGTAGTTCATCAAACCCATGTGGGTCGTTGCTGCAAAACACAATTTCAAAGTTCAACACAAGGCACGGCAAAGTTCATTCAGGCGCCCATGCACATAAACAGCACCTCCTGCTCCGCTTAAACACTGCATTCCTTTGCTCAGTAGCGGACCCACAAATATTTCGCAGTAGTGCAGTCCCGCGGCCGGGCCGACCGCTATGTATGAAAGAAAGAGTTTGCCCCTCGGTGGGACCGCACTTGCAGGTAGGATTAATGCCATAGCACAGGCAGTCTGTTGAAAACTGCAACCTTTATTTTCTTCCTGCTATACGCGTTTCGGGCCACCGCCCTCCTCAGTAGCAGATAGTATGTGTTTGGCAGCGCACGAGTAACCGCCAGTTCATCCCCAGTTCATATTCCACAGGTGCAACTGCTCGCAAAGATTCTTGGGACTGGTAGTTCATCAAACCCATGTGGGTCGTTGCTGCAAAACACAATTTCAAAGTTCAACACAAGGCACGGCAAAGTTCATTCAGGTGCCCATGCACATAAACAGCACCTCCTGCTCCGCTTAAACACTGCATTCCTTTGCTCAGTAGCGGACCCACAAATATTTCGCAGTAGTGCAGTCCCGCGGCCGGGCCGACCGCTATGTATGAAAGAAAGAGTTTGCCCCTCGGTGGGACCGCACTTGCAGGTAGGATTAATGCCATAGCACAGGCAGTCTG
Organism: Triturus cristatus; assembly: GCF_964204655.1. Lineage (NCBI taxonomy): Eukaryota > Metazoa > Chordata > Amphibia > Caudata > Salamandridae > Triturus > Triturus cristatus. Next base: position 399,477,519 of record NC_140588.1, on the reverse strand, counting down.
TTGAAAACTGCAACCTTTATTTTCTTCCTGCTATGCGCGTTTCGGGCCACCGCCCTCCTCAGTAGCAGATAGTATGTGTTTGGCAGCGCACGAGTAACCGCCAGTTCATCCCCAGTTCATATTCCACAGGTGCAACTGCTCGCAAAGATTCTTGGGACTGGTAGTTCATCAAACCCATGTGGGTCGTTGCTGCAAAACACAATTTCAAAGTTCAACACAAGGCACGGCAAAGTTCATTCAGGCGCCCATGCACATAAACAGCACCTCCTGCTCCGCTTAAACACTGCATTCCTTTGCTCAGTAGCGGACCCACAAATATTTCGCAGTAGTGCAGTCCCGCGGCCGGGCCGACCGCTATGTATGAAAGAAAGAGTTTGCCCCTCGGTGGGACCGCACTTGCAGGTAGGAATAATGCCATAGCACAGGCAGTCTGTTGAAAACTGCAACCTTTATTTTCTTCCTGCTATACGCGTTTCGGGCCACCGCCCTCCTCAGTAGCAGATAGTATGTGTTTGGCAGCGCACGAGTAACCGCCAGTTCATCCCCAGTTCATATTCCACAGGTGCAACTGCTCGCAAAGATTCTTGGGACTGGTAGTTCATCAAACCCATGTGGGTCGTTGCTGCAAAACACAATTTCAAAGTTCAACACAAGGCACGGCAAAGTTCATTCAGGCGCCCATGCACATAAACAGCACCTCCTGCTCCGCTTAAACACTGCATTCCTTTGCTCAGTAGCGGACCCACAAATATTTCGCAGTAGTGCAGTCCCGCGGCCGGGCCGACCGCTATGTATGAAAGAAAGAGTTTGCCCCTCGGTGGGACCGCACTTGCAGGTAGGATTAATGCCATAGCACAGGCAGTCTGTTGAAAACTGCAACCTTTATTTTCTTCCTGCTATACGCGTTTTGGGCCACCGCCCTCCTCAGTAGCAGATAGTATGTGTTTGGCAGCGCACGAGTAACCACCAGTTCATCCCCAGTTCATATTCCACAGGTGCAACTGCTCGCAAAGATTCTTGGGACTGGTAGTTCATCAAACCCATGTGGGTCGTTGCTGCAAAACACAATTTCAAAGTTCAACACAAGGCACGGCAAAGTTCATTCAGGCGCCCATGCACATAAACAGCACCTCCTGCTCCGCTTAAACACTGCATTTCTTTGCTCAGTAGCGGACCCACAAATATTTCGCAGTAGTGCAGTCCCGCGGCCGGGCCGACCGCTATGTATGAAAGAAAGAGTTTGCCCCTCGGTGGGACCGCACTTGCAGGTAGGATTAATGCCATAGCACAGGCAGTCTGTTGAAAACTGCAACCTTTATTTTCTTCCTGCTATACGCGTTTCGGGCCACCGCCCTCCTCAGTAGCAGATAGTATGTGTTTGGCAGCGCACGAGTAACCGCCAGTTCATCCCCAGTTCATATTCCACAGGTGCAACTGCTCGCAAAGATTCTTGGGACTGGTAGTTCATCAAACCCATGTGGGTCGTTGCTGCAAAACACAATTTCAAAGTTCAACACAAGGCACGGCAAAGTTCATTCAGGCGCCCATGCACATAAACAGCACCTCCTGCTCCGCCTAAACACTGCATTCCTTTGCTCAGTAGCGGACCCACAAATATTTCGCAGTAGTGCAGTCCCGCGGCCGGGCCGACCGCTATGTATGAAAGAAAGAGTTTGCCCCTCGGTGGGACCGCACTTGCAGGTAGGATTAATGCCATAGCACAGGCAGTCTGTTGAAAACTGCAACCTTTATTTTCTTCCTGCTATACGTGTTTCGGGCCACCGCCCTCCTCAGTAGCAGATACATAGCAGTCGGCCCGGCCGCGGGACTGCACTACTGCGAAATATTTGTGGGTCCGCTACTGAGCAAAGGAATGCAGTGTTTAAGCGGAGCAGGAGGTGCTGTTTATGTGCATGGGTGCCTGAATGAACTTTGCCGTGCCTTGTGTTGAACTTTGAAATTGTGTTTTGCAGCAACGACCCACATGGGTTTGATGAACTACCAGTCCCAAGAATCTTTGCGAGCAGTTGCACCTGTGGAATATGAACTGGGGATGAACTGGCGGTTACTCGTGCGCTGCCAAACACATACTATCTGCTACTGAGGAGGGTGGTGGCCCGAAACGCGTATAGCAGGAAGAAAATAAAGGTTGCAGTTTTCAACAGACTGCCTGTGCTATGGCATTAATCCTACCTGCAAGTGCGGTCCCACCGAGGGGCAAACTCTTTCTTTCATACATAGCGGTCGGCCCGGCTGCGGGACTGCACTACTGCGAAATATTTGTGGGTCCGCTACTGAGCAAAGGAATGCAGTGTTTAAGCGGAGCAGGAGGTGCTGTTTATGTGCATGGGCGCCTGAATGAACTTTGCCGTGCCTTGTGTTGAACTTTGAAATTGTGTTTTGCAGCAACGACCCACATGGGTTTGATGAACTACCAGTCCCAAGAATCTTTGCGAGCAGTTGCAGCTGTGGAATATGAACTGGGGATGAACTGGCGGTTACTCGTGCGCTGCCAAACACATACTATCTGCTACTGAGGAGGGCGGTGGCCCGAAACGCGTATAGCAGGAAGAAAATAAAGATTGCAGTTTTCAACAGACTGCCTGTGCTATGGCATTAATCCTACCTGCAAGTGCGGTCCCACCGAGGGACAAACTCTTTCTTTTATATATATATATATATATATATATATATATATATATATATATATATATATATATATATATATATATATATATATATATATATATATATATATAATATATATATATATAGATGTGTGTGTGTGTGTGTGTGTGTTTAATATAGGTTTTTAATTTTTTTAATGTGCATTACATTTTGATTTTACATTATGGAGATTGATTGGGTATTGGGTCGAATTGTTTTGTAAAAATATGAATGTTAATTGATTTAAATGGACATTTTGAAAAATGGTATGATTATGTCTTTGGTTCAAAGTTTTATAATTTTACAAAATCATTTATCATTGGGTGGGAAGTTATGAAAATATAATATATATAATATGAGATGAATTAGTTATTTATCATGGGATTGTTTAGATGGGCAATTAATCAATTTTATTTTTAATCCATTTTAATATTTTGATATACATTTTAATAATAGTTTTATCATGCATTTATCATGATATTTTATTGTGTGGTATATTGTGGTTTTGGTTCAAATACTTAATTTATATTGTAACTTATAAAAAGGTAATTCAAAATAAAAATAATTATTCTGTTTCAGAGTATTTTATGTTTAATTGATTCAGGGGTGAGTTTTGGGCATACTCTTACTGCCTTTGACTGTTACTTTAAAAAATATTTGTATTAAATTGAAATTAGTTTTTAACATCTATGAAATATTTTTATGGGTAATTATATTTTTGGGGTTTAGTCGCTATCACCATCTCCATTTTCCCCTAATGTTTTACAAAATGGACTTAGAATAGTAAATCTCACCCTACATTGTATGCACATTTTCCAGCATTTATTTGACTGGAGTTAGATTAGTAAATCAGACCACCTGCTTCCAATGTATGCCCTTTCTCAAATGGTTGTTAGACTGGAGTTAGAATATCGACCCCAAACAAATGCACTTTTTCCAGTGTTTGTTAGGCTGTAGTCAGAAAAGTAAATTAGAATGCCCTAAAGAATGCACTTTTTCCAATGTTTGTTGGAGTGAAGTTAAAGTAGGAAATATGAGCCCTCCCTATTTCCTGAATGCATACACTTTGACCAATGTTTGTTTGCTTGAAGTTTAAATAATCTGATCCCCAATGCTTACACTTTCACCAAAGCTTGCCAAACTAGAATTGGAAAATTAAATCTCACTCCCCCCACACACACACATATGCCATTCCCCAAAGTTTGTTGGAGTTAGTTAAAAATAGTAAATTTGACCCTGTCTCAAAATACATGCACTTTAATGTTTCTTAGACTAGAGACGTAATAATAAATCTTACTCCACTTATGAATACACATTCCCCAATGATGTAGGTCAAACATCATTGGGGATGTACAATGTTTGTTGCACTGCAGTTAGAATATTAAAAACGAACCCCTTCCTTAATGTTTATTAGACTGGAGCTAGAATAAAAACTCTGCCATCCTGCCCCAATGTATTCATTTTCCTTAATGTTTTATATATTGGACTTATAATAGTAAATATGATCCCCCCAAACTATGTATGTATGTTTCTTAATGTTCAGAGTATTTAATTTATAGCAGTATATTTACATTTTTTAGAATACATTTAGTAGTCATTTTACAGTTTGTAAAAATATTTTCAGGGTATTTAATTTTTTATAATTGTACTTATTCTATTTTTTTAAACAATTTTACGTTTTTGATGTTTTTTTGTGTTTTACAACTGCTAATTTCAGTAACAAAGGGGCTGATTACGATGGTGGTCGGACTGTAGTCCGACTGCCATCATATCAGAGATGGGACTGCCCGACAGAGTGTCTGTGGTTCCACCATAGGTATTAAGATGCGACCACCAACACGGCGGTCGCAATGTCTATGTTTACATTGCTGGCGGGTGCTGCTGGCTGCAACACACGCCACAATGCAAAAAGGGGACACTGCACATATCCCTGCATACGTGGCAGGCATCATGCAGTGCCTGCCATATGGTGCAGGGATATGTAGGTGTGCACCATAGGTGCCCCCCAGGTCCCATGTCTGAGGGCCAGGGAGTAAGGAATGCCCACCATGGGCCCCTAATGTCTCTTTCTGCCATCCTTTTTATGGTGGGTAAAACTGCCATTAAACTGCCGGTGGGGAGGGACATCATAATCCCTATAGTGGTGCCTGGCAGGCATCGCCAGCATTGTAGGGATTGTGGCTCCCTCCAATGCACCGACGGGCTCCTTGAGCCCATCAGCTGCCAAGCAGTCGGTCTTTCTGACCTCCATACATCCACCCGCCATAGTAATGTTGCGGGCGGTGATTCAGGCTCTGATGGCAGTGGGACCGGCAACGGCGGGCTGCCGGTGGCAGTCCCACCGCCATCCTAATCATCCTAAAATTTAAAATTTTTACTTCTAGTCATTTAACAAGTGTATAACTTATGTTCTGAAATTTTGGGAAAACATTTTAAATAAATGTGAATGTTTATATAATTGTGTTATTTAATATACATTAATAATATTCTATATATTTAAATTAAGAATTATAAATGTATTACAATGCATTTATTTGAATTTATAAATGATTGGAACATTGTTTTCTTTTTGATGATATATATATTTTTTTCATGTAACATTGATCTTTTTGTCCATAACATTTTCGTAGTTGAAATTCTGCTACTTTCCAAAATGTGTATGTAAAGTCAATAGTTTTTAACTGAACATTATTCTGCGCTTATTGAAATATTATTGTGGTTGGTATTCTGTCATACAACTGTAATAACTATTTGAGGACTGATTTAGATATCTGACAGACCAAATGTAGAGCTTGTTTTTCAACGCGATTTTGAAGTAGTAAAGGCTACAATTCGTAAATTCATAGGCTTTGCTACTTGCAAATCTAACTGTGCTAAAGATAAATTGTAAGTTGTAAAATTCTTTTGGTCCTGCAAAGTGCAATTTGTGGCTTTCTGTGATTAGGAAGGTGGAGGCGGTGTGAAAGGGGTGTTTCCTTCCACCTTCTTAATCGCAATAAAATATTTTTTTATCATACTATGAATGTAGGGAAAGAATGCAGTTTGCAGTCACTTGCTTACAGTTTGCATTTGCAGTCTGTTTGGTTAGATTTGCAAACAGAATTTTTCTTCATTATTACTAATCATTAATATTAATCCTGTTTCACCGGACAGTTTAATTGGTTTAAATCGCAAGGCTGCTGATGTCATTTTGCACACTATTAAGATTGTGAATATCCTTGTGATGCCTATATAAATGAAGAAGGAAAGCAGGAAGTGCTTCAGAGGTGCATACAGATACAGGCCTCCAGGGCTCAAAGGAGGCTTACATGCTTGGTGACCATTCCAGACATACTTCCATTAATGTTATGACAATTGACAAGTGGATGAACAAGTGGATGAATGGATAAATCCTATCTCCCTCATTACAAGTATCATTGGATATTATGAGCCTATAGCAAGCTGCACAAGATATACATCACATTAGAGATGGATTAACCCATCTGCCAAACTTTAAATCATGCAGTGTATTTCAAATGTAAATATGATTGGCCCAACAGTTAGAAGCAATAGTCAAATCCGCTTTACACATGCTCACACTTCTTAAAAGGATCTTCCCTTATCTTCTGTTCCTGCATTGTGCACAAGTGCCTATTACCCTCATGTTATCTCATATGGACAACCTAGGGATATTTGCATACCTCCTTCGTGTCTTGGTCATAGACTTCAAAGAATACACTACTCAGCCACAAGACTACTCTTTGGAATTCAGTACTATCCCTCATCAGGAAAATAAATTATCATTTTTCCTGTCAGAATCTAACTCATCATGACTTCAATCACAGAGCAGAAACTGATTTGGTTCTCTTACCTTATGTTAATATTAATTCTTCTGCTACCTTATATGAAAAACTGTTTAATAGTTGGGGTGGATTGGTGTTCACCACAAGTAATAAAGTCAATATCTTGTTAGGTCCAGTAAAAGGCTTCAGTTATTTAAACCTAAGCTCAACCGCTGGGAGCACTGACACAGAGCAGGCAGGCTTAGCTTAAGGAAAATCTGAAAAGCATTTAGAAACACCAATACAGTTGAAAAAGTAGAAACACAAAACAATAACTATAAAACCCACTGAAATGTATATGAATAGAGAAAAAAGAATAAGAAAAATGATAACAAAAAGCCAAAAATCGAAGCTGTGAAAGAGATGATTTTTAAAAACTGTAAGAGATAATATCACCAAAAAGAGCAAAGCAGCAATTGTGGTCAATAGTCGCAGTAGACCTCAATCTAGGCATGATTTGAGGAGGACCGCGATGTAAATTGAATAACATTTATTGTTTAGATAACTGGATAAGAACCCTTCTCATATATGTAAAATGTGATTACACTAGAAACGATAAAGAGTTTATGTAATGTATGTACTAATTGTACATATATAACATTTAAATCTAGTTCTTAGCCATAGTTACACATGATTATCTGAAGGATTTACTGTATGCCCTATGTAATCTAAATGTAATGTACTAGTATTCATAGTCATTTGTGCCTAAATGTGCACACAACGTATTAAATGTGAACTTTTGTCAATACTTAAATTGACTTTTTTGGCCAATAATTCTTCATGCTGCATAAATAATAGTTTTAATTTTTTGCAAACATGAACATGGCATTCCTTGCAAGTATTCTCATGCATTTTTAGTTGAAGAATAGATACATTACTGTACCAATGATAGAGAAAGAGCCTAAGAAGAAGACCTTGATGAAAGAACATGGAGAGCCAGAGCGTTAATTGAAAGGCCTATTCAGCAAATTTACAACCTGGCCTGTGTATGAAAAGCCAATGTCATTCCCATGTTCAGTGTGGGATACTTGGAAATTGTCGAACTGTATAATGTGAGAAGTGTTGTAAGACAATAGACACCTGATGATGTATGCAAAGGGGTGTTGCCTAAGAAGACTCCTGTGTGTTATAGCTTAGTGTTCACACCAATAGAGATCAATTTCTTCAGATTTTTTTGCAGATCCCTTAAGGTTCCCTTAGGGATTTTTCCCTGGACTTTGAAAGGTTTAGACCTCTATGCTTTCCTTAATTATTTTCTGAGTGTGGCTTAGGCTAACACTTACTACCCTGGTCCAAGACTACTCTTGAATGAGTTTCTGAAATGCTGATACCTTCCTACTTATATTTTTCTTGTCTTTTTCTATTTTCTCTTATGGAAATTCCATATTTTTAGATCCTTTAGATTTTAGAACCATCCTTTAACCTGGGACTTTACTATAGGTGATTTAGATCTACCCTTCTATAGCCAACAAAACCTGAGACACTTCTTTGAGCATCAGATTCTTTTATTAATCTTTTGTATTGCTGTGACTGAACTGTTTGTTTGCCTAATAGTGGTGCTCTTTAATTTCTTCCTTCGGTTAGGCCATCTTGTTGTTATTCTCTAACCTTATAGCATGATGTTAAGAGCTATGGGGCAGATTTATGTTGCACTTGCGCCACTTTTGCGCCGCTGTTGCGTCACTTTTGTGATGCAGCAGCGGCGCAAATCCTGCGCCATGGTGCGGGGTATTTACAACGTGACGCATCTGGGAGATGCGTCACGTTGTAAAGCCCTGCGCCACATGTAGGCGTTCCAGGGCAGGTGGGGGCGTCCCGGCGCAGGAACGCCTCCTAAAAGTGGCTGAGTGAAATCTACAAGATTTCACTCAGTCACTTTTAGGCCCATGCTGCGTCAAAACCCTGCGCCTGCTTGAAGCAGGCGTTAGGATTGACGCAGCATTGTACAGATAGGGCCCCCCAGAACATTGCTGGAGCTGCGTCGCGCTTGCGACGCAACTCCAGCAATGCGCCACTTTTACGGCACAGATGCGTCACGCATCTGTGCCGTTTTTGCCCCATGGTGCGCCGCATTATAAATGCGGCGCATCCATGGTGGCGCAGCTGTGGCGCATAATAATTGGCGCATCCCTGCTGATATGCAGGGATGCGCCAGTTAACATAAATCTGCCCCTATGTGTCTTAATTTGATTCCTTATTATTATTATTTTCATTTATTTATACATTTTTATTTTTATATAGCACAAATTTGACCAGTGAGGGTATAAGAGCGCTTTTTCAGAAGGCCGGAACAAAAAGGAAAAATAAGAACACAATCGACAATATAATTATGAGAGGTAAAAAAGTGTGTAGGTTCACAAATTGGGAAAGATAATCTCAACTGGACACTGGACATGGTCTGAAAAACTAGTAGTAATCATGGGAGCAGATCTAAGGTCAAGGTGATCTGGAAAGACAACACAAGTAAGAGAGCAACACCATGATCAAGAAAGGTACAAACTGTGTAAGTTCTCAAATTGAGGAAGGTAATATTTCCAGGACAGATCAACTGGATAATGGGCAGGGTTCGACAGAAAAGTAATTGTCATAGGTGTATATCATGAGTCAAATTGCATGACCTAGGGCAGGAATTTGTTCATAAGAAGTAATGTCAACTTAATTTTTTGAAAAATGCAGTTGAGGTAATCCGTCTAATTTCGGGTGGTAGGGAATTCCAAATTTTTGGAGCAATACCTGAGAAGGCTCTGTTGCAGGTTTTCTTTTTATGGATTTTCTGTGGTTTCAGTAACAAGGTGCTGGTGCTTCAAGAAGATCTGCATCCACCAATAATTCAAACTTCTGTGCCAAGTTCCTAGGGGTGTTGTAATGAAGTGCTTAATGGGCCATGCAAGCAATGTTTAGCTGAATCCTTGCTTCATAGGGGACCCAATTTAGGGCTTTTAGATACAGGGTGATATGGTTGTTTCTTTTTCTTCCACTGATGAGTCTGGCAGTCACATTGGGAGGTGCCCTTAGAGGGGCCACCTTGGATCTGGGAAGGCCACAAAGGAGTGCACTTCCAATGTCCCACCAGGGGATGACTAGAGCTTGGATCGCTGATTTAAAATCATTTTGAGGGACGAAAGGTTTTAATTACCTTAAAATGTTCACTAGATAATTTGCTCCTTTGATGGTGATACTGATGTGCTGCTGCATGTTCAGGTTCTTGTCAAGTGTTATTTCCAGAAATCTTGTGGAATTAATGATGCGTGGTGAGTAGTTAAGAGTGATTAGATGATTCATTCATAAAGCGAAATTGGACGAGTGATTGGGTGTAATGATTAGGTGGAATTCCTTTTTGATGGCCTTAAGTTCAAAGTGGTTGCATGTAAGCTAATTTTGAGTTTCTAGTAGATTTGTGTTGAGGGACAAAATGTCTTTAAGGAAAGAGATTTTCAAGTACAATTGAGTGTCATTAGCATACATGTGGTAATGAATGTTGGAAGAGTTCAATATTTCAGCTAGCGGCTCCATGAAAAGGTTGAAGCGGGTAGATGAGAGGACCCTTGAGGGACCCCTAACGTAACCGGTGTGGGATTGGACAGGGAGTGGTTAACATTGATTGTTTGAGTCCTGTTGTGGAGAAATGAGGTGAACCAGATCAGCACGGGTCCTGAGAGCCCTTTTTCTTCGTTCAATTAAGTCTAAAAGACTGCCATGTTTAACCGTATTGAAGGCGGATGATAAGTCTTGGAGGATTAGAAGGCAGGATTCATTCTGGTCCAATATTTTTTGTATGTCGTCCACTATATGTGTGATAGTTGATTCAGGGCTGTGGCCTCGAAGGAAGCTGGATTAGACTTGGTGAAGAAGTTGGAAATGTTCAATATGGTTGCTGAGTTGGACCTGAATTCATTTTTCAATGAGTTTAGCCAAAGTCAGAATGTTGGAAATGGGGCAGAAGTTGTTTGGGTTAGAGTGATCTGCAGTTGTTTTTTTTCAGAATGGGAGTTACTTTTAGGTGGTCCTGGATAATTGCATTGGTGAAGTGAGGTGTTTAGTATCTTGATTCAAAGTGGGAGTAAAGAGGATTTGATCTCCTTGAAGATATACAATGGTAAAGGGTTGTTGAAATGGTTTGGGGGTTTAAGCTTGATAAGGATGTTGTGAGTGTTGTTTTCAATGAGGGTTTTGACTATATTCCAGGAGGCATTGTTTTTGGGGGTGTGCCCAGAGAGAGCAGGTGGCTCAGCAATTCCTGAGGAAGGGAGAATGACTGGCGGTATAACCAGAATGAGTTCACTTGCTGTCTGCAGTTCCTTTTTAATTGTTTAGACCTTGCCCAGGAAGGAGGCAAATTCCTCACAATTAGGCAGTAGATTGAACTCAATTATTATTGGGTTAGGTTGATTATTCTATTGTTGTTTGCCCAGTTCAAAGATGTTTTAGGTCAGGTTTGGTCTAGGTCTAGCTGGTTTCTAAAGAAATTTGCTTTTGAGATTCTGATGCATTTATTATAGGTGTCCCTCACCGACTTTAGACGTTTTAGGTGTTCGATGAACAGTGAGAATCTCCATGCTCATTTAGCTAGTCTTAGATTGCCTCCTTCTTTGCTTAGGCTGCCATTGAACCTAGGTTTCAAATATTTGCTGGATATCTTTTTAGTTGTAAGAGTGCAATAGAGTCTTGAATGTTCAGAATGGAAGAATTGTAGTGATCTGTATGGACTTGGATTTCTATCATGTCAGCATGGAGAGGCAAGATTTTGTTGCTGGGAGAGGTCAGATCATTCGGATTGATATTCTGTAAGCTTCTTTTCCATAGTTTTCTTTTTAATTGGATCTTTTTTTTACTAAGAGCATTTTTGAAGAGGAAGGTGATACAATGACGATAGGTCCACTCTCAAGGGACGATAGATTTAAGTTAGATGTTATTTTTCTTTGCAATGATAAGGTCCAAAGTCTCACCGATGTTGTGTGGGCAGGACTGTCACAGAATCGGGTTAGATCTTGGTATGCAAGAAAGGTTTTATGGCTGAAGTTTGCACATGGGACTATTATTGCTTTAAACGTCCATGCAAAACATATTAGCAAGATGATATGGCAATGGTTGGTGACAGTTTCAACCAAAGATTGTTACGGTAGATGCAGGCGATCCCACCACTAAGGCATTTCAGCGTTTTGAATTCTTTGTCTCCCATTCCGAGAGCCGTCGCTCCGTTTACATACCCAATATATTTGGTGTGTTTATTCCATCATTTTCATCTTATTGGAACCGGACTGATAGTGGTTCCAATGCCTCTATTTGTTGCTCCCCCTGGCTATTATCTTGAGCTCCTCCCCCCAGGGTGGTTTCATCATGATTCACTACATTTGTGCCCTGAAGAATGTAGACCTCCGAGACAGGTCCATACTGAAACACGCATCAGCGCGACTCAACACCCATTTAGACCAGGACATCTATTTGATTTGAATACTACTGGATGAAGAAATGTTCTTGAATATATTGTTTGTACCCGTGGATCTTGTTAAACAAGAATTTGTTTTTTCTACAACTGAGTTCTCTCCTGGTAAACAAACTAGTATATTTGGTTATTTTTATTGATTTGGACTTTGATGCTTGAATAATTTTAGTTTGGGATTGAATCTGTATTACTGTTCTGCCTTAGTGTGAGTTTTGATTGAGTGAGTTTGGGGGTTGTAGGTTATTTGGGGGGAGTTCTAGAGAGCTCATCATACAGTAATGTGTATATTTTGAAATCTTTTACTGTCCTATTGTCAAAAATGCAAACATCTTTATATGTGAACAACAAAACGTAATAAATACAAAATATCCATCTCTGTGAGAATAATTGTATCATGAGATTCATGGGGTCCATAGTTGGTGGGCTGCACTATAATAGGCTGCTTTATTTTTATAGATTATCCTTTACTTAGTTTATTTTCGGTTTTAAGGCAGGGTTTGTTTATGTTTGTATATTGGTAGGAATATTGCTGGTCTTGAAGAGCCAGCGAGGGGTAGGTCTGGGTGGGGATGGAGTTATGAGTGAGAAGGTAACTTGAGAGATGAGTGAGGGTTATATCTGACAAGTTGTTGGTCAAGTCAGGGAATTCACACTTTGGGGGTGTCCATGATTGGGCACTGGTGGAGTCGTGGGGGTCCAAGTGGGACCCGCGAAGGTGAATCCGGAAGGGGTATAGTTGCAAGATTCGTAATTTGTACTAAACCTTTTTAATCCTAACTACAAATTCCGGGTCTTCATTCTTTAGTCAAATGGGTTATACTGTTAATTGAACATGATTGATGTAAATGTTAACTCCCATCAACTCTCAGGGGGGAAAAAAGGTTAATCGGAGTGCCAATGGTAAGCGTGTGGGGCCAGAAAACACTGTATCATGTTCAAACACCCACAGTAGTACACTTCTAAGCCCCCTAGGACCTCAGAGGGAGTACTTAGAGACTCTCAGGTTGTCAGGCAGAGGGAACAGCAAAGTCCACTCCAGGTGCAGTTGCTTCTGATCATCTGGGATTCTTCACAGAAATGTCCTGTTCAGCATTTTTGGGTTCCTGGAGGCACCTAGGGGATCAGTGCAGGAGGTTCAGTCCACCTTGTACCCCTAGGGAAATTCAACAGCATTCTGATTACAGTGCTTTAGGGTGCCAGATTTATACTTTTCACCAGCTAGTGATGGGGGGGGGGGGGGTTGATTCCTAGACACTCCCTAACCAATGGGTTAAAAGATCATTGGGGCAACCCCGCCCACTCTTTCAGTAGTTTCTTTTTCCTTATAGTAAACAGACCCAAAATGCAACGTCACAGGGTGTTTCCAAGATGGCAAAGTATTCGGTTACACTAAATTTGGGCTCTGAGGGCCAGGGGGATGTGTGTGAGAGTGGCACTGGGAAATTACCAGTGACTGCCCACAAACATAAAATGCAGTAAATTCAGTATGAAGCAGGTACTGTACCCACAAGAAAACCAACAAGGCTGTTATGGCCTAAGTAAAGTCCTTCAGGAAACAGACAGGGAATCCACTATAATTGTCTTTGCATCCTGTTCTCTCTCTTGTAAGTGCATCCAAATGTTGCATGTGGCTCGACAGACCTGTCAAGCAGGATTTGACAATGTGTTGTCACAGGATGCCCACAGCCCCCATCTTGCATATTCGGCGTAGTTCAGAGAAGTCATCTCTGCCTATTCAATTCACCTCTTTCATACCTCTTCTTGGGCTGAGCACTGGTTGGGAGAAGCAGAAGAGTTAATGCAAATTAGCCTCCAGGAACCTCAGGCAGGGGAAAGGTAAATTTCTAAAAGTTATTTTCCTTAATAATAATTGCATATCTGAGCCATTGAAGTGGATTTTAATAACTATTCAAAATAGTGACTTAATATTTGTTCTAGCTGGTTCCATTCTACAGATAAAGTGTTAGCATTTTAACTGTTCTTTGATTTTCTACATAGTACAGCTAGGCATCGCGCAGCGAACATAGATTTTATGGCCTTGTCACTGTAAGGACACAGGGACAATCATTTTCTACATGTTCTACTATTAAATACCATGCACTGTTATTTGTGGGCTACAAGGCTTCTATGGGGTGATATAGTAATATTTAAAAGGGACGTTTTCAAATGTCAAAGGGTTATTTTAACAGAGTACAGTTAGGAAGGAACAGCAAAAAATAGAGTCCATGAAATCTTTCCTTCAGGTTACAGTAACCTTTTATTTTTATTTTTTTTTCAAATTTGCTGATTCTTCAACGAGTTGCTTCAATCAACAATACAAAATCGATTTGTAGATCACAGTTGAATTTTGTATAGATCAACAGCCTTTCTGCCTACGCGTTTCGTCCTTCCCCTAGCACCCCTCATCAAATGAAAAAGGCAACAGTGACATCTATAAACTTAATAAATTAACAGTTTCCAATAAACTACAGTAATAATTGTTAAACTTCACACACCTTGCTTTTTAGAGAGAAAAATTCTCTTCTTTTTCTAAACATCGAATACTTTGTGTCATAAATTTGCAGCGCACAACCAGATATCTGTAGTAAATGGGAAATGAAACATGTATTGAAAATTCTCTTCTCCATTTAGTTTAAAAGAATTTATCCATCTCCCTTTCTTACATATTAGAAAATCGCATTCCCTAACGTTACTAATTGAACCCGTGTAACCTGATATATTAACTAATGTCTGCATAAATACATACATAATTATTATGTTCTTATAATAAAGATCCCTCTTCTTGTTCTGAAAATGAAATATTGCTGGTCCCTAATTAACAGCGTGCCCCCAAATATCTGGTTGTGCGCTGCAAATTTATGACACAAAGTATTCGATGTTTAGAAAAAGAAGAGAATTTTTCTCTCTAAAAAACAAGGTGTGTGAAGTTTAACAATTATTACTATAGTTTATTGGAAACTGTTATTTATTAAGTTTATAGAAGTCACTGTTGCCTTTTTCATTTGATGAGGGGTGCTATATACCATTAGTATAGGAAGTGTCTGTATTAGAATCAGGTCATTTAAACTAAAAGTTTGTTGTATCACATGGTTTTGGTATATTGTGAAAATCGGGTGTAAATTGTATGTTTATTTGTTTATTATTACAGCCCTGATGAAGTCCTAAGGGAAGGACGAAATGCGTAGGCAGAAAGGCTATTGATCTATAGAAAATGCAACTGTGATCTACAAATCGATTTTGTATTGTTGATTGAAGCAACTCGTTGAAGAATCAGCAAATTTGAAAAAAATAAAAAAATAAAAGGTTACTGTAACCTGAAGGAAAGATTTTATGGACTCTATTTTTTGATGTTCCTTCCTAACTGTACTCTTTTATTGATTGTGGTTTTGATGACAGTGAACCACAGGAAGTTGGGCATCTAACATTTTTTAATTGGGTGGTACTGTATGTGTTAGTTGCGCACATTGTGTTCCCTTACTGTCATTGCTCTCAGAATCTTGGGTTATTTTAACAGGTTGCATTGCAGGTTTTAAACAGCAGTCAGGCTACAATGGTAGACTTGAAGCCAAGTTTTGCTTTGCCACTCTAATTAATGGCATAATAAGTTGTGCAGTCCAAAGGTGACATTATGGATGTCTTTCCGCAGCATATACAATGTTTTCTTATGGAAAAGTTAAATAAGCCAATCAAGGATTAGCCAGTTTCTACATGTTTGTATGGTCAAAGCACACCGGATATGTGACAACAGTATCCCTGTGTGCAGAGTGCCTCAGCAGGGCATAAAGTGAATTATTTTAACCCACTTTTTCTCTGAGTTAGGGGTATATTATCAAGGCCAGGCGATAATTATCGCTCAGCGCTCTTAGCGCGAGGATAATTATCGCTGGCCAACTCTGAATTTTATTGAGGAGATAGCGTGCTATCAGCAACACTTATCTCCAAAGCGATAAAATTCAGAGCGCAAGCTGCCAAATGTGTGATTATCGCTGGAAATACAGCAATAATCGCACAGGATTTGGCAATAGCTTGCTGATAGGGCAAGGCATACTTAGCCATGATATCCACCTTCCATAGGATATCATGGCTAAGTCAGTTTCTTAGCAGGCGTAAGGAAAGTAGCGATAACAGAGGTTTTCGCTACTTTTCTTGCCGCTATGCTTCTTAGCGTGAGGCTTGATAATAGGAGAAATGTCGCTTAGCGACATTTCTCCCGTTATTCTGGGGAGGAACGCCCACTTTGCATCTCTTTAGAGATGCAACGCTGGGCGTTAAGGAATAGGGCGAAGAAGCATGGATTCACGCGTCAGTGTGTCCTTGCTAATAGGGCGTTAAAATTATCGCCGCTTTTCATCCGAAAACGGACGCAAAAGCGGAGATAATTTTTTATCGCCTCGTTGATGATATGCCCCTTAGTGCTTTATTTTCAGATAGCGCGACTCCATAACTGAAAGAATCAAAAGTTGGCCGCTGCTTCTTACCTGCACTATCTGAAAATAAAGCACTAACCCCGAGAATTATCCCGTTAAATAAATTACCTTTACACCCTGCAGATGCATAAAACAGGAGGTCTGCCCTGCATTTTGTCAGAAAAGCTCATCACAACACGCTCCGAACCTACACTATATCATATGTGCCCAGGGATAGGATAAAAATACCCACTGTACTCAATAGATGCTATTAAAACTCATAATCAGTTTCAGCAAGCATGTGATATGAAGCGGAATTTCTCAAAGCTGTAAGATAGAATTCCAAAAGTTCATACACTTGCAAATGGTCCAGCAGAAACCATTTGGAAGTGGTCAACAGGAATCCCAACTCGAGGAAGCCCTGTCAAGGTTATCATGAATGTTATTGATGTGTGTGCTGCCAATTGACAATTTCCGCAATTGACAAGTCAGGGGCACACATGCAGGGTATTCAAATTATCTATAAAGAAAACTGATAAGTACATATCAGCATTAAAGCATGACATATAAATCTGTGGAATTTACTATTGTTTTAACATCACCCCTTTATTGTAGATTATATTTGAATGCTACATAGAAAGCCACTGTTTTCTGGAGCATAGAAAAACACACAATACAGAGTCTGAGCTTTTGTGGTGCAGTTGCTGAACATCAATTCCAAGAGGAACCTCTCATCCGCAATTCCCAGAGAAAGCGATTGCATTTACTTTATGGATGATAAAGCTTCAGTGAGAACCTGTTAATCTGCACCTCTTCGAGCACTGTATTCACCATCTCTCTGGGAGAGGCGCAGACAGCTGTCACATGAAAAGATTTCAATCTGTTTCTTCCCATAAAATGATTTCTCTCCCCTTGCTGCCCCTATCAATTCTTTATATAAAAGTGAGTGCGGGGAGGGTTATTCATCTGTGCACATCTACAATTTCCATTCCACTCATGTTGATGGAAACGCTGTGATAGAAATCTTTCTTTCCATTGTTGCCTGAATTCTTTCACATTATCCAGACTGACTGATTGGTACTTCAGGGCTGTAAATGCTGCTTGTCTGTGGAATATATATGTTTTTGCCCAGTTACCTGGAATTGCACCGAGTGATCATTTGCAAGTACTGCAAACATTTCTAACCAGGCACTAAGAAATGAACAGCACAAATTATTAGAAACGTATTTTATGCATTTAATTGTAAACCTTTCTGTGTACAATACAGGTATAAATGAATAACATTTTATCGTGTTGCCATCATCTTTAGCCTCCAGTTCTTAGCTAAAAGCAATGGAAAGGAAATTCCACTCCATGACTTGTGAAATAAACATGAAGAAATGTAAACAAGTTAGTACAGCGCCAATAAATCACTG
Organism: Triturus cristatus; assembly: GCF_964204655.1. Classification (NCBI taxonomy): domain Eukaryota; kingdom Metazoa; phylum Chordata; class Amphibia; order Caudata; family Salamandridae; genus Triturus; species Triturus cristatus. The sequence continues at coordinate 399,459,767 of NC_140588.1, read as the reverse complement.
TTTCTCACAATCTACTACTTCCAACCTGTTTTATGTAAAAGTCACATGGAGGATTTAGGCATAAAAGTCTCATAATAACTAAACCACGTGTGTGTTTCCAGAATGTCACTCTCCGGACATTTCACTCATACATCTGACAGTCATGTTTACCCATTCTATAGCAGACGACAAGAGCTACTTTGTATGACAACTCTGTGAATGTTTTCTAATCCTTTCCGCCCTACCATACACCGATCTCTGTATTGGTTTTTATTTCTTTTTTGTCTTATTTTTTACAGGTTTTTTTTCTACGAGGTGTTTGTTTTCCTTTTCTTTTCCTCTAAATATTACCCATGCGTGTGGAAATATTTAGATTGATGATTGAGTGCCTTCCAATACTCTCTAGAGCAAAAGGCACCTTCAAGATTTAAAAATAAGTGCATAGATAACAATTGTAAATCACAGTGTCAATGCCTGAAGAGCACTACTTACTTCATTAAGGGGTATATTCACAAGAACGTGTGATAACTACTGCAAGAGTAGCTTAACGCAACTCTCAACATCGCATCCTATCGCGAGAAAATTACTCCGTGCCAACCAAGTATTCGCAGAGCTCCCTGACAACACGGAAAACTGACCGCGCGCCAGCCAAGCTCGTAACTGAAGAAATACGTGAAGCGAATTTACCAAATTGAAACCTGCGGACTACGAGGACATAAAAACAGAGGCATGTAGAAGTCCCGCCCGAAAACGATAGACGCCTGTTCCACTATCTTCCTGCCACAAGAGTGACAGATTTGAGCATTTGGGAACGCAGTAGAGATCAGCTAATCTCACAGCATTTAATACGCTGTTCTGGTCCTGATGATAACCGCGTATATGAAGGGGTTTGAAACGCATCGTTCCCAGTGTTGTGGCCAATCAAAAAGAAACATTTTCTGCAAAAGTTCAAAGTGTTTGATTTAGCTAATTGTTCCATGGTTGGTCCTGTTTGATATTGAACTTTATCTTTTGTAATTATTTCAATTGAAAACTTTTCAAGTCGGCTATGTGTGTGCTGGTTTGTGAGGGTAGTGTGTTGAAGGTATGATTGTTATGTTCAGTTTGCTAGAGAAGGTGGTATTCTAAGTGTGCGCGTAAGAGAAGTCTGCATGGGTGAATGGATGTCCTAACAGAGAGTCTGTGGGTAAAAGGAGCTTGGATGTTGTTTTTCTAAATTTCTACATTGTTTGTATTTTGGTGCTGGTAATTTATCCTTGTGAATTTTTACAAAATTCTTGATTAAATCTAACGGAAAAAGAGGTTATTGGTAGCATTGTTTCATTTCGATGTACTATGAATAGGGTAGGAGTTAAGCATTGGCATTTTGTTGTTATTTAATTAAACCAAGTATTCACAACGTGGCGGTAGCATGTGATAGTCACCAGATAACACGTCAAATGGCCGCGAAAAATCAACGCCACACCGCAAAAATGCAAAACGTGAAGGCAAAAAATCATGTGATGAGGCCAATCGCGGTACAACAAGTAGCAAAAGCCTGCCACAGGCTTGCAAATCCCACGCGTCGGGCGGGAAAATGCACAATAAAAACCACAGAAACAACACACCAGAAACAAGCCAAAGCAGTGGCGTAACGAAACTTGAGGGGGCCCCCCTGCAAAGCACATGGAGGGGGCCCCCCCTCCCCCGGCGGCGCGGCCCACCATCTACCACTTTGCCCTACCACCGAGAAATCTAGTATATTTTGATTTTTAAACCTCCAACATTTAAATTAAATGCCTCTATATTGTCTCTCAAAGTTCTGATGAGAAAGTGGGAAACACTATTAACATACAAGCTTTGCCATTTCTAACAATACTGTCGAAAGCAGATTATTTAACTGAGGCAGCAATCAGAACAATGCCAAGGAGCGATCCTATTGTCTCAGGAACTGCCTATGGCTGAAGAACAAAGAACAACTTTGAAGGGTCTGAAATAGAATTGACAATACCTTAAAACTTTGAAAGATCAACCCAAACCTGCAATTCCATAAAAACTCGACTGACAATATACATGAGAAGTACACAAGCTACAACTCAGTATCCTGTGAAAGTCAAGAGAAATAGACTGGTGAATTATCTGCATGCCACACACTAGCGACTGTCAAGGGTTGTGCATTATAATAACGTGAACTGAGGAAGCAATTTCAATCATAATGTCTTTATTAGTAAGCATTGCAAAACAGGCATGCAAACAAGGCTGATGAAGAAAACTGTTTGGATGCTTCAGAACATTGATGCAGATGTTTTTCTGTTTTAATTCATCATTTCTGTAGTGTAAACAATGCTAAATACAAGATTTAAGGTACACGTATTACAGACAAGTGCAAGCAACACCATAAATAACACTGCATGTAGAAGGAAAAAAAAACATATCAGCAAGTACCTAATGACAATCTATACAAACTGTAGTTGGTAAAGCAAAAGAAAAAGTGCAAATACTCTCAAACTGCAAAATAAAGCAATCACCAGTCCAGCAATATACAAAAATCAAGCATGTTTTGTAAAACAATACAACTTTCTTCTTGCATCAATGTGAAAATACTTTCAAAGTGCATGGTAAAAACAAGTCCAGCAGCTTCCCTCACAAAGACTGACATGAACCACCAGACTGGGCCTTACTTCATAACAAACAGAGGCCTCAGACCTCAGTGTGTCAACACTGGCGGTATTTACAATTTATTAAGAGTATAGACAGGCCTGCTAAATTAAAGATTCACCATTGCCTCCAAATGGCTTTATCGTCACGTGTGACACCGCCAGCCAGGCCTAGATTTTAAGCCAACAGCACCTTGCATTCTGGGAGTTGTGCTGTGACCATCTAAGTAAGGGGTTAAACATTCCAGCATGCAAAGTGTTGTTGGATAAAAGCTACGAATGGACACGACATGGTGCCAATGCCACTTGGCAGCTATGTTTTATACAAGCACAAGAGGATGTTTAATTTCCTGAACACAAGCTGCAGAAGTCTGGCGTCAAATAGCAAACACGTTGTGCAGAGAAACCAGAAACGTGCTGTGTTTAGCCCCCCTGTGTGGACCGTAGGTGTCATTCTCTAAGAGACCCAGTGGTAAAAGCCCACAGTTGTCTCTAATGCATGTTAGTGCCAGGCAGTGGTCGAAGTGGGGGAAAAAAAGTAGGGGAACTGTGGGAGGAGAATCAGAGGGCGGGAATAACCAATGGATTGGGTCAGTGGGCGGAGTGAGAGGTGTGGCAGAAAGAGCAAAATATCCCAATTTTTAGTATTCGTTTCCCATTTCACTAACTGGTTACAGCTTATTCAATTTTTTAATTTAACCAATAGATACACATGTTTATTTAAGGTTAAATATGTGTTATTGACATTAAAATACATTCACAAAGTGGGATACGTTTCCAATCACAGAATGTCCCAAATATCCTTAAAAGTGGAATCGCAAGCCATTTGTCTCCCAGCCATGGAGTTTCTGTCATCAGCACGTCTCCCTTTTTCCACAAGAGCATTTCAAACACGAATGGCAAAATATCCTAGTTTGCAAATGTTTTCCACATAACTATGGCTTTGCCATATTTGCCACATAATAAATCATCTGCTGCATAATCTGACGATTTTAACTAATAAATTGTTTATAGCTCAAACACATCAAAAGTTACTAAAAAATGTGACTTGTACTGCTGTGAAGTGGAGGGCCCTTTGCAAAGGTTGACTGGTCACCTTTCTCATTGCTGCAGTTGTATGTTCCACTAGTACTAAAATGGAAAAATCTTTGCAGAGACTGTTAGCATGTGCAAACATTTCAAAATAATAAAGTAACAGAAAATTTACAGCACCACTAATACCAGTGCAGGGTGTCAGAGCACTTTACATCACACATATTACACAGAGACAATCATTCATATGTGTGTAAATCACTGTGTAGGAAATGTTACATAAGACAAACGACTACAAGGTGTAGGAGTCACATGACAACCATACTAGTTGGGGGTTCTCTTTAATAATCAGAATTGATTTCTACCCAAATGAACCCTTTTTTTTAACATTAGGATAATCGAGGACTGGGGAAAAAAACATTACGCTCTAATTTATACATTGGAGTTTGCATGCAGCTCTTACATGACAGTTAATAGCTCACTATTCTATGTTAGGATTTTAACTTATTAACTACAAGTAACAATAGGGTCTTTCTGACAAAAGCAGTAACCCGCCGACCTATTCACATTATGTGCACTTTGTGATCTGCATGGCACATGTTCTTAGCAGCATGCACATTACACCTCTGCCATTCCTTTTCATGAGTCAAACCTTCCACTAGACAAAACACCATCTCTCTCTACTAAGAACATTAATCACTGGAGTTATCAAAACATTTTTATCGTTGCCCAAAAATGTTGAAGGTCAGGAAGGAGGCAGCACGTACTTTTAAAACCATATTATACTTACAAACACGATGCCCCCACCTGAAGTTAGCGCACGGTGCGGTCGCACTGACTTAGAGCCACCCTGCTCAAGGGTCCTGTGACCTCAGTGACAGAGTCACTGCCACTCTATGGTGTGCTGCTTCATAGGTCTGTCCCCAAGACCGTAGGTGAACTTCATGGATAGTGGTGGACAGGCCTTCAAGGTTAATCCACACTTGCCACCGCTAGGGTTCACTTGCTGGTGCTAAGACACCAGGGCCTTTAAGATTTTGCAGCACCTTCTAAGGTGTAGCACAGGAATGTGCTCCCTCAGGAGAGTGGTCTGGGGGCCTGGTCATTAAGGCTGAACCTGGTTCACCAGTTCCACTTCAGTAGCTCTGACCATAGCGCCACATCCTCTCCCCCACTGAATACCATACTGCCCCACTTGGAGAAACTTGCACTGCTCTGACCCGCTATAAAAACCTGGATGTGACTCAAATTTAATCACGCACTAGACAAGAGCAATATGCTGCCTAAAAAAAATTAACAACATCCTAGAAAAAGCAAACACTCATAGGAAATGCAAGATTAAGTAAAGCATGTTAAATGTAAGCAGGAACAACATGGTTACCTTTTTCCTTTTACACTCATTATTCTGAAATTATTGAGTGCTTTTGCATGAAAAGGTAAGGCCATGACTACAGGGCCCGGAAGGGACCCGTTTCAGTGCCCATTGCTTATATCCTTTCAAAACATAGGCAGTATGGTTTAAAAAGACCACCGGGCATTTCAGCAACAACCGGCGATAATTATCGCTAAGCGCACTTAGCACTAGGATAATTATCGCCGGCTAGCGTGGATTTTTATCGCTGAGATAAGCGTGCTATTAGCAACGCTTATCTCAAAAGCGATAAAAATCCTAGCGCTAACTGCCTAACGTGAGATTATCACTTGAAACCCAGCGATAATCTCACGAAATGTGGTGTTAGGTTGTTGATCGGGACTCACAAACTTAGCCATGATATCCTCCTTCCATAGGATATCATGGCTAAGTCAGTCCTGAAGCAGGCGTAAGAAAAGTAGCGATAACAGGGGTTATCGCTACTTTTCCTGCCGCTATGCTTCATAGCTTGGGGCTTGATGATAGGAGAAATGTCGCTTAGCGACATTTCTCCTGTCATGTCAGGTCAGGAACGCCCACTTTGCATCTCATTAGAGATGCAAAGCTGGGCGTTAAGATTTCGTGCGCTAAAGCAAGGTTTCACGCGTTAGCGTGACCTTGCTAATTAGGAGATAAAATTATCGCTGCTTTTCGGCCAAAAACGGCCGCAAAAGCGGCGATCATTTTCTATCGCCTCGTTGCTGATATGCCCCCCAATTCGTAATTACACAGTGGCTGTACACATTTTGTTTTCCAATTCACCCATCAAGCAGGTATTTCAGTACCTCCAGGCAAGTTGCACTTTCCCACACAGGGAAAACTATGTTGTTCAAAGAGAGAGGCGAAAACAAAAGTAGCGCTTCACTGGGAAACACTGTAAAGTGGTGCTAATGTGTTTAGGTGTGAATAAATCAATCTGGCCACCTTGCAACCACTCTCTCTTGCTTTAATTAGTTATTTTTCACATTTGGAATGTTTTATTTCTCTCCACCCCGAGGCTGCACTTGTGTCAGAAAAAGACAACGTTTTCAGCAATAATGTTTTTCTTTTTTTGGATCCATTTCACAGGGGGCAAATAAACGAAAGGAGAAAAGAGAGGGTTATACCTGTTTCTTGAAGCCTCGGTTTTCACTAACTGAGGAGCGAGACAGAAAGAGAGGGAAGACTCGGAGGCTTACAGGCCGTCACCGTGGTGTACGCGCACAGTTTAATTTATTGGGACTTGGGGAGGCCGTGCGCGCAGAAGCACCAATTGCGAAGACTGAAGAGGCTTGCTCGAAGGCACGCCGTCTCCCTCCGCTGAGAGTGAGGGGGCCCCTGGAGCGTGGGGGCCCCCCGCACCGCAAGGGCTGCTGGGGCCTGTGTTACGCCCCTGAGCCAATGCACGTAGCAACATGGAAGCACCCTGACCGAGCGCAGTGGCCAATGCGAACCCCACAACCCCCACAGTCCACCAGCAAGGAACAACGGGGATGGGGACAGCTGAGGAGAAGAGGAAGAGGAAGATGGGCTGCAGTCTGCAGCAAAACTAGATCAGAGTCACGGAGGTGACAGAACACTACCAGCAACTGACCCACAAGTAGACCACCTGGAATGCAGTCAGAGTGCCGAGGAGGCCAAGAGGCGCTGGAATGATGTGACAACCTAAACCAGGTGCAAACCCGCTGCCAACAGGAAGGCTGCAACGGCGACAGGAGGTGGCAGTCCTGTGCCACAGGAGGAGTTGAAGGAAACCGAGGCCACAGTCATCAGTGTGGAGACAGTGCAAGGAGTAGGGAGTGCGGACACAGCTCGAGAGGACCTGACACAACTATCAACAGTGTGAGTAACGACCAGGGACTGGGGGGACGGGGGGAGATGGGTACAATGGCACACGTGCACAATGAGGTGTAGCACACTGCACACCCACAATTACCCTGGATCATGTCCCTCAGCCCCTTGGCACACTGCAGCACACACACATAGCAAGAGCAGCACACCCACATTCACGACAAAGTGGTACAATGCGCAAAGCCGACACAGCAGAACAAAGGACACAACTGGCTCCACACATGCACAGAAACATGCCTACTACATCTGACAGAGCAGGAAACCGTGAAATGGAAATGTACACGTACGACCTCACATCCGTCATGTAGTCCAAATGTACACTGTCCCCCAGCAGCAGTCACCACCTCCCAAACAGTCACAATGTACATTGTCATACAGTCTGCATGTAACCCAGAACCATGCGACAAAATACATGTCAACACAATGTCAACATGCATCTCCCCCTCACACAGAAGACAACACATCTGTGATACCAGAGAGGACCACCACACCTTCGACACTGACACCCTATAACAGCCCATGGACGACCCACGCATCCCACAACCAGGACCCGGGCAGCCAAGCTACTTAGAGGAGAACACAGACCCTGCAACAGAGCACACTGCAGGAAGCACCCGCAAGCACAGCTGGCTCACGACACGTCACCCACCCACACATGGCACCCTAAAGCCATGTGTCAGCACACCAAAAGGAGGTGGGCGAACAGGTGTGGGTGGGATCCGAACCCATGGATCACATACGTTGGTGTATATTACCCTTCAGGGACCACCTACAACCCACAAAGGAGACCCACACTGCCTTAGAGACACATGCAGATGCACATTCACAGTACACAACCACACCCAGGGGCATACACATATCAGTCACACACCCACGTTGGCCATGCGTACAACGGCCAAGGCCACTCCACTTACGAATTGAGTGGGTGATGACAAAGCTACATGTCCAAGCTCAAACTCGATGCCTGCGGTGACATGCCTGCATCCGCTGTACACAGCACAATGTAATGTTGTAGGGCCCTGGGCCCTCATGCATACAACAAGACCACAGGGACACACGCATATATTATAGAACTGGCTACGGGCACGTGCGCCCGGCCCCTTTATTGGCAGGGCCACATGTACAGTGATGCCTGTGCTGGATGTGTGTGGGGTGGGTGCAAGTCAGCCCTCGGAGTTGTTGGTGCTGGCAACAAATATAACAGTTAACACAATGAATACGTAAACAGACAACACCAGCATCACGGGGACAACTGTGGAGCATCATGGAGGTAGCCTGAGCAAGTCCAGGAGGCACAAAATGAGCAAACAGAAGTGTCCGTGAGTTGCAGTGCACTGAGGTTGGGGCACTACAGCTGAGCGCGCCCATGTGAAGAAAAAGTCTCGGATTGTGTCCCTTCGAGACATTCCTGATGCAGATGCAGTGGTGTGTGTAAGACCTGAATCATCTTCCTCATCAACGTCCCAGGTCTCCCACACTGCTTGAGGTGGCATTGATGTGCAAACTCTCAATAACACAAAACTCAATCAGTAACGGACAATGGCTTGCGGTGCACTGAGTCAGTGGCACCTGGAGTACCGAGCAGGGTATTTTGCCACAAAGTCAGTATAACCGCCATGATGGCAACGACAACCCCGAATCCATGGACTCAGTTGCCACCAAAGTCCAACCAGAAAGTGTCCATGGGTCTCGGGGAATAGACATAGTGGAACCGGGGCTGAAAGGGGATGCAGTCTGCAAAGAGGTCTGTACAATGACATAAAGTCTGCCATAAATAAATCAAGGCTGAATTCAAAGGTGTGTGTGACTTATTCGACCGCAGTGTCGGCCGGGGGCAGGGGTCATCAAGGGCCCACAGCCACGTGTCGTTGGGATACTATGCACATGGTTTCTGCCACCTGACCAAAGGGAGTACAGTGAAGTTGAAGCTTTCCTTTTTGTGCTTACACGGACAATGTATGATGAAGACTCAGTTCCAAATATGTGACCTACTTGGTCGTACAGTGGGCCGAAGGCAGTTGAGGAACTTCGATTTCTGATCGCGATCAAATTGACCCGCCATTTTGTGCTCCGCCGCCATTTTGTGTTGCCATCACTCAGACAGCACGGCGAGCAAAGTCTATTCTGCTTTTTCTGCAACCTGGTGTCGAAATACGTTTTCTGCCTCTATTTACAAAGCTGGTGTTAGGTCTGGCCGAGTACACTAATCTCTGTCTGGCTTTCCTAATCCCCGTCTCAACTATCTGTTGATTCACACCATTCTTTCCTGACTTTATCTTGTCCCCTGGCCTTCACTGCTTTCTGCTAGCATTCTCTCGTTTCACAACTGTCCTCCAACACACACAAACGCATCTCGCCACCTGCAAGTTAGTTATGAGTCTGTTAATGAATTAGCTTGAGGGAGGGGTGACAAACATAGTTGGAGGAGAGGTTTCTTCGAGTCATCTGACACTTTTGTTTTCCAATCTCTCCTATTGGTTCTATCCTGTTTTCCAACTTTCCTTATTGGCTCTTTCTTGTGTGTTCTGGGAGTGCTTTTGGTTAATATATCTGAACCCTATATAGTATAAAACCCTGTACGCCACAGAGTGAAGTGGCAGTCTCCTGAGAACCTACTTTGTGTACTTCTAGGATAACTGTACTAGCTGCAGCTAAATAAATCTGATCTTCTAATGCCGACAGAGTGTCCTGTGTCTCTGTGTAGCTGAGCAGGAGAACTCCGGAGACTTGGGCGTACCCTGCGCCGCCAGACCCAAAAGGTACTGGTTCTTCAACTGGCGTCCAGCGTGGGGCGGCTTCAGTGGTACCGGTTCTGCCTGAAGGTCGCGAGGAACCCCGCAAGAAAATTCCGGAGGGTTCGCAAGCCACATTATGCGACCCCTGTATGTCGAAAGTGGTCCGAAGGTCTTTTGCAGCGCGGTTACTCCTTCCTGACGGCTACTGACGACCGCTGCCCTGACTGCCGCCCTGCTTTGGCCCTTCCTTTGATGATGTATGGTAAGGCGAGACGACAGACGGGCCTCTGTTGGTGGGAGAAGACGTCCTTAGTTAAGTATCTTCGTGGGTCGCGCCCACAATTTTGGTTCTTTGTTTTTCTTTGGTTCTTAGATTTGTCTATTGCAATAAACAAAGCCGAGGGTAAGTGCATTTGTGCTGTGTAAACTGAGTTTTACTCCCTTGAAGTTTGGAAGAATTTGTTGTCTTGGTTGTAATAGGGATTCCCGACTTGAGGACTCTTGTCCGAATCCTTCGGTTGGAACTCCCACATATGAGCTCTATTCAAAACATGGTATTGGCCCCATTGCCTTTAACGAGACATGGACCCGATACACAAAGAAAGATGGTGTTCTAAAATGGCCAGAAAATGGTAGCTTTGATCCTGATGTGTTAGATAATTTGGAAGCAGTCCTATTCAAAAGGAAAGCCCGGCCGGCAATGTTTGACTCTTTCCGCCTTTGGCGAAAGGAAGCCAAACAGAAAGAAATTAAACAAGCAAAACGAAATAGAAAAGCACAAGGTATGATGATTATACAGGCTGCTCAACAGTTCAAAGATGATGAAATTGATAAAGTAACTGAAATTTCACAGAGACAGCATTGCATGGCAATAGATAAATGCTATCCGGTGTTGCCTGTTTACCCTTCTGATAATAAGAAAGATATAGAAGAAGATCCCCTAATGTCCCATTTATTGAGGTTGCCTCCGCCCTATGCACAAAGTGCCAATGCACCTCAGCCTTTACAGCCTGTCCAGCCGCCAGCGGTACCTCCGCCTGTTCCGGCTCTTCCGCATCTGCCTCCTCCAGTATCACCGCCTCTGCCGGTGTTACCATTAACTTTGATCTCCTTTGCCTTCTGCTCCTCCTGCAATTATCAGTTCTTCTCCTGTCAGTTCTCCTAATACTTTGTCTCCAATTCTTACGTCTAATTCTCCGTCTGTGCGTAAGCGTCTCACAGACACTGTTACTGGTATTCTATCTCCTTTCTTTGGAGCTTTAAATGTGTCTCCGGCTTTTGCTCGAAGACAGTCTCGTAGTCAGTTCCCAGATTTTGAAGAACGAGAAAGGTTAGACTCTCTCGCACGAAAATGGATCAAGAAGGGTCCACAATACAGTGTGCTTGATATTATGCCTACCTTCTCGCAATGGAATGCGCCTACGCAAAGATATGTTTTTAATGTAATGTGCGACACTCTCATTAAAGAATGGGAAGATGTGATTTCGAGTCCAATCTCACAAGACCTGTTAGATGTTCAAGCTGATTTTGATAAAGAACTTATTGTGGGTTCCAAGGTTGAGAAAGCTATAAGGACACTTATTTCTTATAGATCCTTGTTGTTCTCTCAGGCTTTCCTTGATTCTGATCCGTCGGTTAGACTGACGTCGAAAAACTATCCTATGAGAGAGGTTCCTCCAGTATGGAAGGAAGAGGTTGCGGGAGTAGGTGCTAATGCAGCTATTCCTGCTCATTTTCAGCGTATATGGGTACATGTTCCATGGAAACGATCTGAAGTTTTGGCCCTTAAGCAGACTCTACCGGATCCTCGTAAAAACCCTGCAGGTTATTATAAAGAATTATCACAGACAGTTAATGCTTGCATTATGAATTTAGCTGATATTGATATGTTAATGGAAAATGTAGTCCCACAGACAATATGGGCTAAGATTCGTAGAGAGGATCACGCGCAGGAATTAGGTGCCACTTGGGATGTTATAACTACTACAGATAGAGACCAAGTGGGTGGTGCAAAACCTGAAGCTTTGATTTCGGAACTCCCTGGTAGGATTATTACACTAATGAAAACTATGATGCCTGCATTGAGAGTTAATTGGGATAAATTAGCAGCATGCAAGCAAAAGAAATATGAGAGTGTCTCTGACTTCTTCACTCGTTTCGAGGAGACATTTATCGATCACAGTGGTCAAGATATGGCTACAGAGGGTGGACAGCGATTATTTGTGGACAAATTCGTATTCAATTTGCTTCCCGAGCTGTCACACAAATTGAAAGACTCTGAAAGTTCATGGGCTGTTTCTTCTTCTGCCCAGATATTGGCTACTGCACAATATTACGAAAACCGAGATAAAGAAGAGAAGGAAAAGCAAGAGAAAAAGACGAAAGAATTAAAAACAAAGGTTATCTTGCAACAAGCCTATCCTCCTCGCTATGTTCAGCCTCAGTTTCAACAGCCTCCACAGTTTCAGAGGTTGTATCAAAAACCTGAGCCATACATTCCGCGACCTTTGCTAGGTCCTAATCAATGTGCCTATTGTAGAGAGGAAGGTCATTTTAAGAATAGTTGTCCGGTTTTATTGCAATGTAACGGAGCATTATCTGCTCCACGAGGTCGTGCTGGCCTCCAGTCAGTAAACAGAGGTAGAGGTCGAAGTGTATTGACTCAAGAACAGCGTACCCTTCCTTCTCCCAATTCTGTGAACTGTTTCGATCAGCAAAATGTTAGGTCTACGCAATATTATAATGAAGATTATTATGTTGAAAACGGAAATGAGAGTCTTCATGCCAACTAAGACAGCCATAGACAAAGTAAGGGAGTTGTGTCGATTCCAGTAGATCAGAATGGACCTTATGTTAACGTCACTACAATGGGTGTTTCAGAGCCATTTCTTCTAGATACTGGGGCGATGAGAAGTTCTATCATTCATTCCAAACTCCCTGGCTTAACAAATGTTTCTGTAGGATTTTCTGGCGCCCCTGTTCGCAACCAAGTTTCCTGCCCTTTGCCTATTTCAGTTGGCCCTTATGATTTGGAAGCTCCACTTCTGTTGACGAATGGTTGCGGTGAGAATCTGTTGGGTCTAGACCTATTGAAAAGAATGCATGCTACGATATATTGTTCCCCTTCTGGTGTACATCTTACTTTGGGACAGAAATTGAGCTCTCCAATGCATTTGTCCAAAGATCAGTTTCCACCTGAATTACTTTCTCCTCCAGCAGCGCTTTGGGCCACGGGTCCAAACGATGTGGGTTGTCTTGATATTCCACCTTACGTTGTCACTCTCAAGCCCAATGTTAAATTACCGCGTATCCCGCAGTATAAAATTTCCACTGAAGGTGAAAAAGCGCTTTTGAAAATTATTCATGATTTGATCCAGAAAGGTGTGGTTGAAGAAACAAGAGGTAACGCATGCAATAGTCCTATTCTTCCTGTTCTCAAACGCACTGATCCTTCTCAACCACCTGTATATCGTTTCATAATTGATCTGCGGGAGGTAAACAAAATTGTTGTCCCACAATTTCCTGTTGTTCCAGATATCACTGCTCTGTTGACAATGATACCTTCCACAGCGACTTGGTTCTCTGTTATCGATCTAAAGAATGCCTTCTTTAGTATCCCCATTGCAGAAGAGAGTAGGGACATTTTTGGCTTCTCTCTTAGAGGCCGAAGCTTCCGGTTTAAGCGCGCACCTCAAGGCTATTGTGAAAGTCCCTCTATTTACAGCCAAGCTTTAAAATGTCATCTTGATACTTTTCATTTGCCGTCTGGTGCTGCAATTATCCAGTATATGGATGACTTGTTAGTAGCCGCTGATTCAGAAGAAATCTGCAAAGATGTCACTGTTGCATTATTACGCCATTTGTTTAATCTGAATCATAAGGTTTCACCTTCCAAATTACAATATGTTTGTCGAGAGGTTACCTACTTGGGTCATCTCCTATCAAAGGAGGGACGGCGACTAACGCCAGAACGAATTCAGGCGATTGTCTGTGCCATCCACACAAAGGGAGGTACGTGCCTTTCTGGGTATCACCTCTTATTGTAGGCAATGGATCCCTAACTTCTCTCTAATAGCCAAACCTTTGTTGGCACTCACTTTAAAAGATACGCCTCAGCCCCTTCCTTGGACTGATGAGTGCCAAAAGAGCTTCACTGATTTGCGAACTGCTCTGTGTTCTGCTCCTGTACTAGGCACCCCAGATTACACTAAGCCTTTTACGCTCTATGTTCATGAGAGAGAAGGTTGTGCGTTATCAGTTTTAACACAGCAATTTGGAGACAAACAGCGGCCATGTGCCTATTTTTCGGCTACGTTAGATCCTGTAGCTAAAGCATTGCCCAGTTGTCTCAAAGCGACAGCAGCAGCAGCAATTTCTATTCGACAGTCTGCTGGAGTGGTGTTGGATAACACTCTCATTGTCATGGTGCCACATGCAGTGGATACTTTACTAAACAGAACGAAAACGCAACATCTTGCGAGTGCTCGTCTAACTGGATACGAGCTGACGCTGTTAGCTAGTCACGTACACATCAAACGATGTAATACCCTGAATCCAGCTACTCTGATGCCCCTTCCAGATGAGAAAAGTGTTGAGGAGCAACATGATTGTTTCTTTCGTACTGAAGAAGAGACGAAAGGAAGAATTGACCTGAAAGATACACCGTTAGAGATTCCGGATGGAACTCTATGGGTAGACGGTTCTTGTTTTAAAATGCCTAATGGAGATACAGTTTCAGCCTATGCTGTGACTACTTTGCACACAGTGGTGGAAGCTGCACGTATTAGACATAATTCAGCACAAGCAGCAGAATTGATAGCTTTAACAAGAGCCTGTGTATTATCGAAAGGTAAAAGAGTGAACGTGTACACTGACAACCAATATGCTTTTGGTGTAGCGTTCAACTTTGGGCGTCTCTGGAAGGAAAGGGGTTTTCTCACCTCACATGGCACCAAAATACAACATGGTCAGTTAGTGACTGATCTCCTCAAATCACTTGCCTTACCCACCCAAATAGCGATCGTGAAGTGTAGTACACACAAAAAGATTACAGATGATGTTGGTCGAGGAAATGCATTTGCAGATGAAATAGCGAAAAAGACAGCAAAAGATTCTACAAGTCAAATGTATGTGGCAGGTCCTGCGAATTGGGTCAGAGAGAGATGAATGTATGAGGATACAGTAGAAAGTGTAAAAGCGATTCAGAAAGAGGCTTCAGAGAGGGAGTTGAGCAAGTGGAAAGAAAGTACAGGAATGTTAGATGAGATGGGTTGTTGGATAGAACTATCTGAACATCAACGTTGGCTGTTACCAGATGCCTATGTACTCCCAGTGGTCACTATGACACATGGTCCAGCCCACTTAAGTGCAAAAGGTATATGCAAGCTTCTGGCTCCAGTGTGGCAAAATGACAAAATCCCAAAATGTGCATACAATGTAGTGAAATATTGTATTATTTGTCTGATGTACAACCCAGGAAAGGGAACCCCAACTCCAGCAGGTCATTTTGCTCCTCCAACATATCCATTTGAGGTGTTGCAGATCGATTTTATTCATATGGAATGATGCAACAACCTCAAATATGTTCTGGTGGTAGTATGTGCCTTTTCAAGATGGATTGAAGCATACCCTTTAAAAGACAACACAGCCTTATCCACAGCTAAAGTTCTACTAAAAGAATTTTTACCCAGGTTTGGTTTGCCGCGCATTGTCTGGAGTGACAATGGGAGCGAATTTGTTGGCCAAGTTATGCAGAAAGTTTGTGCAGGTCTTGGTATCAAGCAAAGTTCCATGCGGCAAATCATCCCCAGTCAGCGGGTTTAGTAGAATGCTACAACGGAACCTTAAAGTTGAAACTAGCAAAGGTTCAAGCGAGTACAGGACTCAATTGGCCCGATGCTTTGCCATTTGCCTTGCTATCCACCAGAACTGCAGTACACTCTTGTTTGGGACTTAGCCCTTACAAAGTGGTTTTTGGATGCCCAGCTAATGTATGGGGAGTCCCTCGCCCTAAGAAATACTCAGACTTGCCGTATCCAATGTTGATTGACTATCTGCATGATCTCACGACTAAATTGCGTGTTCTCCATCAACAGGTTCAGAGTGCTTTACCAGAGGCTTCCACAGACCCAGGTCATTCCATCCGACCAGGTGACTGGGTCTGCATCAAAAACTTTCAGAAGACAAGAAATTTGGAGCCCAGATGGAGGGATCCCCGAATGGTCTTGCTGACCACGAGAACAGCAGTTAAAGTCGAGGGAAAGAAAAATTGGATTCACGGTGTGCATTGTAAGAAAGTGCCTTTGCCTTTGCCCTACGATCAATGGGTACGCAGGGGTGTTGGTGACTGTGAAAGTGAAAAGATTCGACGATTCGTGCCTTTTAGTGATGCACACCTGAATGGGACACTGTCTGAGAAAGAGGACGACGATATTTTACAGGAAGCAATTCCACCACATCGTCGCTTGGATACGATTAATCCACGAACATTGTTCCGAGACCAAAGCGTTCCTGGGAAGGAACGATACAATTTAAGACCTAGACCAAAGAACACTTAAGAATTTTCTCTCTTGTGTAGTATTCTGTACCGGTTGCAGGGTCACGGTAGGAGTCTGAGTCACGACCTGAGTAGTGGCAATAGGCCTGCAGGACTTACCGTGTCATAGGACGGTAGACAATCGTGATTGAGCGATCGAGGAAGATTGCCGTGAGCAACCATTAGTAAGATGGAAGCTACACTAAGCAAAAGAGAGAGAAAAGAAGAAATAAAGAAAGAATCCTGTAAAATAATGTACAGTCGTTTCAGTATAACTTTATGTGTTATTATATATGATTGTGTATTGTTTTGGCATTTATAGGTTAGATTATTTATTCTCTGCAGCCAAAAGTTGTCTCTCTTTCTTCTTTTTCGTCTTCTTCAACTGTCACTCCACATCTCTTTCATACTCTTCCTCAACATGAACTCATTAGAAGAACTGAATATTATAACAATTCCTTTGTCCAGTTATTACATCAGCATCAGTTGGTGGTCAATACAACTGATTGTTGGGTGTGTGGACTTATGCCACACACCGCAGAGAAAGGAATGCCATATTTAGTTCTCCCGTTTTCTTATGAGGGTTCTGCTTGGGCTTACTTGGTCACCTTCTCCAATGCTTATCAAAGCAAATTCAGACGATCTGTTAATTCACATGTTAGCGATCCGGATTTTAGTCATGGTTCTTTGATTAAGGGAATGGTAGCTATGGCTAAAATCATGGAAAATAGTAAAATCTCCATTGACGAAAGAAAGGCGTACACTAACTGGAATGTCACCCAATATATGTCTAGTCTTAGTGATAAAGTTAAGAAAGGAAAGTCTTCACCGATTTGGACTATACCACATCAGGGCAACTTCTGCTTACAGATAAACGATCGCTCTTCTGACACTATACAAAAGAATAACTGCTCCTACACGTACATTTATTCCTCTCAGAACTCGCCTCCTCTAGTGCCGTCTCGGGGCACCTATTTCATTTGCTATAATAGAGCTTATACATGGTTACCAACGGGTTTCTCCGGTACTTGTAATATAGCCTTTCTTCTTCCCCCTACTTACACCGCTTCCGCAAACCATCATCGAGCCAGATACGGTAGAGGGATTATTGATTCGAAGGGCACAGCAGGACAAGAGGGAGGAGATTTCCTCAAAGGATTTCTTCCTTTTTGGGGTCCAATGGCCAACAGCAGAAATATAACGCAACTGGTTCGTGTCGTAGAGACCACAATAGACATCACCGTAGGTGCCCTAAGTAACATCACGGCAGAACTACAGGCGGACCGTCTAATGACATTACAAAATCGAGTTGCATTAGATTTTGTTCTCGCAGATCGTGGTGGAGTGTGCAAATTGATCGGGTCAAGTTGCTGAGTTTTCATACCTAATGACGCTCCGACAGTATACCAAGCTATCTCCAAGTTGCACATAATCTCTGAGTCTATTCACCAGGACGAAGGAGATTGGTCTTTTATGGAGTGGTTTTGGGGACTACTGTCCAAATGGGGTTGGAAAGCATTAACATTTCTTGGTATAATTCTGACCGTTATTTGCTCCTGCTGTCTTTGTATACACTGTGGTCCCGCTATCTGTGACCTTTGTGCTACTATGTGCATCCCAAAACCCAAACCACAAGTAACAGAAAACAGAAGAATGATGTTACAGCAACAACTCGATGACCTCATGACTATCGACATTGACTCAGATTAGCATGAGTCTATCTTGCCTGAGATCTGGCAAAAGGAGGGTCTGAGGAACTTCGATTTCTGATCGCGATCGAATTGACCCGCCATTTTGTGCTCCGCCGCCATTTTGTGTTGCCATCACTCAGGCAGCACGGCGAGCAAAGTCTATTCTGCTTTTTCTGCAACCTGGTGTCGAAATACGTTTTCTGCCTCTATTTACAAAGCTGGTGTTAGGTCTGGCCGAGTACACTAATCCCTGTCTGGCTTTCCTAATCCCCGTCTCAACTATCTGTTGATTCACACCATTCTTTCCTGACTTTATCTTGTCCCCTGGCCTTCACTGCCTTCTGCTAGCATTCTCTCGTTTCACAACTGTCCTCCAACACACACAAACGTATCTCGCCACCTGCAAGTTAGTTATGAGTCTGTTAATGAATTAGCTTGAGGGAGGGGTGACAAACATAGTTGGAGGAGAGGTTTCTTTGAGTCATCTGACACTTTTGTTTTCCAATCTCTCCTATTGGTTCTATCCTGTTTTCCAACTTTCCTTATTGGCTCTTTCTTGTGTGTTCTGGGAGTGCTTTTGGTTAATATATCTGAACCCTATATAGTATAAAACCCTGTACGCCACAGAGTGAAGTGGCAGTCTCCTGAGAACCTACTTTGTGTACTTCTAGGATAACTGTACTAGCTGCAGCTAAATAAATCTGATCTTCTAACGCCGACAGAGTGTCCCGTGTCTCTGTGTAGCTGAGCAGGAGAACTCCGGAGACTTGGGCGTACCCTGCGCCGCCAGACCCAAAAGGTTCTGGTTCTTCACAGTAGTCAGCAGGGGACTACACCTACCTGTCATTGGCTCGTGATGCACAGAGTTAGTGACACCAGGACAGTTGTCGGTAGTGTTCGATCACCTTCGTAACGATGATCCTATTCCCTCTGGACTGCAACGCATCATTCTCTTATGCCTCTCCTTGCGTGCAATGAAATGTATTCTGCCTTTGAATAATCGATGTTCAGTTCCAATTCTGTGACCTACTCGTGCGCAACGTAGGCCGAGGGAAGTAGAACGCGTAGTTCCACACACATGTGTGGTTGTGATGCTATGCACAGACTTGGTGGCACCACATCGAAGGGAGTATAGTGACATGAACTCTGCCTTAAATAATGTTCACCGCCATGGTGGAATCAAGACTCAGTTCAAAATGAGTGACCTACTTGACCGTATGGTAGGCCGGAGGCGGCAGTAGAGTACGTCAACGAGAAAGGACTAAAGCGGGCCTGTGTCATGGAGGCCGTGATGGTCTGAGAGGCCCCCCTTGACACATGCCGGTGTTGGAAGGTGATCAGTGTGGCCTGGCTGCACAGGGGCGAGCCTGACGGGTTCGGGGTCCAGCGGGCCGGGGTACGGCAGGCGCACAGGATCGCAGGCAACTCCGCTCAGGAGGATGGCGTCGGCCTCGTGGCGTGGTGAGAGGCGCTGCCCTGGCAAAGACATTGGGCTTTTCCAGTGCTACGTGATTTTTATTCACCCCCCTACTCCGGCCTGGCGTACGCATGACCAGTGGCTCCATGGCATCTGTTGCCCTTCCGATGTGGCTGTGGGCTGTGCTCCCTTTTGTGGTGCAGGCCGTGGTCTGACTTTGCACCAGGTCAGAGCAGGTGTTATTTTCCTGGTGCTAACGTGCCTTATCGCCTGTTTTGTGTTCTTATCGCAGTTCTGGCTGGTCGTTGTGAATGTTGTGGAGTGGTGTTGTTGCGGCTTTTGGCATGGCAACGCCTACTCTGCATCTCATCAGCGATAGTTGCGGGGGTCATCTGTGGCGATGTTTTTTGCGGCTGCTATCGTGGGTAAACTGGTGCTGTGGGCTGTTAACACCTGCTTGTAATTGGGGCGATAAGTTTATCGCAACTTTGGTTGCGATAAAGTGCCGTTAACTGCGATAGATCCTTGTGAATATCACCCTAAGTGTTTCTTAATATCTCTCCCTATTTCCCCTTGTTAACCTCTTCAGTAGAGCTGCATGCAATCTAGTCGCAAGATCTATGTCGAACTTGCTTACCATCAGTCCTGCATGTTTTTACTGCTCCTAATTGAGGTCCAGGTACTTCTAGAATCACTTTTTCCTTTTCCTCACTGCTTCCTCCTTTGTTAACTATACAAGATGATTCAGTATTGCTACTACTCTTTTTACTCTCCTCCCCAGAGTCTTGTTTCTTAGTAATGTTGCTAAGTTGTCCTCTGTCACAACTGCTCTGTGCAATATGCTGCTGATGACGCAATGCTTTCAATTCAAATTCTTTGCTTGACTGAGCTCCACAGTTTAATAAAGTACCCCAATGACTACATTTTGCCTTCCACATCGTCCAAAATCCTTAATGTTTACTTTGGTAGTTAAACACGACTCCTCACCTCATCTTATACTTCTTCCCAGTGCCATCGTCTCATAAGGTGCAAATGCTACCAGAAAGGCAGACCTATGAGACTGGTGGCATCAGAAAGCAGGGATAGAGATACTGCTTACTTTCTAGAGCCGTACATGTAGGAGTACTTTGAACCCTCTTATGATTTTAGTGAAGAAAAGGATGGCAGTCACTAAGGAGTGCTGGAGGTGCTCAGAATAAGGCTGTTTGCATGCAGAGAATACACTGCATGTCAATGTGCTGACAGGGGACTATAGTTCGCAGCAGACCGCAAACTCTTGCATGACTAAGGAGACAGCAGCGATCTTGCACCTTTAGCAATAACGTTTCACATGGTTCATGGCATTCTGTGCTAGACAATCATGCTACAATGTTCCAGTAGCTAGGACCTCTTTACATAGATCTCAGATTTCAGTTGCCTATACCTGTTTCTTCGTAAAGGATTATACTATAGACATTTTGGAGTACAGAGAAGTATCCTGAAGTCATGTGGTGTGGAAAATAATCTTTTGGACTATGTAATGAGCTCTTAAGATGTCTTAAGACTAGGGTCATGTGGTTTACCAAAGGTCCTTGTGAAGGATCACAAGGGACTTTTAAGAGGACATTACCATATAGTTATTGATGAATGCCATTTGTATTTTGCAGCTTTATATAGTGCAAACTTGGCTCACAGGGAACAGAGAACATTCAATGTGCAGCAGATTGTGTTACAACAGGTCATATTATTTTTAAGCACTGGAGAATAAGTGACTTGCTCAGAATCACAGGATGGTGACCCGATGCTGGGGCTCAAACCTGGTTACCCAGTTCCACAGATGGCAACTCAGGCCGTTAGACCACATCTCCTCCCCAGTCATTTCTATGGTATCAGATTTTCAGTCTGTCTATGTTGCTAAGAGCAGGAAACCATAAGGTTTTAATGGCATTCATTATTTTGCAGTTCCACAGAGGTCAACTAGAAATTATACTCATCTTCCACAAAAAAACGTATACTGATGAATTTTGAGGTAGGTATTCAAAATATAGGAACAGCTGATAGTGGATGCTTTTACGTTAAACTTATGTTACATGCGTTGAGTTTTCAGAAAATCCTAGTTTCCTATGGTATATCCATTTACAATTACAATTACGCTTAGGGTTCTTTTATGAGTCTGGCGAGCCACAGACCCCTATACTCATGGGGACACAGTGGTGGCGGTCTCCCGACCTCCCTATTATGATTAGAGCAGTCGAACCGCTATTGCCAGCCGCAGCTGCCACGGAACCTCCATTCCCTGGTGGTGTTGCAGTGGTCAGGATACTGCAATGTAAATGTAAATGTAAATGTGCAGATATTTATATAGCGCAAATCACCAACCGGTCTCTAAGCGCTTGCTTAGGGAACCCGTCCTGGTATTCCCCTGTGAGATAACCCAGAAGGACATCCACAAGGTGAAAGCCAGGCATCCCGCCGCGAGGGGCCATTGTGGAGATTAAGCAAGCTATTGCCCAGAGTCGCAGAGTGTGAACCCATGAATCAAGTATGCACTGGAGCGAGAATTATTGAGTCCATGGACAATTTATGGACTCAAGACCCAGCCGAGCCGGGAATTGAACCCTGGTCCCAGGCTGGCCTCTGCTTCCAGGTCTGCCTACTCTAACCAGTGAGCCACACTTCTCCACAATATGCTTGGTGGGACCGCCATTGTCCCGCCTATCATATTAAGAATTTCCTCTCCACCGGCGCTGTCATGGAGGTTCCTACTCCATGAACACCTGTGCCTCCTCCGCTTTGGGATGCATGCAGGGAGGCACAGCATGTGCCCCCTTGTATGCATGCACCCTAGTTCTGGCACAGCATGAACTTAAAAGTCCATGCCATGCAGAAACTGTTTTTGGGCTGTCACGATTGCACCGCTTGCGCAGCAGATTGCAGTTGGAACGGAGTGGCGCGAGGATAAAGGGGGCCTAGGACATCGGAAGAGCGCTTCACGTTTTAGCATTCGCATGCAGCTCTTCTGTGTCCGTTTGACCTATCTGGTACTTCCGGGTTCGAGAGCACGCTGGTTTTAGCGTTTCCTGCGGTGAGTGGATGCGACTGCTTTCTCGTGCTCCTGATATCCGTGATTCCTCGTCGGGGTTTCAGTTTTCAGCTAAAGAGCATCCTGCATTAAGAGGCAGACATACAGAAGCCAGAACAGCTTAAAAGTACCAGCAATTCACATATGCGGTAATGTGTTTCTTTTACTGGTGCACTTTTGTAATCTTTGAATCATATTTATCTGATGGTGGTTCCTGAGCTTTTGGAAATTAG
The DNA here is from genome assembly GCF_964204655.1 of Triturus cristatus. Lineage (NCBI taxonomy): Eukaryota > Metazoa > Chordata > Amphibia > Caudata > Salamandridae > Triturus > Triturus cristatus. Next base: position 399,437,207 of record NC_140588.1, on the reverse strand, counting down.
CTTCCCTATTGTCATTTCCTGCTCAGCTGTAAATCAGAAACAGCTTAATAAGTGGTTTTCCTGCAGTTAAGGAAACTCAAGTAGCCTGCAATTTTTTTTTCTAAATTTTGTATTTATTTATTTGGTTCATATCTATGTGCTTATCTTTTTCCACAAATACCCTGTGGAAGACCTTTATGTATGATCTATTGGGCTGGTTATACTCACTGTTACTCATAACAGCAGGTGAGTGTTTGAGTGCATTTATTCTTAACACTTCTGTGGCTCTCAGCTAAAACAGGATCACGCTATTTCTTTTTTTTAAATATATTTATGGTTGCACCCACATTCCAGAGAGAGCTACTATTTAAGTTAGTGGCAGAGCAGAAACAATCAGGTATCCAGTCACTTTATTTATAGATATATGTACATGAGTTTAGTCTAGGGCTGTACTGGGGTATACATTAATCTTTCTCTTCTACTTTCCACATACAGGAACACCATACTTGCTGTTAATCATACTTACCTATTTGAGGTCATGGAAGGACCATTCTTCATTTGTTTTCCCCTCTTCTCCATCACATAATTCTTGCTTTAACCTTATTGGCAGGACTGGTGGGTAGGGAATGTTGGGACCTTTCTCGTGTGCCTTGTATGTCACTCCCGAGAAAAAACAGATGAGAGTTTACATTGGCATTCCCATTGTGAGGCCCATTTTCAGGACACTGCCGTGGGAATGAAACAAACAAAGCCTGCTAGGCAGGAGGAAACTCCTAATCAGGCAGGCGGCCCGACCATGGCTTTTGCGATGTGTTTGTGGGGACGACCGGCGCCGCACCGCCAAAGTCGGAATTGTGCCCTTAGTATTCTAAATGAGGGTTTACTTAAAATACCTTATAGGGTCTTGTGTCTCTGTGTTCTCCCTTAGGGGCATATCAACAAGGGGTTTATCTCTGCTTTTTTGGCTTTAAAAGCCAAAAAAGCAGAGATAAAACTAGCTCCCTATCAACAACAGGGTGCTAACATGCAAATTTGCATGTTAGCACCCTTTTACTCTACGCTTCCCCTTGCATCTCTAATGAGATGCAAAGGGGGCGTTCCAGAGTAAAATAATAGGAGAAATGTCGCTAAGCGACATTTCTCCTATTATCAAGAATGTCGCTAACCCTGTTAGAGACAAAAAAAGCAGCGCTAACCGCGGTTAACGCTGCTTTTTTACGTCTGGTATTTTTCAGACTTAGCCATGATATCCTATGGAAGGAGGATATCATGGCTAAGTTTGCCTGTCCCTATCAACAAGGTAACGTGAGATTATCGCTGGGTTTCCAGCGATAATCTCACGTTAGCCTGTTAGCGTGAAGATTTTTATCGCTATTGAGATAAGCGTTGCTAATAGCACGCTATCTCAGCGATAAAAATTCACGCTAGCCGGCGATAATTATCCTAGCGCTAAGTGCGCTTAGAGATAATTATCGCCGGTTGTTGTTGATATGCCCCTTAATACCTTACCCTTTCTCCACTTCTACCACCAGCCTTCGTATTCTTGTATATGCAGGGATCGTTTGCACTCACCCAGTATCTCTTCAAATAGCAGTTTTTGTCTTTTTTCCTTTCTATCCACAAACCACCGGAGCAGGTTGTGCTCACACTGCCCACCATATATAAAAGTCTGCAAATGATAAAATATATTATATAATTTGATGCGTAATCCTACATTTATGTACTCAATAAATATATTTGAAATTTAAACAAATTTCCTATGATATATAGAAGAGAAGCTAATTTGATTTAGTTTGGCCACATGTCAGCATAAATCTCCTTTTTGAGCAAGATAAATGACATTCCTGTCACTCACTCCTGCCCCCACCCCCATCCGCACACATCCTCTCTCCATAGGCTTTGCAGAGCACACAGTTAAGCTGATGACATAATGGTTTATTTCTGCTGCAGTAGTTACCTTGCTTAGTGTTAAACTTGCTATGGCGAGGATGTAAGATTGCAATAAGTATCAGACTAATTTGTTTTTTCACTGGGTCCATTTACTGGGAGAAAGTCTTATTGGTTATATTTCATATCTATTTGAACATCTCTGGATGACATTAGCATAGACTCTATGAGAGGGTGTTGAATACGTTTTTCATATTTGGGAGGGTGCTTATGTGTTGAGATAATGATGTGCATTATTCTTGTGTTCAGATTTGCTAAAGAAACAATAATTTTGCTCACAGTCTCACACCACAATGAGAATGCGGAATTTCTAATAATTTTATGCAAGAATTGTGTTTAAAAGCCTTCTATTTGTGCGTGAGTCAGAGGAACGCTTTCCTATACTACTGGGAATGCTACTCGATTGTCCTATGATTTTCTTGCCCACTGAGACTTAGAATAATTTCAGATTTTACATACTCAGCATAACTTTGCAAAATGCTGGCTTCATGGCATTGACTCTCTACCGCCTATCTTGAATTTTTAGAATAACATCCTTTAACTTTTCATTGATCTTGAACTGGACCCCATTACTTACTGAACTGCTTTTACTCTGCTCATTAAATGTTCTGGGGGGATGCTTTACCATGAGGACACATTGCCTCATGAAATTGAGGTTTAACACAATCTCCTATCCAGTGTACTGTGAGAGAACTGAATGAGGTACATTTTAGGGGTATCACATTTTTGGGGTGTGGCTTTTCTCCCACAAATCTTGGTAGCAGAAAATGGGTTCACATTAAAGAACAACTTATTTCACTAATAGAACCTAGTTCTTTTTACCCCTAATGCCCGGTACACGGAGATAGTGGGTTTTCTGATAGAGTTCCTTGTGTCGAGATATTGCTGGGAAGCTTCACTTGCAGTGCTGATCCTGAACAATCTGGAGTGTAAGTTTGAATAGGGCAGAATGATACTGTGAGTTGTGCTTATTTGAAGTGTTTGTGGTGTACTGCTGAAGTATGAAGTTTGTGAGCTTGACTGTTATGCTGTATGACAGATGTTTGGTTATGCAATGTTCATTTTCGGATCAACTGTAGTTTGGTCACTGTTGTGCTAATGTATTATTCTTATTTGTGAATCTTGTTTTATAAACAATGTGTTATATTATTATTTGGTTAGGTTATCAGATTTGTGGAAATCAAAGATCATGAGATATTGTGGTTTATTTGTCTGCATAAAGTAGTGTGTCGTGCCTGGCATACAATGCACAGGAATAAGGGTTGATTTAATGAGTTTACCATACAAGGTTGTTCCATGTAAAATTAAGTGACAAAGGATTTGCCATTCGTTTTCTCATTCATGGAGAAGTCCCATTGTGATTGGTAAGTCAGCCAGGGAGCCATAATGGGATGGGTGAGACATCACTGCAAAGCCATGCTGTCATTGGCTGGTTGCTGACAGGGCATCACTGGGTTAGGTTGACCTTTGACAGAGCCCTGCAGAGATTCTTTGCTGTTCACTAGTTTTTTTGGTGTGATTATTTTTATAAGTTTGAGCAAACATAATGGGTCCTGTGAGAAAAAAAAAGCCAAGGTTTTCGGTTGTGTCTTCCACTGAAGGTCAGAAATTATCTACTGGATAAACGCCTGCTTATCTATTGATGACGGTCATGGGTTTCAATTGGTGTACCTGGATTTCTGTAAGTTATGGCCATACCACTTTGGATAAAGACTTATAGTTTCTGTTGGAAGTACCTTTTATATTAGCAAGCTAGATCTCCTGAGACAAACAATGAATGAAATGTAAGGACGCGGTTACCTAGACTGTTAGAAATGGAGGTCTCTAGTTGGCAGAGGTAGATACCTATGTCCAAATTGGGACCCTTGCTTCTAGTCAGGATAAGGGGGATACACTTCTAAAATAACCCCTGCTCACCTTGTTAGATTGGCATGTGCAGACAGGGTTATCTCAGAGGCAGCGTGTAAAGCATGTGTGAACACATACAATAATACAGTGAAAACACTACAAATGGACACCACACCAGTTCGGAAAAATAACTAATCTTTATCCAGCCAAAACAAGACCAAACAACAAAAATCCACAATACAGTAATATAAATATGACTTTTAGATGGTAGAAATAGTTCAGTTCAAAGCAAATGGCAGATGCAACACTTTTCACACAAATTGCCTTGGATGAGTCATGCAAACAAACGAAATGGGCCACAGGGAAGGCGATGCATCAGTTCCTTACACTCAGGGAAGGTGATGTGTTGGTTCCTTGCTACGGGGGAGGTGTTGCATTGGTACCTTACTGCTGTGCACGGGAGTTGATGCGTCGGTTCCTTACCAGAGAGGAGTCGATGTTTGATTTCTTAAAGCGTGGGGAGTTGATGCGTTTGTTTCTTACTGCATTCCCCAACAATGCGCCAGACTTGGCGCCTTGATGTGGTGATCCGGGACGGTGCGTGGATTCTTGCAGCCGCACAGCAGGCCTTGCATCGTGATCGGTGTGGTGATTTCAGAGACTGCTGCACTTGATGCGGGGTGAAGCAATTTCTCAAGCCTCAACAGGCTCTTCAACGGTTTCTTTGGCGATGCGTCGGAAACATGTACGGATGCGTCACACTTCTCGATGTTGCATTGATTTTGCAGCTCCCAGTAGAAAACTGTTTTCTAGAGGTTCAAAACAACAACAGGCACCTCTTTGCAGGTCAGAACTCCCAGCAAGTCAGCTCAGGGGAGCTGGTGATGAAGTCTTTGTGTCCCAGAGACTTCACAACAGGAGGAAAGCTCAGTTTCAAGCCCTTGGAGATCTTCCTGAAGATGGGGACACAGCAAACAGCAAAGTCAACTTCTCCTTTCCTTGGTAGCAAGTAGCCACTGCAGGCCTACTCCAGACAGAAAACAGCACAGGGGCAGTATTCCTCCTCCGCTTCATCGGCTCTTTTCCTTGGCAAAGGTTGCTATTGATTTCCGAGAAGTAATCTAAAGTTCTGGGGTCTGGGCCCCAATATTTATACTACACAATCCTATGTTCTCTGGTGGCAGAGAAGCCCTGTGCTTGGTCAAAACGGGTTCTGAACTCTCTGCTGCAGCTTCCTGACAGGAGGTAGAGACAGCATTGTCCCCGGCAGACCAGGCTCATTCAGGTGAAAGGAAATCTCCTCTCCCTACTCTAATTGCAACCCAGGTCTATCCAGCCCAGCCCTGACTCTTCAGGCTCTCTGGAGCCCTTGCTCCTCCCCAGCCCCTGTCATCCAAAAGCCAGACATGCAATACACAAACCTAGCAGAGGCACACTGGATGGCTAAGCAAGAAAATACCATTTTGACCAACTGTGCCACCCACCAGACTCAATCAGGTGGTGTGTCCTAGAAGCACACTCCGGTGTAACCAAAGATACCCTTTTCAGCATCAAACAGAGATGGGTGTTGCGATTAGCCTCAGACAGAGAGGTTCTCAATGAGGACATCCCATGGGGGGCCCTAACAATATGACAATTTGACCAGACTTTGGCCTTATCACCACATTGATCATTGTCACAAACAGGTTCTAATGATACTAACTACCTTTAACAGACGTGACACTCCCCCCCCCCGTGCATGACTCAACAGAGGACTGCTTCTAACCTATAGCTGATTGGCACGATCCAGGGGGACACTGAGTTACGTGCCTACTTTGTTGCTATAATTCTTCCATGTCACGCTCTCTACGCGTGACAGCCTCACCATGTGACTACACAATTACTACTACTAGCTTATGAATGAATAATGTTGTGAGGCACGCAGTTACCCTGTGATTGCATAACTTAGGTAGAACCCTGATAGGTCTATTCCTTTCTAGACCAATATTCATCCACTAGTACCACCACACGGATCGGCAACACATCCCTCACCACTTCTAATATGATACTGAATACGTAGTGGTTCCGAGCACCTACTTGTACATAACTATTTTCACATACCTTAGTTTGAACACCTTGATGCTGAATACATAGTGGTTCCGAACACCAACTCGCACATAACTACTCTCACATACCGTAGTTTGAACACCTTGACTCTGCCTCGCCATTGATTGGCAACTCACTATTTGCCACTCCCAACAAGGCGCAAAATTGGCTATGCACTATTTGCCACTCCCAACATGGCGCCGGGCGGTGTCTGGGTTAATGCTCTATGCAGTGCAGACACGAAGGAGGAAGGACCCACCCACCATGCTGGCTGCCGAGAGGATATACGGAACAGCGCTCATACCTACCAGTATCCTACCGGGACCGGCAGAGTGAGGGTAGGTCTTCCCACCAACACTGTCGATACTCAAGTAAGTGCAATCGCCTGGACGAGACCGCTGGTGGTTAACTTTAGCCCTTACACCACTCACATCATGGGCTACGGGAGACAGGATCTTTCAGCCCTTACATCACTCACTCAGATATTGTGTCCTAAGACGCTTACCTCAAAACCCGCGTGCTTATACACTACCGGGTGCCCGCAGAGGGGTGTGGCCGCACTGGGAACTTGGGGCGATCATTCTCAAGCCTGAGGTGAGTCCATTGGGACTCCTTGCTTCCTTCTTACGTAGTTGGCGATGTTGTTGACAAGATGCAGAGCGTGTTCTCTGACTCACGTGGCGACTGATGGCACCTGAGTCTGTCCCTCAGCCTTACCTCCGTGGTTGAGCCTTGGGGTCAGACTGAGGGGGCTACATTGGCTACTGTGGGCTCTCTAAATTATCACGAATGCTCCTCATTAGCATTGACCATAACTCCTGGGGTGCTTTAGCATTGAACGTACCACATCACATTGAGCTCTTTACGAACTCTACCAATCATGATATAACATTTCTTTATATCTCCCACCTTTCCAAGGACACTGCTCTATTCAGTGTTAACACCTGCGGGAAACCGACAAAACAATAATCTGACCCTAATGGGGTCAGTTCTCTTAACACATGCAGCATTTGTACCAGCAGGGCTAACTTTTTATGCTGCTTTTAAACGCTGCTTCAAAACGTCTTGTCCATGATCACAACCACCCTGAGTGATGCATGCCTTTTATCACTTACGTTTATCATTTGAACACAAGATCAGTATAGAAGGTTTCTGCAATGTTCTGATATATCTCTATGCTCCGATTTTTGCTACAGGTTGATGTCGTAGATCTGCAGGTACCACTTTTTAGGGTGCTGTATGGTTGGTCACTTAGTTAATTGATTAGGCACCACTACCAAAAAGTGTGGATAGATCTTGCATCGGTCCTGAAGAAGTGCCTTCGAATAGAAACAATGGCAAGGAACATGTTGACCCCGATAGCGCACATCCCCGTGACCTTATAACGGGTGCGCAGTATTCATGTGTTTAACCAGGAGAGTTGCCACAATTATTAAAATAGTTCTGGGTGGGCCGCTACCTCCTGTTTTAGCCTCATTTCTATCTACACTCACTACACTACAATCACATGCACTGCACCTTACGGCATAAGGAAAAAAGATCTCTGCTAAAAGGCCCGACAAGGGCCCCGATCAGTTATTGCAGCGCTGACCTGATAAGGAGCAGACCTGATAAAGAAGCAAAACACCCCACTGATGGGGGGGGGTTAGGGTCCTTTTCCAATAGGAGGGAACCTCCTCCTTCTTCTAGTGTGTACTTCTGAACACACTACTTACAAATCAACTGACAGTGTTCACTAGGAACTGCATACCATTCTGTTTTTGTTGTCACTAATGAATAGGCAATTCTGCCCTCGCATACCTATCCGAGTGTGTAGTTTCTGCTCCCACGTTAGGAGATGCTGAGACCCAGCGCCGTAGCCATGAATCTCAGATAACATGTACCCATCTGGCAGGTGGCAGCTCATCCTACTGTGTATCTTTGTTCATGTTCGGCCCAGGCCGGTAGTTTTTCATTGTGGGCGTGGTTGGAGGCTTCTCAGGAGGAATGATTACTCACTGTAGACTGTTGCGGGGTCAGTCCCTCGGCAGACATTTTAGGGTGTCAGTCAGACTCCTCTGCAGAGTATTGCTAATAAATGTATGTTTGTATTCTCTACTGTCGGATAGACTCTTCATTCTTGGGAAGGCATAGCAGGTGGTTGTAAGTAACCAGGGTGGCCCCTAAGGGCCACTTCCTTCATTTGGCGCTGGAACAGGGACCCCGCAAGTTGATATGACTCATCCGTAATTAGGTTGCAGGGTCGGAGTTGCGTCTGGTCGGACAGGCAGATCGGGGTACCCCACACGATCGAGCTTGGTTCTCGCAGCTGCCCCGCCTGTCTGATCGGGCGTCTCCTCATCTAGTGGTCACCGGCTGGTTTCCTGAGAAGGCGAAACCTTGGAGTTGACGGTTTGGTCCGAAGAGTCGGCAGTGGAGAATAATTTGACTCGACCTGTGTGCACCAGGTGAGTGATTTGATTCTTGGAAAGATTGCACCATTCTTGAACCGCACAAGTCTACCGACTGTGTCTTGGTACAGTCTCCGGACTGTCCTGGTGCAGTTTTCGGACTGCCTTGCATGAATGGCACAAGCCAACCGGCTATGTCTTGGTACGGTCTCTGGGATTCTTGGTTTGAACTTGGTGGGTTTGTGGACCCTCTAAAAGACACAGAGTGTTTGTGAACAGTCTAACAGACCAATTGAAAATGTGGCCTGTACTTGGAAGGGTCTGGGGCTGTTCGCGAACAATCTGCCAGGCCAACTGGTAATTTGTTCACTGCTTGAAAAGGTCTGGGGCTAGAGCTTGTCTTCTTGGACTCGGCACAGTCTCTGGTCTGTAGGGAGCGGTCTCTCGATCATTCTGGTTTGGTTCTTGAACAACTTTATATTTATCTTTTCTTTCATTACTGTTGTTGGTGTTCTACTTGTCCGTTGGGGACAGTGCATGTGTCTTATATTAGGATGCCTTGTTTAAGTAAGTTAGGATGTTTTGGATGTCGATGTTGTTCCACTGATGCTCGACTGGAAGAGAGTCAGCCTGCGCCTCCAGAGGGTTCCCCAGATTTCAACGTATACGTCAAGCATGGTATTTGCCCTATTATGTTTAGCACATTGTGGAATAAAAATACGAGGGACAATGCTGAGCTACAATGGCCACTTACTGGTTTGTTCGACGAACAGAAATTGAATTTGCTGCAGGACAAATTGTTTGCCAAAAAGAGTAGGCAGTCGATGTTTGATTCCCTAAGAATATGGCAGAAGGAAGCAAAGCAACGGCGTATGAGAGCAGAGAAAGAGGGCCAAAAGAGACGGACGCAAACTATAATGCAGAAGGCAGTAGCCTATGAAAGGGAAAGGATAGAGAAAGGCAAAGAATGCGCAGATAGAAAATTCCGATTACAGAGCGATAAATGTTATGTTACTAGAGAGGAAGGTGATGATTTTGTTGAAGAGTTATTGGATTCTCGCCCCCCCACCACCTTATGCCCCTGAACAGGTATACCCGACAGTTCCGACATCCCAGTCTTTGGCCCCTAGTGCCGCCCTGCCTAGTGTTTCTGTATCTAGCGCTACTACCTCAGTCCCGGCCCCACTTGCTTCTCCTCCACTCACACCAGTCACAGGGGTGGGTGCCGTTAGGTCTCCCATCCTGTCTATTGGTTCAGTTTCGACTGCTACTCCCCCTTTCACCCCTACAACCCTATCTCCTTACATGATGGTACCTGTCTCTGCATCTGCTCTTCCCCCTTGAGTGCGACACCCCAAACAATGTCGAATGTCGAAACGCATGTGCGTGGGATGCATGAAGCGAATTGGACAGCAGTGCGAGACCGCATGGAGCAAGTGTTGGTGCGCTGTGCTGTGGGTGATGAAGAAAAGCAAATGGTGGTGAATCAGGTGGCTCAGTGAGCTCGGAACCCGATCTATTGTGTGGAGGATGTGTGGAGTGTGATGAAAGATTATAAGTCATTCATACAGCAGCATGCTCTTAAGCAAATGTTGGCTACGCTGATAGGACTGTGGGAACAGTGTTTTCAGGGTGTTGCACCGCAAATCATCTATGAAATACGGGACAGGGTATATGCTACAGTGATGGCTCCCAATGAGGTTTTTAGCAATGTAACGACACTGGTGGGTTACCGAGGCAGATGACTCCAAAAGATCCCGACGATAGGAACACAGCATCCCATGAGGGAGGTCCATCCCATTTACCGCCCTGAGATACCAGGATTGCGCGACTCCACAGACAGTGTGATTAGACCGCGAGTCGGCGCTCGGTTTCAGGAACAGTGGATCTTCAGAAAGCACTCGGATGACCTCATCCCCTTCAGTGATATTGAGTATGGCACAGTACTACGAACATAGAGAGAATGAGGACAAGGCAAGGGTAGAGAAAAAATCAAAGGATTTGAAGACGAGTGTATTGATGCAGCAAGTTGTGAGGGGAAGTGGAAGAGGAAGAGGTTTGGGTTCGGCCCACGGCTACCCTGCTCTACCAGGGGTGGGGCTTCAAGTGCGCTCCTCGGGCTCTATCAATGTGCATACTGTAAGAAGGAGGGACATTGGTTGAACGAGTGTCCAGGGTTGTTACAGAAAGGTGAGGCCTGAGAAGTCGAGGGTTTCGAGGACGTGGATGAGGAGGAGGAGGAGGCTGTGGGGGGACACAGTCAGAGGATATATCACACAATCTGCAGAGCAGGAAAAATTTTGATGACCCCCGAGGCCAACAGTACTACCACGATGACTATGACATGGATGAGGTGACGGGGTCGTCTCACAGCTAGGACAGCCAGGAATAGGGCAAGGGACCAGTTCCGGTGCCTATAGATCAGTGCGGACCATATGTCACTGCTGATTTACAGGGTACGACCGCATTTTTCTTAGTTGATACAGGGGCTATGAATAGCTCTGTTTCCCGTTCACTGGTCCCGGGGGGGGTCTCTGTCTGGCCAAAATAATGTTTTGGTGGGTTTCTCAGGTGTGATGGTTGTTAGCCCCATTTCCAAACCCCTTGCTCTCACTATTGGCCCCTTTACGGTCGATTCACCATTTTTACTAACGTCAACCTGTGGGGAGAATTTGCTTGGAATGGATTTGTTAAAAAGATTGCATGCGACAAATTTTGTTCTCCAGATGGTGTTTACGTGACTATTGAACCACAAGTGGCATGCGCCAAGCAATGCCTTGTAAAGGACACCCCTCTCCCCGCTGAGTTTAAGGATGTGCCACGTACCCTGTGGGCTACAGCAGACACGGAGGTGGGGTTACTCCAGATCCCACTGGTCTCTATGCAGATTCAGCACAATGCTGTTTTTGCCATGAATTCCCCAGTACAAGATATCCCAGGCAGGAGAAAAGGCCCTATTGCAAATAATACAGGATTTGATTAAGTCTGGTGTGGTTGAGGGGACAGTGGCGAATGTGTGTAATAGCCCTATCCTCCCTATTCTTAAAAAGGCACCCTTTGATCTTTCTGATGCCCACCCTGATGTTTACCGCTTTGTAATCGACCTTAGAACGTTGAACAAAATAGTGGTTCCCCAGTACACTGTGGTTCTGGATATTACCGCGATTATGACAATGATTCCCTCGTCAGCAAAATTATTTTCTGTGATCGATTTAAATATTTCCTTTCTTAAGCATCCTGATCCAGATAGTAGACCTCTGTTTGGATTTGCAATAGCCAGCAGAAGCTTTAGATTCTGCCGTGCTCCACAAGGCTATACTGAAAGCCCTAGTATCCAAAGCCAAGCTTTGAAAGCTCAATTTGACTCTTTGACACTTCCCCCTCGTAATGTGCTGTTGCAGTACGTTGACGACCTCCTTGTGACTTCGGACACTGAAGGTGGTTGTAAAGAGGCCACAGTTAAATTATTGTTACATTTGGCACACCATGGACACAAGGTGTCACTTTCCAAATTCCAATATTGTCAACAGGAGGTCAGCTATTTAGGTCACCTACTGTCGAAGGAGGGTCGAAGACTAACACCTGAATGCATAGCTGCTATTACTAATATGCCTGTTCTGAGACCCAACGCGAGGTACTCACGTTTATTGGTATAACTTCGTATTGTCGGCACTGGATCCCAAAGTACTCCATACTAACAAAACCCCTTCTTTACCTGACCACCAAGGATGCGCATGAACCCTTGCCTTGGACAAACGCATGCCAGCAAGCTTTTGAGCAATTAAAGGTTGTGCAGTGCTCTGCTCCTGTACTTGGTACCATGTTTACCAGAAGCCTTTTGTGCTCTACGTACACGAGGTGGATGGTTGCGCATTATCTGTTCTAACATAGGGTTTCAGTGGTAAGCAGAGACCCTGCGCTTATTTCTCTGCTATTCTCTATAACGTTGCCAGAGCTCTCCTGAGCTGCCTGAGTGGTGCTGTGGCGGCGGCTGTTTCTATCAGACAATCAGCAGGGCTCGTCCTTGATACTTATCTCACAGTAATGGTACCCCATGCTGTGGACACGCTTTTGATGAAGACAAAAATGCAGCACCTCACTACTGCGTGTCTCACTGGATATGAGCTAACATTGTTTGCTCTGCATATTAGCATCAAACGATGTGCTACTCTGAACCCAGCCATCTTACTACCCCTCCCTTCGGAAGAAAAGGACACTGATGTCCATGATTGTTTATTTCGGACTGAGCAAGAAACAAAAGGACGGGTAGACCTGACTGATGTTCCCTTATCTGTCCCCCAAGGGGAACTATATGTCGATGGCTCTTGTTTCAAGCTACCAGATGGCAATAGTACTGCAGCTTATGCAATAACATCGCTACACACTGTAGTTGAGACATCCCGTATCCCATACTAATCGGCCCAAGCTGCAGAGCTGGTTGCCCTCCTTAGGGCTTGCAAGTTGAGTGAGTGACTGACTGTCAATTTCTACACCAACAGCCAGTATGCCTTTGGGGTGGCCCACAACTTTGGGCGCCTCTGGGCGGAGAGAGGGTTTTTGACCTTGAATGGGCTGAGAATACAGCATGGCTCATTGATACTTAGACTGTTATCTGCATTGACACTTCCTGCTAAGTTGGCAATAATAAAATATAGCGCTCAAGAAGCCATCACAGATGATGTTGGGAGGGGAAATGTGTTTGCAGACCAAACAGCTAAGGAAACAGCTCGATCAAAGATGAAAAAAATGTTTTTGGCAGGTCCCACTAGATGGGTTCCAGACAATGGGATGTTGAAGGACACATTGGAGAATGCCAGGGAAATACAGAGGGAAGCGACTGTAGATGAACTGCCAATATGGGAAGAGAGGACAGGCCGTCTGGATGAGGATGAGTGTTGGACTGACTTGTCGGGGAAACAGAGATAGTTGCTGCCAAATGCATATGTGCTCCCTGTTGTGATCATGGCCCACGGTCCCGCACATATTAGTGCCAAAGGAATATGTAAGTTGTTGGACCCAGTAGGGCAGAACGATAATATCTCTAAGGTAGCCACACACCTAGTGAAGCACTGCATTGTTTGTTTGAAACATAATCCTGGGAAAGGCTTTCCTACACCTGCAGGTAACTTTACACCACCTTCGTTCCCTTCCGAGGTTCTCCAGATGGATTTCTTCTAAATGAAACGGGTGAATACCTTGAAGTATGTGCTGGTAGTGATTTGTGCATTCAGTAAATGGTTTGAGGCTTACCCCACTAAGGAGAATACGGCCGTGGCGATGGCAAAGGCACTCTTAAAAGAGTTCTTCGTCGCGCTACGGATTGCCATGTGTGATTTGGAGTGATAATGGAAGTCACTTCAATTCAAAGGTCATTGAATTGGTGCGTAAAGGTTTCCATATTAAGCAGAAGTTTCATGCAGCGAATCACCCCCAGTCAGCAGGCCTGGTTGAGAAGTACAATGGTACTCTCAAACTGAAGTTAGCGAAGATCCAAGAAAGCACAGGATTGCGATGGCCAGATGCGTTACCTTTGGCATTATTATCTACCAGGGCGACAGCGCATTCTAGATCAGGGTTGTCCCCATATGAGGTGGTCTTTGGCCACCCCGCCAATGTCTAGGGTGTCCCATGACCCAAGCGCTTTTCCGAGATAGAGTACCCCTTGCTTATAGATTATTTGTATGAGTTGTCTAAAGATCTTCGTTCTATTCACCAACAGATTCACGCCACGCTGCAACCAGTACCAGAGGGGCCCGGGCATCAGCTGCAGCCTGGGCATTTTGTGCTTGTCAAGAACTTTCAACGGAAGAACTGCCTGGAGCCCAGATGGAAGGGGCCCCTCCTTGTTTTACTCGCCACCTGCACCACTGTGAAACTTGAGGGCCAAAAACATTGGGTCCACGGGACTTACGTAAAGAAGGTACCCCTGCCACTTCCGTATGACCGGTGGGTCCTCGAAGTCATTGCTGACCAGGAAGGGGAGCGAGTGCCCCGTTTTTCTCCTTTATCTGACGCCCGATTGAGGTGGGCGCAGACAGATGAAGAAAGGGATGCAGCCCTACTTGAGGAGGTCCCCCAGAGATAAGAGCCGCCCTGGATGCTCCCACATCCGGTGCACAGACACCTGAGTCTCAATGCCCTGCTGAGCCTGAATTTCTTCCCCTTTTTGTTGATGAAGAAGTACTTGGGGTCGCCAGTTACAACTTGCGGCCCGACGGAAGGACAATGCACCAGTAGGACAGTGCAGGAGTTAGGGAAGGACTTGAGCTTAGGGTGAAGGTGCTATGTCTATGGTGCCTGCCTTAGATTAAATCAAACAGCACTGGTGCACTGCCCTGGACACTGGACAGGATCGTTGAGGGTACTTGGCCAGGAGGGAGGGTGCCCTATTCTGAAAGAGGAGGATTTGTTTTCCTGCAAGGTCTGCAATCGCGCAGCTCCCCCGTGGGAGTGCTTCATAGCACTGTTGTTGATGAACAATAGGAGCCTACCAGCGAAGCTCTAAACGGACGCTGGGAGATTTGTGCCCCCCTGGTACTGTTGTTGCAATAGTGGCTCCAGCTTGTGATTTCTTTCCTTGTGACACATATAAGTTGCCCTTGAAGTTTTATAAATGTATCCCTTTGGTCGTCCTATCCCTGATGAGGAGCAGCCCTTTGCAGCTCAGTGTTCCACTTCAGATGGGCCTGTTTGGTCCCCTTGGTCCACTAAGAGTAAAATAGTGTTTGGTACAATAATTTTGCCTTCCCTGATATTTATATTTGGGGTGCTGTTCTTCCTAGAAGAGAAATACCCTGTCCATGCTTGGATAAGTACTATGCCAGCCCCTTCTGAACATATTTTTGGTACCTTAGCGCCCCATAAAGAAGAACACTGGAAGTCCTATAAGGACAATGTTTTTATTCAGACGTTGCACCAAACGCATGCTGCTTATAATACGACAGAATGTTGGGTGTGTGGTTTGTTACCTTCTGTGTTAGCTGATATATGTATATCCGTCCCAGGATGGAGACCACCACTTGTTAGATGAAAAGACATCGTAAAAAAGTCATCAATTTTAATCCATTTTACTCAGTTTCTTTATAGAGTTTATTATCCGTTTGAATGAATAGGAGAAACATGGTTTTTCCGATGTACAAATGCATGTATAATGCCACAGCCTTTAATACAGCATGTCGGATTCACACATTTCATGTTAATGTTTGACCCAATGCATTTCGGCCATTCGGTCTTCGTCAGGGGTAACTCTAAAGTAAAGAAAAAACATTGTATCATGAATAGTTTCACAAAACCTAAAAAACAATTTTCCTAATTAATAAAATTAAACACACTCTCCAATTAATAATCCCCCATTTCTTATGCACAAATATTTTCCACTATTTACTCAAAACCCGGAAATATTGAAAAAAAGCAACCACATTAAACTCAAAGTCATCGTTTGTTATAGAACCCAACAAGGTACGCTGCATTGTATCCAATTCATACCTTCGATGTTTCAACGATCAAGTTCAAACGCGTTCGTGAAAATGCTCCCGCTGACGCAGGTTGCAAAAGATTCTAACCTGGCTGTAACCCAACAGAAGCTTATACCCCCGCTGCCACGCCTTCTATTACCATGTGTGTGTTCATCAACATAGACAAAATACTTAAAAGCAAAAATCAACCACCATTACCTCTATAAATCTTAAACGACAGTTGCACATAAACTAACATACTGAAATAAACGTGACAAAAATACAAAACAGTTCAAGATAACGATTGTTTTCTTCAGTGAATTAATGTAAATGAGAGTCCAGGTCATTATCGGGTGCTGGGGACGGTTAGGACATTGTGTGCAAAACAATTCTGAATACGTCCCGGACTCCTGTTTCTTCAAAGTTCCTCAAGTGTAATCATTTGGGGTGCTATCCTGGTAAGTGCTATGTCCTAAAGCACTGGAAAGTACATACTGAGTTAGCTGATATATGTATATCAGTCCCAGGATGCCGACCACCACTTGTTAGATGAAAAGACGTCGTAAAAAAGTCATCAATTTTAATCCAATTTTTTTAGGTTTTGTGAAACTATTCATGATACGATGTTTTTTCTTTACTTTAGAGTTACCCCTGACGAAGGCCGAATGGCCGAAATGCATTGGGTCAAACATTAACATGAAATGTGTGAATCCGACATGCTGTATTAAAGGCTGTGGCATTATACATGCATTTGTACATCAGAAAAACCATGTTTCTCCTATTCATTCAAACGGATAATAAACTCTATAAAGAAACTGAGTAAAATGGATTAAAATTGATGACTTTTTTTACGATGTCTTTTCATCTAACAAGTGGTGGTCTGCATCCTGGGACTGATATACATATATAAGCTAACTCAGTATGTACTTTCCAGTGCTTTAGGACATAGCACTTACCAGGATAGCACCCGAAATGATTACACTTGATGAACTTTGAAGAAACAGGAGTGCGGGAATTGTTACCTTCTGTCACACATCGAAGTGAGAACCAATAACACAGAAGACAGCTCCACCTATCTGAATAATATATAAGTCGTTGAATAAATCTAAACAAATCACTCAGGCCAAACCAAATATGCAAAAAGGAACCAAATAAGCTAGCAGATTATTATAACAACATTTATTGGTTTTTAAATTGATATTCAAAACAAAATTGATAATTTGATATCAGAATTCGTAATTATTATACAATGAAATATGTACAACACAGAAAAGCATGCAAAGATATTAGAAAACAGAAGATAAAGTAAAACAGGAAACAGAGAGGACACTGAATGAATAAAAGAATAATAAAGACACCAAACATTTAAAAGATGAATCTAGAGGAATGTCAAAAGAGGAAACAAAAAATAATTTAATTTCTAAAAGTAAAATAGAAAAAGGCAGATAAAAAACAGAACCAACGATGATTGATCATAAATGAAAAAATAGTGAGAACAAGAAGAAAAATCTGAATCGTATCGACTGAACACAAGATTAGGAAAACGCGCTGTTAAAGATTATTCTAACAAAAGGTAAACAAACCCAAATGAATTGAGAACTCAATGAAAGAAGCTCACCCGAACATAGGAGAATATTAAACACCAATAAGGAAGAGGTCCCAATGGGAATGTTGGGAAAGATCGGTACGACATAACTGTGAAGATAGAAGATAAGAAAATAAAAATAATGAAAAAAAGAAAAGAGAAATAGAATAAAAATATATCACAGGGCTCAGTATAAAGAAACCGCAAAACAACATACCTACAAAGAATGCCTGGCCCAAAAGGGCAGCAATCGGCCTTGCTTGCAAGTTCGGTGAAGAAAGAGCCACGTTGTTAGTAACAGTTCATATTCTCACATTGAAGGTAGAAAGGATTTCAAGCTGCTCTTTGATCTGTTCTCGACGGCCGTCTCTCTGTAAAGAATAAAATGAACGATACAAACGATACAAACGAAAACTGAAACACATTATAAAGTATCAAATGTAAGATACTAATGTGGAAGGTTTTCAAGAAGATTTACTTAGCACAAGAAAGTCAATCGCAAAAGGGTACATTGTAAATAACAGTAAATCTCTGCATATCGTTGCTAACTCAAAAAGGAATGACGATAAATTAAGAAAAATAATAGGAACAATAATCAAGAACGATTCGTATAGATGGTAACGAATTTGAAAATGGAAGAAATTGGCACATCCATGATATCAGCCTAGAAAGATGACACTAGCGCTAAAATACACACACTGCAATAAAGAAGGCCGGTGACTATAAAGTGAATCGTTCATATTCTAAGATGAAAGTAGAGTTAACATGACGATGGTGGCGGTGCCAACAGTTATACCACTACCCACAGAAAAGCCTTGGGCTGTAGTTAACACAACGATTGTGTTTTTTTTATTTAAAGTACGGGCAAGAATATATATAAAGGTTGTTAGACCTGTCAGCCCTAGGGTGGTCTCCCCTTCTATTTTTTTATCGTGCCTCATTTTTTCCACCCTCATTTTTATGTTGGACTAGGTCTCCGGGCGCCTTTTCATTGCCAATCAGTGTTAAGGTGCAGGTGTTCCCTTCTCCCAAGATGGCTGCCACAGACCCCTGCTACTGCAGAGTGGCCTTTTATAGTAGCACCCTAGCTGCCAGGAGCTGGCTGGAACCCCACATCAATGTTGCGACACCAGCCTGCCTTTTTTGTCCCATAGGTAGAATGGGGAAGCTCCTGGAATGTGCTGGAACCTTCTAGAAGGGAGGTGTGGTTTTACTTTTGCCGCCTTGGCCAGAGGTCACCTGACCTAGGGCTACTTAAGTGAGGGAGGGAACTTTTTGTAGTTAGTTGGCCAGTGGGGTAAAGCAGAGCTGGAGAATCCACGCAGGAGTGTAGGCGGTAGGGCCTAGCCAGGGACTTATGCCTCTGAGAGTGACAGGATTTAGGTGCTGCCTCTTAAGTGAGTGAGGGATCCTGTAAAGCCCACTGATCTTGCCCAGCAGTAGGAGGACCCAGGGAACCTCTGCCCAGCCTGACTAGAAAGGACCTAGTTGCCAACTCACTCCCTACCCCCCTGTAACAGAACCCCTTAAGGGCGCCAGATACATCTGCGCCATCAAGACTTCCTAGAGCAACTGATTGGAGGAACTGAATGCTGAGACTGCGTGTCCAGACTGAACCTTGAAACTACATGCCTAGCTGATTGTGGAATCGCTGAGGATCAACCAGGTCTTAGCGCTGTGACCCCTGCACTCCCTGACCTGGCCTGGGATCCCCGGCAGCGTGCTTCGTTGAGCGCGGAGCTCCCCGGCTTAATTTGAGCCCCCCTGTGGTGTGGAGGCTGAAGCGCGCTCACCGCTGCGGCCCGGAGGCCGGAAGAGTCCCCCTCATCGTCGCGAGGCCGAGGAGAAGCCCGGGGCCCTGTCGCTGCCGTCGCAGCTGTGGTGAAGGTGCGTGAGGCCGTGGCCGGCCCCCGTCGCAACAGGATCGCCTGCGGACTTCGGAGCCGGTGTGGACGCCTCCCGACGTCGAGCAAGTTAAGCCCGGAGGCTTGGGATTGACCCCGGTGCGCCCCCTACAGGCTGGGAGCCACACCGCACCCTGAGCCCGGGTTCCCTCTCCGTGGGAGTCCCCTGGTCACCACGACAGAGAGACCCCTCCGAGGGATTCGCCCCCTTGTTCCCCACTGACTGTTCAGAAGCTTGGTGCCCCACGGACTGCACCGAAGAGACACTTGAAGCGTGCTTCGCTGCTTACGAGTAATGCTATGTGCGCAGGGCCCCGCTCTGAAATATTCTCAGCTTCGCTGCTTACGAGTAATGCTATGTGCGCAGGGTCCGTTCTGAAAGATTACACCCTTTGCTAGTTACGAGTAACGCTATGTGTACAGGGTCCGCTCTGAAAGATTACACCCTTTGCTAGTTACGAATAACGCTAGGTGTACAGGGTCCGCTCTGAAAGATTACACCCTTTGCTAGTTACGAGTAAAGCTATGTTTACAGGGTCCGCTCTGAAAGATAGTAACTGCTTTGCTAGTTACGAGTAACGCTATGTGTACAGGGTCCGCTCTGAAAGATAGTAACTGCTTTGCTAATTACGAGTGACGCTATGTGTACAGGGTCCGCTCTGAAATATGGCCAGCTTTGATGATCACGAGTAACGTTTTGTTTGCAGGCGCTGCTTTGAATATTACATGCTTCATTACTGCGATTAGCGCTTTGTATGGAGGCCCTGCTTTGAACATTACATGCTTCGTTGTCACGAGTAACGCTTTGTTTGCAGGATCTACTTTGACATGCCACATGCCTCGTTATCACGAGTCACCCTTTGTTTGCAGGCACTGATTGGAATCGTTACATGCTCCCTTACTACGAGTACCGCTATGGTGGTAGGCTCCGCTCACAGGAGTTCACTACGCCCTCACCACGAGGCCCGGCTCAGTTGTCCCCTACTAGTGGTAGACGCCCCCTGAGGTGCCCAGGTTACTAGGGACCCACGAAGTCTGCCAGGATAATTCCTGAACTGCATGTACAATTCCTGAACTGCATGTACAATTCCTGAACTGCTTGTACAATTCCTGAACTGCATTTATCTTTAACTGTTGGATAAACTTGAGTATTTGCATAAATTATACAGTGTGGCGTCCCTTATTGTGTGTGTTCCCCGTTCCGTGAGAGGTGCGTGTTGTATGGTTGCTTTACACACAGGCCTGTGGGTGCCCAGCCGCTCGTGTCACGTTATCCCCTTAGGGCCTGGAGACCCCAGGTCCTACATTGTTGGCGAGCGGTGGGATCTTGGGGCCTGTGACCATACAGCACCCTTCCGTGAAGCGGAGGGCGCCACAATTAAACGCCTATTTTGTTCTAAAGCTCTGAAACCATTAATTGCTGCATTTATTAATTCTACTGTCCAGGCTGAGAGTGTAAGAATCCTGGGTAGCTGGTACCTGTCACCCATATCCTAGGAATTTCTTCCTTAGTATCTAGGTCCCCACCTGTCACGATGGAATTCCGGTTAGCTGACCTCGAGGGGTACACTGTAAAGCAACTGAGAGAGTTCGGGCAGGGGATGGGGGTGCCTGGGATGCGGAAGGCCAAAGGACCGGAACTCCGCACCGCCATTAGGGCATGGGTAGAGGCCCACCCAGAAGGGAGAGAGGATGAGGGACAGGAGGCGCCAGACGCACCTCAAGAGGAGAGCGCCCAGGAAGTACTAGACATACTAAATGTAGATGTGTCTGAAAATGTGCCCCCAGGGAGACGTTCTGGGGCCAGTAGTAGGACAGGGTCTAGGAGGAGCGCGTCTCCAGAGGAGTACGAGGACAGGAGGGAGGAGAGGCAGTTAAAGTGGGAGCTGGCCAAGTTGGAACAAGAAAGAAAATGGGAACTGGCCAAGTTGGAACAAGAAAGAGAAAATAAGAGATGGGCAATGGAGGAAAAGAAGCTGGAGCACGAGCTTCAGCTAAAAGAGTTGGAGCTACGCGCCCTCCAATTGAATGCGTCCAACAAGGACAATGGTGGCAGCATACCTAAAGAGTCTCACGAATCAAAATTTTACCTACCCAAGGAAGTCATTGCCAATTACACAGTGGGGGACGACATTGCTAAATGGTGGGAGGCATACGAGGTAGTCTTGACTGCCCATGGGGTACCTGAGAGTAATTTGGGAGGCGGTTTATATCGGTATATACCTCCTAATGTCAGGGACACCCTGCTATATTTGGCCAAGGCGGATCAGGTCAGGTATTCCCCCATGAAAGAGGCCTTACTCAAAAAGTTTGGTCTTAACCCCGAGAGGTACAGGCAGAAGTTCCGTGGCTGCCATAAGCTGTCCACACAAACATGGGTGGATTGTTTTGATTTTGCAAGAAAGGCACTAGATGGTTGGGTGCGTGGCAGCGAGGCACAGGACTACCAAGGGTTGTACAATCTTTTTTTAAGGGAACACCTCTTGGATAAGAGCTTTCCGGAGCTGCGCCAACATCTGGTGGACCGCAAGTTGATGGATCCCCATGAGCTTGCGGAGGAGGCAGATATTTGGGTGAGCACCCGGGTGTCTCACAAGGGCCCCGGGGGAGATGGCTCGAAAGGCGGACAGGGTTTTCCCCAGAAGAAAGAGGGGGGAGATAAAAAGGTGGAGTTCTCGAAAGGTCCCCAAAATAAGTTTGGGAAGGGAGTAGGAACCCCACCCCCGTCCAATTCCACAAGACCCACTTACCCTGACAGGAGTCAGCAGCCAAGGATTGTGCGGTGCTACGAATGTGGGGAGATTGGACACTACAAGGGAGATCCCAAGTGTCGCAAGCGACCCCCAGCCCCAATGGGTGGGAAAAGTCCCGGGGTGAGTAGTATAGCGCTTGGGGTGGAGCTGCCCTTAGATAGGGAAGGGGAGTGGACAGGCCTGACCCTGGTTTCACTCGGGGATAGAGAGGTGGTCCCCGTAGTGTCCCTGCCCCGAACACTGCTAAATATCAGCAGAGGGTGAGAGTTAACGGGGAGGAGGTGGAGGCTCTGAGGGACACAGGAGCCAGCATGACCACTGTAGTGAGGCAGCTGGTGTCCCAAGACCAAGTTGTCCCCGAGGAGTTCCATCCGGCCGTATTGGCTGACGGCAGTATGAGTCACTATCCAGTGGCTCGTGTTCCATTTGAGTGGGGAGGAGTCAAAGGCCTACTGAGAGTTGCTGTGAGCCCTGCCTTGCCTGTGGGGTGCTTGCTAGGGAACGACCTGGAGCACACCAAGTGGAAAGATGTCGAGTTTTAAGCTCACACAGAGATGCTGGGATTACCAGGGTGGACTTGCATAGTCACGCGGTCCATGGCTGCCCGGCATGGAACTCACCCTGGGTTGGAGCCTGGAATTATGGCCCAACCCAACGTCAAGAGAGGAAAGAAGAAGGTGGTAGAAGACGCGCCCCGTGAGATGGATGGGGAGGCCGCAGAGGTGCCCCCGGAGTCAGCAGAGGTGGATGTCGTTCCTGTGGAGGACTTGCCGACCCTTGCTGACTGGCATGTGGGAGGAGGGCCTACCCGGGAGGAATTTTGCCAGGCACAAAGGGCGTGCCCCACGCTTGAAGGCATGCGGCGACAGGCCGAAGCCCAAGTGGCCAGTCAGGAGATGGGAGGATATCATGTGTATTGGGAGGATGGTCTCCTATACAGTGAGCCCAGGGTGCCGGTACATGGATCTTCAAGGGCCATAGTGGTCCCCCAATGTTACTGGGCCTTCCTGCTGGAGTTAGCGCACGAGATACCCTTAGCCGGACATCTGGGTCAGGACAAAACCTTTGCACGGTTGGTCCCTCATTTTTATTGGCCCAGGATGAGGATTGCCTCAGACACCTTTTGCAAGACCTGTAAGTCTTGTCAGGCAAGTGGCAAGACTGGGACTAAGATGAAGGTCCCTTTGGAACCGCTCCCGGTGGTCGGGACCCCTTTTGAGAGGGTCGGTATTGATATTGTTGGGCCATTGAACCCTCCGACCGCGGCGGGACACCGGTTCATCCTGGTTTTGGTGGACCATGCCACAAGGTACCCAGAGGCTATTCCTCTGAGGACCATCACTGCACCGGTGGTGGCGCGGGCACTGTTGGGGATTTTTACCCGAGTGGGATTCCCCAAGGTCATGGTGTCGGACAGGGGCACGAATTTTATGTCGGCCTACATGCAAGCCATGTGGAAGGAGTGCGGAGTGACCTACCGGTTCTCCACCCCTTCCCACCCCCAGACTAACGGATTTGTAGAGCGCTTCAATAAGACATTGAAGGGAATGATCCGAAGCCTGCCAGAGGGCTTGAGACGTAAATGGGACGTCCTCCTCCCCTGCTTGTTATTCTCCTATCGGGAGGTCACGCAGAAGGGAGTCGGGTTCAGCCCGTTTGAGTTGCTCTATGGCCATCCCGTTAGGGGTCCCCTCAGCTTGGTGAAGGAGGGGTGGGAGAAGACTTCGCAGAAGCTTCCCCGTGACATTGTCAGCTACATGCTGGCGTTCCGCAGCCAGATGGCCAAGCTGTGGAATGCGGCCTCAGAGAACCTAGAGGCTAGCCAGACAGTTATGAAGGAGTGGTATGACCGCAACGCTCGGACGGTCGAGTTGGACGTTGGACAGAAGGTGTGGGTTATGGAACCTGGGGAGCTTTGTGCCCTCCAGGACCGGTGGACTGGCCCGTATGACATTGTGGAGCGACGAGGCCAGGCCACATACGTTGTAGATTTGAAACCCCCCCCATCAGCCCCTCAGGGTGCTCCACGTCAACCGCCTGAAGCCGCACCATGAGCGATCAGAGCTTGCTCTCCTTATGGTGACGGATGGGAGCGAAGAGGAAGAGAGTGAAGCTCTTCCTGACCTTCTAGCGGTACAGGAGAAGGATGGTTCGGTGGAAGGTGTAGTCCTCTCCCCATCCTTGACCCCAGAGCAACAGAGGGACTGTCGCCATGTCCTGGGATAGTACGCCTCATTGTTCTCCCTCACGCCTGGAATCACTCATCTGTGCACCTATGATGTGGACACAGGGGACAGCCCCCCGGTGAAGAACAAGTCTTACCGGCTCTCTGACCGAGTGAAGGATAGCATCCAGCGTGAGGTGGCAAAGATGCTGGAGCTGGGGGTGATAGAACCTTCCAGCAGCCCGTGGGCTAGTCCAGTGGTGTTGGTGCCGAAAGCGGCCCCACAAGGTACCACGCCAGAGCTTCGATTCTGTGTGGACTACCGGGGGTTGAACTCTATCACGAAGACAGATGCTCACCCCATCCCACGTGCAGACGAGCTGGTGGACCGGCTGGGAGCAGCCCGGTACCTCAGCACCATTAATTTGACATCCGGATATTGGCAGATTGCCCTGGCCGATGGAGCAAGGGAGAAGACAGCATTCTCCACCCCCGAGGGCCACTACCAGTTCCGAGTGATGCCCTTTGAGCTCAAAAATGCTCCGGCCACATTCCAGCGGTTAGTCAATCAGGTACTATCTGGTCTGGAGTCCTTCTCAGCGGCCTACCTGGATGACATAGCTGTCTTCAGTAGCACCTGGGAGGACCATCTGCAACACCTCCAGGAGGTATTGCAGGCGCTGCAACGCGCTGGCCTAACAGTTAAAGCCAGCAAGTGCCAGATTGGACAGGGATCTGTCGTGTACCTGGGACACCTGGTGGGCGGAGGTAAGGTGCAACCCCTCCAGGCCAAAATAGAGACCATCTTGGCTTGGGAGCCCCCCAAGACCCAAACAGAGGTCCGAGCTTTCCTCGGCCTCACTGGGTATTACCGCCGGTTCGTCAAGGGATATGGTACCATCGTAACCCCCTTGACGGAATTGACCTCGAAGAAGCAACCTCGCAAGGTTGTATGGACAGCTGCTTGCCAAGAAGCCTTTGACACACTGAAACAGGCGATGTGTACCGCTCCAGTACTAGCAACACCAGATTTCAGCAAGGAGAACAGCGATGGAGCACCATTGAGAGAGAAGCCTTCGCGGTGGTCTGGGCTCTGAAGAAGTTGAGGCCATATCTCTTTGGAACTCACTTCCTTATTCAGACCGACCACCGCCCCCTTCTCTGGCTCATGCAAATGAGAGGCGAAAACCCCAAGTTGTTGAGGTGGTCCATTTCTCTACAGGTGATGGATTTTCAGGTGGAACATCGGCCCGGAGTTGACCACGCCAATGCTGACGGTCTCTCCAGGTTTTTCCGCCTTAGCGATGAGAACTCCTTAGAGGTTGGGTAGCTCTCCCCTCTTTCGGCTGGGGGGGACGCGTGTTAGACCTGTCAGCCCTAGGGTGGTCTCCCCTTCTATTTTTTTATCGTGCCTCATTTTTTCCACCCTCATTTTGGGCCTAGCCAGGGACTTATGCCTCTGAGAGTGACAGGATTTAGGTGCTGCCTCTTAAGTGAGTGAGGGATCCTGTAAAGCCCACTGATCTTGCCCAGCAGTAGGAGGACCCAGGGAACCTCTGCCCAGCCTGACTAGGAAGGACCTAGTTGCCAACTCACTCCCTACCCCCCTGTAACAGAACCCCTTTAGGGCACCAGATACATCTGCGCCATCAAGACTTCCTAGAGCAACTGATTGGAGGAACTGAATGCTGAGACTGCGTGTCCAGACTGAACCTTGAAACTACATGCCTAGCTGATTGTGGAATCGCTGAGGATCAACCAGGTCTTAGCGCTGTGACCCCTGCGCTCCCTCCTGGCCTGGGATCCCCGGCAGCGTGCTTCGTTGAGCGCGGGGCTCCCCGGCTTAATTTGAGCCCCCCCTGTGGTGTGGAGGCTGATGCGCGATCACCGCTGCGGCCCGGAGGCCGGAAGAGTGGCCCTCATCGCCGCGAGGCCGAGGAGAAGCCCGGTGCACTGGCGCTGCCGTCGCAGCTGTGGTGAAGGTGCGTGAGGCCGTGGCCGGCCCCCGTCGCCACAGGATCGCCTGCGGACTTCGGAGCCGGTGTGGACGCCTCCCGACGTCGAGCAAGGTAAGCCCGGAGGCTTGGGACTGACCCCGGTGCGCCCCCTACAGGCTGGGAGCCACACCGCACCCTGAGCCCGGGTTCCCTCTCCGTGGGAGTCCCCTGGTCACCACGACAGAGAGACCCCTCCGAGGGATTCGCCCCCTTGTTCCCCACTGACTGTTCAGAAGCTTGGTGCCCCACGGACTGCACCGAAGAGACACTTGAAGCGTGCTTCGCTGCTTACGAGTAATGCTATGTGCGCAGGGCCCCGCTCTGAAATATTCTCAGCTTCGCTGCTTACGAGTAATGCTATGTGCGCAGGGCCCCGCTCTGAAATATTCCCAGCTTTGCTAGTTACGAGTAACGCTAGGTGTGCAGGGTCCGCTCTGAAAGATTACACCCTTTGCTAGTTACGAGTAACGCTATGTGTACAGGGTCCGCTCTGAAAGATTACACCCTTTGCTAGTTACAAGTAACGCTAGGTGTACAGGGTCCGCTCTGAAAGATTACACCCTTTGCTAGTTACGAGTAACGCTAGGTGTACAGGGTCCGCTCTGAAAGATTACACACTTTGCTAGTTACGAGAAACGCTATGTGTACAGGGTCCGCTCTGAAAGATTACACCCTTTGCTAGTTACGAGCAACGCTAGGTGTACAGGGTCCGCTCTGAAAGATTACACCCTTTGCTAGTTACGAGTAACGCTATGTGTACAGGGTCCGCTCAGAAAGATTACACCCTTTGCTAGTTACGAGTAACGCTATGTGTACATGGTCCGCTCTGAAAGATAGTAACTGCTTTGCTAGTTACGAGTAACGCTATGTGTACAGGGTCCACTCTGAAAGATAGTAACTGCTTTGCTAATTACGAGTGACGCTATGTGTACAGGGTCCGCTCTGAAATATAGCCAGCTTTGATGATCACGAGTAACGTTTTGTTTGCAGGCACTGCTTTGAATATTACATGCTTCATTACTGCGATTAGCGCTTTGTATGGAGGCCCTGCTTTGAACATTATATGCTTCGTTGTCACGAGTAACGCTTTGTTTGCAGGATCTACTTTGACATGCCACATGCCTCGTTATCACGAGTCACCCTTTGTTTGCAGGCACTGATTGGAATCGTTACATGCTCCCTTACTACGAGTACCGCTACGGTGGTAGGCTCCGCTCACAGGAGTTCACTACGCCCTCACCACGAGTAGCGTCACGCTTACAGGCCCGGCTCAGTTGTCCCCTACTAGTGGTAGATGCCCCCTGAGGCGCCCAGGTTACTAGGGACCCACGAAGTCTGCCGGGATACTTCCTGAACTGCATGTACAATTCCTGAACTGCATGTACAATTCCTGAACTGCATGTACAATTCCTGAAGTGCATTTATCTTTAACTGTTGGATAAACTTGAGTATTTGCATAAATTGTACAGTGTGGCGTCCCTTATTGTGTGTGTTCCCCGTTCCGTGAGAGGTGCGTGTTGTATGGTTGCTTTACACACAGGCCTGTGGGTGCCCAGCCGCTCGTGTCACGTTACCCCCTTAGGGCCTGGAGACCCCAGGTCCTACAAAGGTTATTACCAATATCCCAAATGGGAGTTGAAGATAAAGTAAGCATACAAACATAACAAAGAAAGAATCCTCAATTATAGTTGCCCCAAGGAGAGTACCTTTTGGTTTGCTGGGTAGTTACGTGTGAGTGTAAAGAACTTATTAAATCCGTCGGATTCTATCCGCTTGATAAGGATAATGTTAGTGGTCCATTTTAAGTTCCTTAAAATGAAAATAACCGGGAGATAAGATTAAACATAAAAGGTTGGAAGACTAACAAGTGTGGATTAAAAGAAGGATGTAAATAATCAAAATCGGCGATCTCACCTGATAAGAGACCACTTAAGGTAGAAAGAAATGGCAACTCGGTAAGGAAAAAGAGACGAACGCTCTGCCAGCGGTGGTTGTAAAACTCTCGCAAAAGCACGCGAAGTTTAAATAATGTCAAAAGGGCGGGCTGGTTCGAACAGAGCCCGGAAAAGGAATCTCGGGAACTCAGGAATGTGGCCAGAAATTTAAAAAGACAGACACCCAACTAGGGGAGGGAGACCTAAATACTGTTGTAGAACTTAGGTGAATAGATTTAAAGTATCTATAAAGCATGATCTTTGTAACAGATGTAAATACAGGAAAGGTCCATAGGGACTGATGATCCCTGAATACCATGAGGCACAAACCAAAATAAATAAAGAAACAACAGCAGAAAATAGATAACTAACCCAAACAAAAGTTAAAATAATGGAAAATGAGGGATCAATGTTTTTTTTTTTTTTCAAAAAGGTCCTGTCCATTGGTCGTAATACTCAATGACAGGATTCTACAGTTGGCCATTTCACGTAGCTTGATAGTACGGTTACCAATGTTGATGTTGTCGTTTATAATGGCATTGGGACATGCATGGCATGTTCCACACCTGTGATGACCTTGGATCGGTTGATTTCCTGTGATGGATTTCTGGATGAAAGTGTGTTTCTGTTGCGAAAGTGAGAACTTGTTGCCAATGCCCTTATCCTATGTTAATAGTTTTGAGGGGTGGTTCACCAAACATGGGGGCATATTTATAATTATCGCTAGCCGTGCTTTGTGATAAATATATTATCGCAGGCTGTCTCTGGAATTTATCGCCCTTGTAGTGCGTTATTAACAACGCGTTACTCCAGGGCGATAAAAATTCCAGAGATAGCGAGGTTATCACCCTTTTGCAGGGAACATCGCTGTTTTTCCAGCGATGTTCTCTGCAAAACGGCGATAACCTTGCTGATACGACCCACAGGGTTGTATCAGCATAATCCACCCCAATGTTGGGGATAGGTAAGTCTGCATTTTAGCAGACATTAGATTTGGAGAAAACAGCTGTTATCTCCAAAAACTAACGTGTGCTAAAATGCTGGGGCAGCCTTGTAAA
Source organism: Triturus cristatus (assembly GCF_964204655.1). Classification (NCBI taxonomy): domain Eukaryota; kingdom Metazoa; phylum Chordata; class Amphibia; order Caudata; family Salamandridae; genus Triturus; species Triturus cristatus. Next base: position 399,408,109 of record NC_140588.1, on the reverse strand, counting down.
TATTGCGATGTGAACATCAGTGATATTTGCAAGGTTGTCCATCCGGGGTACGCCCAGTGACGCCCACTTTGCATCTCATTAGAGATGCAAAGGGAGGCGTTGGGAAAAAGGGTGCTAACATGCGATTATGCATGTTAGCACCCTCTTGTAAATAGGGTGATAGTTTTATCTCCGTTTTTTGGGCTTTTTAAGCCAAAAAAGCGGAGATAAGGCCCTTGTAAATATGCCCCTTAGTATGATCCGCTCGTTCTCTCAGGTTGACTCCTTGGGACAAAGATGCACCAGCTTCCATTCCTTGACAATGAATGTGTATTCCCAGCCTAGGGCCCCACCTGGTGTTTCCCATGGAAATGAGCGGTTTGATCGGGTATTCTTGAGTTCTAGCCTCAGAGCAGCAGATCGTGGTAAAAAGACAAACAGAACAGAGATGGACCAAGATAGGTTCTCGCAGTTCAATGTATCAGAATTTTTACCAATCCTTCCAAGCCCACAATGTAACAGAAGATAAGCCCATACCCCTGGCAGTGGTAGACGTACTGGCTCCTTTTTGTGTACAAGGGGCAGGAGACATAGAGGTGGTGGAAAGTAGAAGAAACACCACTTGCATATTGAGGATGCACAAAAGTCCGCCCTTGATCCTGCCACCTAATGTTTATTTTGTTTGTAGTGCTTGTGGTTATGTGTGGCTCCCTGAGGGATGGTCCAGGCAGTGCTACCTTTCCCCCAGTTTATATGCCCCTCCCAACTACCAGAAAATTCATCACCTACAGCATAGGGGTGTCCAAGCCTCCCAATTTAAGTGGATGATTAGTACAGATGATATAGACCAGACTGACATGACCTTGCAACAGTTTACTGACGCAATGAAAGGTATTTTACCCTTCTGGGGCCCTATGGCCAATAGCCTCAATATTAGACGACTCACCCGGGTGGTGGAGGGGGTTGTCAACATGACAGCAGGAATAATGACCAACATTACAGTAGAGCTTCAGGCTACGAGACTCATTTCTCTTCAAAAACTGATGCTTTTAGACCTTAATCTCGCAGATAGGGGTGGAGCCTGCCGAGTCATCGGTAGCAGATGCTGTGTCTACATTCCTGATCACACCCCCAATGTATATTCTGCTATACAGAAGCTCCACAAGCTTGCATCTGATATTCATCAGGATAATGGGTCATGGTCCTTGACGGGTGGTTCTAGGGTCTGCTGACTTCATGGGGTTGGAAGATACTACTGGTCTTAATAGCTATCGCAGGGGTCATTTTCACATGTTGTCTATGTATTAATTGCCTTCCATCATGTTGCACCTATTGTGTGAGTAAGCTCACCCCTGTCCCGAAATTGTCGGGATGTGTCTACTATGATGGTGCAGGATATCCAGGACATCATGCTTATCGACGAGGGCATCTTCGAAAATTAGGTGGATTTGATACTCGTGTGCTACTGTATATTCTCCCTTTTGACTTGAGCTGCTATGCAATTTCCCCCTCCCCACTTAGAATTGTAAAGACCCTATCAGGATAGCCCAATCCAATAAAGCATTTAGCCACTCATGCTAAAAGGAGGGTCTGTTAGGTTTGAAAATCCCATCCCTGCAACGCACTCGTTTCATGCTATATTAGGTTAGCAGTGTGTGGCTAAATATACGCCATTTATATTCACGTTATGCAACCCACTGAGTTATCCCCGTAAAGTGCAAAGCTTCAGTTAGCGAGTGTGACTCCATTCTGTATTTCGTAATCCCTACTAGACTGCTTAGGCTGTGCCCAAACTAGGCCTCATTATTTTGTATTGCCTGCCTCAGCAGAACACTGTACTTCATTATTATTTTCTCTCTTGTTCAAGGCTGCTTCCTGACTCACTAATGAATAGGCCATTCTGCTCTCACTTTCCTATCCGAGTGTGTAGTTTCTGCTCCCACGTAAGGAGACGCGGAGACCCAGTGCCGCAGCCTTGAATCGCAGATAACATGTACCCATCTGGCAGGTGGTAACTCATCCTACTGTGCATCTTTGTATATGTTCGGCCCAGGCCGGTAGTTTTCTATTGTAGGCTTGGTTGGAGGCTTCTCGGGAGGAATGATTTCTCACTGTAGAATGTTGGGGGGTCAGTCCCTTGACAGACATCTTAGGGTGAGGGTCAGATTGGACTCCTCTGCAGAGCATTGCTAATAAATGTATGTTTGCATTCTCTACTGTCTGACCAACTCTTCATTCTTGGGAAGGCACAGCAGGAGGTGATAAGTAACTCGGGTGGCCCCTAAGGGGCACTTCCTTCAAAAATTGATATGTTTGGGATAGTGGTGATAAATGCTGCATAATGGTGTTCACAAATCTATTATCGCTATTTTAGAAATGCCACTTTTAGAAATATGTATGGGTAGGGTGTGCCTTCAAGGGATTTATTAAGGACTTAGTTGTATAACTTGTTTATAGGATAAATATATACCTATGACTGAAATCAATCTTTTCTTTTAGTTTCCAGAAGGTAATACACCATGCAATAGTCAAATGTGTATACAGATCTAAATTTACATTAATTTCGGAATATTTATACAGTCAAAATACAGAGAAATGAAAAGTGGACAAAAGGTGTGTGAGGAACAAAATTCATTTATATCAGTGAATGGTAGTAAGGGTACATAAAAATAAGACAGTTGTATATCAGAGGGGAGACATGATTATACATCCAGTTATTACTCCACTGTACAATATATCAAACACTTTTTCAAAGATATATGATCAATTATCTAGAAAGAAGTGTGACAGTCGACGTTTCGGTCTTCATACGTGAATTTGTGAGACCATCTTCAGGACAAGAAGTTTAAAAGTTGACCCCTCGTAGTGGTTTGAATTGATTATGGAATTTGTAGATATCTTCCTTTCTTAGTATCGAAATTTAAATTAAGACCTCTCGCTTAACGCTTAAAATTTGGCGGTTGTTTAGAAGCAAACTGTTGAAGTATTAGGTGTACTGTGTAGTTACACCTGCAGAAAACGTCATTCGTGTATTTAAACACTCATAGTGGTCTGACTGTTGGTTCAGACAGAATTAAGCCCAATATGAATGGCGCTGTAATCGCTTGCTGCGTAAATCGAGCGATGGTAATTGTTGTCACCGTTACGGGGCGTATTACTTAAATCCCACGAAAATTACTGGCGTGAGCACAGCAGTCATCTACGGTGAATCTCGGCATCTCGATGCCGAGATTCACCGTAGATGACTGCTGTGCTCACGCCAGTAATTTTCGTGGGATTTAAGTAATACGCCCCGTAACGGTGACAACAATTACCATCGCTCGATTTACGCAGCAAGCGATTACAGCGCCATTCATATTGGGCTTAATTCTGTCTGAACCAACAGTCAGACCACTATGAGTGTTTAAATACACGAATGACGTTTTCTGCAGGTGTAACTACACAGTACACCTAATACTTCAACAGTTTGCTTCTAAACAACCGCCAAATTTTAAGCGTTAAGCGAGAGGTCTTAATTTAAATTTCGATACTAAGAAAGGAAGATATCTACAAATTCCATAATCAATTCAAACCACTACGAGGGGTCAACTTTTAAACTTCTTGTCCTGAAGATGGTCTCACAAATTCACGTATGAAGACCGAAACGTCGACTGTCACACTTCTTTCTAGATAATTGATCATATATCTTTGAAAAAGTGTTTGATATATTGTACAGTGGAGTAATAACTGGATGTATAATCATGTCTCCCCTCTGATATACAACTGTCTTATTTTTATGTACCCTTACTACCATTCACTGATATAAATGAATTTTGTTCCTCACACACCTTTTGTCCACTTTTCATTTCTCTGTATTTTGACTGTATAAATATTCCGAAATTAATGTAAATTTAGATCTGTATACACATTTGACTATTGCATGGTGTATTACCTTCTGGAAACTAAAAGAAAAGATTGATTTCAGTCATAGGTATATATTTATCCTATAAACAAGTTATACAACTAAGTCCTTAATAAATCCCTTGAAGGCACACCCTACCCATACATACTATCTGCCCAAGCCCTCAAGGGTATATTGGGTTATCCATTACACAGATTGTACTTTTAGAAATAGGCATTTCTGTCTGCTTTGTGTCTTTGTGCTTGCCTGTTGTGTAGTGACTGTCTGGCCTTGGAGTGACAGGGGCTTGGGAGGAGCAGGGGCTTCAGAGGGTCTGGGCGAGTCAGAGCTAGGCTGAGTAGGCCTGATCTGCATTTGGAGTAGTGGGAGGAGTAGCACCTGAACCTGAATAGGGCTGTGTCAGCTGTCCACAATGCTGTCTCCACTCCCCTGTGATGTGTCTGGGGGCAGGTCCTACTCTGAAAATGGAGGTTGTGGTGCACTGGAAAATATGTGTGTAAGTATCCCCCAGAACTGGTTTGGACTGGGCACAGAGCCCTTTGTCTGGGGGAAGAACAAAGGCACTTGGTGGTATAAATATTGGGGGTGTGACCACATGTCTGTGGGACTCGATAAACTGGTGCTTACTTGAGGACTGCTGGGAGCCAGGAGGAACCACCACGAAGGACTACCCCTCCACAGAGGGCCCTGTGAGCTTGCCTACCTGGGCCCAGCTCTGCCCTGTGTGACCTGAAATCCAGAGCGTTGTGAGGGCTGTGCTTGATACACCACCCTGGAGCGTGAGGAGCAATTTGTCTCTGCTGTGCCCTTGAACGCTGTGCCACACACCACAAGTGTGTGATGGGCGCTTTTTAATTATATTTCCAGAGCCCAAGAAGGGGGCTCCAACTTTGCTCGTAATGTACGCTGTGCCCAGGAAGCCACCAGAACTCAGGCAGAGGACGTAAGGAGGAGAGCGCCGCATGTTTTTTGAGACTGTTGTGGGCAGGGCCAGTGGCGAGCTAGAGCTGGAGCCTCGTGGGCTCCATTCAGCAACTTCCCACCTCCTCCCGCCTGGTAGAGGGAGAGGCGGGTCACTAACAGTGAACAGGAAACCAGAAGCCAGGCAGAGGCCGAGCCTGGTTGTGAGTGGGGCCCACTGCCGGGAGAAGACGAGAAGGAGGAAGCTGAGCCCCACGGCCTCCCATCATCTTTGGCCGCCGGAGGTCCGTAGAGAGCGCAGTCAACAGAGACTCCGCTCCGTGTGGTGCTAGCCGAGTTCAGGCACCAGCCACGAGAGGGCTGTGAATTGCAGTAAGGAGGTGACTGCAGAGCTGGTTCAAGTACGAGCCAGCTGCCCCGGTGCGCTGATGAGCATGAGTGCACCAGAATGGTTTAGGCGTGCTGGTCCAACGGGAAGGAACCATTTCTTTTGGCAGCACCGTATCCCCACGTGGGCTTGAGGGGGAACTGTGCTTTTGGTTCAGCAGCCACGCCGCACAATCGTGGGCGGTTGGCTGTGGAGGCATTCATGGTGGGGTTAGACCTCGACAGAGGACCCCGGTGGTTGGGCCTGCCGCTTCCAATAACTTCTATGTTGGATACACAGACATGGTTATTGTCTTGCTGATGTGTCTATACTGTGTGGTGCATTGTGCTGAAGATATACATGTGTAATGTGCTCTGCGGATTAATATCATGATGTTCATGCCTCATGCTTTGTGCTAAGTGCACTCTTGCCAGTAGTTACTGGTTGTCCTCACGAACTGTGAGTTGTGATGTTTTGACAGTGGCCCGATTGGCCTGGTGATTTATACAAATACCTGTAAAGTCATGACAAGTTCCTAGAGGCACAGTGTATATATGTGATATGTTCTAATGTGTTTTTATACTAATACAATGGCTATTTTTATATAACCTAGCGTGTAGTTTCTTTTGTGGTGTACCTAGTTTGTCGCTGCTGTGTGTGTGTGTTGCGCAAACGCTTTACACATTGCCTCAGGGATAAGCCTGACTGCTCTGCCAAGCTACCAAGGCAGTGAGCAGGGGTTATCTTCAGTGTGTAACTCCCTTGCCCTGACTAGAGTGGTGGTTTCTGCCTGGCTTAGGCGCCTGACCTAGCCAACAAGAAATCCCATTTCTAACAGATGTACTCTTGTTTAATGCTATTACAAATTCACTATAAGAGACCTTATATGATCATATCAGTAGAAATTATTGAAATAGGCAAAATAGCAGGGGTACTGTGTTATGTATAGGCTGTCCGGTTTTAGGTTTAAACCTATAATAACTGATAAAACTCCACTGAAAGAGAAATAGCCCACACCAGTGAAAACATATAAACACTGAAAAAACACCTGCACAACCTCAAACTAAATGCCATTCAAAGAAAGGAAAAAGGGAGTGAAAGAGTCATTTTTTTCCTTCCTGAAGGGGCCAATACAATGTAACTTTGTTATACAAGCTAGCAGTAAGAAAGTCTGGGCTAACATTATTCTGCTTGAGTTTTGTTGTTTAGAAATGCCACTAAAATATGTTTTCTTCTTCCTTTTGTTTTTTTCAGTTCTGTGGTCTTTGGTCTAAAGATGCAGAGTTTAGAAGCATGTTTTAGGTCTTGTTTAATTATTTTGAAAACTGTACAGAATCAGGAAATATCAAAATAATATTTGATTCTTTCACTGATAGGTAAAATGGCTGGTTTCATAAGAATCTTTCCCAATATGTGTTATCACATTTACCCACAGAGAATGTGTAAAAACCCTTAATACATCAGCCCCCAGTTTCTAGTGAGTCAGTATTGATAGTAGGCAAATTGCCAACACCTCAGGCTTTAAACATTCAATGCAATGTATAGTGACAAGTATATGTGAAAAAAGCGCTATCACCAAGCATCCTAGATAGTGGTTAAAACATGACACTAGGCTTTTGGAAAACATGGAACGCAGTGTCACTTGGAATGCTCTGCAAAAAAGGTTCTTTCCAAGTTCAACAAAGATTGGAGTGATATTGTTTGTATTTGCAGTGATTCAGCTACTTATATGAAAAAGTTGTGTGATGACCTGTCAAAATGTATGCCTAAGCTGAAGTACTTCCCTGTAAGAGATCCTTGCCACTTGTTAGATGGCATGCTGAAAGCATCCTAACAATCTTCAGAGTTAATGAGGAATTCTGATGACTTTTTAGTCCATTCTGGTGCACTGTTTTCTTATGCACAGGAACTAAAACGCAAATATTTATAATTTTGTGCTTTGTGTGGCATCATAAAAAGAATCAGCCCATCTGTGTCCCTTAGCTGATGGTTCTCAGTCCAAGGGGTTATGAATGCTATATTATCCATGTGGCAACCGTTTACAGACTTTTTGCTGAGTGATGATGCCAAAGGCAAAACATGTGAGGATCTTTGGTCACATATTGATAGTGATGTGAAAAAAACTACACTCTACTGCATTCTTAGATTTTTACAGGAAAACATACCTGCTGTAGTGGACATAATAAAAACTAGAGTCTGAAAACACCCTTGTCTGCCAAGTGTTCAGCATAATTGGTGTAGATTTGAAACGTCTCCTTGAGAGTGGGCTGGGCGACCCCTTTAGGGACTTTGGCACTGCAACATGTTCTGTGTTAGAGTGCTTGCCACTTGGTAAGCAAAGCAATGATGAAGAGCAATTCAGGAACTTTTATTTTACAATGTATAAAAAATGGCTTGCAATGGTGCATAGAAATGTCCCTTCACCACCAATAGCATTTGAAGTCAATGAAACCTCACTGTGGTACTCTGTTCTAGATCCCTTCTGTAAAGGGGAATTTCCTCAGTAGTTTCAAAGTGCTGCTTCATTTTTGACCCCTTCAATAACTCTGAGGGTATAAGTACCCAGATCAGCGAAATGCTGCAGAACCTGCTCTGAGAATTGTAATCTTCTCAGGGAACCAGTATTGGCATGGAAAGCTATGTCAGTGGCCGGAGTTAACAAATTGTGTACTGGCTGTTTTGGCGTTGCCCATCTCAAGTGCCAATGTTGAGAGGGCCTTTTCACAGAAGTTTACATGGGTAGGAAAGAGCGAGCACACATGCCCAAAGACTCACTGAAGAAGTATTGTATGGTGTACTACAATAAGTTTAATTTGCAAAAATCTATTTGGACGTCATATACACTATACTTACACTGTCTATATACCATGTGCTATCAGTGCAGAAAGCAAGCAATAATAAAAGCAACATTTTCCATAAACACTGGAAAAACACTATTTCTGTAGTTTTGAATGGCACGAAAATGCGTAACCACTGATAACCACTGTTTTTTAAGGTATTGAAATCATTTGAAAACACTGAAAAAACCCCACCAGAATTTACCAAAAATAGAAACTGAAAACAGGAAAGCCTAGTTATGTAATTAATTTAATGACTTTTTAGTCTCAAGGTGAATTTGCACAAACACGCTTGCACTTTAATATGGATAAAGGCAGGAAAACGAATGGTCGACATTTCAGGCATCAGCTTTTTATATGCTCAGACATGGTGTTTTTAATAGAAAATTGTTCAAAATTGTAATCTAATGCCAGAAATAAGTTGCTCATACCTAATGAGTTTTTTTTAATGGTTTAGCTGTGTAAAATAGTATGGTCTTAATTAACTGAAATAAATGACTTTGACTCTGTTTGGTCTGGAAATTTCAATTATTCAAAGTGTTCCATGGTGGTGCATGCTCGAACAAATTTGCCATCCTAGTATAGATTGGTTGATTTTCCTTATTCCTAGTTATTATCCTGAACTAATGTGAAACGTTTTCTCTATGATTTTAAAGATAATCTTATCTTGTTATATCTTAGAATAAGTTTCAGAATCTATGACACATTCATCTTTTTCTTCTGAATAATTTCTTCAAGGCGATTTTATATTTATTTAATGTTCTCTGTTTTTTATATATTCCCATAAAAAAAAACTCAAGACAAATTTTAATAAACTTGAATGGAAATTACCTTAAAGCAATGTCCTTTATTTTCCATTCTAACCAAATATTTGTCTATTTAAATTTAACCAGAATAGGCTTTTAAAATAGCTGGTCTATATTCTATTAACCACTTAAGTTTCAGTGCCCACTTTTATTGTTTGAGCTCTGCCATAATTGGGATAATCTGCTTATTCATTCCCATGTTTTATCAATTCCATCCTCAGGAAGAGCCTTTTGGCATAAAGAGGTGTGTAGCCAGCACTGGAATACGTCATACCCTTCATCAGGATAGTCTGTTAGGGCTAAATCATTCCGGAGAACATACAGCAGAAGATCCTTCCTGAAGTGCCAACTTCTGAGGCCATCTTCCAAAACAGCATTGGGATCCTTCCAATAACTTTGCAGGTGCAGGCAGGAAGTGAGGCGGTGCACCACATTACTGAAGTAAAGGAATAATCTCCAATGCATGTGCTAACAGTAACAATATGTATGCACAGCTGGCCTTCGTGAAACCCTTTATCAGAGACTGAGTCAGTACTTTCCCTGATACTTGAGGAGAAGCTCAGAATGCCTGATAAAAGATAGATAAGTATGCTTATCACACATCCTATTGATATTGTAATTGCCTACACTGACAGACTGTGCATATGTGCACCCCATGCGTCCTATTCCAAAAGAGTCAGGGGTTCCATAAATGGAGACTTCATCCCACACCACAAAGGGTCACTTGTGGGAAGCATGTCAAATGTCTGCCACCTAGTGGGTGGCAGCCATTTAGTGTCATTCTGAGTCTACTTTGTAATCTGGTCATGTAAGTGATATTGCTTCATTTACATGGGAAATACCTACATGCAAGAGAAGGAAACTTTTCTTTAGTATATGCAACTGCTGCACCATTGATTGTGGATTCAATATTAAATGAGGTTTTAAAAAAAAAAAATGTACAGGGCTCATCCAATGAACCAGATCGCTTTGTTATAAATACCCATAAAGGATAAAGTGCTAAATTGCGTGAACATGCCATAGTTGTATCGATCAAAATATAAAAATTATCATTTAATTTGTTAAAGGAAGTTGGGCAACCTGCCCCCCTGAAATGTGCCACTTCATTATGATTCACAAGATATATTGGACCTCCAGAAATGAAATAAGTAGGAACCCATTTCGACAGCGAGATGCTGTAAGCGTGGGTGCTCTTCACTGTGGCTTGAGGACTGGAAGCTGTGCCTATACGGAGCGAGAGATGTTTGCCGCCTGATCGTGTTGACAGACACTTAGGTACATCATATGGCACGCATGGGGGCTGCTTTCTGACTCCTACCAAGTGGGCAATCCTGATATCACGCAATTTTCTCCTTGGGACCTGCACTGTTCTGGCGATCCTCCAAACTCTGGATATCTAATGCCTTCATTCGAAATATAGTGGATCACTCACAAGGATGCTGTTTTCTGCTTTGCAGAACTCTTTTAATCTTGATGGTCCTGTACAGTATTGTTGTCTAAACTCTTGTTTTAGGAACTGACAAATTTGGCTCTGGTTTTGGCCCTCCCGCAGTTTGTTTGAGTTGATTTTATATTTTATAGTGCCCTGATGAAGGTGCAACTGATATTGTGGTCTTCACTGAAACGCACATTGGTGCAAACTCTGAACTGAAGCATAAGGACAAGAACATTTGCCCTATATTACTTTCTTTTGAAATATAAAAAATATGTATATGTGCATTTGACCTATGTTTGAAAAGTCTAATAGCAGAAGGACCTTCATTCTGGCCCCTGTTATGCTTCCAAATGTTATTGTATTTTGATTTTATTAGTTGAGTGTGCCATTGATGAAGGATGGATATGGTATGAATGATATGTGTGTAGTTGAACTATTAGTATGAATGTGATGATGGGGAAAAGTGTCCTGAGCAATCCAGAGCGATGAAATTAGTTTATGTGAAAACACACATGTTTAGTTTATAGTGTTAGTCTTTATGTAAACTTGTTTGTATTTGTTATGATATATATGATATATTGAAAAACAAAATTCCATCTAAAAATAAATGTGATTTATTGCCTATATTATTGAATTATTTTAGCTGTATGTTGCCGAAATCGCATTGCTCTTCTGCGACTGTGAGCTTTTTTCTGAATTATGGCAAGAGAATCCGACTGACTATCATATCAGGCAGGTTGTTTTACTGTATAGTACTTAGCCACATCTTGCATATATTCAACCACTGTGTAAAGTTGGGAGTAAGGTAATCTGGGATGTTTGCAACCTAATTTAGGGTGGTCCATCAACCATCATTTCTGTTATTTCTTCAGTTCTGTTATCAAGAGCGTAATATGAACCAATGTAGCCCTGCATAGATTGTTTTAAATGTCCTCCAGGATCTCGGAGAAAACTCCCAACCTATCAGGAACTTTGTGTATGTTAGGTCTGGAAGTGGACCTCAATCAGGTGAGTATTATTTTCAGGACCCATGTTTATGATGACAGTTCCACCATGCCTAAAAGCAATAGTGAACCTGTGTCACAAACATCTTTCCTTTGAAGCCACCCCTACCATGCAGGTCTGAGCTTCTATTAGGAAAAATGTATTCTGCACTGGTGGCAATGTGACAGAGGTGGTGCCTCTTCTGCATTGGCAGTTTAACTGCCAGACCACTAAGCCATGCACCATGACTTTGGGTTTTCGTCCATTTAGTTTCTGGTGTATAAAAACTGTTCTTAAAGATTCCTAAAACGTATTAAACTTGGGAGCGTTTCTCTACCTGACCCTGGTACCTTGAATGGAGCATCCATTTTGCAAATGCCCCCAAATAATTTTATACATCCCTAAGCAGATGTTTGCAGAAGGCTGACTTGAAAGGTTTCATGCTGAGCCCCAACATGGGCCTCTTTATCGTCTCACACAGTGGGTTTTTACTCTTATTGTGAGAAACTGATGGCTCCCAAACCCTGTTGTTTTTTAAAGAGCCATGTGTCTCCTCAGAAGCATAAAGGTGCCCCTTGAGCAATTGAAGGTACTTAGGGCCTCATTTATAGTTTGGTAGGGGGCCTAGCATCCACCAGGTTGATGGAGGCCATTAGCTCTGCCACCCTGCTGGACTAATGACCACAATAATTAGAGATGTCCACTGGTCTGGTGGAGATCTCTCTGCACTTAAAATTTGCTGAATTGTTGTTATGTATTATGCTGGCTCTCAGTAAACTTTTCTCTATTTCAAAAACAAATTTTCAAAGCAAGAGTATATTCATGTTAAACAAAATATTATTGGCCTTGACATGCCAGGAGGTTTCTCCAAGGGTGTGGGGGGGGGGTCATTTTTATTTTTTCTACTCTGGACCATCAAGCTTTCCCTTTTAGTGCCAAGAATACAATGAAGTGCATCAGACCCTCCACTCTAAAGACTGACGGTCTGATGTACTTACATCGACAGCCCGCTGTCCCTCAGGCTACTGTTGTAAGGTTTTTGCTAGTGGAGCCAAATGGGACTTGCTAGCAGAAACTTGACGGTTTGCCGAATCTATATAAATCTGGCAGGTCGTGAATTGGCTGGGCAGGATACTCCCCCACGATTGTGTTGGTTTACCCTGTCCACCAAACTCTAAATTCGGCCCTTAGTGCAAAATACTATTACTGTAAATTTTCACTATTTAAGGTTCAAACAAAGATTCAAGAAGGCAAAAAAACTTAAACAGTCATTCACAAAAAGGGAACCCAGGGTATTGTACTAGATACCAACATACATTCGGTCAATTCCGTCCTATAACTCTTTTAAAAGAGTTGAAAAGCCTGTTATTTCAGCACAATTTGTGACTTTACCATCCTCTCTTTCTCTACTGTATGTTTAATTACATAGGGGTAGATTTTCAAACATTTTGAGCTGGGTTGGTTAGTACCCAACAAGTAAAGCAGCGCAAAGCATTGCTTTCCATTACATAGCGTCTAGTGGGCGTTACATGGGTGGTACATGGGCATTCTCATGCAACTACCCATGCCTTTTGACGCAAGACCTTATCTACAAATAATTGACAGGGTTTAGCACTAAAAGTTACCACCCTCTGAAAGGAGGCGTTAAGAGGAGAGATGTTTTCATTTCTCCTTTCTTCTCCTAAGTGGGAAAAGTGTTTGTACTTGTCTAGGCATAGTATTTCCTACAGGAAGAATCCCCGTCCTGTACAAAACCTATGCTAGACTCAGGCACGCACCTTAGCGCTACGGCGATGAGGTGTGTACCTGGCACGCGGCAGCTGGAATCAGCACCGGCGCTAAGGAGAGGGGGGGAGAGAGCAGTATTTCTGTAGATGTGGTGCTCTCCTTCTCCCTCCCTGTCATGCAGTGTAGCACAGCATTTTTGGATGCTGCACTGCATTGCGTGACTTCTTTGAAAATCTGTCCCTAAATCTGACATTGCAAGATATGATTGATTTTCTCCCTGCATAATCTGTTGACACTATGTAAATGTTGTGTATTTACCAATGAGACCTTCTCTTAATGATGTCATTTGATATATCATTGTACTTAAATATGAAGACACAGTTATCTCCAACCAGATGTTTTCTAGGATCTTGTTTATCAATGTTTATACCAGTTTTAGCCACTTTTGCATTAACACAAAACAATCCATTCTTATTATTCCCCCTATGCAAATGCATATAAAAAGGTTCATTGGCTTTTAGACCATTCCAAAACATTATGAGCTAGTGCAAAATAAACATGCGCTTTAATGTGTAACATTTGCAGTGGGCGATTAAAACATCTACTGCTAGTTCAAATTGCCCATGATGCAGAGGTCGTTTTGAACCAGTATTTATAAAGCTACAGTGACATGGTTAATGAACCCCTCTCTGAAGAGATTCATTTTTCTTTTATAAACTTCACTGCATTTTGTAAAGCAATTTAGTCAAAGGGTCTTGATGAAGCTAATTCATCAATTGCCCACGTGTCCGAACGGCTGAGCTAAAAAGAAAAAGAAAACCGTAAGGCAGAACAGAAAACTTAGGGAAAGGAGAAGAATGAGGCGCTATGAATAATCTGGGTCAGTTTATGATTTATTTTCTTGTGAGCCTGGAAAAGTCATAAATGACGCCCGTGCTATAAATTTTCAGATCACATAGGTACATTAAGCGTGCAGAGGTAATAGTTACAAAGATAGTGCCCACTCACACCCAGATTGGCACCTGGCTGCTTTAGAAATGTTGTGCATTGTATTTACTGGTGGCTTATAAAAAGGCTTAAGGAGTGGTGGTGCTGTGATCTCGGTTCTGAAAATCCATTATTTGCGGGCCTACTGCTTTCTAAGTTTATTGGAGTCAGGGAAGGGCAAAGGCAGTTGTGCTAATGCTAATGAACATTCCCTTAGGTTTTCTCTCCGATTTTTGGTAAGCGAACACTATATTTGTCCACATTTGTACATGTGTGTGGTATTTGAATTTATTCTTTAAGTTGTGTTTTTTCAGATAGAAAACATTACTATAAATTTGATATACGCACAAACTTGGGACCAGATCCACAGAAGGACCACCAACCCAGCTACATTTGAAACCCTAGGAAGAGGAAGTGTTCAGTACCGTTGTTATGTCAGATATTGACGGGGAGCTCAATTTGTAATTTCCTGGCATTGTTACTAGCCTGCACAAGTGAATCCCGGTCCTGTGAGGGAGATGAGAGGTTGGAACTCCATTTCCCGGCTGCCCAAGCGGACCGCACGCCGCCGACATCACCAAATGCGCCAGGATGTGCTTAAAACAAGGACAGGGCTCCCGCAGACAGTACGGGAGCTCAATTTGTAATTTCCTGGCATTGTTACTGACCTGCACAAGCATATCCCGGTCCTGTGAGGGGGACGATAGGTTGGCTCTCCATTTCCCGGCTGCCCAAGCAGCGCGCATGCCGCTGACATCACCAAATGCACCAGGACAGGGCTCCCGCAACGTCGGACGAAACGATACGAAATTTGCACTTACTGCCGGAAGCAACCCCTTAAATGGTTGTTCTGGCAAATGTCCCATCCCTATCACACAATGTTTCTGAACACTGGACTACCTTAAGGAATAAGTAGCTGCACCTTCTAAGCACAAGGACTGGTATAAATAATACTATTTTCTCAGAATTTAAAATGGCCCGGAGAATAGGGTGGGTGGGTAACTCAGTAAAATCCTTAGGGGGAGACTGTGTAGTGTGAACCTTTAGCTCACCTAACTTGGTGCAGACAATCCTTGAAAGGGGAGGTAATCGGTTTGTTAATGCCCAGGGCATAAACATATTTCCCCTGGGCTTCTTTTATCAACCCCCCAGGCCTCGTTGGTTCATACCCGTGGAGGAGAATCTCATAGGGAGCAGGAAGCCTAGATATGTGGTCCCAGTGAGTAACCGTTATGACATCTTGAATCCACTGGAATATATAGACTGACTGACCCCGGGTATTGTTGCCCCCTCTAATCATAAGTCTGGCTTGTCTGGAGGAAGGAGCGACTACGTCCGCATACAGAATAGTAATTCCGTATTGGCCCGTACAGTGAGAGATAATTGCCTGCCCTCTCCAGCCCTTAGGGAGCAGAGGGAAGAGGGTTCTGGGATAATTAATTTGAACTTGGATGTCCCAAACAAATCCCTTGAATATCCAAGTTTAGACCATGCACGTAAAAATACAGACGGAGTACCATTTAGAAAAGTAGTTTCAACTAATGTTGCAGTTATTAGCAACGCAGCTCTTTGTAACATTGTTTTGTGGAATATCTCTGGTATACGTTCCAAGTTAAATAACCCTATGTGGTGGGACTTTATATTAAAATTTGAGATGTTATGTTTCCAGGAAACATGGGCTAAGGAAGTGTTTCACATGAATGTGTATAGGACGTACCATACCCCAGCTATAGATGAGTTGAGTGGAAGGGCTAAGGGCGGGCTATGTGCATATATATTGAGTAGTCTGAAAGCAAAAACGATAACGATGTTTGTTGATGAGATTTATTATCAAATGGTTGTAATCCATGTAGATGCGAAACATTGTATTGCTTTGGCTAATTTTTATAATAAGATCCCCCAGACAAAGCTGGGGTTATTTTACAAAAATTGGCCAAAGATTTGAAGTCTGTCTGTAATATTAAGGTCAAAGATACGATGTTAATCCTGGCAGGGGGTTTCAATTGTGCATTGTGCGCTAATGCAGATGATAACTCATGTGGTCTTTTAAATTAGGAAGGGACAAGTAATTCCTACTTTCGGCAATCTGTGTTGGGAGAGCTGTTTAATGAAGTAATTTTCAGTCGTGACTTGGGTTTTGCAAACAAAATATGCCCAATACCTGCCCCTCTGCCCTGGACTTTTAATGGCAGGGGTCTATGTTCTAGTATAGACTACCTACTAATGTCAAATAGTCATGCGCATAGTCTCCACTAGTTTGCTGTTGCTGATAACTCTTTGAGTGATCATTTTCCCCTATGTCTTTCTGTTTTATTATCGTTAAGTAAATTTGCTAGACCTGATAAAGATGACCAATTGTTAAAAAATATAGTCATTGGGAGAACAAATGGGTATTCTTTGCGCTGGTCAATGGTAGATCCAGCAGTGATTACTAAGATTGTGGTTGATAAATGTAAACCTGCTTTCGAGATATGTCTGAGCGAAACAGCTGCCCCAGATAGTATTTTATCCTCTTTTCAGTTGATATCTAACGTAAAAAGAGAACCATTGTTTACTCGCAAATGTAATAAGGGCCAATCACATGGATGGTTCGATTCTAGGTGTACTTTAGCATATTCTAATTTAAAAAACAAGCTACTTAAGGCCCCTAGAAACCTGAATGGAGTGAGGCAGTCCAGAGGGAATTATAAGCGAGCAATTCGAGATAGAAAAATTACTTTGAGAAACGAGGCCTGGGAGGCATTGCATAAGGCCTCAATAGTGAAAGATAGTTCGGCATTTTGGAAGGCGGTTAAAGCACCTTTTCTAACCAATGAAGCCGGTCCATCTATTGAAATTGCCATTACTGAGGATCAATGGGTTAAACATTTTTCAAAAGTATATAATGGCGAGGAAAATCTTGATGTGTCAAGGAGAACATAATTTGGTTTCCTCGCCTCATTACTCAGACCTGCAGTTTACTTTGGATGAAGTGAATCGGGCACTTTCTGCAAGTCAGGGTGGTAAGACCCCGGGTCCGGACGGGGTACCCCTAGACGTATTCAAGTTAAATACTTCTTTGTGGGGGCCAATAATTGCCCTGGTAATTGCCACTAGCTGCTGTACCCCTTTTTTATCCACTTGGGTAGAATCTACTGTTGTCCCAATCTTTAAAAAGGGGGACCGACAGGATCCTGGATGGTATAGGCCTATTTCTTTATTGGCTGCCCAGACAAAAATAGCAGGTCGAATAATATTAGAACGTCTTCAGGACTGGGCAGAGGATAATGTGGTCTTATCTGATTTACAATAGGGTTTTCGTGCGGGTTTGGGGACGGTAGAACAGAGTTTAAATCTATCAATTTTAGTGGAGAAATATACACGGGCGAAGAAGGGGAAGTTTTTTTTTGTGTTTGTGGACCTCACAGCCACTTTTGACTGTGTGATTCACAGCAAACTCTGGTCAATATTAGAAGTCATGGGGGTTGATGCTCAGATTATTTATTTTCTTAAGTGTTTTTATACTGATGCCATGGCACGTGTACGCTGTGGTTTGAATGGAGAGTGCTTGGCCTCATTTCCAATAAGGAGGGGGGCAGACAAGAATGTGTCTTGGCCCCCTTTCTTTTTAATCTTTATATTAATGGTTTGGGTGAGGCACTCTTAAAAGACAATCAAGATTTCCCTCAAGCAGCTGGACACCCAATACCAGCTCTTCTATATGCGGATGACGCGGTATTGATGTCCCGTACACAAGTAGGCCTCCAGCGGGTTTTAGATAGCTTTTCCACTTTTATGAAAGATCTCGGTCTAAGAGTGAACACCTCGCATTATTTTATTTTGTGGTGCGGCCATGGTATTACGAGGTCCAAGGATATGTTTGTGACAGGACAGAAGATTGGAGTCACCAAGAGATTCTCGTATCTTGGAATTCTCCTCGACCAAAATGACACCTGGGTACAAGCAGTTTCAGCGAAAAAACTAGCTCTTCTAAGAACAACAAACGCCCTAACCAACTTTCAACACAACTGTGTAGGAGACCACCTGTAGAGCTTATTAAAATCTATAAAGCAAAGTGTGTCTCCACCGCGGTGTATGGGTCTGGGGTCTTGGGCTTCGCTGATTTGCTTCCAATCCAATGGGTGGAAAACTCTTTTTTCAGATACATTATATCCATACCAAACAGTACCTCATTGTACATATGTCATGCTGAGTCTGGCCTTCCATTCATTTCTGATTTAATAAAGCTAGAACCTGTTCTCTTATGGCACAGGCTCTGGACTAAAAAAGAAACAAAGTTAAATAGAGACATTCTTACAGATAGTCTGAAATTGGAAGGGGCCCTAAAGATTCCATGGGTAAGATATGTCCAAGACTTTTTACAAGATTTAGGTCGTATAGAATATTTTACCAATCCAAGATCTACTCAGATGATAAAGAGGAAGTACTAAAAAAAGAGGGCCTTCTGTTTTTGGATACTATTAGAATGTCATCAGAGATTACAAAATCAACCGTCCTGCACAGTCAGCTGATTTTAACTATTTTTATTATTCAACCCTATTTAATTTTTGTACCAGGTGTTTTTGACAGGTTTTTATTGACCAGATTTAGGTTGGGGGTTTTTCACAGACTTGTTACCCTTCCAAAAATGAATGACTGGGCTCAAGATCTTCAAATGTGTCCTTGTGATAACTATTCCGCACAGTACACGATACATGTAGTTCTTATTTGTAGGTTTTATTCTGATGTGAGGAAAGTTTGTATATTACCAGTTCTAAAATCGTCGGGGCCTCGACAATGTCGATCGACTCTCCTTGTATTTCAACTTTTGGATAATGAGCATAGTGTTTGCAGGATTTTAACTTTTTTGAAATGAGTATTGAGTGAAAGGAAATGTATGTCTATTTAATTAATTATTTTTGGAAATTGGAACTATGATAACTCTATTATGTCTAAAATTTTATAACGATTTAATTGTCTGGTATTTTAACCTATGAATTGACCGATGTGCTTTTATGATTGTTTGATATAGCAAACGAATAAAGCTTTCTTTGACTTGACTTGACGTCATTGCTGGTGCACGTGAGGTCGTTGGCACCAAAGAGACAACAGGGTTGCTTAAGTTAAAAGATACAAATGGAAAATATAATGTAAGATAGGCTGAATATTTAAAGCAGAACTGCATCTATCATCTAATGTGTAATGTTAGGAACGTAATACATATATTTTTTTTTTTACAACAAATGTTATTGATTGTCCAAAGTGCCAAATGGGCAAAGCCAGGCAAGCATCAAACAAGTAAAAGACATATTTTAGGGTTTCTAGGCACCATATACCATCCCATATGAAGGTCTGCAGAACATCAGACTGAAACCCCCTCCCCCTTCCCCAACCACGCACCATACACCTTACATACATCATGATACGAACATAGTTCAAACTTGCTCTTCTACCCTTGCGCAACACCATTACACTAAACCAGTGAGTTGCTTACCACTAGCCTGTCAATGGGTCCCGGGATACTGGAGGCCCCAAGAGGGACAAGTCAATGTCTGTGTATGTGGCCCAGCCTGCCCATATCTTCTTGTGCTTTTGCGGACAGCCTCATGCCTGAAATACCACAACTTCAGCCGACAGGCACCAATCTATTGCTTTTTCCCAAGTACCTGCACTGGGTGGGAATGTAGCCTTCCAGTGCTGTGTAATGTCACACTTAGCTAGTGTGAGACCTAAGAATAATAGTTGTAGTTTCTATCTATTTCCCCCGATGTCCTCGGTGCTGTGCAGGAGAATCAGCCTGGGCTCTGCTGGAATGTTCCATGCTAATACCCGCCACAAACAGGACCGAATGCCCGACCAGAAGTGTTGCAGTGCCCCGCAACTCCACACCGTGTGGAGAAACGACCCCTCATCCGAATCACAACGGAGGCACGTGGGGGCTGGATAGCTCCCACCCTACAGAGGCGTAGGCGTGTGTAGTATATCCTATGAAGATACTTAAACTGGATCAGCCGGTATTGGGTGGAGACAGCGGAGTATCTGGGACTAGCCAACGCCTCAGCCCAATCATCGTCTGTCAGAGTGGGCACATCTACCTCCCATGCCACGCGAATCCAGTGTATAGTGGTCGTGGAATGTGTAGTGATTGTTTGGTAGATTTGTCTAATTTTGTGGGCACCAAGATCGCCCATGAGCAACCGGCCTCCTAGAGGGTGGAACTCAGGAAGGGTACTGAGTCCCTTATTAGAGGGGACACGGCGTGTCAGAGCTGCAGGTATCTGTGGAACTGTTTTTAATGGAGGTCTAAGTCCCCCTGCAGCCTCTGGAAAGACTTGAGCATGGACCCCTGCATTATATCACCCACCGTGGAGATCACTATGTCGTCCCACCTACGGAACCCTACTAATGTCGAGACCGGCCGTAGGTGGGAGCCCTGCCAAAGAGGCATTGCACAGGTGAGCTTGCCCCACCAGCCCATATGGCGGACCATTCGCCTCCAAATCTGAATGACTGACCTACATGCCAGGGGAATCTCTACCAGAGACGAGGAACTATACAGGAGGTGGAGCAGCAGGGCTTCAGCCATGAAGAGTCTTTCCACTGCATAAGCTGGGTCTGCCTGTGAGCCATACCACCATTCGTTTATCACTAGGAGGTGCGAAACCCAATAGTACGTCCGAACGTCAGCTTCTGCTATCCCGCTGCAGTATGTAGATTGAACACAAGTTGCAAGCACCACCTGAACCGCACCCCTTCCCCAAAGGAACCTATTCAGTAGTGCGTTGATTTGACGAAACCACGACGGGGAATGGGAAATTTGTAATTTTGCAGCCGATAGAGCAAGCGTGGTAAAGACACCATTTTGAAAATGGCTGATCTGCCAAATAATGAGAGGCATAGTTGACACCACACCGTCGTCTCATCCCGAATCGCGGGAAGCAATGGAGCGACATTATGTGACCATGCTTCGGTTGGGCACCGCGTAATATACACCCCAAGGTACCGGAATCCCGCCTCCACCACGATCAACTGCGAGGCCCAAGCTTGAGACTGCTGATCACCGCAGATAGGGAACAAGATGGACTTGGACGGGATAGCGTAGAGTCAGGAGGTCTCCCCGAAGATCCGCAGAATCTGGAGCACCCGGGTCCCGGAGACCCACGGATCCGATATAAAAAACAAAGCGTCATCGGCATAAAGCGCAATCCTATCCGAGCACTCCGGTAACCAGTCCAGACCCCGGGAGACAGAGTCCAGGTAGACCCATGCGGCCAAAGGCTCAATAGCCAACGCGAACAGAAGTGAGGAGAGCGGGCATCCCTGCCTAGTGCCCCTGCGCATGGGGAAGGGGGCCGAACAGTGACCAGCCACAGGGACCGCTGCAGTGAGGTCTGTAAATAATAATTTCATGTATGCCCTGAAGCGAGGACCTAGATAAACTGCCTCCAGAAGCTTAAAGAGGTACGTCCAGCTCAATGGATCGAACGCTTTGTCTGCCAGAAAGACTGCCGTGGGGCGCCCCAGGCGATGGGCCTCCGCCACAGTGTTGTGGGCTCGCCTGATATTGTGTCTGGTTGAACGTTGTGGCATAAAGCCAGACTGGTCCGGATGCAACAGATCCTGTATGCATGTGCGGAGGCAGTCTGCCAGAACATTCCCCAGCAGCTGAGGCTCAAAATTTAGCAATGAGATGGGGTGGTATGATCCCAGATCATCCGGTGGGCGGCCCGGCATAAGGAAGACAACGACCTCCGCATGTCACCAATCCAGAGGCAGAATATACATTAAGCAAATGCGGTCCCAGAGTCTCTATATGGGCCCGCATGAAGTCGCGAGGGAACCCGTTCAGGCCCGGCGGGCTTCCTGGGTGAGTGTTGGATAGCGCCGACCGTAGCTCATCTAAAGAAATGGGTTCCCCTGAGGACCCCGCCCAGCAGACCCGGCAGCAAGAAAGCCCCATGGTTCACCGACGAACTCAAGAGCTCCAAGAAGAACTGCCGAGCCCACAAGAGAACCTGGCACAGAGACCCAACACCGGACAACATGACTGCCCTCAAGCTCGCCACCAGGAAACGCCACCAACTCATCCGCGCCACCAAGAAAACTGCATTCAAGGAACGACTGGACAACAACGCACACAACAGCAAAGATTTCTTCAACATCGTCAAAGAGCTCTCCAACCCCAACGCCGGAAACAACGACATCACCCCTTCGCAAGACCTCTGCAACTCCCTCGCCTCCTACTTCCACAACAAGATCGCGGACATACACAACAGCTTCAGCACTCAACCGACGAGCACCACGACCGAACCACCGCCCCCCACCACCACCCTCCGCTCCTGGACACCGATCAGCACCGAAGACACCGTCCGCACGATGAACTCCATCCACTCCGGATCTCCAACCGACCCCTGCCCTCACCACGTCTTCAACAAGGCCGACGCTATCATCGCACCCCACCTGCGGTACATCATCAACACCTCCTTCGACACCGCTACCTTCCCGGAGAGCTGGAAACACGCCCAACTCAGCGCTCTACTCAAGAAGCCATCGGCTGACCCCACCGACCTCAAGAACTACCGCCCCATCTCGCTGCTCCGGTTTCCTGCAAAAGTCATCGAGAAGACCGTCAACAAGCAGCTGGCCGCCTTCCTCGAGACGAACGGCTCCCTCGACCCCTCACAGTCTGGCTTCCGGGCCAACCACAGCACCGAGACCGCCCTGATCGCAGTCACCGATGACATCCGAGCGCTGCTCGACAACGGAGAAACAGCGGCCCTCATCCTCCTCGACCTCTCCGCGGCCTTCGACACTGTCTGCCACCGCACCCTAGTACAACGCCTCAGCAACGTCGGAGTCCAGGAGAAGGCACTGGAGTGGATCATCTCCTTCCTCGCTGGAAGGACACAGAGAGTCCGCCTCCCCCCGTTCAGATCCGAAACCACCGAAGTCATCTGCGGCGTCCCTCAAGGCTCCTCACTCAGTCCAACCCTCTTCAACATCTACATGAGCCCTCTCGCAGGCATCGCACGCCAGCACAACCTCAACATCATCTCCTACGCCGACGACACCCAGCTGATCCTCTCCCTTACCAACGACCCCGCCACCGCCAGAGCCAACCTTCACGAAGGGATGAAAGAGGTAGCCAAATGGATGAAGAACAGCCGCCTGAAACTGAACTCGGACAAGACGGAAGTCCTCATCCTGGGATCCTCACCCTCCGCCTGGGACGACTCCTGGTGGCCCCCCGCCCTAGGCAGCGCACCCAAACCAACAGACCACGCACGCAACCTGGGCTTCATCCTGGACTCCTCCCTCTCCATGACCAGACAAGTCAACGCCGTCTCCTCGTCGTGCTTCAATATCCTGCGCATGCTACGTAAGATCTTCCGGTGGATCCCCACCGAGACCAGGAAGACGGTCACCCAGGCCCTCGTCACCAGCCGTCTGGACTACGGCAACACCCTCTACGCCGGAACCCCCGCCAAACTCCAGAAGAGACTCCAGCGGATCCAGAACGCCTCAGCACGACTCATCCTGGACATCCCCCGTCGCAGCCACATCTCCGGACACCTGAGAGATCTGCATTGGCTCCCGGTCAACAATAGAATCACCTTCCGTCTCCTCACCCACGCACACAAAGCCCTACACAGCCAAGGCCCAGGATACCTCAACGGCCGCCTCAACTTCTATGCTCCCAAACGCCAGCTCCGTTCGACCAGCCACGCCCTCGCCGCCGTCCCCCGCATCCGCAGAGCCACCACAGGGGGGCGGTCCTTCTCCTACCTCGCCGCCAAGACATGGAACTCCCTCCCCACCCACCTCCGCCTGACCAAGGACCACCTCGCCTTCAGGAGGCAACTCAAGACCTGGCTGTTCGAGCAGTAGCGGATCCCCCCCCCCCCAGCGCCTTGAGACCCTCTGGGTAAGTAGTGCGCTATATAAATACGATGATTGATTGATTGATTGATTGATTGGTTCCTCCAGGATGGTTCGTTGCTCATCCGAGAGGCGGTGGGGAGGGATATCTGTGAAAAAGGGGTTCTGTAATGACCTATCGCTCTTCGTATAGTGCCGCATAAACATCTGCAAAGGCCTGTACAACCGCCTCAGGGGAGGGGCACATGACCCCCTCGGGGGAACTCAAAAGGGGTACTTGCATCAGGCCACTTTAGCTTGACAGGGCCTATGAAGTATCTGGCTAGACTTATCACCCCATTGGTAGATCCTATGCTGAGTGGCCAACCAGGCCTCTTTGGCACAGTTGGTATGAGCCTGATGGAGCAGCTGTTGAACATGCAGGAGGTTCCGACGGGCAGCGGGGTCTGAGCCCCCCACCACAAGGGATTGGAGCTCGTCCTGTCTGTTTTCAAGGTCTTGCACCTAAGCCAGGCGACGCTGCTTCTCCCCGTGCGATAACGTGTTGAGCCCCCGAATCGTGGGCTTGAACGCCTCCCAGAGAATGACTGGAGAATGGCAGTGCTGGCATTAAAGCTGATATAATCGGTGATTGCCCGACTTAGCATCTCCCGATACTCCACGTCTCGGAGCAACCTGGGGGACATACGCCACCTGCAGGTGGCCCTGCTAGCCTGCAGGCGCAGCTTAAGTTGGATCGGCGAATGATCAGAAAGGTCCCGGGGCGTAATGGATGTATATAACACCCTGTGCATGTAGCTATGTGGAAGGAACAGATAATCGAGGTGGGAAAGAGTGGGGTGGACTGACGACACATATGAGAATCTGACATCAGAAGGTTGTAGGGCCCGCCATGTGTCCACCCATCTCAGTGTATGTGCTAGCACGTTTAGTTTGGATTTAGCAAAGGGGTGTATCTGGTTGTCGGGCTCGCCACCTATCCAATGGGCCCATAATGTCTTTCCAATCGCCACCCAGTACCATCAGGCCACCCGGGAGATCTCCCCAGAGCTGTGGTATTTTGTCTATAAAAGTCTGGCCTAGCGGTGTAGGGGCATATATGCTGCCAATTGTAATCTGTTCGTCAGCCACAGTACCCGAGATCACTGAGAAGTGGCCCCCGGGATCCAGCCAATGACGTGTAATCTGGTGCGGCACTCTATGGTGAATAAGTATGGCCGGACCCCGTGCCCCCCACACAAAGCTGGAATGGTACACTGTAGTGAAGTCGGAGCAGGCAAGGCATGGGGCTTTAGTGCCCAGAAGATGTGTCTCCTGGAGCAATAGGATGTGTGCTGCATAGCGCTTTGCCTGATGGAGCACAGCCCCTTGTTTGACCTTATTAAGCAAGCCTCACACATTCCAGGCAAGAATGTTCAGTACCCCCGGTGGAGAGTTAGCTGCTGTGTGGGCAATTCCTAGGTGTCCGGGTATAAAATGATGACTGGTGTGCGCATGGCAGAGCAATGAGGTGTGTGCATTGTGCAGAAACATAAAACGATAAAGAAAACAACACAGAAACTTCCCCCAATACGCCCCTCCCCCTTCCCCATACTTCCAGGAACACGGAGTGTCTGTTGTGGTGGAATCCCTACCCAGGCCCCCAACGGGATGACCCAAGCGGTTCTTCCAATGGATCCCCCCCACCCAACTTCACCCAACATTATCCAAAACTGTTGTGCGTTCTATGTCCAGTTCCCTCCAGGGCTGGCAGTAAAGACCCCAACCTTTAAAACCTATGCAATCTAGCGTGCGGCCACTGCCAGAGATCATGACCCACCCCAGGAAATGAACAAGAAGAAGATGTGTGTACTTTCCCCAGTCTACCTAAGTCCCCCATGCCCATGGGAGCGAGATCTATTGCATCGCGATGTCGCATCTCTGCCCTGTTGACCACTCCGATGTGAGCCCTGGGAGTAGTCCGAGTCCAACAGGGCGGTGAGTGTGGTTTAAGAATACTTCGCTCATCAGTCCACACAAAGACTTCTTCTGGGGTATTGAAGAAAAATGTTTTTGCATTGTACATCACCTTCATCCATGCCAGGAACAGTAGTGCGTAGGATAAGTTCAGTTCACGTAGCGTCTCTTGGCCGCCACAAAGGACTGGCGTTGTTTCTGCACCAACTTAGTATATTTGGGGAAAACCATGATGGGATGTGACTCAAAGATAATTTTGTCCTTATGTAGCCGGGCGTACCGGAGAATGGCGTCTCAGTCAGCGTAGTTAAGGAGCCAGGCGATCACTGGCCTCAGATGCTTCCCGGGTGGCGGTTTCTTGGTCAAAGCACGGTGATCACAAAGCAAGGGGACTTGTCTTCCAGGGGCAGCAGCACCCTGAGCCAATCCGAGATGAAGTTGTCCATAGATGTCCCCTCGCAGCCCTCCGGGAAGCCCACCAAGCATTTATTGTTGTGGCGGGCACACCTCTCCGCGTTCTCGACTCATGCCGAAAGCTCCTGTGAATGCTTGGTCAGTTTGTCCACCTTTTGCTAAAGTGCCGATATGGAGTCTTCCACGGTGGAGACCCTAGTCTCTGCTTCTGTGATGCGGTCAACCGCCTTCCGCAGATCTTGGCGGAGAAAGACACCTCTGAGGAGCCCACAGCCCAGATCTGAGCCTCAAGAGCAGTCCGCGATTAATTAATCGCCTCCAGCAGCGTCGCCGTATCAGAGGACAGGCCCTCTGTGGTCTCCACACCGAGAGGGTTGTTGGTGGTGGTGTAGCGGTCCATCGTATATTGCTTGGGGGCCACCGCACCCTGCCTATCCTTGCCTATGGTGACCAGGGATACCCAACCTGGGAAGTCCTCACCAGGTCGGCCTCCCCAACAGCCGACACAAGGGGCAGCAGTGAAGATCAGCAGCCGCTTGCAATGGGCAGTGCCCCACACCGGACTCAACAGCAGGGCGCCACCCCGGTGTCCGCCGCGACTCGGCAAACGTGCCCCTGGTGACCTTGCAGGATCTATCTTATGGTGATTCCACAAATTTGCAGGGCCCGTCACCGGGGCAACCCGGATGTCGCAGGGTGACTCTCGGTGCAAGAACGGGGCCAAACACTGACGGTGCAGCCCAACCACCCTAATGAGCCACGTATCAGGCAATCACAGGGTCCCTGACCTCCTGGCCGATCTCTCGCCGTGAGAATGAAGCCCCTGGGCGCTGCACCTCCTGAGCCAGATGTATGACGGGCCCCTCACCGGCTCACTACTGGGTCCCCGGCGGCCACCACACAGCTGCAGCAATGTCCTCCGTCGGATGCAGGCCGCTCTCCGTCTTGTCCCCAGGATGTCCCCATGGGCAGGCGACTCCGGACAAGGGGCCCCATGGCTCCCTATCTGGTGGGCAGTCCCCCCAGATGACTCGGCCAGGCAGCGTACTGGGCAGGTATCTCGGGGCCTAGGTAAATCCTCACCAGGCCCGCAGCGCAGGCCCCGTCAGCGCCTGCAGTGAAGGAGGTGGGGGAGGGGCGCCTCTCAATGGCGCGGCGGCAGCAGCTCCGGCCCTCTTTGCGTGGCCGCTCCGCTGTGGCGACGCCTCTGCAAGGAACGTAATACATTTACCAGTTATATTTCAGTTGTTTACTTGTGTTTAAGTTTGCTACATGTTAGTTCAGTTAATATATGATGTATTTTTTCTATCTGATGTAAAATAATGGTGTATGATGTACTTATGCCATTTTAGATATTAATACAATACAGTTACAATGTGTATACAAGACTGATGTCGATTTCAAGATTTTGAGCATTATAAAATTAGATATGTCTGCATGGCCCTTTTTAGGTCTCGCCTGAGACAGCGCTTTAGCGCTGCTCTGGCGAGACTTATAGTAAGCACTTTTGGAAGTGCAAACGAGTGCTTTCAGGCCGCCAACTACAGTGCATGTGCTCCGGGCGCGCGCACCATTTGGCAGCCTGAAAGCACTCGTCTTTCACTTTCGCGGCCGCTCGGCCGCTTTGATGTTTGATCACTTTCACTTTCGCGGCCGCACTTAACAAGCTCCCGTTATGCAATTTGGCAAGATTCTGTCACTTCGCAGTTAACTTCCTTGTTTTTTTAGCGTATACGTTATGTACATATTTCTTCGCTTCTATATGACTTGTTCTTCCTTGGACCTCTGTTTTGGCATGAGTTTCTCTTTTTTTCTTAGCCAGCTGGGGTGGATCCCTAGTTCCAGCTTCCCTCTGCTGCATGTCGCAGCTGTGCCCTGCTGCATTTTCAGCGAGGTCCTGATCATGGCGTAGTGGTAGGAGTCTCTGTTTTTGTAACACAGAATATTTATTTAAATTATTGCCAGATATCACTCGCTGTTGGTGCAGCAGTGTTGTAAGAACAGTATTAAAGTTTGGCAGACCTCTGCTATTCTAGTTTTTCCCATTCTTGTTCATGTTGGTGGAATTCACTATCTGATTGTATCTTCCTGTTCGACCCTACGTAATGCGAGAGGTATTCTTGCTTGTATATACGTGCTAAAATAAAATCTAGGGAATGTATTTTCCCCATTGACGTATACTGAAGCAAACAAAGGCAAGTTAAGGCAGGAGACACCTAAAATAAAGCCATTTGTGGCTTCAAAAATGTTAAGTGAACTTGTCACAATGTGTACTTACATCACGCCATTGGTGCCCTTGCTGTTGCACATTGATTTTCGGCAGAGGCTCTATGAACTATACTGGGCATCCTGTGGCCACCATGCTTTATTAGCACACAGATATCTAAGCTACCTGTAGAAGTCCCCGTGCCTTTCCCGGCACGATCATGCTTGTGGATTCTGCCCGCTCCTAGGCTGTCGCTCCCTTGCATGCCTATGGGCTGTGAAGTCTGGTACTCTGTTCAGTTCGGCATCACCTGGTCTTTATTCCAACTAGGTCGATTTTCCAAGAACTTATGCCACAGTTGCCTTGCGTGGGAGCCTCACTGCTGTCACTGCTGTTACTGCCAGGGTGATCTCAGATTGAGATCCATGGAGCTCTGTTTGCCGATGGGTCTGATCTACTGCTGGTCTCCTCTTCAACTAGGTGCTGTTCCACGATTTCAAGGTCTGCAGTGTGGTCGTGTACTCGTCCATGCTCCCCCGACCCCAATTTGGGACCTCTGCCTGTCTTGCCAGCGCCATTCCAGGCACCATCTCCCTTGCTTTCTTCTAGAGTGCCTCTTTTTTCGATGAAGGGGTGCTCAGGGTGGTGAGGTTGGTTTCCGGTCTCCATCCTCTTGCTGCCTTTATAGAGTGATGATGTTTGATTCAGTTTTAGGGGACATCAATGTCTGTCCTGGGAAAGAACAAAGGTCTCGTCTGCTGCTTCTTCAGTTGCCTTCATGTTTTTTAGGTCTCGCCTGACCCAGCGCATGCGCTTGAGAGGGCTCCAAAAAGTGCTACCAGGCCAGCCTAGAGCTACAGTGCATGTGCGCGCGTGCGCACATGCTTGTCCGCGATTATTTTCACTTTTGCGGCCGCTTGTTGTATTTGCAGCGCGCTGCTGCACGCCACACACTGCTGCACGCGGCACACTGCTGCACTCCACACACTGCTTTTATGCGAGTTTATGCTACTGACATTGTAAATGACAATGCCTTTTATTTGTTTTAAAACCAAAACATAAATAAAAGGCATTGTAATTTTACAATGCCAATAGCTCAAACTCTTATAAATGCGAGACCTATTGCATTGCAAATGCTTGTTACTAATGCTCCAAAAGCAATGACAACCTTGAATGTGGAGCAGTACAACTTTACCACTGCCCTGTAGTTAGTCAGTTACACATTTGCAGACTGTTCAGAATCCCTCTGGTCACAACAGCTATGGGTGACCTGCTATTCAAAATAGAATCTGATAAAATAGAAAAAAATCATGAAAATTGTCAAAACAACTGAGACATCAACTTACAAATCTATAAAGACAAAGCAGACGGATGTTCTTTCAGCCACAGAAATATTTTGATTCATGATGACATTCATTAAATTAAAACTGAATAAGGTATCCTTGCAACCTATGCCCACAAAAATACATCAAAAGGATATGTGTACCCTTCCTGAGATTTACATCCCTGCATATTAAAATGGATGGAATTGTAAAATGCTATTTTAACATATGTGTACAAACTGATTAATGACAGTGTAGCTCAAGATGCAGTCATGTTTAATACGCTCTAAGGGCCTCATTTACAATGACGCTGCGCCACTTTGGCATCACTATTAGAAGGTGGTTCTGACCATCGAAGAAGACTAGATTTTTTGCTTTTTGAACACATAATTTTTGAGCTTTTGCTGTGGGAGAGCCTCATAAGCTGGGACTCAACCACAGTGAACTCATGATGAAATAGACTGCATGTGGATTTCACCAGTGTCCGCCTTGTGAAAGAAGGCCGCTGTGCGGCAACCAGGGTAGGGGGCACCTGACCGGTTACACTTAGACATGTGTGCACACACATGTGCACCTGTGTAAAGGCAGCGCAGGGGAAATTCCTCTCATGCACAGCCCAGGAGCAGATACAGATAGAATGGTGTGGTAGGAATTATGCAGAGTTGGGTAGTGATATGGAATAGGCTTTATAATATGGGGAGACACATGTAAGAAAAACTAGTGTGCTTTACTGTTTCACTGTAGGAACACTCCATTACTCTCCTAGGAAGACAGAGACCACATGGGGTGGTTTCACAAACTCCAGACATGCACCAAAGTACACTATAAGTTGTGTAAAAAGAAGTATTCTGCTGAGTGAAAAGCCATATCTGTACTGCTTATGGGTTATCCATAAATGTTATATTCCTCTGACTGCTAGGTTAGATTAATTACCTTTCTCCCCAAGCTGTAGCATCAGAGGCCTAGCCCTTCACTTCAAGCATTCCCCAGGGCGAAGGTCTTCTCTCCAGGAGGCAGAGATGGGGGTGAAGCTGCAGGTTATCCATCAGCAGCTGTCAGCCGGTGCCAGGCACCAGGCCTGCTCTGGGCCCAGGCCATGAGGTCAGCAAGGGGGAAGGGGGCTTTTCAGAGACCATGTGGCATGAGACCCCTGGACGACGCCATTTTGAAGTAAGGAGCTGGGGCAGAGAGGTGATGTGTTGCTGCAAGATAGGGCAGAAGTGCCTTCCTGCCAACCCCCTCCAATTTCTTTTAAAAGGTCTTGCATAGGAAGAGGAGCTCTCTCTGGGGTGTGGTCTTGCTGATGAAGACAGGTGCTGGAGCCTGGCACCATGGACAGTTAGAAGGAGGAGCCCCCTGACTGTCTCAGGACCCTGGACTGCACCATTGAGGGAGTCCAGGGCCAGTGAGGAGAAGCCTGGGCCTCTGCGCAAGGAGAAGAGAGGCCCAGCAGGAGAGCCAGGTGAAAGGATGGCACAGGGAGTCAGTGAAGACAGCTTCTTGCAGAGTACCCCTCTTGGAGGCACCCAGGAGCGAGAAGAGGCCAGGATGGTGAAAATTGGCTGCATGGGGGCCGAGATATGCCCCCCAGAAGGTAGGTGACCTTTGACCCTTGAGCAGACCGACGACGAAGCATGTGGGTCTCCGCCGCCGGTCTTGGATGTGCTCCCGGGGTGGGTCAGGTCATAGGGGCTGCCCCCAGAAGAAGAAAATGCCGGGGTGTGCCATCGCACCCCATAAAGGTGCCTACAGGGAGCAGGCTCCCCATCCTGGGCCCCCGAGAAGTGAAGCTAGGGAGCACTCTTGCGCTCCCCATGAAATTGCCCCAGGGTTGCCAGGAGCCTACCCTGGCCACCGACGAAAACTGAAGTCGGGGAGCCCCACTCTGGGCCCGCAGAAGTCGGGGAGTGCCGTTGTGTCCCCTGTGAAGATATCCCTGGAGCCTGGGACCCCCAACTCCAGGCCACACTGAAGCAGAAGTTGGGGAGTGCTGTTGCACACCCCGTAAAGGTGCGGGGGGCCCCAGGACCCTTTCCTGGGCAACTGATGTCAGAGAGAGGAGGGGGAGTGCCGTCGCACTCCCCCGTGGTGTGCGGAAGGAGGGGGGAGTGCCATCTCACTCCCCTGAGGCCCCGCCCGACTGGCTACAGCCTACGTGTCTGCCCGTGTTTAGTGCTGGGTCAGTGACATTTTGAAAAGGGATAAGGGGGTTTGTTAAAATAATGGTTCAGGTTGTCAACTTCACAAATGGCATTTAGGAGTAGTAAAGTTAGGATTCCTAACTTTACTACTCCTAAATGCCTTTTGTGAATACCGAAAGTCGTAAAGTTAGGATTTTGTTTCAGTTTAGGAGTAGTAAAGTTGGGATTCCTAACTTTACTACTCCTTAATGCCTTTTGTGAATACCGAAAGTCGTAAAATGAGGGTTTTGTCTAAGCCTGGGCAAAGCACTACGCTACGCTCGCGTAGTTTGCAAAGTTCGCGCTACTTCGCACTACGCGAACTGCACGTAGCACAGTGCGAACACGCATAGCGTAGTGTTGCGTAGTGCTGCGGTCATTTTTTGCTTGTTCGCGCTCCTCAACGTCAAGTTGGCGACCGCGAGCAAGCAAAATGACATCCCGGCGAGACTTTTTCCTTGTTCGCGATCAGCAACTGCAAGTTGGCGATCGCGAGCATGGAAAATAAACCTACCGGCGAGATTCCCAACGCGAGGAGGTCAGGTTTCTCATTGCGAGTGGTCGCGTATGCTCGCGACCGCTCGCGATGAGAAACTACCAGTTCGCGTTGAGAAAGCTGAAGCTCGAGTAAAAATCTACTCGAGCAGCAGAAAACTACAGCTCGCACTGTGCAAGATGCCATTTTCAATGATTGCGCAGTGCCGGTTGCTTGTCCGCACTGTGCATCATTGAAAACGACATCTGGCACAGTGCGAACAAGGTACTACGCAGTTCGCGAAGTGCTACGCGTAGCTCGCGTAGTGCGAACTTCACTTTGCGTAGCTTCGCGAAGTGCTACTTCGCGAACTACGCCCAGGCCTAGTTTTGTCTCAGTTTAGGAGTAGTAAAGATAGGATTTCTAACTTTACTTCTCCTAAAGGGTTTTGTCTCAGATTACTTTTGTGAATCGGGCCCTAAGTGTCACTATGGCAGGTGTTCCCAATATACATGCTTGGTGAGATAATGGGGTGGGCTGCCACTGGGATGGTGCCAGTGGAAAGGCCCCTCACTCCAGGTTATGGTCAACCACTGCATTTGGGGGCAATATGATGTGCATACATGGGAGCAATGGTACTAGATCCCCCCCGCAGGAGGGGTGGGAATGTTATGCAATGGCACAAAGTATTTCCAACAGCTTATGCATATTTGTAGATTCATGCATAGTATTGAGTAGTGTGTGTGTGTAATAATTATACTCTTCTTTTTTCTAAAGAAAAGTATTGACTGGACAATCAATTATTGAGTGTTATTTCTGCGTACCTGTAAATGGTGATTACTAGCCCACACCACCTCCCTTGAGTAAGCCTTAGACTGCTTTGCAACGCTACCCTCTGAGAGTAAAGCGCAACAATGGGGTGTTTGGTTCTCAGTGAAGGACAAATGTAGACATATTGTTTGTGCAGGCCTCACAAATAATGCCTCATTTTCCAACAGTCACTTTTTGCGACGCTTCGAGGGCGCAGGGGTCTGCTTCATGTTTACCAGACGGCACTAAGCCACTTTGCATGGCTTAATGCGGCCTCAGAAATATTTTTCCCTTTAACGCAGTTTTCTGCTTTGAAGGGGCGTGCAATGGGTGTTGCTGTGGGCATTCCCAGCAACACCCATGGCTTTTTGACGCTGCCCCAGGTTTACGAAGAATCGGAACTTTGAGGCAGAGCTAAAAACGTATGCCTCCCCAGGGGAAGCATAAGGCAGGTGCAACACGGAGAAATAGCTTTATTACTCTTTGTTTTTCCTTTTTCCATGTGTGCTGCATTCTGCGAGAAAAAAAAGAGAAAAACAACAATATCTCAACTGGTATAATTATGAGAGATGGTTTAGAGTAGGCATGTCAAAGAACATTGCAGCACAGGAAAAGGAAGACTCTTGGTCAGCGATCTTTTTGGGAAGTGCACAAGGCATCATATATTTTTAAACATAATCAAGTACAGTTGTATCAGCACTGTAGGCAAGTAATTGCATAAAAACAACCCGACATTGAACTTGGTGCTAGAATGTGCATGTGACAAAACAAGTGGCGACGCAAGTGACAATGTGTATACAGCGAAAAACGGCACAAGGTGGGATAATATATACAGTGAAGGATGGTTCGGACATTGCTTTCAACAAATTTCGCAATTATTTGATGGAACCATAATGAATAACGCGCTGTAGGGTTGCGCTGAATGGTCGACGGTGTTTCGATCCTTTAGATCCGGATCATCTTCAGGACCGGGTTGTTGGTTTAAAGCGGTGCTGGTGGTGTAAAAATCCACAAAGTATGTACAGGGTGAGTGCCGTAAAGGTCATCTAAAGGAGGGCTGGCATGTAGTCCATCTTTCAGCAATGGCAGCGATTTGTTTGCCAGGATAGCTGAGAGGAACCGCCAAACTGCGTGTAAGAGAAATATCGGGTGTCAATCCCGTATCTGTGGATCACAATCGCAGGAGAGTATCCATCAGGGTAGAAGTTCCGGTGGGAATGCGTTGATTTGTGGAATGAATCCAGTCAAGGTCGGGGGTGCCGTAGCTGGCGACTCGCCGTGGCTGTAAATGCAGCACACATAGAAAGAGGAATATGCCTCTTGTGATTGTTTTTGGGCAGGAAGGTTTCCCTTTCTGCACAAAAACAATCATCACTGCAATGCATGTACCCTTGCACCTTGGCAGCCCATTATGTGCCAGCGCTGAGGACAAGGACAGCAATGTGCCATATCTGATAGATACAGCGCATTCCTGCCCTTTTCTTTTGCAGTAGAGCAGCGCAGCAGGAAGGCCTGCAGCGCTGCCCTGCGGCAAAATCTTGTAAAGAAGGCCCTATATATTTTTTGCAGGTAAGTCATCCCAAGAGGAGTCAAAGGACGCCTGGGTCCCACAAATGATAAATTTCCCCTTGTGGCACTGCTTTGCCCTGAGATTGATAAAATACATCATGTGAAACTGTTTAGACTCTGGACATTCATCTTGGAAAAAAGACAACCTTTATTTTGTCAAAAGTGGAGTGGGTTATGTACTAAAAAATAAAATCTGGTATTTTAGGGGGAACTGAATTTATAAAATATGACACTGTGGTGTTTGGGACAAAATGAAAAACGTCCACAATGTAATTCAGCCTGATAACTGAGTAATTCTTGTTTTTTTCTTTGGAGATATTCTAGTCCATTGCTTGCGTGAGGCATATACTTTTCCATGGTGCCAGAGGGTAGTTATTTCCTTAGTTGTTATTTCATGAACAACAGAAACATTTCATGAGCCATGTTGATGTATTTTCATGAGATGATCATTATATAAAATTCTCCTGCCCGACCCTTCAAGGTTGGGGTTAAGTATGCATTATTTAAGTGTAATCTAAAAATGTAGGCTGACTGTAACCTAAGTTAATATCGCAATTTATAATAAAACCGTATTTGACAATCTTGACCGTTAATTTGCTGTTTAATACCTGATATTATGAGCTCTGTGCTACCTTTCATTTTGTCCTTTTTAGGTAGAATCTGTCACATTATAATCAACATAAAAGTGGTAAAACATTGAAAGTAAGTTTAAGAGAAGGACATTGCTATTTACAATTATGTAAATGAATGGAGACAGTGTTACTTTGAAATTTTAGTCATTTAATTTGAAAATGCGTCCACAAAAATGCACAATTTTTCCCATTTTAAAAAATTTGAGTGGAATGAGGTGATTGCTATCCGCTGGTGTGGCGAAGTTCACTTCCTGCACTTGCTTGGTGTCATTTGGCCTAGTTATTTATGCCCCACCAATTTAAAGGTGCACCAGTCACCACTAGCCCTAAGGAGAAAAACACAAGGGTCATAGCACTTATCTTAACTTTTTCTTCCAAAGTAAAGTTCGACTGTTATACTCAAATTCTGAAAATACTGCAGAATGAGCGCATTGATTTTTTTGTAATGTCCTAATGGCTTGCATTTGCAAGTGATGAGCTTTCCAAAGTTGGCAACGGGTCAACTTCGTTTTGCAATTAATTACAGGCGTGGTATACGTCTTGAATGCTAAGGAAGGAATTCATTTAACAAAATGACAAAACCAAAGGTTGGTGCATTTAGCAGCACACCATCCAGCAACAAGGAGGCTGGACTTCATGTTTTTGCAGTGTCAGGATACAGAAGCCCTAGGAGTATTCTATCCAAAATGTTCCTTCTCGGGAGGCTTTTTCCGAAGCAACGACAATTTGTTTTTTTGAAATCATGTATACATTTTAAAATCTCTTATCAATAATATTGTTCAGTCCGATAGACACTTGCTGCTGAGATATGTATCTAGCCTTCTAGATTTGAATCACAGCAGGCTCAACCCTGCATTCCATCTTTCAGTTGTCGATACTTCATCTACCATTGATTTACGAAATCTGGGAACATGCTATTAACAGTAGATTTAGGCACTGACTAAAGCCCTGATTATGAGAGTTTCGGGCTTATCCAATCCATGTGTTAATCCCTGTTTCCACAGGGGTCAGAATCACTGGTTGGGTGGTATTTAACACATCAGGTAATTACCAGGATGTGTTAAATATCTCACCCATCATTAAATTATAACATATCAGAACTGGCAGAATTTATCAGGGCAAAGTATACAGTATTCACTGTGCTATGCGGGTCTTGGTGCAGCAAGCACCACAATCTGCATGTTATTCCACAGAAATTCTTAATAGTTTCTATTTATTACATCATTAATGCACCACAGGGCATTGCTTTTTGTCTGGTGTGATATAAATGGCTCATTCCGACAAACTCAGAAACAGGGCCATTCAGTTTGGCAGACTGGTACTACTGTTCATCTTATTACAAGTGCATTATGTACTAATACACCTGCTATAAGGCGGATGAGTTATCTGTCATATTTTTGACTGAGTACCTGTTCACAAAACTCTAAATCATGCCCTAATTGGTTTATTACTTTATTTATTATTGTAATTGTTAGATCTGGGGGTCTCTAGTTGGCAGAGGTAGGTACCTTTGACCAAATAGGGACCGTTGCTTCTAAGTCAGGGAAAGGGGATTACACTACTGGATAACCCCTGCTCACCCCCTTGGTAGCTTGGCACGAGCAGACGGGCTTATCTCAGAGGCAGTGTGTTAAGCATTTGTGAACACATACAGTAATACAGTGAAAACACTACAGATGGACACCACACAGGTTTTATACAAATAAGTATTCTTTATATAGACTTAACACAAAACCACAAACGACAAAAATACGCAATACTGTACTTAAAGATGGTAGAATTAACTTAGTTCAAGATGATGGTAACTGCGACACAGTTTTCACAAAAGTACCTGGATGCGTAACGCAAAATAAACAAAAGGCTTGCAGCGTTGGAGATGCGTCGGTTCCTTGCTTCGGGGAGACAATGCGTCGTGCCTCAATGCTTGAGCAGAGTAGGGGATGCATCTTGATCCTAACCGGAGAGGAGGTGATGCGTAGATTCTCGTACTGCGGCCCGGTTGTGATGCAGCAAGATGACGCCTCGATGCGATGCGACAATCCGGTGCGATGCGATAAGATGGCGCCCTTGATGCGATTATGTGAAGACGATGCGTGCACGCCCTGGCAGCCGTGCGGCGAACTCCATACTTTGGAGCCACGACAGGCCCTGTGACACGCTTCTCCGGTGATGTGACGGCGACCCTCACAGTGGTAACACGCTTCTCTGGTGATGCGACGACAGACAGCTGTGACAAAGACACGCTTCTTCGGGAGATGCGGCGGCAGCACGCTTCTCCGGCGTTGCGACGACAACAGCTGCGGCGGCGACACGCTTCTTCTTGTTGCATCGCGCTTCCAGCTCCCAGCAACATGCAGGCTTCGGCAGATAGAATTCCCAGCAAGGAAATTCAGAGCGGAGCTGGTGGTGAAGTCTTTTGTCCCTGAGACGTCAGCAGGAGGCAAGCACAAGTTCAAGCCCTTGGGGTAATATTCTGTAAGATGATGAAAGTCCTTTGAAAGTTCCTTCTCCTCTCCTTGACACTGAATGCACCACTATAGGCCAACCCAGCAACACGGCACACTGGCAGGGGGGCAGTAAAACTCCTGCAGCTTCCTTTGGTTCTTCTCCTTGGGAGAGGTTCGTCTTGTTGTTCCAGAAGTGATCTAAAAAGTCTTGGGGTCTGGGTACCCATATTTATACTACTTTTCTCTTTGCTCTCTGAAGGCAGAGATGCCTTTGCCTAGTCCAAACAAGTTCTAGTCAGTCCTGGAGCACTTTGTTGACAAGACTCCTTCTTTCCTTTCACAGTGTAGGCCAGGGACATCAGACGCACCACAGGAGGTGGAGCCAGCATTGTGAAGGGAAGGCATAGCCCTATTCAGGTCTCAGGTACCACTCCACCCACCCATGTACATGCAGATCTCTCTGGAATCCCCCAGCCCCTGTCACTCAAAATCCAGACATGCAATACACAACCTAGCAGAGGCAGGCTTGGACAATTAGGCAAGAAAATACCTACTTTCTAAAAGTGGTATTTTCAAACTCAGAATGTTAAAACCAACTTCACTAAAATATGTATTTTATCATTCTGAGTTCAGGCATAGTAAACTCGAATTTCTACCTAGTTCCCGGAGTCAGTTAGGTTTATAAGATGTAATAATCAAACTATCCATTATGGCCTATGGGGAACAGGTAGCAATAGTGAAAAACAAAAATGGCTGTAATTCACTATTAGGACATGCCACACACACCAGAGCACGTGCTACCTTGTACTCACCCTGCCCTTTGGCCTACCTTAGGGGTGTCTGATATGAAGATAAGGGAAGGTTTAGGGACTGGCAAGTGGGTGCACTTGCCAAGTCGACATGTCAGTCACAGACTGCACACAGGCCCTGCAATGGCAGGCCTGAGACACACTTTACAAGCTGCTTCTGTGGGTGGCACAACCAGTGCTGCAAGACCACCAGCAGCATTTGATTTACAAGCCCTGGGCACACATGGTGCACTGTACTAGGGTCTGACAAGTAAATCAAATAATCCAATCATGAAGTCACTAATCAATACATCAATTTAACATAGGGAGCACTTGCACTGTGGCACTGTATAGCAGTGGCACAGTGCCCAAAGCATCTAAACCAGCAAAACATATAAAAAACAGAGGAGGCAATCAGAAAAAATGGAAGGGAGACTCACGCCAATGGTGCCAGTTCTAACAGTAAGAAATTGGGTTACTGTTTGAAGGACGTGAAACCCTTCTCAAATAGCCACCCTAGTTCTTCTCAGGGTGAAGTCACAAACAAACCCTAAATAAACCTGTGCTCTCCCTCAGGTAGCTTGGCAAAGAACAATTAGGATTAAATCAGAAGCAATGTGTAAAGTATTTGTGCAACACTTCAAACAATATTACAGTGAAAACACACCACAAAAGGTGACCACCGCCGAACTACAAAAAATATAGTTTTTTCATAAATAAAACAAGACTAAAATAACAAATATCCAATTGGTAGAACGGGAGCTATTCAATTTTAAATACCTTCATAGAAATAGTGCAGAAAAGGAGTAAGGCACCAACTGTGGATCTCTGGTCGTGCCGGAATAGAACAAAGTCACAAGTAAAGGCCGACTGCGATGGAGCATGGGCCAGCTACAGGGACTCAGTTAGGCCACTGAACCTTAAATCCTGGTTTGTGGGGCATTGCGAGAATCGGTGTCAAAGATGAGTCATGTGGCTGAAACAATGTGTCAGTTCTGAGATACATCGAGGCTGAGGTGCAAAATCCTGATGAGTTGACGTCAAAGGTCCTGTTGGTGAGAGCTTGCGATGTAAAGTCCGGTGTCGAAGGAGTGTCACGCAGTCAGGGTGATGCGTCCTTTCCGAGGAGCTGAGCTGCGAATTTCATCATCATCGTTGAGGCTACTGTTGGCGAAGGATGAGAGGACCTGCACCTGAGATGCATCACGCAGTGGGGGTTCTGATGTGGCAGCGGATGTGATGTGGGTCTTTGTGGCGGCTCCTATCCATGCAGTAGTTGCAATGAGTCGGCTTTGCTCGGGATTTCATCATGCAGCAGAGGAGATGCATCAGTTCCACTGGATCCACAGAGACTGGTAGAACACCTTAGGTCCACTTCAATGGGTCCAAGACTGGGGTGGCACCATGTGGCAGGGTAAACTCACAGATGGCAGGGTCCAGGTGTAAGAGCAACGGCTGTTGGAGCCTATTGTTCCTGATGCTCAAGTCAGGTGGCCAGCCAACTAGCCCTTGGAGTCACTCTGGAGATCTGAGCTCAAGAGATGCAGGTCCAGCCCTTCTCACCCAGGCAAAAGGGCAGCAGGAAGTAGTTCAGCACAGCATGGCATCAACAAAGCAAGGCAGTAGCCAACAAGGGTCACTGTCTGGCAGAGTGGCAGCCCTTCAGCAGCTCAGCATTCCTTTTGTCTAGCAAAGTATCCACAGGTCCTGCAGTGTACTGAAATGGTGGTGTCTGAGGTCCTTCTTTATGCACAGTTGTGTCTTTGAAGTAGAGGAGAGGCTTCTAGAGGTTTTCCTTTGGAGACCCTATGCATCCTGCCTTCCATGTCCTCCAGACTAACTACTGGGGTTATGCAGCCCTTTGCATGGAGGAGGGAAAGAGCCTAGTCAGGTGTAAGTGGGACAGAGCCCAGATCCTCCATTCCATCCTGCCAATGATTGCCCATCCAGGAACATCTAAGCTCTCTATTGTGTGTGGAGCTGTCTAGGAGGAATACAGAGAGTTCAACTGTTAGTTACACCCAGTCATGTGACCAGAGACAGACTATCGACACTAAAGGCCAGATGTAGGTGGTCAAATACCGAGCGGTTCTGCGTTACCGACCGGTATTTGGCTGAGTGCAATGTAGGTGAGTTGAAACCTACTTGCAAAATAAGGAATCGCAAAATAGCGATTCCTTATTTTGCTCTTGCGTTTAAGGAATCGGAAATACCAATTCCTTAAATGCAATGTACGTAGCACTAAAAATAGTGCACTTCAGCCTTAAGGAATCGCTAATTACCACCAACTTCAAGTTGGTGGTAAGTAGCGATTTCCTTTAAAAAAGCACTTTTTTGCTTTTTTAAATGTGCCATGTGGCACACATCCATGCCCTTAGGGCATGGATGTGCGCCACATGTGCACGCATGCACATTTCAGGGGTGCAACAGGGTGTCCTTTGGACACCCTGGCACCCTTGAAATAGCTCCTGCTATTAGCGAGTCGGTAATACCGAATCGCTAATAGTGAATATGATCCCATTCATTCCTATGGGCCTCCTAGCCCATAGGAATGAATGGGTAGGTATTCCTTAATAACGAATCTCAATTACCGATTGGTTATTAAGGAATGTTTAGGAATCGCTAATATTTTAGCGATTCCTACCTACATTCCATTTAGCGAGTCCTTAATAGCGATTCGGTAAAAATCGTTATTAAGGACTCGCTAAATTGAAGTTACCTACATCTGGCCCTAAATGGCTAAGGCAGGAGAATGCCAACTTTCAGACTTGCACCAGCATCTAGTGGACAGCAAGCTAACTGACCTTAGGAAGGTTGCTGAGGAGGCATGCCTCTGGGTCAGCACCAAAGTGTCCAAAAAGGCATCTGCTGGGAATCCCAAAAAGGTGGTCAGGGGTCCAACCAGAAGAAAGAGGGGGGAGAAAAACAAATATAAATTCTCAAAAGGCCCCAAAAATAATTCCCAGGAGGCAGTGGTAACCAGTCCCAGTCTGAACCTAGGAAGAAGATAGGGAGGTGTTCTCCCTAATGCACAGATTGGTACAAATATGGACACTCCAAGGGAGACTCTAAATGTCCATAGGGGGCACAGCCACCCAACAGTAGGCAGACACCTGGGTTGGAGAGTGTAACCCACGGGGAGGAGGTGGCCCCAGTTAGCTTTGGAGATTAGACAGAGGTGACCCTAGTTTCCTTGGGGGACCTAAGTGGGTGACACTATCAGTGCTGCAGGCCCACTAGTAGCATTTAATTTACAAGCCCTTGGTATGTGTAGTACCACTTTACTAGAGACTTATAAGTAAATTAAATATGCCAATCAGGGATGAACCAATGTTACCATGTTTTAAGTAGGGAGCACATGCACTTTAGCACTGGTTACCAGTCCTAAGGCCAGCAAAAACAAGATCAGAAAAAATGGTGGAGGAAGGCAAAAGGTTTGGGGGTAGACTGTCCTAATAGTAATAGATCTAACAATTAATACATCTTTCTTTAATTTAAATGCCACAGGGAGCAAAAAGCAGTATTACTTTAAAGCATGTGTTTGATATCTTTTTATTAACAGTTTATAACTCCATAAATAAAGAAGCATAGGGAAAGCCAATAAGCCTGGGTTTGGCAAACTGATGCAATGATGTTCTTTTTTTAGTTTTCTGTCAGAAGCAGGAAAGAAAGAAAAAAGAAAATATTTTGCTGCCGAAATCTGCTAGCAATAAAAAATACATTAAAAAAGTTATGCATCCCATAGCATCCTAGCAGGCAGGTACACCTGGAACAGGTAATGAATCCATTAGCCACCACTGTCTGACATCATTGACCATAGGATTATATTTATCCACGTATTAAGGCTTCCAGAGCCACTGAGCAATGTACCAATATCATTACTACTGCCCAGTAAGGTGAGGTAGGAAATAAGGGTTGACAGAGAGAAATATCTGTGTGTTTCTGTGCCTTATTAATGTGTGTAATTTCATGAGTGTGAGTGTGAGCATGTGCGAGAGAGCATGTCTATTGTGTGCATTTGTGGGTGTACATCCCTGTTGTGGTCAATTGTAGGGCTAGGAGTGAGGTGGAGGCTTTAGGTGACCTGGGCATGCTATGGCCTAGGTAGATTGTTGCTATTTGGTTAGCCCATAAATACCATTGGCCTATTCCTGATATCTTTTTGGGTCATTCATTACAGTGGTACAAACTAGAAATATTGTTGGCATTATTGACAACATTTTGTCTTTCCATGACTTAGCAATGGCTCATTGATGACCTGTTGTTGGGATTGGCAACACGATTGTGGCTAACCATGACATAATTACCCATCCTGGATCTGTTGGGGCATTATTTACGATATGTTGGTTATCCCTAATATAACAGTTGTCCTTAATAGACTTATTAAGGGCATTCTTAACAAACCGAGCTCAATATTGGTGCATATTCAACACATCATATGCTTTCCAGGTAACATTCTGCCTATGCTGGCCATACTAGTGACCTAACTTGTGGGCATTCTTGAAAACGATCCAGCTATAATATGCATAGCAAAGACTCGTCCTTAAGATATCATGGGCATTTCTAACAACATTCTATCTGTCCAAGCCATAGTAGTGGCCTATGCTTAATGTTTTTTCAATCTTTACATCATTCTTACTATAGCTGGCATAATTGTGGTCCATTTTTTGTCATATTGTGGATATTGTTGACATAATTTGGGTTATTCCTCGTATTACTGCAACCGCTGTTTGACGCTGGGGGAAATATTGACATAATTCTGGTTATCCGAGGCAAAATGGTGCAGGAAATTTGTGTACACAATAGACAGCCCTTGTATTTCATGATGATAAATTGGCATAAAGATGACAAACTGATGTTAGGAAACTGTGGGATATTTGGGTCTGAGGATCCCAAAGTAATCAGAAGGTATGGGGGCCCAATTGTGACATCTGAGATCTTTTGCTTCAGGTGTTGTGGTGCAGCCATGCTGTGGACGTTCGTATTTGGAACCAAGTACCCATTTTAGCATTTGACTGGCAAGTTACTGAGGTGGGGCATTCCAAGGTTTACTTAGAACGTGGAGTGCGACCAAAATGCAGATCCTTGCAAGACAGCAAAGCAAAACTCAATAAGTAAATGTTCAGTCTAAAAGGAAAAGTGCATTAATACATGCAAAATTAATATAACACACAAAATTACAAATATATGCAAAAGGAAGATGGAAAAACTATTGAAACATCCTCACAAACTACAGGGTATGTATTAGTATAATAGACAGGAGGCAGAAATCAGCTAATCCCCTGAATGCA
The DNA here is from genome assembly GCF_964204655.1 of Triturus cristatus. Taxonomy (NCBI): domain Eukaryota; kingdom Metazoa; phylum Chordata; class Amphibia; order Caudata; family Salamandridae; genus Triturus; species Triturus cristatus. The sequence goes on along the minus strand of NC_140588.1, from coordinate 399,364,216 downwards.
GACTTGATTCTGGAGGCGCTGATTAACCTTCAATGGTCTGTGAGCCAGCATAAGCAAACCTCTTGAACCGTGTAACCTCCACATATGCCTATAGCAAATCAATAGAGGGTATACAGGAATCAAACGTAAGCCCTTCTAACTTTATCACTGCTATTTGCTACACAATCAGAAGTGAAAATGATTATTTCAAGTCTGTATTGACATTAGTGTGCGTTACAAGAAATGTGACTCTATTTTGTCTTCTGTTATTAAAGGGTGATATCTAGTGGCTTCAATAGACTTTCAGTAACATACAATGCAATACACTGAACATTTCATGTAAAGGCATATTTCTACTATCAAATTAGATTAATTTAATGGGATCAGAAACTCCCAGAACACACAGAAAGATAGACCCTAAGCAGGGGGCGCTAGAGGGCGCGCACGCAGTATGGCCGCGCTTCGGTGAGGCTCCTGCTGCCTGGACACATAATCCTACCATTATCCTGATTCCCCGATCACCCGCCGGACCGTGACCGGGTGTCCATGTGGCTGCTGGGCCCTGGCGGCTCCGGCTGAAGTTTTGGAGCCGAGAGCCCATCGAGGACGCTGGGAGACACGTTGGAAGCCCCGTCGGGCCGATAGCTGAGACGCAGTGGTGACGGCGGCCGGATTCTGTAACCACGCGAGCCCGGTGCTGCGCACGAGGCAAGTGGGCCCTGGCCTTCCCCCCTGGCCGAAGCGACCTCTGCTGAGGAGAACGAGGGGATTGCTTGCGGTGCGGGGTCGGCGGAGTGCGGAGCTGTGCCTGGCTTGACCCCCTCCCCCCCGGCCGCCGTGTGGATCCCCGAGGCCCTACGGCGAAGAACGGCTGACCTCCCTGTGCGACCCCGAGACTGGAGAAACTGTGTTGCCTGGCGGCTGGACGGGCCTCCCCCTCCTCCCGCTCCGCCTGGGCGCTGCGGCCCCCGCTGCCGGAGTTGACCGGGACGCGGACATTGCGGCGGGGCTATCGGGCCCTCCGGCGGTGCTGCTGGCGGACGAGTGATCTGCGGCGTGGGCCCGGACCTGGACGATTCCCCCTGCCTCCCTTCGCAGCGGCCTGGCGGCCCCCCCCCCTGTTGTTGCTACTCTGGGGTCCCAGGTGTGAGGGCTTCTCTGCGTGGGCTTGCGGCCTTCCCGTGCACTGGACCCACATCAGAGTGCTGGCTGCGCTTGCCCCTGTGGCTTTGTGACTTGTCGGAGAGCCTGCGGCGGGGCTATCGGGCCCTCCGGCGGTGCTACTGGCGGACGAGTGATCTGCGGCGTGGGCCCGGAACTGAACGATTCCCCCTGCCTCCCTTCGCTGCGGCCTGGCGGCCCCCCCCCCTGTTGGTGCTACTCTGGGGTCCCAGGTGTGAGGGCTTTTCTGCGTGGGCCTGCGGCCTTCCCGGGTACTGGGCCCACATCAGAGTGCTGGCTGAGCTTGCCCCTGTGGCTTTGTGACTTGTCGGAGGGCCTGCCTCCGTCGCTGCGCCAAGGTGCACACCGGCGCCCACCGGGGCAGATCCCGTCCTGAAGACGACTCTGTGGTGTGGGCTGGTCCCCCACGACGAGCCCACGATGGGCAAACATGATGCTAAGCAGGCGAAACTGTCGTTCGCTGCCCCAGCTGCGAAGCCGGGGCTGCGGAGTGCGCCGGATGATGGAGGCGCACAGGCCCCCCCGGGGCTGGACGTGGACAAGGCCCCCCCGCCGATAGATATGCAGCAAATGATGCGGGAAATGAGGCAAGGTTTCGCCACGGTGGTGGATAAGGTGGACCGCCTTACATCCCGAATGGATGCGTACGCGCAGAAGATCGATGCCCATGAGGAGCGCCTTGCTGAGGCCGAACGGCGGATCTCGGAGACTGAAGATGCGACCGCATCCCACTCTACCCAGCTCAATAAAATGGATAATGTCCTGCGCATCATAGCTGCTAAAAATGAGGAGTTGGAAGCCCGCAGCCGGCGCAACAACATCCGCGTGGTGGGTGTGCCGGAGTCCACCAACACGGGGCGCATGGAGGACTATGTGGAGAGGATCCTCATCGCCTCAATCGGAGCAGACGCCTTCTCCAAGCAGTTCATCGTGGAGAGGGCTCACCGGTCACTTGGCCCGCGGCCACGTCCCGGCGCCCCACCCCGGCCCATCATCGCACGGCTCCTGAACTATCGCGACCGCGATGCTGCGCTGCGGGCTGCGCGGGCGAACCAGAACTTGTCCTTTGAGGGGGTCAACTTCACCGTCTTCCCTGATTTTACTCCTGTTGTGCAAGACCAACGTCGCAAATTTATTGATGTAAAGAAAAAGCTGAGAGCCCTCCAAATCGACTATGCACTACTTTACCCGGCGAAGCTACGTGTCACCCATCAAGCGAAGCAACACTTCTTCACGAATCCGCAGCAGGTGGAGGACTTTCTGAAATCCCTGCGGAAAGCACATCGAGACCGAATTGATGAACAAGATGCTGCCTCGGAGAACGAACATTGACTGCCCATTTGGGAACTAACGTGATTCCTGCTCTGCATTCCTGTGCCACCTTTCTGTGCCTTTCCCGTTTGCCCTCCCCTGTGAACCACTTGATGGGCTGTGTATTGACTGACTTACGGAGGCCCGGTTGCGTGCTGGACGGGGATCGGTAATGTATGCCAGGCACCACCCTACTCCCTCCCTCTATGACAATGGTGGGTTACGGGCAGACAAGGGTGGATCTGTGTGCCCTCTGGATGTCCCCTGTAGGGTGTACCCCCTGGACTCTATTGACTAAGTTGCTCCTGTTGAGCTTACTGAGGGTTCGATTGGGTGGGGGGAGGGTTGACATTCCTGGCGAGTTGGGGTTGCTTCAGTGGGTGGGGGGCGGGGTGCTGGGACGCGGGTTTCTGTGGGTAATCTTGCCCAAGTTGGGCTGTGGGTTTGTTTGGGGGGCGGTTGGGTGGGCCCTAGGGTCCAGGTGTTGGAGGGCTAAGCGCCTCACTTCCCTCTGTAGCCCGGCACTAGAGCCGGTTACTGCTGACCTGCTAGGACGGCCTGCTGGGTTAGGTTCAGGACCCGAGATGGTCCTTTATATTGTTGTTATGTTTGCTACAGCTGTGTACAAGACGCTGCCGCTCATGGAGCTATTCCAAACTTTTGCTGCCTTTTCGTGGCGTAGACCCCTGAGGGGGCGTGATGTTTACCCGTATATTAATGATACCTTCGACCTCGGCTTGAGTTGTGATGTGGACGGTGGAAAGCTTGAGACTAGGTGTGTGGTGCGTAGTGCAATTCGCGCATGCAGCGGATGGGGGGTGACTGGATGGGGCCCCTCGGCCGCTGCTCTTCCTACCTGTCCTGGTCGACCTGGCCGTGGGGGACACTGATTTGAATGTACTCACATGGAATGTTAGAGGCCTGGGGGACCCTAGGAAACGAAGGAACGTCCTCTCCTACCTAGATCGCCACGCTATACACATAGCGTTCCTTCAAGAGACCCATTTCCGGGCGCAGGCTGCCCCTACTTTCGCTAGCAGATGGGCGAAGTGCTCTGCCTTTTCGTCCTATTCCTCCTATTCCCGCGGGGTTGCTATATTAGTTAAACGGACTACCCCCTTCGTGCTGGCGGGTATGAAAAGTGATGCCCAAGGCCGATACTGCCTGATGTGGGGGAGACTGGGCCATAAAATGGTCACTCTGGCCTGCTGCTATGGCCCCAATGTAGACGACCCTGCCTCCTTCGCAGACCTCGGTGCGGATCTAATAGGTGTGGGTACGCAGCACCTCATACTGGGGGGAGATTTTAACGTTACGCTTGCCCCGGCGCTTGACAGGTCCCACCCGGCCCCGCATCATTACACACGGTCTCGTGAGATGCTTTTGGACATCATAGCAGAACATAGGCTGATTGACACGTGGAGACACCTCCATGTGGATGCCCGGGAGGGTACCCACTTCACGGCACAGGCGCGCTCCTGGGCCAGGCTCGATTACGTCTTCCTGACCCCGCAGTTTCATGCGGCGCTGACTGGAGCGCAACATCTTCCGCGTACATTCTCTGACCATGCGCCAGTGCGAGTCACGCTGCGGGCGGCGGAACTCGGCCCCCCTCTGGCGGCCTGGCGGCTGCAGCCCACGATCCTTCTCGATGCCCTTTTTCAAGAGGAGCTGCGGGAGGAGTGCTTGGCGTTCTTTGAGCGCAACAAGGACTCAGTGCAAGACGTTGAGACTATATGGGATGCTTTCAAGGTGACCCTCCGGGGCCTGTGCATTGCCAAAGGCTCAGGGGTACTGAAGAGCATTATGGCGCGCCTGCGCACCTTGGAAGATGACCTCCGGGCGCTAGAGATATCGCTTGCGACCAACCCTGACGACGCTGGGCTGGCAAGCATTCGGGACAAAATTTCCGAATATACCACGGAGGCCACTCGGGAGGCTAACTTTCGAGGCAAATACTGGGTGGCCCGGAGTTATGGAGAGGGAGAGAGGCCGGGGAAGGCCCTGGCTGCAACGATGAGGCTAGCACGACCGCCTAATACGATCATGGAGATTAGAGGAGGGGATGGCGCAAGGTACAGTGAGACCGCGCATATCCTCAATGAGTTTGTAGCTCACTATAGCGTACTCTACGCGTCCACTAGAGTTGGAGAACTCCAACTGCATGATTACCTTGACGATGTGTCCCTGGGGTGGCTAAGCGATGCGCAACGGGAGTTTCTGAGCTCCCCTTTTGAGCTTGATGAGGTGCGGGAGGCCATTATGCAGATGAGTTCAGGAAAAACCGCCGGACTCGACGGAATACCAATTGAATTCTACAAAACCTATATCGACTTTATGGCCCCGGTGCTGAGAGAAGTCTACGAAGATGCATTAGAAGTGGGGCATCTCCCCCCGTCGATGCGCATGGCCCTCATTACCTCGCTCCTTAAACCAGGGAAGGAGGCTCACGACTGTGACTCCTATAGGCCTCTCTCCCTCCTCAACTGTGATGTGAAAATTCTAGCCAAACTCATCGCCAATCGAATCAATTTATTGCTCCCCAACCTGATACTGCCTGACCAGGCCGGTTTTGTGCCAGGCAGAGCCACAACGCATAACCTGCGCACGTTCTTTTCGATCCTTAATTCCGTGCATGACGATCTGCCCATGGCCGCCGTGTTCCTAGACGCCACGAAGGCCTTCGACTCACTCGAATGGGACTACCTGTTCCAAGTTCTGGGGCGCATGGGCTTCCCGGCTATATTTATCTCGTGGATTAAATTATTGTATACTGCCCCTAGAGCCAAAGTCTTAGTGAATGGGAGGCTATCCTCTGACTTCCCCATTACCAGGGGCACCAGGCAGGGCTGTCCCCTTTCGCCGCTACTCTTTGCTCTGGCCATGGAGCCTCTAGCGGCCAAACTGCGGCAACACCATCGGGACAAGGCGTTGCGATGCTTCCAGAGGCAGATACTCGTATCCATGTATGCCGACGACATCACCCTCTATGTACGGGAGCCGGAAGAAAATCTCAACCCGATCCTCCGCGAATTCATTCGGTTTGGCGTGATCTCCGGCATTCAGATCAACTGGAGCAAATCTTGTATATTTCCCCTGACGGCCTCCACGAGCAGATTTGTGCCCGACTTCCCCCTTGCCTGGTGTGACGGGGACTTTAAGTACTTGGGCGTCCGCATTGAAAAAGACAGAGAAGAACTTATGAGGGCTAACTATGGGACGGCCATGTCCCGCATTACTGATTCCATCACTCGCTGGATCACCCTGCCCCTTTCCATGGCTGGCAGGTCCTCGCTGGTTAAGATGGTGATCTTGCCGCAACTACTGTACCTTTTCTTGAATATTCCCTTCTATCCTGGTGCTGTTTTCTTTCGACAGCTCCGCTCGGAGCTTACCAGACTAGTGTGGGGCGGGAAGTCCCCCCGGCTCCGGTGGGACGTCCTGACCAGGCCCTATGAGCAGGGTGGCTTCGGCATTCCTAACTTCGAGCTCTACTATCAGGCAGCCCAGGCACACTACGCTTACTACTGGCTGCGACAGCCCCGATACATGCCCCAACTAGCGGCGGAACATTGGTTGGCCCATCCCGTTCCCATAGAGGGTGCGCTGTACATTCCAGTGACAGGCAGAGATAGGACGCCCACGACATTGATCAGTACGGTTACTGCGTGGACTAAGCTGGCCGCCGCCCTAGAGCTCGACATGGTGTACACGCCGCTCCTGCCTCTTGTTTATCATCCCGACATGCCCCTGCTGCAGGAGACGGGCTTCCGAAAACTGCTTCGCTCTATTCACGTGACTACGTGGGGCGACCTGTACCACGACGGCACGTTCCGGTCCATGGAGCACATGTATGCCACCATTCAACCTACTCCCCTCGATGTCTTCTTCTACCTGCGCCTGCGGCAGGGGTTGAGGGCCCTCATGCCCTGCTTCCCCCAGGAGCCCCCACATCTGGCTCCGCTGCATCGTATACTAAGCGACGACACTCCAGCTAAACTGGTCTCCAAAATCTACCGCTCGGTCCACACCTCCTTGCAGGCTCCACGGTTAGCAGCGAGGGAGAAATGGGACCTGGAACTAAGTGTCCCGCTGACGGACAAACAGTGGCAGTTCTGCCTGATGCAGACGGACCGCGTATCCTCCAGTAGCCGCCTCAGGATTATCCATTATAAATACCTTCATAGGCTCTACTTCACGCCCGCCAGACTTCACAAATATCGGCTACGTGACAATGATAATTGCGACAGGTGCCAGGCTCCGGGTGCGGACTTTCTTCACCTGGCCTGGACGTGTGATGCAGTTCACCGCTATTGGTGCCAGGTGTTTGAGGCGCTCTCCAAGATGGTCGATACAGTATTACAGCCCTCCCCTCTCCTGGCCCTGCTGGGTTACGTAGAACCTATACAGGCGGCGCACCGTAAATTCATCGCACTGGCCTTTCTGCTTGCTAAAAGGAGGGTGGCGTGTCGCTGGGGCAGGGGCAGGGCCCCCAAATTTAAGGAGTGGATGAGAGATCTAGTTTACTGTCAGGATCAGATCCGCACGTACTCTGAGCTCATGCCGCCCAGGTCGCGGCCCACTGATATATGGGCCCCATTACAGTGTTATCTCCTTGCTGGGGCGGCGGCCTCGGATAGCGGCCAAGATGCTGAATGAGCGGGTGCCGACTGGTGCGGCGGCTGGGGATGCTTGCTCGAGATCTGGTCTAGGATGTGTTGGCATTGATTGCGCTTGTGGCGTGGATCTCCTCTCTGTTCTATGGGAGAGTGTGTCGCTTTGGAGGGCGTGATGTGGGTGCTGCCCCCCCCCCCCCCTTTCCCCCCCCCTCCCCCCCCCCCCCCGGAGGGGTAGATACTCCCTGCAATGATCTCTTGGGCTCAGCACTTTGGCTACTGTTTTACAATGAGGACTGTATTACTACGGAGGTGTATGGCTAGTGCTGCAATGGCTATATATTTTTGCATGTTATTGAGGTGGATTTTTATCTACCTTATTGACACTTTCGGGTAGTGAATGTCCATAGCTAACTAAGCACCCGAATTCTATTTCATATATACCCAGTTATTTTACGTCTCTTTAACTTATCTGCTGACAAATGTGTGTGTTTTTTTTTGATGTGCAGGTCTTTTCCTTTTCAGGACCACCACTACCCCCTTTCAGGACTGTATTGATGATCAAGTCACTCACCGTACAGAATCTGTCTCCGCTACATTTGTCCTTCCTTCTCTGTACCGCCCCCATTGAAATGTGCGCACAATGGCGCCTCTGTACCACAGCTGTATGTTTATTTTTTTGTTTTAACAAAACTTGCAAAATAAAAATTAAAAAAAAAAAAAAAAAAGATAGACCCTAAGCAGACTCAAAAATAGAGCAAGTGTTTGTGGTGGCACTAATTCAATACCACGGAATGTTCAATGTGTAATTTTTGAAAAATCTAGTGCGGCTCTTCTGGGGGCCTGGTGCAACGTGGGGCATCCAAGACACATTGTAATTCCCCTGCCTCTCCCCCTCTGAGGGCACCATATTGACAAAAATGTAAATGGTGAGACCCGCAAGGGCTTATGGGGCACTTCTCCACCCACAGATATTCCTTTGATGAGGCTGCTCCAACTTTTGATGCACCTTGCTCTGCAAGTCTGGGGTATGTGTAGTTTTGGCATGGATACCCCTGCCCTCTTCGTCACCCGCTCATGTAGGAGTTGGACGTCACAACAGGGTCCTGCGCCACTTGGTCTCTATCTCTCCCTGCCAACATAACAATCAGATAAATGTGGGTGAAGGAGAGACAGCTGACTTCTAGGGATACCCAAAGGACAGCAACTGCAGTGATCTATTGATCCTTCATAACAGGTATGTTCAACCAGCACGGCTTCCACTGTACACAGGAGGCTGTTTCTTTTGGCTGTAATTTAGTATAGTATTGTATTGTATTAACGTATTTATCTAATCAGAGATAAAATCCTAAACTTACTACTTTTGGTATTCACAGAAGGCATTAAGTAACAGTAAAGTTAGGAGTTCTAACTTTACTACTACTAAATGCCTTCTGTGAATACCAAAAGTAGTACGCTGTCCTTTGTGAACACAAACCGGATGGGTCATACAGCGTTTAAAAAGCTCTGCCAATAACAATAATAAAAAAAAAAGCTCTGCCATCCATAAGAAGTGCAACATAGGGGGGAGTAAATTTGGAGTAGTGGAAAGGAATGCGACTCTCTTGATCGCATGGCAGCATAGAGTTAGCACCAACCCCCTCACCGCTGCTCCCAAACAACAAAGTGCTTGGAAAGTGCACAGCGATACACCATACACCTCCGCCTTAGCAGTACAGCACTACGAACCCCAGCCACCCAAGTCACCCAGGGGGCACCACACTATCCAATGCACTGAAACGTAGTAAATGAAAACATGACTGCTGCAGATCTGTGAAGCGTGTCAAGTGATTTGTTCTGCATTCAGTCCACCAATTGTGGCCTTCCGCTCTTGTCAACTACATCTCACAGAGGCGAACAGACCCGATACTCTGGGAGGCAATAGAACCCAACGGGCCACATTACAAGAAATCAGCAACAGAGAGGGCGATCCGCACATACCACGAGGAAAGAACTCTGATAGTGACTAATAGTGTCTAACCTAAACCGTGATCAGGAAACCTGAGTGGGCGCAAAAGGCTCAAAAAAACCTTGCGAGCCAACACAAGCGCAGACAAAGGAGAGAATCCACAAGATTTTCAGCCATGGCGAAGAGAGAGTCAAGGCTACAGCAACAGCTGAAGAAGAACAAGGGTGACCCAGCAATATCAGACTTCCCCATTAAGCAGAAGCAGGATATCAACAGCACCCTAGAAATGATATTAAAGAAACTTGCAGAGGTCCATGACCTGGCTAAGTCCACAAAGAATACCACGGACACCATAAAGCTTGAGATTGCAGCCGTCAGGGCAGATCTGCACACGGTCAATAACAGGCTCGCCGTAGCAGAGCAGAGAATCAGCGATGTAGAGGACGCAGCCCACAGCTCAACGCAGGAGCTGAAAGCCTTAACAAAAACCACCTCATCACTCCAGACAATTGGAAGACCAAAACCGACGGGGGAACATCTGCATACTGGGCCTACCGGAGGGGGAGGAGGACCCAGCAGGCTCTTGTGCGGCCTTCCTGGAGGACCTGATCCCCAAAATAACAAATCTAAAGTTTGACCGACAATTTGAGATAGACCGAGCGCACAGAGGCCCCACCTTTAGATCATCAACAAGACAGGGGGCCCGTCCCATCATCTGCAGACCATTAAGAGCTCAACACACGGAGGCCATTTTCTAATATGCATGCAAAAGCCATCAGATAACATGGAAGGGCAACAAGATTATCCTCACGCAGGACTACTCCAAACCCACGGTCGATACCAGGAAAGGCTTCCTTGCCCTGTGCAACAGGTTAAGGGCCAAAAACTTACAGTTTTCCTTTGTCACCCCGACCAAATTCACAATAATTGACTCTAGGAGACAGCACTTTTTCAGCGACCCTAAAGACCTAGCTGCCTATCTGGACGGCCCTACTCCTCAGCACATGGAGATGGCACAACCAGGGACCAGCAAAAGGAGAGCCTCACCAGAACCGCCCACCGGTTGAGGGTTTGCCGGTCTGAGTTCACTATCAGAGCTTTTTCCTACACTGCTAGCCAGGGGAGCAACTTAGTTCCCCCAACAACAGTCTCCGTAAAGGAATTCCCTATCTCTATCTTCAGAAGGCCCTTTAATTCTACTACTTTTTCAAGGCGGTCTCATGCAACCTCTAGCTACCTCAAGTGACAAACTTGTCTACCTCATGGGGGGTGCTTGAATATATGTGTTGTATAACTTTATTCGATATAAAAATATCATAAAAGTAAGTACATTTACAGCATCCTAAAATCCATTTATACAACAATGATTTAAAAAAGAATATAAAATGTTTTTTTGTTTTTTTTAAAACTAATTATAGGCAGATGGTAAAACATTGAGACAGTTCAAAATAAGACAGGGACCAAAGCTCATGTTTCTTCAATGACCCGGCTCCTATGAGATTTTAACAGTTTGCAACGTATCAACCAGGCGCATCCTAAAAATTTGGCTACCCCGCATACCACCACCATGGATGAGGCATCAGATGAGAGGAAACGGAGTGCCACCTTGTAATTCTCAAACCCCAGATTCCTACAAATGGGTCTGAGCCACTTCCTCCTGGCAGCCCTATACATTGCTTGAATATATACAACGGGTTAATTGGGTATCCAACCGCAAGTCTTTCTGGCATCTGGCAACACTAAATCATCGACACAGACTTTTTTTTCTTTCTCCTCGCTCCAAAGTACAAAGGTCAACTGTAAGTCGACACCCGGTATCCTTTTGAAGTCAGACTATTTGCAGACTCTTTCCGGATATTGACTGACGGTCTCTTTACTCAGGTCTATCGCTGAGCTGCAGTAATAATGATGGGGGGGGGGACTCATGGAGCGAAGACTAGAGACCTCTGATAATCTTTCTTGGGAATACAGATATATAAGCCAAAGAGAGTTATTCTCCGAGAGACGGGGCAATGATCCTGTCGTCGTACATCCGGCATACGAGATAGTGTAGTAGGGGGAGGTGAGTGGGAGGTTCGGGGGGGGTGAACTATGGTTTCTCAGTACTTTGTTATCTATCTTCTTGGCTTTCCTGTCCCTTTTCACCTCCTTATTCTCTATTTCTAGGCACGTTTTGTTAGAGAACATCCTCAAGGGAACTGACACAAATGCACAGCATGACAGGTTGAGTACATTAAGTTCAGAGCACGGGGAGAGCTTGGCGGCAGTGGGCAGCAAGGGTAGGGCAGCGGTACAAATAGGATCGACGGGCTCCGTCAAACTAATATGTGTGACAAAACAATTACATCCACCACGTTACACCCTAGGCAATGATCGGCACTAACACACTCAATCTTGCAACAGACCTGGACATAGTGTCTCTTAATGTGAAGGGCCTTAACCATCCCATTAAGCGTAGGAAGATCTCAGACTACCTGACCAAAACGAAAGGACATATAATCTTATTACAAGAGACCAAATTATCCGCTGAGGACGCCAAACTGGTTAGTGCCAACTGGATCTCACAGACAGCATGCTCACCTGCAGTAAAAAAAAAGGGGGGGTGATGACACTAGTATCCAAGAGATCCAAACTAACAATAGAATCACAATCACACGGTAGCGAGGGAAGGCTCCTGGTGACACATCTGAGAAGGGGGGAAGAGATAATCCACGTAGCTAATGTGTACGGGCCCAACTATGACGACCCAAATTTCTGGGTGGAGGTGGATCGATCGTTAGAGAGCTTCCCCTTAGCTGACCTCACGGTGATGGCAGGGGATTTTAACATTCCAATGGACCATATAACAGATAGACAATCCACCTGCCGGTTCCAACTCACGAAATCACATGCAGCCCTCTGAAACATATGCTCCAAATACAACCTAAAAGATGCATGGTGCCTTCAACACCCAGATACAAAGGACTACAGTTTCTACTCGAACCCGCACAACTCTTACACCAGGATAGACTACATATTGATATCTGGGTCCCACACACACCTAATCGAACACTCAGACATAGCCCCTAGACTAGTCTCAGATCACTCATGTATTAGTCTAAAGCTGAGTGGTTGTCATAACAAGCCCGCCCCCCGGAGGTGGCGTTTTAACAGTGATGTGCTGAATGACCTCGAAGACAAAAAAAGGATTGAGGAGGCAATTGTGGAGTATCTCAAATTTAACGACTCCCCTGAAACTAACCCAAAAACCCTTTGGGATGCCCTAAAGGCAACAATTAGAGGCACAATAATTGAGATCAAAGCTAAAATCAACAAAAAAACTAACTCAAGAATAGAGCAGCTAGATAGGGAGATTAAAAACCTTGAGTCATCCCACGCTAAAGCTATTAAGGATAACAGACTTTTAACTAAACTTACACAGCTGAAGTACGAGTACAACAAAATACTAAGCGATAGAGCGGGGATGTGGATTAATAAATACAAGGCCCTTAATCTGTGCGAGGCCAATAAGGCGGTTAAACTATTGGCCTCTTACTTAAAACATAAATGTAGCCAATTCGCAGTCTCCTCCATCACTGACTCAGATAACAGAGCACACACAAAGCATATGGATATCCTTAAGACCTTCCAAGAGTTCTACCGGGTTCTATTCTATACAAGAAAGACCAGACCTTCAACACAGAGAACTGCTCTAGATACCTAGATAGACTCAGCCACAACTAAACACCGAGGAGATGCTCATTCTAGGTGAAGAGATTAACTCCTCTGAAATCGAAATGGCAGTCAATTCTCTGAAAAACAATAAAGCCCCGGGGCCAGATGGTTTCACAGCCACCTTCTACAAGACTTTCCTAAACCAACTGGAACCAATGATGAAACAGGTCTTTACTCACGCTGCGGCTAACGGGGAAGTGCCATGTCAGAGGCTAACATTATAGTCATCCCTAAAGAGGGTAAAGACCACTTATCACCAAAAAACTACAGACCAATATCCGTGATTAATGTGGACTGTAAGATTTACACGAAAATTCTTGCAGTCAGACTAAATTCAGCACTCCCAAAACTAATAAGTAACGCACAGGTGGGCTTCTTATGAACTTGCATGTCCAATGACAACACACGACTACTCTGCCATATCATAGAGCAGGCTTCTACCAAACAGGTACCAGCAGTGGCCATTACTTTGGAAGAAGAAAAGGCCTTCAACAGAGTCTCCTTGGAATTCCTGGAACACTGTATGCAGTCTTTCAACTTAGGTGAGGGGTACATTCGAAAGGTGATGGCCCTGTACCCGGAGCCATCAGCCAGAATAGTGGTTAACGGGTCACTCTCTGACCACTTCACACTACAACAGGGCACCAGACAAGGTTGCCCTCTGTCCCTCTCACTATTCATACTAGCACTCGAACCTCTCATCCAAGACATCAAACTGAATAAGAACATAAAGGGCGTAAAAAGGGTGTAGTCATTGTTTTTGCACTGCTTGATCATTTCTGCATACTAGCGGCCGGCCCAGGTGGTTGTAGGCCCGTGCTTGTACCCCTTTTTATCTGCACAATAAAAATATTAAAAAAAAATAAATAAATAAAAAAAAAAAGAACATAAAGGGCATAAATATCAACGGCACTGACATAAAAGTTGCTGCCTACGCCGACGACATCTTAATAGTAACAGAACAGCCGAAGTCCTCTATTGTTGGCAAAATGCAATCGATAGCAGAATACTCCGGGCTCTCTGGGTATAAATTAAATAATGACAAATCTGAGTGCAAACCTTTAAATATCCACTGCAAAAGGGATAGTCTGGGAGAGTCTGGCTTAAAATGGCAGGCGGGGTACATCAAATACCTGGGAGTTAAATTTGGCAATGATCTAATTGACACACTGCATCATAAGGAGAAAATAATGCTAGAGAAGATCAAGAAACTCCTGGAATCATGGTCCCAATAATTTATAACGTGGTGGGGAAGGATGGAAATGATCAAAATGATGATCACGCCAATGGTTAATTATCTGATCAGCATGCTCCCACTCCTACTCACAGAGGATTTCCACTGCAAAATTAATATTATGATCTCAAATTTCCTCTGGCGTGGAAAGAAAGCTAGGATAAGCATTAAGAAACTAAGACTGGAAAAAAACAAGGGGGGTTAACCTAGCAGACTACAAAACTTTTCAACTAGCGTTCCAAGCAAAACAGGGTTCCTTCTGGATAGCGCCTCCGGAGGGCTACACACCAGCATGGTTGCAGGTGGAGAAAGCCATCCTTAATAACTTAAACCCTCTCGCTCTACTCACAGCAAACGGATACCCTGATACCTCAAAGCCGATCTTTAAAAACACCAAAATCGCCCTATTAAAGGTAGATAAAAAGCTAGAAAACAGCATTAAAGGGTCAAAAAACGAATCACTCTGGGCCAATAGCAGGATTCTATACAAGGGGAAAAGTTTAACCTTCGAATCATGGATAGAGAAAGGGATCTACTACCCCTCTCAATTAGAAAGCGAAAACGACCCCATCACCTTCGCCACGCTCAAGGAAAAGCACTATCTAAATGATATCGAATTTGATAACTTCCTAAAAATCAGATCGGCTTTGTCCAAAGCCAAATTCTCAATCTCGCAGCCATTCATCTTCCAGCTAGTATCCAAAATAAATAAAATGGGGCACCAGGTCTCACACCTATACAAACTCCTCCGCTCTAACTCCACCAAGCTTAACAACAAGATAGCTGCCTACTGGAATAATCAAAGTAAAACCAGATCAAGAGTGGGCCACACTGTGGTCATCAGCATCGCGAAATAAGATTTCCCCTGTACTATCACAGACTAAGTTTTGGTTACTACACAAGGCGTTCTGGACACCTGCACGACTACACTCTTTAGGACTCAGAGAGAAGGATGTATGCTGGAATTGTAACAAAGAAAAGGGGGATCTGGCACACCTTATCCTGTATTGCCCAATCCTTAAAACATTCTGGGGTGAAATCCTTACATTTTTAAACAATATGTTTGACTGCACGCTAACTAAAGAATTTTCCACAATCACCACGGGTTTCATGGGCAAGGACCTGAAGTCAGCAGAGGACAGGGACCTTCTGGACTTACTACTGACAGCAGCAGTGAAAATGGTCCTGACAAACTGGAAAGACACTTCCAAGACATCATACAAAGGATGGTTCAATTGGATTACGCATCGCAGAGGAGCAGATAATTTGTCCCTACAGAGTTCACCCTGGAAACTGGCCTCAAGAGGGATGTTGTGGTCCCTGGACACGTTTCTAGACTCTTTTGAGCCCCCATAAAAATGTGTGGTCCGGGTGGACACATCCTGGCACCCCAAAAAGCAGTAACGCCCCAACAGGATTGTACCCGGGATCTAATGGTTACATCCAATGTCAGACGAAATGTATATGTACTAAAACTCTCGCGTGCCTGTCCTCTATCTCTTCTTTCATCTCTTAGCTCTCTTGCTCCTTTCTATCTCTCTTTTCACTCTGGAACACTAACATAAGAAGGTTACACACAGAAAGGTATGATACCAGTAATTTGATGTGACGCTGTAAGCCCTGTTAGAGTTCTACTAATGAGTTCCTGTATCTTCTTTATAAAATCAATAAAAACAAAAAAAACGAATGGCAAAAATCAAGCTGTTTGCCAACGATTTGATCCCATACTGGAACCCAGAGAAGTCAAATTTCCATAGAGCATTTTAAGAAATCCAGGCGTTTACAGAGTTGGGGGTTACACAGTTAATCACTCCAAAATAGAGCTTCTCCTATTTAATGCACCAGGAATAAAGCTTCTGGAAGGCTTAAAATCTCTGCCTTTCAAACCTATCAGATATCTGGCCCTGTCCGTTACAGTGGACTTTCTTCAACTTTTTCATCTGAATTATGGTAGAACACTTGATAAAATAAAAGTGCTGCAAGAAAGATGGTCACTTTTACCTTTGTCGATAATAGGACAAGTCTCTTTGATAAAGATGTTGATACTTCCCTTGCTGATATTTCTATTTTTAAATCTTCCTCTAAAGGTACCAATCTTGTATTTCAATGAAGTAGATAAGGTGATTCTGGAGTTTGTCTGGGCTAAGAAAAAACCCCGGATTAAGCTATCTATTTTACAATTGGATGCAGAACAGGGGAGTTTTGCATTACCTAATGTATCTACTTATTACCAAGCTGCGCTACTTAGCTTAGCAACTCAGATATTGGCCCCTATTTTGAATTTTGATAATTTTCTACTTGATCTTATGTTATTAGTGAGTGTAATTAAGGTACCAGCATTCCTGCGCACTGGAAAGCTACCAAAAAAGACTAGATATAAGGTTGTCAATACACTCTTAAGCCGCATGCAGCGTTTCAATAAAAACTATAATATCCCATCATGCCATGCATATTCCTCTCTTTATGGTTGTGAGTTATGGGGCCTTAAGCCCTCACAAAAGGGGGATCCAGCCATACAATATGCTAGGTTTTTGTAAGTTAGGTGACTCTTACAATGGCACTAATCTGATGATGTAGGATGTTTTCGCATAACAATTTGAACCTCAGAGCTGCGATCACTGATTAAGCTTCAGGCAGATTACATGCTTTCTCCTGACCAATTATAGGGGAATCAGTGAGAGAGCGAGATTAATTTTAAAAGCAGCCTTTGAGGTAAATCTAACTGGTATTTGCAGTTGGTATAGGTTATTACGGTAGGAAACAAATAAGAGCCTTGGTGAAACAATGCTCTCAAAAATTGCTCAGGAAACTAACTGCTGGTTCAATAGCCAGGAATGGCTACGAGTCTGTGAGCTTGGCCACAGAGCTTTGAGGGCGGACAATTTCAAAAGAATGTCCTTTCTTTCTAGATGGTGGCCTATTACACTCCCTCCAGACTACATGAATTTTGGTTTCCTACAACCCGAATGACTGTTTTAGATGTAATTTTCCAGAGGCGGGTGATTGGACACATACATTCTTTACTTGTCCGAGATTACAATACTTTTGGGAGGAGGTGTTTAGGTTTATTAGCAAATGTCTTTCAATAGACATCTCCCCATGTGCATCGCTGGCTTAGTTTGGTTTCTCCGATGTAGTTGGCTATCTCTCAATATACAGGCAATTTTATGTTTTTCTAGCCATACCGGTAGCCAGATCTTTAATATTACAGAATTGGAGATCTCAGAAAATCCCTACATTGGGTCAGTGGCTACTTAAGCTGGAACGGACCTATAGGATAGGGGCGTTGCAGAGATTTAGGCTGACCTGGGAGGGCTATGTTGCGACCACGCAAACAAAGGATACTATGTAACTTAAGTGATCATTTGTTTAAATTTAACATCAATGGCTATTAACCTCCGCATGTTTTCATAACAGTTAAAAGGTGGGTAGTCCCCAGGAGAGAGCTTAGGGTGTAGAATCAAACTAATTATGACGTGCCCCTTTCCAATGAAATGTCTGTAATAACATAGGTCATCAAGTTAGGGGTTACATGTTATCTCTAATTTGCTATTTAGAATGCTGGTATTGCACACCATGTAAAATTGGATATGAATTTACGCTTTTTATCACTGTACTTTTTAGATATGAGACTCGATATTTTATAGATTTTATCATTTCAGTATATCCTGTTTATCATATTTATCGTATACAAGTAGATTATGAAATTTGTTCTATCCAGTGTCTATTTTAATATGAGATTGCAGATTGTGTAAATGTATCTGCTTGATGTACCTTGGTTAATATGTCTGTTATGCTTTTTACGCTCAATAAAAAAATTAATAGGTAGAGCAGTCTCCAGTTTGAATTGTGGTGCTGCTGCTAGAGCAGTTAACATTTGACACTATTGAAGAAAGTCCACTGAATTCTATTCTCTCTTCTTTGAAGGAGACCATAAAGACCAGCCTTTTTCCCTTTGGCAAGGACCATCCTGCTTTGCACATCAGAAAACAACTATACTGCAGAATCTGTAAAAAGAAAACTTTATATTGCTAAGTGCCATCCACCCAAAACAGCAGTAGTTGCGCATTCATCCTGTAGCACTCACTCTATCATACATGCTGTGCTTCTCTCAGTGGAGCACATATTTTAGTAGGATTGGTGCAATTTTGTACATTGTACAGGAAGTGACATACACAGCCCCACCATTTTCTTTGATATCTAAGGCAATTCTGATGAGGCTGTGCCACATATGTCCAATATGCCCGGATAGAGGAGAGGTTCCTGCCTCACAGGGAGGCATTGTTTACTTTTTATTGCCTGAGCGACAAGGCTATGAACCCACTATTTCTGAGAAGGTCTTGAAAATGGTGTCATGAAAGCTATACATGTGGCATCTAACCAGTGTGTACACACTGATCTTTTCTTTACTACAGCAGTATTCTAGCTAATCAAAGATCTCCTTCTCACCACATTGGCTCTTGGCTGGTTATGAATTTACCACAACAGTATTAATTGTAAGTCCACAGCACACTCAATTCAGATGAAAGAGATGTTACTTTGTGGGATCCTGAATAAATGCCCACATTTATATCAAAAAAGAAACGGAATTAAGTGGAGGGTAGGTTACTTTGACAGTTGGACTCTAACACTGGGTGTCAGAAGGGGCACTTTATACATTAGAGCAGAGTTCTTCAAACTGTGGGGGGCCGTGGCTGCATTCCCGGGGGGGGGCAAAAATGTCTATTCAAGTACTTGCAAATAAGGAAGGCCTGGAAGCGCAACTTAATTCATTTGGTGCGTTTCCAGGCAAACTTGATTTATATACAGCAGCTGAAGGCCTTTAACAGAGAGAATGAACTGTAGGCCCGATTCACAGAACTGACTTAAGACAAAATCCTAAACTTACTACTAAGGGTCGGCGTCAAATTCCGTTCCGCTCACGGAATTTGTGATATTTTGAAGTTTTCATGTTCCTTTGGTGTGTGTTGAATGTTTTTCAAACATCATTTAGGGCATGGATGGCATTGGATTGAGTTGGAAAATGTGTTTTTGGGGGGTATTTCAGTTTTTTTGTTTTTGGGTGTGTGTTAAAGAAATGCCTTTGTTTTGTGTGCCTGGTGTGTTGGTGTCCACCCTGCAGAACTTGTTTTGCCCTGTGGATTTTCGTTTTTGCATTTTATTGCATTAAAAAGGCACAGCAGTGTGGTTTAGCATGCATCTTTTGCCTGGCTTCTTTATAGGCCTTTTGGCAGTTCATTGTTTCCCAGGCCTCCTGTTTGTTGCTTGTGATTTGCGAGTGTCCATGTGGCTGGGGGCCTTTTCTGGTGGGAGTTATTAGTGTGCTGCTTTTGCCATATATAGGCCTGCATGGTATTCCTTTATGGCCTAGGCTTTATGTTGTGGGCTTGGCCATGAGGCTGGCGGCCATTTTGAAGGCAGGCAGTGTGTTTTTTGCAATAGGCCTGCATTGTCTGTCTTCTGTTTCTTGTAGTTGGTTGGGCCTGACCATGTGGCTGGTGGCCATTTTGAAGCCTAGGCTTGCAAACATGTGTGGCCTTGTCTATTCACGGGCCTGCTTTCATCCAGTAGGCTCAGAGCAGGTAGCCACAGGTGCATTAAACAAGTGTTTATCTGTGTGTTCTGTTGAATTTAAACATCATTTAGGGCATGGATGGCATTGGATTGAGTTGGAAAATGTGTTTTTTGTGGGGTATTTCTGTTTTTGGGTGTGTGTTAAAGAAATGCCTTTGTTGTGTGTGCCTGGTGTGTTGGTGTGTACCCTGCAGACCTTGTTTTGCCCTGTGGATTTTCGTTTTTGCATTTTATTGCATTAAAAAGGCACAGCAGTATGGTTTAGCATGCCTCTTTTGCCTGGCTTCTTTTATAGGCCTTTTGGCAGTTCATTGTTTCCCAGGCCTCCTGCTTGTTGCTTGTGAGTGTCCCTGTGGCTGGTGGCCTTTTCTGGTGGGAGTTAATATGGGCCTGCATGATTTTCCTATTGGCTTACTGTTTCCATCCATCCCCTTTGCCAGCAGCAGCTCTCTTCCATTACATTTGTATTTTGGTTGTTGTTCTTATCCTTTCCTATCCTTCCTGAGAGTGTAGTGTGTGTACATTGTACACAGTAAGTAGTATACCATAGCCCTTGTTGCCAAAGTCTCACAAATGGCTACACTATATCTTCTATTTTTTTGTTTTTACTAGTAGTAATTGAACCACAACAAGAAATGCAACATTTCACTGATATTCTTCTCCTGGCTTATTTGCTTTTAGGTGCACATAAAGACAGAGGAGGAGGTAACTATCAACATCATCCGTTGTACTGTCAGACAGAAGTCCTGCTGCGCACCACATCACGTCCAACTGTGACCACAGACCTCTCTGCAACTTGTACACCTGCGTCCTGTCTTACTTCTGAAGAAAATGGGCCCAAAGAAAGGTACCAGGTCCTCCAGTACCAAGAAAGTTGCCGGTGAGAAGAAGAAGGAACAGAAAAAGCAAGAGGCACTAACCACGACTGGTGTGCTGGCAAATGTGTTTTTTGGGACCAAAAAACACACGCCTGCAGCAGCGTTGTCCGGCGGGAACCAAGCTGGTAGCAGCACATCCGCACCAGCGGGCCAACCCCACCAACCTAGGCCCAAGCCCACGAGTGTCACAGAGGTAGCCAGTCTACTAACGAGCAGCGATGCTGAAATGTCATTATCGCAAAGTAGTACACAATCAACGCAGGCGGAAACTCAGCAGATAAGTCTGCAGCAGCCGGCGCAGCTGCAATTACAGCAGCAGCAGGTGCAGCCGCAAGAACAGCAGCAGCCGCAAGAACAGCAGCAGCCTCAAGAACAGCAGCAGCCGCAAGAACAGCAGCAGCCGCAAGAACAGTCGCAGCCGCAAGAACAGCCGCAGCTGCAAGAACAGCCACAACAACAGCCCACAATAGTAGTTGTTCCTCCTGCAGACAAATAGGGGTAAGCCACTGTTTCAGAAGATCCATTGTCTTCCAGACCCTCAGCAAGGAAAAGGAGGGTTAGTCCATCATCTTCTTCTTCAAGCCCCACTTCTGATGATCTTGATGCCACTTTCAAGCCACCAGCTCAGTCTTAGAGTGATGCACGCCATAAGACAAGGCTAGTGAAAAGGAAGGTTCCAGAAAGCCTTAGAGTTATGGAGGTAGATGTACAAGAGGGTGATGATGATGATGATGATGAACCAATCATCACGGACATCACTCCCGGCCCAAAGGATATGGAGACCAACATTATTACCCTATCCAAAATGGCTGCAAGGGATGTAGCATGGATACCACCAACACAGGTAACACCACTACGACCTCCAGCTTCCATATTTTCATTTGCAAAGGAAAGGCAGGGACCTACATCCAGCTCAACCACCATCTCAGTAGGTAGTGGTCGAAGTCGCAGTGTAGCTGCACAGAGTCACATTCCAAGCACACCCTCCAGTTCATCTGGTATTAAAAGTGGCACATCCAGCAGCACCAGAAAGTTCTCCTCCCCAGTGTGAGACTTCTTTTCGGTTAGCAGTAAGGAGGAGAACATTTCTATATGCTCAATTTGTCGACATGCTATTAGGCGGGGTAAGCTTGGTACAAACTATGGTACCGGAGGCCAAACAAGTCATCTCAAAATACACCACACTATCGTGTGGGAGGCTCACCTACCTCGCCTAGAACAAAGTAAAACTGAACCCATTGTTGTTGGGCATGAAAAATCAGGGGATGATATTATCGCGGTGGAAGGTGAACAAGAGGGAGACATTTCTAGCCCTGTCTCCCGTAGTGTAGTAGTACCGCCCACATCCTCCTCAGCAACATCTCAGTGGCACCGCAGTAAGAGTCAGAGTCAGGCTGAGACACCAAGGCGACCAAGTAGTACTGCAATGAAACAAAGTGCGTTGTTGAGCCTAACTGGGTTAAAGAAAACAACTGCACCACAAAGGAAAATAATCCAGCCTACCATTGACAGCATGCTTAGGTTGGAGGGGCAGTGCCAACGCAACCACCCAACGGCACGGTTGTACAATACTAAGCTGGCTAAAATGTTAGCGCTGGACCTTCTCCCTTTTTTATTTGTGGAAGGGGTGGGTTTCCTTGAATTTGTGTCAACCAACTGCCCTAAATGGAAGGTTCCCAGTCGGTCCTATTTCGCAAGAGTTGCTGTTCCAGCACTACATCATGATGTGCTGGAATTGGTTGGACAAGCTTTGCAGCAGAGCGCTGTTCACAATATCCACCTAACAACAAACATGTGGACCAGTTGCCAAGCCACTGATTACATGTGCATCTCTGCACACTGGGTCTCATTTGTGGGGGTTAGAGATAAGCTATCTGAAGTAGGTGCTGTTGACACAGCTGAGGTTTTAAAAGCTACTCGGAAACATGAAACTGTATCCATGTTCGCCATGGAGAAATCTCATACTGCTGTAAACATATTGGAAGAGTTTCACAGCAAGGTTTTTGAATGGCTGCGCCCAAGAGGGCTTAAGATTGGTTTTGTTTCCCCAGATAATGGCAGTAATGTAGTTAAGCCGTCGGTGTCACGATTGATGCACTTGTGGAAAAATGTCAATATGTCATTGCGACTTTTAATTGGTTACAAACAGTTACTATTCAATGTACTATTGATTAAGTTTATGTGCTGGAGCATAAATTATTGATGGAGTTAGGGGACATATGGCACCAGTAACAGGGGAGTGGGTGAGGACCAAGACACGTTATATGGGATTCTGGGTAACGTAGTGTCTCACTGGTTGAACATAAGAAAAAAAGCATGTGACCGGAAGCCGGTTGTTCTGAGATAACGAGTTGACAGCACCTGATAACAATAGGCGCGCAGTGATTAGTATAAAAACCAGTTGAGGAGCGATAAGGTTTTTCATTAACAGAGAGAAAGACGAGCGCGCGAGCACTTTGAAAATGCTACCGTAATACAAAATGTGCGCAGGAATTAGAAATTGGGAGCAAGCGTGGCTCTGAAGCTTCGGTACTCTGGGAGAAGTTTATTATATACTGTCACGGTAAGCGCAGGAAAACAGCATTGTGTCAAGCATTCTACAGCATGTTTTTTTAACAAAGGTTGAAGTGTTAGTTGCACGGAGGTGGGTTATTCACAAGATAGGCGAAGTCCCAGAGTTGGGAGGTTTTCAATCAGGATCGTTACAGACAGTATGGTGTCATTTTTTAACGGGAATGGTTTCAGGGCATGGGTCTAAGCATTGAGTATGCTTCACGATATAATTATTATTTTTAATATGTATAGTGCATTATAGTATTTGCAAAGATTATGTTGACATCTATTTAATTTGTGTATTTTAGATGCCCCTGACGAAGGGATTCGTCCCGAAATGCATTGGGCAAATTCAATTAAACACGTGACATTTGGAAACTATCATGCCTCCTGTGTGTGGGTGATTCACTTGGATTAAAATGAGTAAAATGAACTGAAGTAAACGGCAGAGCAAATGGCAGAAAAAAGTTATAGAGAAAACTGATAGAGTACACAAAGATTGAAAATAACCTGATTTAATTGATTGGACTCATTCAAAGGACGGGCTGTGCTGCCGGTATATGGAGCTGTAACAGGGTCCACTGGTTTTGTTCAGTAATGTACTTAAGGCCATGGAGCTTGGTTCCTATTTCAGGGTTCTGTGTTTGGCGCACTGCATTAACATTATTGTTCAAGACTTTCTGAAAAAAGAAGCCATAGTCAGCAACTTACTGACCACCTGCCGAAGAATATACACTAATTTCAGCCATTCTTTTAATGCTCGGAAGCAGCTGAGGATCATTCAACGTGACTATAGAATACCAGTCAAAGCACTCGTCCAGGAGGTGGCAACAAGTTGGAATTCAACTTATTACATGCTTGACCATCTGTTTGAGCAGTACAGGGCAATCAATGAATATGCCATGCGAAGAGGGGATGCTACTATGAAAGGCATGACCCTTCAGATGGACCAATGGTGGCTAGTTAAATGCCTGACTGAGATGTTTCTTCCTTTCGAGGTCTTCACATGTGAAGTCAGCAAGGAGGACTGTACTATGGGCCAAGCTATCCCATTGTTGCAAATGCTAGAGCATCAGCTAAAGGAGGTGTCTGAAGCATACAAAGATGTAGAGGAAAAAAAAGAAGCATATGAGTTGGTGGAGAGCTTAGCCCGTCGCTTAGCTGACAATACAAGGGTGCAAAATAGGATTTTGTCACAAAAACATTACATTTGTGCCACAATTCTGGATCCACGGACAAAATGGGCACTGAAGACATTAATTCCTTTTTCAGAAATGGATGTTGCCCGGTACAAAACTTGGATAGCTGAATAAGTTGGAAAATTAACGGCTGCTAATTAAAAGCCCACTAGATAAACCCACAACAAGTACTGCAGCAGGGCATCTGGCGTCAAGTTCAACTTCGGAGCCTGAGGGCAGTGCGTTTGGCTCAGAACACTCACCAACACTATCGACAACAGCAAGAACTGGATCTTCAGGCCTAGTAAAATCGTTACAGGATTGGTATTTACAGCAAGGCATTGGTAAGTCCAGTGCTGACGCAAAGAGAAAAGAGCCCGAAAAAAGATTAGCACCCCTGAACATTGAGCGGATGGTCCAGGCCTATCTGGACGACCCAATAGAGGTGCACATTGATCAAAACCCATTGAGGTTTTGGTATGGGAAAAGGGGCCAATGGCCAGTGCTTAGCAGGCTGGCGATAATCTATCTGGCTTGCCCTGTTGCAAGTGTCTCTTCGGAACGTGTTTTCAGTGCTGCTGGTTCCATTTTAACAGTGAGAAGGACCAGTCTCTCACCCAAAAACGCGGAGAGGTTAACAATGATCAAAATGAATCAGCACTTTATACCACCGAATTACACAATACATGAATCAAGGTAGGAAGATGAGGACGGCGGCTCAAATGTGGTGTGTTAGATGATGATTACCTACTTCTGGTTGAACCCCGAGAGTTTAAGGACGAGCTATACTTCCCTGACAATTAGGTTTGCACTTCCAGTTCTTACTGTCTTCCTCCCTTATTTTCTTTTATTTGTGTGTCTGTCTTTCTGGTTAGAAACTTCGAATCACAACAAATCCATCACCACCGTCTTCTAATTGTTTTATTGCCATATACAAGTTTCGGCTGTCTGCATATCACAGTACACTCCTCTGAATCCTGCTCCTCCATCCTCCTGAATCTCCCAAAACCCATTGCCCTCAAGAAGACAGATGATGATTGAATGATGCAAAACAGAAGAAAAAAAATAATTCCTAGTCCCTCCAAAAGAAGTGGAACATGATTGATGATGACTACTATAGCTATCCTCCTTTCTGATCCGAGAGAGACTGCCCATTAACTGAATATGAGAAGGAACAGGTAATGAATGATGCCATGCATTGGACGCTGACTGAGTGATTTTGTTGTTGTTTGTTGTGCATGAAGTTACTTCATTGTGTACTTTATGTAATAATCTACACACTAAAAGTAACTCAAGTCCCTTTTCCCTTCTTGTATTTTTAATAACAAATTTGTTACTTCTACTGCAGGTCGATACATTGCGTTTTGAATATAGGAAGGGGACTCACTCGGTACACGCAGACTGAGTTGAACAAAACCATCATGATGACTACAGTGACATAGTATCTTCACAGTCTCTCAGTACACGGATCGGAGATGATTGATGGAATAAGTTAGGGCGTTTCATGAGTGGCATAAAAGGTAAACAAGTAAACAACAACCACAGCAGACCCAAATGTCTGTGCAGTGGTGGAGTCAAGTGTAGCGGTTGTATGACCGCGGTGCATTGATTTAGTCACTTAAATTGTAAAATGCTATGTTGCTGGATATGTGCTTTGTCCAACTCTTTCAAAAAATGTACGCTAAATGGAGGATGTGCAAAGGGTGCCGTCACTGTGGGCCTGCTCTGTCCTGTTGGTGTTGTAGGTTAATGCTGGAAACAGACTAGAGTAGAGATGATGCATCCATGCCGCCTCGGAAAGTGTTCTTGTTGCACTACACCATAACTTGTGCATTTTTTTCAACTTGGTTTCTCAATATCCCTTTTGTTTTTGCATCTACAATTACAGGCCGGGCCTTACCCTGTGCTATACTTGGAAAAACAATGCACACTTACCTTACCAATGAATCTACATCTGCCAGGCAGGCAGTGGCGTCACCCAAGATTGATGGACGGAGTATCCATGGAAGGGAGGACCAAGAGAAATGCCGAGATTCAACTCCTCATGTGACCAGGATAACACATTAACAGTATCAACTTTCATCATCTTTTAAATAATTAGATTAATTTTTTTGTCTACAATCATTACAACAGTGTGCTCTTGTTGTTATTATTATTATTATCATTAGGTTTGCTCTCTGTCTATAATTTATCCCTACAGATATTTTAAAATGTTTTTTGCTATCTGTAAAAGTAAGCCCGGTAACACTGAACACAAACTGATGTAATCCTGGTCTCATTATCATCATCATGAATGCATTTCCTTTTTCTTCCTTAACATATTGATATGGATATGGTAGTTGTTAGAATGGGGATCCTCCGGTTGGCACGAGTGGTTACGTGTGACAAGCAGTGGTCCCTTCTTCTAGTCAGGGCAAGAGAATTACTCCCTCAGAACAACCCCTGCTCACCCTATAGGTAGTGTGGCGCGAGCAGTCAGGGCTAAACCTCAGGGCGTTACGTCAGTTAAGCATTTATGAGCACACACAGTAAATTACCAGATCTCCCACAAATGGACGCAAGGCGTAAGTTGTATCAAAAATACGTATACTTTATGTAAAAGGTTCTTTGTTATGCAGACTTAATACAAGACCATAAATAACGTTCGTGAAATGGGGGCCACAAGATGACAATTTGGCATGGTTCTCTTTTGTTGGCAAGTTCTTTGTTACGGGCGCTCTGTAGCGCTCTCTTGGATCTGTCCAGCCACGGTGATACGCAGTGCGCCCAGGGTACAGCGATACGGGGAAATCAGAACGTTGCGGACCCCGAGTCCGATAGGGAGTTCACTGTACCTGGGGACGTGCGGTGTGTTGGACGGGTCTTCGGTGGGCGGTGCAGGTTCTGCACCTCGAGGGTCTCCGGATCGGGAATCAGCGGGCGGCTCTCAGTAGACAGGCGCGGCCCCAGGCCTCCGACACGGACTGTGCGGGAGGTCACTTCAGAGGGCGGCACGGTCAGACTCTTGTTGGGAGGCGAAGCGGGGCGGCCGGATAAGTTACGACGTACGGGCGGCCGTCCGGGGCTTGATTTCGCTTTCCGATTAGAAATCCGGCGGGAGGGCGAGGGGGCACCAAGCACGCTCCAGTGGCAGGCAGGTGACAGGGAAGCGGGGTGGCTAGACCCGATGGATTAAGAGCGACTCAGGTAGAGCGGGGCTCTCGGCGAGTGGAGGCGGCCAGGCTTCTGGGTGTCACGGCCCTAGGAGGGGGATGCGAAGGTGCGCAGAGCACTCCGGCGGGAGAAAGCACACGGCTCGATTCTCAGACGAGCGGAGACACGGGGAACCCACTGGTCCTGGGGTTCCGTTCAGGGGGCAAGCTCAATCAAGCCCTTGGAGATTGCTGTGAGCACAAGTTTTTGATCAGATAAATAAAGCAAGTCTTGGTGAGTTTCTTCTCTCCTTTGGCAGCGAGGCAACCACTGCAGGCAAGTCCTCCAGACTTTAGGAACAGCGTTTCCTCCTTCAGCTTCAGGTTCCTCCTCCTCAGGCAGAGCGTTCTTCTTGGTCAAGAGCAGGATCTGATTTCCTAGGAGCAGGGCTCCTTCTTTTAAAGCACAAATCCTTTGCCTTTTGTCGCCAGGGGGCCTGGGCCTGGCTTAGTCCAGTTTTGGAGCACTTTGTTGTGGTGACTCTGCTCTTTCTTTTCAGCAGCAGGGCAGAGACATCAGCCGCTCCACAGGGGGCGGAGCCGGCTTTGTGGTGGCAGAGCACAGGTCTATTCAAGAGTCAAGGTGTACTCCTCCCACCCATCCTGGTGTAATCTTTCTACCCACCACCTGGCAGCCAGCCTGTCTCCTGGAATTCCCCAGCCCTAGGTAGAACACACACACAGCGCAGAGGCGGACTGGATGGCCAGATCAGTAAATACTAACTTTCTAAAAGTAGTATTTACAAACACAGGATATTAAAATAAACTTTACTAAAAGAAGTATTTTATTATTCTGAGTTCAGGCATACTAAACATGACTTTCTACCATGCTCTATGAGTCCACTGGGATCACAGCGTGTAGCAATCCCAGCAGCCCATTCTGGCCTACGAAGAGCAGGTAGCCTTCACTAGTGAAAAACGAAAAGGGTTGTAATTCACTAGTACGACATGCCACACACATCAGGGCATGTCCTACCTTATGCCTACAATGCACCCTGCCCTTGGGCCTACCAGAGGGGTGACTGACATGCAGTTAAGGGAAGGTTTACGGACTGGCAAGTGGGTGCACTTGCGCAGCCAGCGCGACAGTACCTGACTGCGCGCAGGTTCTGCAGTGGCAGAGCCTAGACACAGTTTACTAGGCCGCTTCTGTGGGTGGCACAACCAGTGCTGCGGCCCACTAGCGGCATTTGTATTTACGAGCCCTGGCACTCCTGGTGCGCTTTACTAGGGGCTGACAGTAAACCAAATAAACCAATCGTGGACGTCAATTCACATAATACATTTTACCATAGGGAGCACTTGCCCTGTGGCACTGGATGGCAGTGTCACAGGGCCCTGAGCAGCTAACATCAGCACAAAAATACATTGAGGCACAAACAAAAATGGAAGCGTGACCCACGCCAACGGTGCCAGGTCTAACACGTGTCCCCTCCAGCTGAAATGTGTGGAGAACTACCCTACCCCAGGGAGTTCTTCATCACTAAGGCGGAAAAATCTGGAAAGACCATCAGCGTTGGCGTGGTCTGTACCGGGGCGATGTTCCACCGTGAAATCCATCCCCTGTAGGGAAATGGACCACCTCAACAACTTAGGATTCTCACCCCTCATCTGCATCAACCATCTGAGGGGCCGGTGGTCTGTTTGAACCCGGAAGTGAGACCCAAACAAGTAGGGTCTTAGCTTCTTCAATGCCCAGACCACCGCAAATGCTTCTCGCTCAATCGCACTCCACTTTTGTTCCCGGGAAAGTAACCTAACTAACCGATCGATGAGCTCATCAGCTCTGGGGATGGGGTGCGCGTCAGTCTTCGTGACCGAATTGAGTCCTCTGTAGTCCACACAGAACCGGAGTTCGGGTGAGGCACCCGGCGAGGCAGCCTTTGGGACCAAGACCACTGGGCTGGCCCAAGGACTGCTGGAGGACTCAACCACCCCAAGAGGAAGCATCTTTGAGACCTCCTCTTTGATGCAAGCTCTGACCCTGTCAGGTACCCTGTAAGCCTTGTGCTTCACAGGTAAGCTGTCTCCTGTATCCACATCATGGACGCACCAATCTGTGACACCAGGAACCAGGGAGAACAGGTCAGGAAACTGCCCCAGCAGGTGGCGGCAGTCATCCTGTTGCTCAGGGGTCAGGGTGGGTGAGAGGTTAACTCCATCCACTGACCCGTCCCGCTCTGAGGCTACCAGGAGGTCAGGAAGAGGCTCAGACTCCTCCTCCGTCCCATCATCTGTGGCCAAGAGCATGCCCACTTCGGACCTCTCCAAGTGGGGCTTCAATCGATTGACATGGAGGACCCTCAAGGGGTTCCTCGGAGACTGCAAGTCCACCAAGTAGGTGACAGAAGTCTTGCGCTCCACAATCTCAAAGGGTCCTGTCCACTTGTCCTGGAGTGCACAAGGCTCCACTGGGGCCAGGACCCATACCTTTTGGCCAGGTTGAAGCTCAACCAGAGTGGCATTCTGGTCGTACCACCGCTTCATTTCCTCCTGGCTGGCTTCCAGGTTTGCCTCAGCAAGTTGCCTGAAACGCCTAGTCTGGTTCCGGAAAGCCAGCATGTAACTGTATACATTCTGGGGAGGTTTCCTGGGAGATTGCTCCCAGCCTTCCTTGACCAGACTAAGAGGTCCTCGTACCTGGTGGCCATACAAAAGCTCAAAGGGACTGAACCCCAGAGACTCTTGTGGCACCTCACGGTACGCGAAGAGAATGCATGGTAAGAGGACGTCCCACTTACGCCTCATGGGTTCCTCGAGACCCATAATCATGCCCTTCAGGGTTCGGTTGAAGCGCTCAACCAACCCGTTTCCTTGGGGATGGTAAGGGGTGGTGAACTTGTAGGTTACACCACACTCTTGCCAAAGGGATTTCATATATTTCGATATGAAATTGGTCCCCCTGTCAGACACCACCTCTAGAGGGAATCCTACTCGTGAGAAAATTCCCATCAGTGCTCGTCCCACCACGGAGGCCGTCACTGTCCTCAGAGGGATGGCTTCAGGGTACCGGGTGGCATGGTCCACCAAGACCAGGATAAACCTGTTGCCCATGGCTGTCTTGGGGTCCAGTGGCCCCACAATGTCAATCCCCACTCGCTGGAATGGGGTACTGACCACAGGGAAAGGTTGGAGTGGAGCCTTCAGCTTCCTTCCACTCTTACCACTTGTCTGGCAAGTCTGGCATGTCCTGCAGTGAGTGTCAGAACTCCTGCGCATTTGAGGCCAATAAAAGTGGTTGACAAGCCTCTCGAAGGTCTTGTCCTGCCCCAAATGCCCTGCTAACGGAACGTCATAAGCCAGTCCCAGTAGGAAGGCTCTGAACTTCTGGTGTACCACCAGCGCACGGGCTGACCCAGGTTCAGCAACCTTAGGCTCTGAGTACAGGAGGTCGTTCTCCCAGTAGATCAAGTGAGTACCGGACCGATCACCATTGGCCTGGGCTGCAGCCTGCTGCCGCATACCCACTAGAGAGGGGCACTCCTTCTGCTCCCTGCAGAATTCCTCCCTGGTGGGGCCTCCTTCTTGCTGCCAATGGGTCAGCTCAGGCAGGTCCCCCAGTTCGGCTATCTGTTCCCCGGTAGGCTCCAGGGCATCCCCCTCAAGGTCTGCTTCCTCCTGGGCCGTGGGAACTTCAGGAGCCGGATTCCCGTGCCTCCTGTGCCCTCTCTCTAAGGCCGGTTCCTGGGCGTCTCCCTCAGGCTCCAGGGTCCCTTCAACACCCCTACTGGCTGCCATTGACTGGGTGGTCACGCACACCCAATCAGGTAAACCCACCATCTTCAGGTGAGTTGTCTTCTCCACCTTTTCCCAAGGGGAGCTCTCCAAATCGTTACCTAGGAGACAATCAACAGGCATGGCCTCTCTCACAGCCACTTGCAGAGTACCAGAGACCCCCCCACTTAAAGGGAACCTGAGCCATTGGACACTGACTCTCGGTGTTGTCGGCGTTGACAACACGGCAGAATGCGTGAGGGACAACCTGCTCTTGAGACACCAGGTGTTGCTTGACAGCAGTCACACTGGCTCCTGTATCTCTAAGAGCCCCCACCCTTTGGCCATTTATGGTCACCCACTGCCCATACTTTTGAGTATTGGGGGGCAGTTGGGCCTCAGCGACCATCTCACTGTCTCCTAATGAGACTAGGGTCATCTATACGGGATCCCCCGCCCCTTGGGCATCTATCTCCCTCCCAAAGGCTACACTATTCACCTGCTTGGGGAGTGGAGCACCAGAGGGTACTGTTTTACCATACATGGGGCACTTGGGGTCCATGGAAATGTGCCCCAGGTTGTTACACTTGTAACATCTGGGGGGCCCTCTTTGAACAGGGTTACCTGTTGGGGCCCCGGTCTGCTTCGGGGGTGGGGGTGGCTGAGAACCTTTCCCTTGGTTCCCTTGGGAATTACTTTGGGGCCCTCTGTAGAACTCCCTCTGTTTACCCTTGTCCCCCCCACTCTTCTGCTGGGGACCCTGAACACCTTTGGCGGGGCCTCCCCCGGGACCCTTGTGGACCCTGGTGCTGATCCAGCGGTCCGCCTCCTCAGCAAGCTTCCTAGGGTTAGTCAGCTTTCTATCGATCAGGTGCTGGCGTAGCTCAGGAAAACAATTATCCAACAAGTGCTCCCATGCAATTAAATCAAACAGCCCTTGGTAATCATTCACTTTGCTACCCTTCACCGAACCATCTAGCGCTCTGGAAAAAAAGGTCACATATTCTACATAAGTGGTACCAGGTTTCTTGGTGCAATCCCTAAACCTCTGCCTGTACAATTCAGGAGTTAACCCATACCTTGCCATCAGAGCTTCCTTCATGTGTGGATAGGATGTTTTGACATCAGAGGGGAGATCCAGCAGTGTGTCCCGCCCCTCACTCAGGAACCTTCCCCACAACCCCACTCCCCAATCTTTCTCAGGGACCCGGTGGGAGGACATGGCTACTTCATAGGCCCTGAACCACTGCCCAATATCATCCTGTTTATAATACTCCCTTACTGCATCTTTAGTGAATACCAAATGACTCTGTTAAATTGCTGCCACCAGAGGGAGAGTGGTTTAAACTCTTGGCCTTGATATCCAACTCCCTCTTTTTTACCTCATGCTCCATGGCCAATCTTTGTCTTTCCATCTCCATTTGAAGTTTTGCCTTCTCCACCTCATGTGCGCGTGCCGCACTCCTGTCGGCCATCTCCTCTGGCGACAGGCCTCTGCCAGGCTCAGGAACACCTTCTGGGGGTATCACCTCTCTTGCATTCTCTGGGAACTTTGATTCGTGCCAGGCCCTCAGCACCTTTATGTACTGATCCTTGGTGGTTAATCCACTTTGTTTAATTCTGTACTTGGAGAGGTATCCTTTCAAGACTTCATTAGTGCACTTTCTCAGTGCCTCTTGTTCCCAATCTATGTCATCAATCCCAGAGAGTATGGAGGACGCTCCGCCTCCACTGACTGAGCTAGGCATGGTTTCTTCAAGTGGAGATTCTTCAGCAAAACAAAATTCAACCTGTGGCTGCGTTATAGGTCTGCTCTCGCTACGTGGTGATCAATAATTCACTGTATGTAAATCATAAATGCAAATTCGCAATCCTCACCGCTGCCACCAATGTTAGAATGGGGAACCTCCGGTTGGCACGAGTGGTTACGTGTGACAAGCATTGGTCCCTTCTTCTAGTCAGGGCAAGAGAATTACTCCCTCAGAACAACCCCTGCTCA
The DNA here is from genome assembly GCF_964204655.1 of Triturus cristatus. Classification (NCBI taxonomy): domain Eukaryota; kingdom Metazoa; phylum Chordata; class Amphibia; order Caudata; family Salamandridae; genus Triturus; species Triturus cristatus. Next base: position 399,331,145 of record NC_140588.1, on the reverse strand, counting down.
CCCTATAGGTAGTGTGGCGTGAGCAGTCAGGGCTAAACCTCAGGGCGTTCCGTCAGTTAAGCATTTATGAGCACACACAGTAAATTACCAGATCCCCCACAAATGGACGCCAGGCGTAAGTTGTATCAAAAAACGTATACTTTATGTAAAAGGTTCTTTGTTATGCAGACTTAATACAAGACCATAAATAACGTTCGTGAAATGGGGGCCACAAGATGACAATTCGGCACGGTTCTCTTTTGTTGGCAAGTTCTTTGTTACGGGCGCTCTGTAGCGCTCTCTTGGATCTGTCCAGCCACGGTGATACGCAGTGAGCCCAGGGTACAGCGATACGGGGAAATCAGAACGTTGTGGACCCCGAGTCCGATAGAGAGTTCACTGTACCTGGGGACGTGCGGTGTGTTGGACGGGTCTTCTGTGGGCGGTACAGGTTCTGCACCTCGAGGGTCTCCGGATCGGGAATCAGCGGGCGGCTCTCAGTAGACAGGCGAGGCCCCGGGCCTCCGACACGGACTGTGCGGGAGGTCACTTCAGAGGGCGGCACGGTCAGACTCTTGTTGGGAGGCGAAGCGGGGCGGCCGGATATGTTACGACGTACGGGCGGCCGTCCGGGGCTTGATTTCGCATTCCGATTAGAAATCCGGCGGGAGGGCAAGGGGGCACCAAGCATGCTCCAGTGGCAGGCAGGTGACAGGGAAGCGGGGCGGCCAGACCCGATGGATCAAGAGCGACTCAGGTAGAGCGGGGCTCTCGGCGAGTGGAGGCGGCCAGGCTTCTGGGTGTCACGGCCCTAGGTGGGGGATGCGAAGGTGCGCAGAGCATTCCGGCGGGAGAAAGCACACGGCTCGATTCTCAGACGAGCGGAGACACGGGGAACCCACTGGTCCTGGGGTTCCGTTCAGGGGGCAAGCTCAATCAAGCCCTTGGAGATTGCTGTGAGCACAAGTTTTTGAGCAGATAAATAAAGCAAGTCCACATGAGCTCATACTGCTACTGTCTAAGCGCTGCATACAAGGTCAAACAAAACAAGCCACTTTGTTATGTAGTTCTGGTGTTAGTCCAAAATGCTACACTTTTTGCCACGACTGAGAAATGCTTGTAATATACTAACGCGCACCATTTTTCTCCTAACAGACGGAAGATTCCCTTCTACGAACCAGAGCTTTGCAGAGCTTATGATGTAACCAGTACTAGCTTCTTCTAAGGTGAGGGGTCCACAGAATTCGCTCAGAGATCTTCATTTATAATTTTATATAAACTATATTCCTACAAAGGGGATGGTGGTGCTTCCACCACTGTTCAGTTATCAATCATGATTTTGCATTATTTTTTTCTTCATTCTATGGACTTGTAGTTGTAAGTGTAATTAAGTGTAACAATGTTTATAGTTTTAATCTTATGCATTTTGCTGTTGGTGCTGAATTATAGAACAACGTACAGAGCTTGTTAGTTGCAAATAAAATTTTTGAAATTACATAGACTCGGTGTTATTTGGTGTGGATGGACTTACATGAGTGAGCGAGCGAAAGGAAGGGTGTGCAAACTGTGCATGTGCATTGCTTCCACGACTGAGAGGTCGGGAGTGTTATGTTCTGGGTTGTCTACTCATTGGGTATCTTGGGGGGGTTCGGAGAGCTAATAGTAATGAAACACCATTATAACTAGTCGGGCAGGGGATTGTGGTGGATTCTGTTCTGATTGAGGTGTGAGGAAGGTCCAACCTCCCATCACCAACATCCTATTTTCTTGTGCAAAGTTCTGTATATGGAAAATCCCTACAACAGTAGTAGTATGTCCTATCCTATCAAAATAGTAAAATCTGGTTGGGCATTTTGTTGGTGGGAATTGTCGAAAAACATCAAGATTAATGAAGCCTCAAAGATTAAGAAGAATAGAAGGAGTACAAGAGGACAATCCAAAGGACTGGACTCAATGGCTAGAGCTACTGGTGAATCTGAGTTTTATTTAAAACCTTTTAAATAAAGAGTGGCCAACTGGGCATGATTAGCTACAGACAGACTAATAGTAGTAGTACAGAGAGTCATAGCAGAGGCAGTTAGAGGCAGGGATAACAAGAATTTAGAAACATATAGTCTAGATCGAAGGATAATTGTTGGTAAAAAATAGCATTAGGAAACGGAAACAATAGTTCGGGAAAAAAAATACGGTGCAGTAAAAGTTAGTGAATAAGAATTATTAGTATTAAAAACAGGAAGACTTACTGGGGCCAGCAGAAGAGCCCTCGTTCTGGTCCTCCTATCTGACTGGAACTGCTCCCGCCGACTCTGCCCCCGTCTTCTTGACCCTGGATGCTGATCATGAAAGATATAAGAAAGAAAGAGACAAACATTGATGATTGGTTGGAAACAAATAAAATATTTTTATAAAACTGTCAAAAAGACATTTGTGTAAACAACAATTGCAATAAGATTGACCTATCTAATCTGGTCGGCAAGTAGTATCTGGGGATTCGCGGACCGACTAGTTATTATTTATCTACACTAATCCAGTGTTCCATTCTGATTCCAGAATACTAACTAAGCCTAAGTAGTACGTACCACCTGACCTAGCCCACTTATTCCAGGCGTGCCAATTGTACATTAAGTAAGCATTTCCACTTCTTTTAGTCCTCAAAAATGCATAAATGGAGGACATATGTCTGCATTTTTGCATACACCAAATTGTTGGTTGGTTGATGCAGATGTTCTGCTAGTGCTAAGCCTATTACCACTCACTGAACAAACTACAAAAGGTTCTATTAAGGACTGGGGTAAGCACTAGAAGCACTCAGCAGCACGTGACGTAACAGAGGGGGCGTCACGCATCGCAGACTACTAAAAAAGTACAAACATATAATAAGTAACTAAACCTAAGTATCAATCCACCCCTATCTCTAAGTGACAGGACAAAGGAAGGACTAGAATCACTCTAGCATTATCTAACTTAAGTTTTCTAAAATAAACTCTTACATAATCACGCAAAACGAGCGCAAATGCAAAGTTGCTAATAACAAGATTAGTAGCGCAGAGCACCTGTGTCATAACAATCACAGAAGACTTTTAAACATAAATTACCTGTAATGTAAGCAGCAGCATTCTAGCTGGTCGGAAAAAAATACATTCACAATATATAACACAGAGCAGAAGAACAGACACAAAGTAGTAATAATTAAATAGCTACTCACCAAGACCTCCACTCCTAGCAGGTCCAGCAGGTCCTGCTCCCGGTCCAGGATATCGGACCACTGGTGCGTCAGCTAGTTCTGGCTGTGCCAGACACCAGAGCAGCAAAACACTGCCCTGTGCACCTTTCCCCACCGCTGCCGACGCACCTGGAGCCCGTACCCGGACCCAGGCCAGCCGCCTGCTGCCAGGGTTAAGTGGAGGTGGCGCTGCACAAAAAAAACCTGTGCGGCCAACTACACCTCCCCAAATAATGCCCGTGCCTGCACCCCTTGTGGGCGTCGCCTTCCACAAGGAAGGCGGTCGCGGCTCTGGCTGCAATGCACCGTGTGGCCATTTACCATGGTTCTGGGGTAGGCGGGGAGCGGAAAAGAAAAGGTAAAAATTAAAAAAGTAAGTAAAAGAAATGAAAAAAGCAGGTAATAGAAAAAGAGTGAAAAAGTAGTTAAATAACACACAAAAAGTAGACAAAACAAAAATTAGAGAATCAGTAAAATAGAAAGAGAGATAATAAATAAAAAAATAAATAAAAAAATTCAGAAACAAAAGATTGAAAAGATAGAGGGAGGATTGAAAAGCAGGCCCAGAACCATAGCATGGAGTGAAAAACAAGATGGCCGCACCCATTGCGACCGCATGGGCAAGTGTGCGAGATATTTTCCCCCGAGCACGCAAAAAGCGTCACGAACACGCAATACGCGTTCCCGAACAGGAAATACCTATTGCGAATGGGCGCGAGCATGCATTGCGTGACCCGGCACAGGAAATAGCATTGCAAGCGGGCGGGACAAGTGAAAACAAGATGGCTGCGCCCATTAGCGACTGCATGGGCAAGTTACCGACACATTTCCAACACGATCACGCAAAAAACATCGCAAACAGGCGGGACAAAAACTTCTGCGTCTTCGCGATATTTCCACATGTTTGCGGAGATTTTTAGCGTTTTCGCAAAGATTTGCGTAACGCGATTACACAATTTCCGCCCACCCTTACTTACTACCATTTTGGTATTTGCAGAAGGCACTTACTCATTTGGTATTCACAAAAGGAACTTCAGATTCAGAAAATACTTTATTCGATTTTAAGTACTAGATAATATCATAAAAGCCGAAAATACCAGAAACAATTCATATGTGCATTATATCTTTTAAAAGTGCATTACAAAACCAGCTGCCCCCATGAATCACAAATTGTTACAATTATTAAAACAGTTAAAATCTTATGCTTTTCCTTTTTCTTAATATACATTTTTAAAAACCAGTCATGATTCCAATAACATATGCATTTTCCAGAGTTTGTAAGAATAAAAAGGTCGGACGACACTGCCGCCATGCTCCTTGCTTTAAAAAAGGGATAATCCATCTTGTACGTTCATTAGCATAAAATTTACAAAAAAGAATCACATGCATTGTATTTTGAGGAGATAGGTTTTCACACGGACATAGGCAGAGCTGCCTAGACCAATCATTTGTGGCTGGGAAAGATACTAGACGATGAAAACAGTCAAACCTGAACCTGGTCAGGACATATCTATCGTAACCACCTAGGCACCATACTAAGTATGGTTGAATAGAGCTATAAACCAGTGTCATTTGATGCCGAAGCACTGTGCATTTATTAATTTCCAGCCCAATTCTTAGAGACTCAAAGTGATTTAAACAAAAAGCTTTGAGCTCTTTTCTAGATATTGTGCACATTGACTCCGGGTTAGTATAAAAATCTGATCTCCCTAGATCATTAGACAGCTTTCTTATATAATTCAACCAGGGAATTTTTCCAGATTGTTCTAATCCCAAAGAGTCTTTTATGATGTCTCTATTTAACACTAAATAGGGCGACGTCCAGACTCTGTGCCAAAGTAACATGGGCTGCATTTTAATCACATCGGCAATATGGGATATCCCCAGTTCACTGTGACAGTTAAAAACCGACGAACTTTGAGGGACAGCTAATATAAATCTTAAAAAAGCATTTTCTATTACCTGAATAGAGGGAACATCATAAAACCCCCAGATTCCCACCTCATACGTAGCTATACTTAAACATTTAGCTTGATATATTTTTAATAGGATCCCCGGGGGCCTTCTACCCATTTTCTTCGCAAAAACTATCACAGCCGCAGTTGCTCTCTTAAAAAGGAGGGTCCTATTCTTAATCGCAGATCTCCAAGATCCCGTATCCTCTAACAGGATACCTAAATAAGAAAATATTTTAGTAGATTCAATTTTACCATTTTCTACTATTAGGCTACACTGTTTATTCCTTCCCTTACCACAAGACATTACAAAGGTCTTCTTAGCATTAAGTTTCAAACCCTTGTTATCCATAAAGTCAATGTAGGTGGTAAGGGCCCTTTGTAAGCCAAGTTGGGTTCTTGACATCAAGACCGCGTCGTCCGCGTAGAGAAGGGAGACAATTTGTTTGTTACTAACCTGTGGAGAATCTCTCGCCCTAGCCACCAGTTCCTCTTCCGAAGCGTTAGTATATAACGAGAAGAGGAATGGGGCCAGTACACAACCTTGTCTGACACCCCTCTCCACGCGGAACGGCTTGGTACATTCACCCTTTAGGCCGTACCTCACCCTGGCTGTGGCTCCTGCGTATAATTGCCTCAAAAATAACACCAGGGAGGACTCGACCTTCAGGCCCTCCAAAATATGCCATAGCCTGCTATGGACAACACAGTCGAAAGCTGCGGTAAGATCAACAAATACCACGAACAATTTCCCCTCTTTTGCATGAGTATATTTCCCCTGTAATATAGAAACATTTTAAACTTGTTGAACGGTTCCCCTACCCTCCGTAAATTCATATTGGACTGGACTTAAGATATTATTGTCCTCGGCCCACTGTAGGAGTCTATTAAGAATGACCCTTCCAGCAACTGTCATTTTGAGTCTAGGAGGGATATAGGCCGGCAACAAGCGGGGTTTTCCCTATCCCCATTTTTAAAAATTGGTATAATAACGGACTCCGACCACGTTTTAATAAAGCCCTCGGCACAACAGGCTGCAAGCACTTGGGTTAGCAATGGAGACCAAACTTCCGTTGTAAATTTATGCAGATCTATCGGAGTCCCATCAGGGCCCGGGGCCTTTCTACCTTTGCTCTCATTTATGGCCATCAAAACTTCACCATGAGTGAAGTGAATATCAATCGGGAGAAAGGGGGTAACAATATCCGATGTTAATGGGTCTTGTGAAATTATAGCATTTTTACCCTCTTTACCGTAAACCTGGGAGAAAAAGTCTACCCAGGAGTTCTCACTAATTGCAACCTCCAATCTAGCTCCCTCATTGTTAGCAAAGAATGGTGCCTTTACTGCCTGCCAAAAATAAGAGCAATCCCTGCGAAGAGAAGCTTCGTAGAGATTCTGCCAAACCTGATCTTTAATTTCCTTCTTTCGTTTGTTCCTGGCACAATTATATGCCTTCCTATACCCCCTGATTTCCTCATTATCCCTGTCTGTTTTATTTAAAGCAGCCTTTAGTGCAGAATAAGCCTTGGTACTTGCTGTATCAAACCAGCCGTTCTTATTATTGGGTAACGCCTTATGGGGACGACTCAGCGTTTCTTGTATCACCAATACAATCTGCGAATACGCAGTCAGTATATCCTTCTACGCGATCCTTTCGCGTAGGCACTCTAAGATCTGGTCTCTAGCCTTGAACATTATCTTTAGATTCAGGACCTCGGAGTCTTTTCCACCCCATCTCAGAGAGTATCCGTTTTGGCGATCCACTACACTATCTTGTGTCCATGTCAAACTTTCAACCACCGAATCAGTACTCTTAATAGGGAGCGTGATCTTAATGCTCAACGGGAGGTGATCGTTCAACCCGTTAGGGTGAATAATAAATTCATTGATCCAAGTTGCATACCGATTTGGAATAAAAAGGAACTTACTCATTGATAAGTATGTGCCTTCTGTGAATACCAAAATGAGTAAGTGCCTCAGAAGGCAAATACTCATTGATGAGTAAGTGCCTTCTGTGAACACCAAAATGAGTAAGTGCCTTCTGTGAATACCAAAATGAATAAGTGCCTTCTGTGAATACCAAATGGTAGTAAGTTTAGGATTTTGTCTTAAGTTAGTTCTGTGAATCAACCCTGTGATCCTGGATGCCCCGGGATGGGGGTCAGTGAGAGGGGTGGCAGGGTCAAGGACAAGTTTGTTATTTTCCTGTCTTTCAGGTAACTGGGCAAACAAAAATGGGCACATGCTAAATGGAAAATAAATGGAAGTTAAATGAATCAATTTTAATATGAAACCTCGGTTTCCTAATGCAAGATGTCTGTTTGTGGCCAGAAAGCAGCACCACTAGAATTATGCAGCAGGAAAGGATCAAAGTTATGCAGCAACGTTAAATAAATAATATTGCAAGAAAATGCAAATAATACAAGTTGATGTGGCACATTTCATGATAGTGTTTCATTACATTTCCATTTGTACACATGTAATGCTGTCTGGGCAAAGATTTCGTTTCATTAGTATCAGTTTCCCACCGAAATACACAAAGGAGCAACTGAAAGGTGACTAATCACCTTTTGTGAAGGGCTTTCCACTGTGTGGCAACACATTACTACATTTGAAATACCTTTGAGCTAGAAACATTTTTTTCTTAAAATTTGCAGATTATGCAGCAGATGACTGATTAAGTGGCAAATGCATCAACATCCATAATTATGTGGAAAATGCAGCAGAATCGCATAAGTTTAGTGGTCCTGCCAGAAAATCACAAAACTGAATCCTGGTTGGTGCAGTGGGGAATAGTGGCATGTGTATATATAGTGCTAGAAAAGTCCAAGCCTGTGACAGAAAACACTGTGAATATGTTAGTCATCATTTTATCTGTATATTTTAGGTATAAGTAAACAGACTACACCTAGAAACATTTTGATGAGTGTTCATTAAAAAGATCAAAAACTCATCTGATGACACCCTCACATTACCTCTCAATAATAAAAAGCCTTTGTGGAGCTATAAGAAGCTCCATTAGTTCAAGCCTTTACTGGCACCATCACTTAATCTCCATATGCCTAAAAACAAAACCTAAAATCTGACCCTGTGTAATGTAACTGGTGCTCATGTAAGGGAGCATTCCAATGCCCTTGGGTCGAGTTTGCGCTGAATAGAACTCCCCAAAAACATAAGGTACAAAGCCTGTTTCAAAATGGTAGTGATTATAAGGCATTGGTGGTAGAGGGGTGAAAGAGACAGAGGAGATATCCTTCTATTCAGGGCCACTGCTATCTATCACTAGTGCAACAGGTGTAGCTGCATTGGCGCCAGGTGTGCAAGGTGAACACAAGTCACCAATTATGGGGAGCAGATTTTGTTGGTCAATTTCTGTTTTTGTTTGAGAAATTTGCTCTTGTAGCTTTCAGATTTATTGTGGATATGAACTACTGAAAAAGTATCCATGAAAATATCTAACAAACCCCGACCCCCTGAGCTCATCCCTGCCCTCCACTCCCCAGTCCATGCCATAGAGTTTTGAAAATATTTTGCTTTGGGGGCCTAAAAAAAAAAAGTTTCTAGACCTCTGCAATAGAGGTAGCAGGATATGAGGAATAGATGCTGCACTTTAAAGGAGACTTAGGGGCCAATAATGCTGCGGCCCGGAAAGGCTCTGACTGACGGTTGGAGCCTTTCTGGGCCACAATTCGATTACTTTCCGACCGCCGCATTACAATGCTGGCAGTCGGAAACTAAACTGGCTAGTCATTCCGGCTGGATTTTTACAGGCTCAAGGAGCCCGTCCACCAGTCAAAGGCCAGCCCGTAATCCCAAAGGGCGGTCTTTCCACCCTTGGGATTACGATGCACGGATTCCGGCAGGGTTTGTATCCCGGCTTTTACGACATGGAAACCCTGTCAGAAATCCCCTAGCAGGGCCCCCTTGTGTGTGTGGCCTCTGTTAGGAGGTCAAGGAGGCACCTAGGGTGCCCCCCTGTTTGATCCCTGCACCCTGTTGCAAGGACCTTGAGGTGCCTGCCACAGGGTGCAGGGATTAACACCACCTCCCATTTCCCTATGGGAGCAAGTACTACGGCTGGTTAACAGTCGTAATACATGCTTCCATAGGTAAATGTCAGAATGCGACCGAATAGTGTTCAGTCGCATCCTAATCAGGTGGTTGGGACCGCCGACCGGAGGTCGTCGGTCCCAGTTCCGAGAGGTTGATGGGCGGACCCAAGTCCCCCTGACATCATAATAGGCCCCTAAATGTTTAACATCACTGAGCCAACACTGAATGTGACGCCTGTCCATGGGGGGGTTTTGACTGCTTACATACGTGGTCCCCCTACCATTGAATTATAGATGCTTTTATTTGCACTTTTTGTGAAGTGTGCCTAAATTATAACTTTTGAGTGCCACAAGATGTGTAGTCCATTGCCAAATTTTTCTCCTATCAATTTCTAGGGCATGAACATATATCTAGAACTAGTTTTATGCAGTTATTTATGTACATATAAATTTGGGTATATTTCTGTGAGCCAGCCTGAAAGAAAATGTTTTGAGCTACCCTCCTGCACTAGCTAAGCTGCTGACCAAGGTGTAGCTCAAAGCTCTCCCTGGAACAATAGACTTACCAGCAGAAATTACCCTTCTCCTGGCAGAAGAACAGGGAGGGGGTGAAATCTCACTGAGGGAATTGACAGCATCTCCTCTGGCTCCAGTATTTACAAGGGGGTTTCTGTGAAGCTTGGAAGGAAGAAACCAGATCTGGGTAGTCGGAGCTTGGTTTAGAGAAAGGGATCTTTCCTGGTTGTCACTTAAAATGCCATACTTGTTCTTCCCAGAATGCTGTGCAAGCTGTTTGCAAGCATTGGTCTGCTCAATGAAGTGTCAAGGCAAGGTGAAAGCATCTCTGGATTATCTATGAAATCCCACCTTCTAAAATGTTTCACCTTCATTTTTAAACCACTGCACAGGCAAGTACATTTGGGAAGAAGAGTGACTTTTGTGGCACTGGCACCCAACCCACTTCTCTATCCAGTAAAGCATGGACTTGCTGAGGACACTGACAAAAGTGGGTCTCTTTAGAATCTGTTAACTGGACTTGTTGGTTGGTGATCTATACAGATACAGATACCACAAGCATGTGCACTACAGACACCATGCAAGTGGCTAATGGCTTGTGGGTGCTTTGGGCGCATGGACAGAGAGCATGATTTGTTTTGAGGACCATGGGTTGCTGCTGCCAGGAAAACACAGGGCTCAACAATAGGGCAGGTACAGCTGCTAGAGCCAGCTATGCTTGTACAAAAGTGGAAGCAGCAGATCAGGGGGTGGGAAGAATAATTACCAAATCACTAACTAAATAGTTGGGGTCAGGATGCCCCACAGGAGCATCATTTAGAGCTGGCTCACTCCACCGGAAGCACAATGAAGAAAAGCACTGTCATTTAACACAAGAGGACAGAGGGTACTTCCAGTATCAATTTGATATAATCCATGTCATCATATTATATCATATGCCAATTGGTAATCTGATCCTTCATTGTCAATGGAACAAGCATATAATGTATGGGAGGACCAGTGGAATATTGCTAGCAACTGTATGGCACAGATGTAGGCTAAAAATGCATAAATAATTGAGCACTTAATACTATCCAGGCTAGTCTGCAGAGCCCAAAGAGGTCTGATACAAGTGGAGGACTCTTAAATTGCCCATCCAGCAGGACCAAAATAGTCACATACTCTGAGCATTGATATTCTATAATGCTGAAAACGATAACAATAACACAATCTATCTTAGCAAATCTCTTCAATTGACATCTCAGAGTAGCATTGATATAAATTTGGACCATAACGTAGTTGCTTTACTGTTTATTGATGCCTGATATCTATTGCAGATCCAAAAGATTACAGAGTAAATGGATTGAGAACAAGATTAATAAACTACCAATACAATAAAGAGACATGCACAGCTAATCAGAGTTTCCAGTATAACACATATTTTCAAAATTGGTATCTATGTCTCACACGTTCTCATCCTTCACACTGCATCCCATAAAATTAAAATTGGAGCTCAGGGGTCATCAAGCACTACACAAAAATAAATCCCACATTTGCTCAAACCAAAGGCGTCACTCCTCCAACCATACAGTTACATGCTCTAGTGTGCTTCCAGCATGGGAACCCCCACACAGGAATAGTAAGCACTATATGAGCAAGCCCGGGCTGCCTATGTTTTCCAGTGGGCATTTCCCTGGTTAGCTGGGGTCTTTGGGGGCTAGTTTTGAGGGCAGTGCATAATGTCTGCCCCTCTGTCTCTTCTTCAGCTACCCCTGGAAATTTGAGCAGGCATGGGGAATCCAGTAGAGAAAGAAAAGAGAGAGGTAGAGACTCATGAGAGAGTGAAGAGGAAGGGAGCAGGGCTAGTTTGAACAATTTTGCCAGAACTGCTTTTGGTTCCCAGTCTGGCCATTTAAGGGGCCGATTCACAGAACTAATCTGAGATAAAATCCTAAACTTATTACTTTTGGTATTCACAGAAGGCGTTTAGTAGTAGTAAAATTAGGACTCTTAACTTTACTACTGCTAAACTGAGATAAAATCCTAAACTTACTACTTTTGGTATTCAGGACAACGTCCCCCCTGGCAGATGGCGGGTGTGCTCCTCCTGCTGCCTATAGCTGTCAGATGCCTCCCTTGTTGGTCCCCTAAGTTCTTTAAATTCTCCTTTTTCCCTGCTCCTTTGTCATGCCTTCTCTACCAGTTTCACGACGTCAAGCTGGTTTAGGATTGGGCGGTACACTCCATTAGTAGCCGTATTCTGTCCTCCTTCTTGATCGTGCCACGAAGGTTTATTGAGGGAGTGTTGTGAGTGCTCATGCGGTGAGCTGTCCTACTGTGATGCGTGTTTTAGCTACGATTCACCTCGGGGCTCCCCTGAGTTCCAGTTTCACAAGCAGATTCTTTTACATTTCTGCCGCCTAGCCACTTTCTGCCTCTTTCTGCCTCTTTCAGCTTATTGCACTTATCGCGCGATCTACACCTCCTTCAATGTCAAAGCGGGTACTAGGAGACATGGGTGATCACTGGGTGAGTGCTCAGAGTAAGGCGCTTTAATTCTTGTAATGGTCTTGCCTCTTGTGTATTGTGTTTTTCACCCATTCACCCGTTCCATCTCCGGAACTCGTTGGTTTCACTTTCGTTCCTTTGTCCTCTCACTACTCGCCGGACCCAGCGCCATTTTGCCTTTCGACGCTTATGAGGGTTTTGCTTTCACTGTCTTTTTTTCCTTTTTTTTGTGTCGTGAAAGAGCGACGGAGCAATGGCCCCCCTCAGGACATTCCTCTCATGAGTCTTCTGCTCGCGGGACCCCCCTTAGGTCTCGATCCAGTACGCTCTTACGTCTTATCGGAGGATCTCTTTTCCTTTCTTTTTTTTGGACTGATACTGGGGGTACCCACGGATGTATGACGTTACAACGCACACTTTTACAACGCATGCACTTACAACGCATTTTTTACAACGCATAATCCATTACAACGCATGACATTACAACGCATGACACTACAACGCATTTTTAAAAAATACCTTTACAACGCATTTCCATTACAACGCATACTACCTTTACAACGCATACCATTACAACGCATGATATTAAATTACATTTAAGGTAAGTATTAGATAGTATAGGGGTAAAAGTTACTTTTCTAACTCCAGGGGGTGCAACAGTAGGGTAAGTGTTGGATAGTATAGGGGTAAAAATTACTATTCTAACTCCAGGGGGTGCAACAGTGGGGTAAGTGTTGGATAGTATAGGGGTAAAAATTACTATTCTAACTCCAGGGGGTGCAACAGTAGGGTAAGTGTTGGATAGTATAGGGGTAAAAATTACTATTCTAACTCCAGGGGGTGCAACAGTAGGGTAAGTGTTGGATAGTATAGGGGTAAAAATTACTATTCTAACTCCAGGGGGTGCAACAGTAGGGTAAGTGTTGGATAGTATAGGGGTAAAAATTACTATTCTAACTCCAGGGGGTGCAACAGTAGGGTAAGTGTTGGATAGTATAGGGGTAAAAATTACTATTCTAACTCCAGGGGGTGCAACAGTAGGGTAAGTGTTGGATAGAATAGGGGTAAAAATTACTATTCTAACTCCAGGGGGTGCAACAGTAGGGTAAGTGTTGGATAGTATAGGGGTAAAAATTACTATTCTAACTCCAGGGGGTGCAACAGTAGGGTAAGTGTTGGATAGTATAGGGGTAAAAATTACTATTCTAACTCCAGGGGGTGCAACAGTAGGGTAAGTGTTGGATAGTATAGGGGTAAAAATTACTATTCTAACTCCAGGGGGTGCATCAGTAGGGTAAGTGTTGGATAGTATAGGGGTAAAAATTACTATTCTAACTCCAGGGGGTGCATCAGTAGGGTAAGTGTTGGATAGTATGGGGGTAAAAATTACTATTCAAACTCCAGGGGGTGCAACAGTAGGGTAAGTGTTGGATAGTGTAGTGTAATATTATGCGTTGTAATGGTATGCGTTGTAATGGTAGTATGCGTTGTAATGGAATGCGTTGTAAAGGTAGTTTTTAAAAATGCGTTGTAGTGTCATGCGTTGTAATGTCATGCGTTGTAATGGATTATGCGTTGTAAAAAATGCGTTGTAAAGGTAGTGCGTTGTAAAAGTTGCGTTGTAAAGGTTGTTCCCCGTACCCACTCTCTTCACGCTGCAGTCAGTCTTCACCCCCACTCATCGCATGCCTAAGCCGATATTGGTTGCAGCATTCTCTGCTATCTAGGCTTACTTGTCTCTTCAGTGCGCTGTCCTTATTGTTTAGACGCTGGACAGGGGGCTGTATCGTCCTGCCCTCTATGGTCCGCCATCTTACAGCACCTCACCATCACTCCCCTTCGCACTCCGTGTTTGGCGAGTTTTCAAACCTCCGGTTGGTTTCGGGTGTTTTATTTCAGCACCCTCGTTTGCAGATACCGCTCCGACGCTCCTGACATTCTTTTGAGCACATCAGTCTTTGCTGGTTCTTGGGATTGTAGCTTAAAAGTCTCCGTTCGACAGAGCGATGTTCTCAGGCAGCCACCTGCACTGCCGTCCTACTAGGGGAGCTTGAATTAATACATTAGAACGCATTTTTAATGCTAGTGGCTCGATAAAGAGTGAGAATAAAAGGGGGAAAGAGGGCATCCCTGCCTAGAACCCCGCCTTATCGCCACTTCTCCCGCCTCCTCAGAGTTTATAATAATTTTTGCGATAGCTCCCCTATAATTTCTCTCTAGCATCTTGATCAAATAGCGAGGAGAGCCAAGCTTCCCCAAAATAAAGAAGAGGGCCTGCCAGTCCACCAGATCGAATGCCTTTTCTGCGTCCATCATTAAAATGGCCGCAGCATCCTTTCTAGCAGAAAAGTAGTCGATGGACTGGATCAGACAAAAAGTATTTGCAGACATCGATATTCCGGGTAGAAACCCAGTTTGGTCTGCATGTACCAGGTATTGCACACAGCCCACGATCCTATTTGCCCAGATATTCATAAAGAACTTGTAGTATACATTTAGAAGACTTATTGGGCGGTACGAACTTGGGTCCTTCGGATCCTTCTTTAAAATAGAGATCACGACTGACTCCTTAAATCTATCTGAGACTGCCACTCCAGCCATAATTTGATTATATAGTGATACTAAAAACGGGGAAAGTTCATCTAAAAACAATTTGTCAACTTCAATAGGGATCCGATCATTGCCACTAGCCTTTGCGTTTGATATTTTGTTTAAGATTTCACTTAATTCTGCGTTTGTGATCGATTCACTCAGGAACATACAGTCTTCCTCACGGATCATAGGTAGCTGGACTGTCATAAAATAATCCACAAGAACCTGGGAGCCATCTATCTGAACTTCGGCATAGATCATGCTGAAATGAGACACAGAAATGTCATCAATTTTCTCTTTGTCATTCACCAGGCACCTAGTACTGGGATCCCTAATCTGTGGAATTGATTGCTTGATCTGATGCGTTTTTGTAGACCAGGCTGAGAATTTACCGATGTGCTGGCTCTCTTCGTAAACCTTTTGTCGAGAAGCTTTACTTCCAGCAATTTCCTTGAGTATAAGAAAACTTTCCAATAATTCCTGCTGGAGTGCCTCTTCCTCCGGTTCCCCGGTTGGCCTACCCAATAGTTCTCACCTAGCCCACTCCACCCCATCCTGGAGTCCAGCAATCCTAAAATTCCTTAATTTGTTAAGGTTGGCACTGTATGCCACCACCCATCCCCTGAAAGTGCCCTTGAAAACTTCCCACACCATAAAACCTGCTGCCGTATTCACATTTTCCTTAAAAAACCACATTATAAAATCACGGATTTCATGAATCCATTTTTGGTCCGAGGGCAATGTTTTATCAAAATGCCACCTATTCTTTTTTCCCTTGGGGGCGGGCAAATATAATACCAAGGAGACCAAAGAGTAATCTGAGAATGGGTTAGAGAGAATCAGAGATTCCCCTCTTGCGAGATGGTTACTTATCAAAAAGAAATCCAGACGGGATGCTGTTTTAAATCTCGCTGAGTAGCACGTGAACTCAGTACCGCCTGGATGGTCCACCCCTCATGGATCTAGCAGGGCGAAATCCTCTTTTATAGTTTTTAAAAGTCTATCTGTTTTAGGTTTTAATTGCTTTTTTCCCTTGTTGGAGGTATCCAAACCCAGATCCTGAATTAGGTTGAAATCTCCTCCCATAATTATAAAGCCATGCGTATCAACCAGCAGATCGTATACTTGTTTCAGGGCTGCACAATCATCCCCAATTGGTCCATAATAGTTAAGCAGGACAAAAGCTATCCCATTAACTAATACTTCCATCCAAATCCACCTTGCTCCCTCATCCCGAATCACCTTGCCCACCATCATTTTGACGCTGCCTCCTATTTACACCACCCTTGTAAATAGGGGGCAGCGTCAAAATCAATGTTTTTACAATAATACTGTGCCATAGTTCAAGGGTGCTTGCGTTGAGGGAATGATTGTTCATGTGCAGGAAGGTGTCTCTTCCTGCACACAAACAGTTCAGATTGGCAATTTGCTGTTTCTATGTGTGCTGCACAATGCAGCACACATAGAAACAGCAAAAACGAGGAGAAATAAAATATTTCTCCTTGTTTCACCATGTCAATACTTGGTCTTAACTTGGTCTTAATTTTGGCGCTGCCTCCTATTTACGCCACCCTTGTAAATAGGGGACGGTGTCAAATTCAATGGAAGTTGCGGTGTAACGCCCACCACAACATCCATTTCACGCCCCTTTCATGCTATGTGTAGCATGAAAGTTGGCCTTATTTACAACCCAGCGTAAAGTCACTTAACGTGGCTTAATGACGCCCTGTAAATAAGGTGAAGGGTTTATCGTCATAGGAACGTCACTAAAAGTGACGTTCCTGTGGCGATAGGGGCTTGTAAATATGCCCCTATGAGTCATGGAAAAAGAGAGAAAGATATTTAGGAAGAAGAAGCAAGAAACAATGAGAAGCATGGAAAAATCAGTAGAGAGGATTAGGAATTGGAAGCAGGTAGAATTATGGAGGTAAATCGTGAAAGATAATGAAAAGTGGTAGAAAAAGTGGTGATAAAATAAAAGTGGAAGTGGCAAAATAGAAAGTGATAGACAAATATTGGAAAGCAGGTGAATAACAACCTTTGAGAAGTACAGGGATGTGGATTGAAAGGAGGGTCATTGAAAAAGAGATGGAGTAAAAAAAGAGACAGCAAGGGAGAGGACATCAAGCCAATGGAGAAGGAGGGTGTCTGCAATAGTGAGGCATTGCCAGAGAGATAGAGAGGAAGGGTGTGACAAATAGAAGGATGGTAAGGAAGGAGATGCAGCAGGAAGAAGTAACAGAGGAGAGTTCAAGAGAGAGGTAGAATCCCTTTGCACCTGTAATCAACCATGTGCATAAGTACCAAGTTTTCATACCTGCCGTTGTCTGTTCACTGTCCACTCATACCAGCAGTGTGGGCTTTAGGGCGGGTCCATTGGGCCACCGCACCAGGTGCCAAATACGAGAGGTCTCCCCTTAGATGACAGGCTGAGGTAAGATGAGAGGAGCCTGCAGAACATCTTTGTGTGACTGGCATTTTTCAGGGGATAATAACTTAGGAACGATCCCTCCGGTGGTTAATGTACTTGATGGAGAGAACTGTGATTTGTCTAGTCAGAGTTTTGACTCATGATAGTAGCATAGAAGGATAATGTTAACGCTGCACAGCACGACGTGTAACATGCAGATCACAGATTTATAATTTATAGGGAGCTTATTCGGTTACTGTTTTTGTCATATAAATACTTTTGTTAATTGGAGTTCCTAAGTTACAATTATTCTAATATAGCGCATCGAGCTTTGAACTTCCATCAAAGCACTGCATGCAAATTGCAAAGGCATAGGTTTAGAACCTTATTGTTTTTTTCCCCGGGGTAACCTCCCAGCATGAAACCTATACTTAATATCACATCCATACCCTTGCACTATGGTGCAAAGGTGTCTGTTTTGGAACACGGCAGCCAAAAGTATTCCAACACTAGAGAAGAGAGCAACAGCATCATATTTGAGAAGATATGGGGCTGTTGTGTTCTCTCTTTTTTATGCACTGCAGCAACTTTAGTTAATGCGCTATGTTAAAACCTAGTAAATCTGCCTCTTTGTTTCTCCAGACCAAGTACTCCTTACATATAATGCCTATAAAAATTAATGACGTGACTTTTACACTTTGTAGTCCTCATTGTCTTAAGTTGCATTTCCTATACGTTTCCCATATACTGATTAACACACTTGTGTGGCTGATGTAAAGCTCTCTGACATTCTACCTTAGGATGAATAGAGCTATAAAATAAATACATGTTAGAGAGTGGTGAGGAAAGATGAGGGGCACCATTGGAGGGGGGTAGTGGGGCAATCAGTGAAAAAGGAAGTATGGGTGGTACCAGCGAAGACTGACAAACGGGTGCCACCAATGCTAAAACTGGTTCTGCATACCAGGGTTTTTATGCCAGTCTCCTTTCCACCATTACTACACCACTACCTTTTAATTATACTCACCTCCATCAGTTGCAATCCCAGTTAACCAAGCATAGTCTCCACATCAAAAAACATGAACCACAAGTCTCAGCGTATCTTCTCAAGGAGAAAATGTCTGGATTCTAAAGAATGGCCCTAATTTCTGCGTATTCAAAGAATTCAGCCAGTGCATCTTCTTCAGATCTAGCACATTCATTTTATGAAGTAATAATAGAGTATATTGACAAAATTATTTATTTTTATTATCATGATATTCAGCAGATAGCGTCAGCATGAGAAGTTACGGGGGCATAAAGAGGTTTTTGGAAAAGCACAAGAAGTGGCACAGCTTTTTAGGGATAATGATTTAGGTGGTAATGGGCATGCTTTTTGGTTCTTGCTGATATGCCTTTGAACCAACGCCCTTCCAGTCCTCTTGAATAGAAGTAGGCCAAGGAAAATCTCCGATGCTAGGCAAGGGCTGGGTTACCATGTCATCGCCAACTACATCAAAGTTGTTAATTAATGAGGGTGGGGACAACCGAGTAACAGTTGACTGTGCTACTCCCTCATTGTTTTTTTAGGAAAAAACTTCGACCCCTCCTCATGTCATAAGAACACAACTACCTTTTCTCTAATCCAGAGTTCTTCACCTTTTTTCCCATGAGCTGTGCGCTGCTCTAATTTCAGCTAACTTCCCAATGTAACTATCCTTACTTTACAAAATTAAATGTGCCATGTCGTTGGTATATTGTCACTTCATTTGACAAATTTGGTTTCAAACGTTCACTCTTTGGGGCATCTTGGGAATAACACATATGTATTGTTACCCAACTTCATGGTACTCTATTTATCGACAGACGAAGGAAGAAAAACAGAGTGGACCCACCAGTACTTGAACTAGGGGTGGGCGGAATTTGCGGAATTAACCTTCGCAAATTATCGCGAGAATGTTTAAAATTATCGCAAACAAGCAGAAATATCGCAAAGATGCGGAAGTTTTTTTCCGGCATGTTCGCGAGATTTTCTGCATGGTTGCGGGTCGCCAACTTACCCATGTGGTTGCTTGCGGGCGCGGCCATCTTGTTTTGAGTTGTTCTCGCGGTGCATGATCGCGAGAAGAAAGACGTGATCGCGCGACGCATGACGTCACTGCGGGCGCGAACTGTCGCGAGACAGCGCAAATGGCTAAAAACAATACAACATCTCATGGAGAACGCGACCGGATCAAGAAAACTTGTCGGCGAACGCAGGGATTCAGGTAAGGCGATCGCGCGCGCGCGAGAATGTATCATTTTACAGCGCGAGCAAGAAACAAATTATCGCCAAGCTGCGGAAACCGGAATTTTTGACATTTTCGCGCTCTCCGCGGAACGCAAAAATGTCAAATTATCGCAATTTCTGCGAACGGAACGAAATTTTTGCCCAGGCCTAACTTGAACCTGTGTTCATGAAATCAAACACAGATCTCTGAAGGGGAGGCCTTAGACAACTGAGCCACCAGACCCGGCAAGAAGATGATCCTTGGGTGGGCGGAATTTGCGTAGTCGCGCTATGCAAAGCTACGCTAAATGGTAAAAACTCTCCGCGAGCACGCAGAGTTCCGCGAACACGCGGAATTGCATGTTCAGCCCGTTTGCGATGGTTTTTTTTTCTGTTCGCGAACGCTGTTTGCGTGCTTGGGGGGAAATATCTCCCGAACACGCATTTTGAAAGCGCGAACAAGTAAAAAATTCCACGAAGCCACGGATCGCAGAATTTTTGGCAATTCCGCATTCCCCGCGGAATGCGAAATTACCCAAATTCTGCAAATTCCACGAGCGGAATGGAATTTACCATCTAGGCCTACTTACAAGCTGATATCTTTGAAACCTTGCCTTCCCTTGGAGTGCATACAGCGGCACAGGACCTTGGGCTTCACTAACAGTGCTTTACTAGTTGGGGCTGTGTAGTAGTTCTAGGAATGCTTTTAGTCACTTTGGGCCTTATGTAGGTGGGCTGGCATTTACCACTTCATAAATACCGAATCATACCGATTCGGTATTTATGAAGTGGTAAATGCTATGTAGGTAATTGGTTGGTAAATATTACCGATTCGGAAAAATTCGGTAATTACCGAATCGGTATTTACCGATTCGGTAATAAGGCATACCTTCCCATTGATGGGAAGGTATGCCTCATTACCGAATCGGTAAATACCGATTCGGTAATGGGGGAGCACATGCAAGGGTGGCAGGGTGTCACATTGACACCCTGTTGCACCCCTGATTCGGCCATGTGTGCACATGTGGCACACATACATGCCCTGAGGGCATGTGTGTCTGCCACATTGCATACATCTACGGGCAAAATATTGCATTTACACACATATTCGTCATTTACCACCATTTATTAGTTGGTGGTAAATAACGAATCCCCAAACACACCACACAGTCCCCCTACATCTCATTTCTGTATTCGGAATTTACCGAATCGGTAAAATTACCGAATCGGTAATTTTACCGATTCGGTAAATTCCGAATACAGAAATTCTCCCCCTACATCTCAAAAGCCAAAATACCGTTCGGTAACGGTATAGTTACCGAAAATCGGCCGTTACCGACCGGTATTTGGCTACCTACATGAGGCCCTTAATCACTTCATGACAAGGACGACACCTTTACCTTTCTCCAGTCTCATTATTGAGGGAGTTCCTTTTTCCTGCTTGGGAATGAGATGCAAATTATTTAAGCTATTGGGAGTAGAATGCCAAAGCCTTTCTACACTGTACCTATGCCAGGGGACGGTATATTTTTTAACAAACTGACAACCATGACTATTTTGTGATGGTTCAAATACCATTACCACCACCACCTCTGTAACTTTCGTGATACCCATTCTCTGAAGCATAGGAAGAGCACATCAGTAATACTCTTAGCTCTGGCCTAAACATTTGAAGTTAGCTGGGCTAGTTTATGCCCCACTATTCACAGGAGTTAAAAGTGAATTACAATAGCTATATCACTTTTATGTATGATTGTTATTAGTTGTTTTTTTGTAAAGACTGGGAGGTGGATTTACAAGCCCCTTGCGCTGCTGGTGCATCACTTTTTCTGACGCACCGGCAGTGCATATTCATGTCCCATATTTACAATGACAGGAAAAGCTACTCTGCGTGGCTTTTCCTGTCCTTGTAAATACAGCCCCTTTACATGCAGCACTTTGTGTGAAAGGGGGCGTTCCATGGGTGTTGCTGTGGGTGTTCCCATGCAACACCCATGGAACCTGACGCATTTTTAGATTTACAAGAAATCGTAAATCTGGAAATGCATCTGAATGCTACGCCTCCCCAGGGGAGGCGTAGGGAGGCGCAATGAAGAGAAGTGTATTAATTTCTCCTCGTTTTCTTCCACTTTCTATGTGTGCTGCATTCTGCAGCACACACAGATAAAGGAAATAACCTCTGATGATTGTTTATGCACAGGAAGGTGTCCCTTCCTGCACATAAACAATCCTTTAAATAAATGACGTTTTACAAGTTCTATGTGTGTTAATGCAGCACACCTAGAAGTTGGAAAACACCATTTCTGATTGTTTATGTGCAGGAAGGGGACCCTTCCTGCACATAAACAATCTCCCCACGATGCAGGCATCCTTGCACCATGGTGCAAGGGTGTCTGTGCCGGTGCATGGCAGCAGTTTGTAAGCCAGCACAGGGGGAGCACAGGGATGCAACATATTGTTGTAAATATGTTACATCCCTGTGCTTTGAAAGTGACGCACTGAGTCACTTTCCTTGTAAATCTAGCCCTGGGTGTTTTTAACACCACAAAGAAGTACAGTTTTATGGCGGGCATTGTAGTTCATATTTTTGAGGTTGTTGTTGGGAGTATGGGACTTACTAGAAGCTGGCTATTTTTTCACTCCCCTTCCATCTCAAGTTTCAGGCCATATTGTGGCATGGGTTGGGTGTTCTTTTTGAGATTCCATCTCAGAAAATGGAATTACATGGTCAATTTAAATTCTCAATATCTTTGATCTTCATCATATAGACACAGGGATATGCTCTCTAAGTGCTCATGACTTTGCTGTTGACTAACATTCTGGGGTCCCTGATACTCAGATAAATATTTCTTCTATTTACTTTTAGAGCAGTTATTCAGTTATTGTGCACCTTTTAAAACCATTTATTTTTGCATTGAATATTTAGAAGCCCTTCTAGAAGGAATGTGGCTGGCAGATACCCAGCAACAAAACTGCCCCCTCACCCTCAGCAGTGAAACTGGCCTCCACCCTAACAGTATTTAAACAGGACCTATAAAACATTCATACTCTTCCCTCCCCTGCACCCTGATGCAGATGTCATTAGTAAAATAAGAGGCAAGTCAATTATTTGAATCCTCTCTATCGCCTAGGTAATTATATTTACTTGAACTCCTGTTTCCAAGGCGCTCTACTTTTGGATAATGACGAAAAAGTAGGAAAGATCAAATACATAATTTGTCTGGTCTCACACAATTTGGTCAAACGGGGAAGCCAGGCTTGATCTCAGGTTTACTTATTTGGAATTGTATTTATATAGTGCTTATTACCCTTGATGAGGCATTGAAGAGCTTTTCAGTGAGTAGCACACTAATCTGGAACCCAAAGGATTAGTGGCGGATTAGTATAGGGAAACATAAACTGATAATGTGATCAGTGGACATGTTTGTCTGTTAGTTGGATTAAATAGGATAAATGAGGAATAGATGATGTTATATGGGAGATCATAATTAGTTAGAGGAGGTTTGGGATGAGACAAAGGAGAGATAGAGAAGGAAAGTGTCTAGAAAAGGTTATAAGGGAGATCTTAGTAGTAAAAAGAGGTTTGCGATGAGTCAAAGGAGGGATATAAGCAGAAAGAGTCTAGAAAGTGGTATTTTGGAGATCATAGTAGTAAAATGGGGTTTGTGGTGGATCAAAAAGGGATAGGGGAGGGAAGACTCTAGAAAGGGTTTTATGGGAGATCATAGTAGTAGACTGAGGTATGGGGTCATTCAAGGAGAAATAGAGGAGATATGAGTCAAACAAGGATCTTAGGAAGATCATGGTAGTAGAATGAGGTTTGGGATGAGTCAGAGAGTGGAGGAAGAGGATATATTGAGAGAGGTATGGCATGAGACATAGAGTAGTGCATTGTAGGGAGTTGAAGTTTCTTCCTTCCTTTCTTTCTATTTTCTATCTTTCATTCTTATAAAGTAATAAAATATATAGATACATAATTATATAGAAAGGGTTTACATGTATAAAGGAAAATTGTAAAGAGACATCAAATTACATTGCATAAAGTTCCATATGTGTAAGTATGGAAAGATGGATAGATAGTTAGAAATTCTGACTTTCAGGTGTTGCTGTAGGTAAAAGCAAATTCATTGTGATATATGTATATGTCCATATTTAAATTGTATTTTATGTTTCCCTCAATATTTCAATAGTGAAGCACTTACAGATGCAATTATTAAGATCATCTCTACATATTGTGGTAGAGAAATAAATAGAGATCCATAAGCATCTAGTCAAATAACTTTATGAAATGTATACAGTGACCTGTATACATTTTAAGCATAAATGAATGTATGAATATATATATATATTTACCATATGTTATAAATTCATTTGTTAAGCAGACCTAAAGAATATCTATACATTTTTAAACCATAATTACTATACATTTTTTTCCAAAGAAATGCACATATCTAAATACATACATATAATCAAATTATACATATGTATTAACATGCGCAGGCATATGCTGTACATTTGTGTTTGAGTGTGGTGGTCATGTAGGAAAGATTCAGCTCTTGAGTAGTCTTCTGGAGAAAAGATAGCTATTATGGCTCTTATGTTTTGGGGTACTGAGTTCCTTAGTTTGGTAGCTTGAACAGAGAAAGATGTAACACCCTTGGTTTTTATCTTGTGCAATTCAGCCACTAAATGGATATCTAGTTTGTATGCCCATTTTACAGAAGGATCATTGCTTTGTCTTTAATTCTTGGCACAGGGTTTACAGTGTGGGTGGCAGGTAGAAGTCACCTCAAGTTTCTGTTTGACATTTGGGGCTCAAGTGTCCAGGAATCCCTTGATTTGAGCCAGAGCCAGGCATCTGGCTAGAACGATCAGCGGCTCACCCACCTCAAGTCTGTGGATCAGATTGTGAACGATTTTTTTAAGTCACCTAGACCCAGATCCACTACAGTTGGTGCAATTTCATACTTCCAACATTCCATTCTTACCCACGGGCAAATGATTTGTATTATTGTAGCAGCAGTTGCCTAACCAATCTGACAAATGCAATGCCGGACTGTTGATTCAAGAGTTTGAGATTTCTACTTTTTTATTTCTCTTCAAAATAAGTCAATGAACTGCACATCAACTATAGGATTGTTGATATAGTTGTTCTTGACTCTATCCTTGATCTGTTCTCTTTCAAGTTCTCTTGGTTATTGACGCATGTGGGTCTGGAGTAAACGACATGGATGCGGCCTAAAGTTCCGTCTTTTTTTGCAGGGATGTCTATGATTTGAATGGATAAACCATAAGCACACTTGGTGCTTGTAGACAGATGGCTCATAAATACTGTAGGTTCTGTATAAGATGAGTGCATCCACCTTGTTTTTATAATTTTAAAATAGTTAAGGTTTCTGTTCTCTTAGTTCCACAATTTCCACCTTTACAGGAGTTACCTGCAAAATGATAACCCATATGCTCCGTAACAATGTTCTTAGTCTGTAGTATTTGCTGTTCAGACATCCTATTGTCTTGCAGGTCATTTTGGTGGTTCCTGAGGCTTTTGATGTATAATTCTCACTGGGATGACTTTCTTTTGATCAGGTTAACATATGTGGCACTGGCTTATTCTGACCATTTATGTTCTGCATGGATAGCTCTTTGGTGAAGATTTTCTCCCCAGGTCAGTTGCTAGTAGCCCAGCTTTCTCACTACTAGATATTGGGAGATACGTTTAAGCCTTTAGGTGCTTTGTCGATTAGTCATCTGCTGCAGATTTTGTTTTAATGTTTTCAAATTTGATTGTTCATGAAAAAATGGTATACCTTCCTGAACATTGTGCACGTGCATTGGTTCAAGGCTTGAACAGCTTGCTAAATCCTTACCTGTCAGGACTGTGATGGGATCAAGTACCTATTGAGCTCTTAAGGTCCTTATCACAACCTGGTTTTGCTGCCACCTCTCCTTACTGTGTGATCAATGCATTTCAACAGTGCAGATAGAACTTGGACACTGCTTGCAGGTATGTATGTCCTCAGTGCAAAGGAAAGATCTATCTTTAAAACAATTAATGAATTAAAGAGCCAGCACTGTTGCCTGTTTCCTGGACATGACACACTCACATATGTAAGGACTGTGGTAAGGAAAATAAGGTGAAATATGATTAATGGTAAGACAGTGGAAGATTATAAACAAAGTGAATTTGCTCATTGAGAACAATTGTCTCATTAATGTAAAAAATGGTGAACTGAATGCTCTGTATGCATGCTATACACCCTTTTATCCCAACTTTGTTCCTGCATCTGTTTAAATCATTGAGTATTGTCAGTCAGACTGGGGTCAATTGGCCAAGGCTATGTCTGACAGCTAAAGAATGTACTTTATCCTAGAACGACTCAAACAATTCTTTGTTACTCTGTCAAAAGCAGCTGCATTCACAATGTCAACTCTTACTACAAGCTATTATAGTTATTGACCTGCTGGCAAGTGTCAAGTGCTCACACAGAACTGTGAGAAGCAACACAGTGAGTGGCAAGGCCGATATTGTGACACCTACACTGTCTGTGTAGGGGAGATGCCACTGTCAGAATATTTCCTGTCTGCACATTGTCACCCATCTTGCCCTCCTCTCATCTTACTCCACATGAGTGAGACAAGCTGCCAAAAGAGAGAGGTCAAACGATACTTTAAGTGTTGAGAGCCAAAAAATGGGCTGTGCGCTTGTATGTGCCTATGTGTGTGTGTCTCTGTATGTGTGTGATATTATTAAAACTTTATGGAAAAATAGAACTGACACTCCACCAGTATCTAACATCAATGTTGCATTTTCAGAGTCCACCAGCTGGAGAATATTGTAACAGAAACACAACAACAACATTTTGTGCACAAAGCCATGTCTCTGTCGGCTCTAGCTCTCAAAAAGTGTACATGATAGACTTGAACCACTTATGGTTGGTTGGTCAAAGGGGGTGTTGTCCACAAGAAAAGAAGATGAAATGTGTCTCTAAAGTTAACATTCGAAAAAGTATTTCAAGCATCATTCAATAAAAAAGAATTGACTCAAACCATTCTCAAAATCAGTGAATGTAAAGTTTAAAAAAATATTAAAGTGCAATATTGAAGGCAAAATATAGTAAGTCTCAATAAACCAGTTATTGAGTTCAGAAAAATCAATTGTCATAAAGACGCTTAGCATTTTAAATCAATGCATCAATGAGCAAAATCTGGAAAAATAAACTACATCCAGAATAGAAAGTAGATCAATTGAAAAACAGACAGTATCCCTAGTAGAGACCCAAAAGATCTATTTCACCCCTAAAATCTGCCCTTAATTTTATACATTTTACAGTTGAAAACAAATGATATCACACATTCAGGATGGGGTGAAGGAATGTTTCAATACATTGACAAATCAAAATACAGCACTGTAAAGCGTCATAATAATACCACCATCCTAGTACTATCCCTGTAAATTAATAATAGTAAGTTCCCCTCTTACCTAATGCCATTGGAGGTATGAGAACAAATTTGGTTACATAAACACCAAGAAGTCTCATGAATGAATAGGTGCACAGTAAACAGAATAGAAAGAGGCCTTGAAATGCAACACTTCAACTGAAGAACCTCCTCCGGGGCTCTCAAAGAACAGAGTGTCATTACAAATCAACAGTGCACATTTTACTGCGAAAATAAAAACACAATGAATAATTTGGATGCTGCCGGAAACAAGGTGGAGTTGAGGCCTTATTGAGGACTAGTTGTGGCATATGCCAGGAAATGTTACAGCCTGCTTTAGAATTCAACTGACCGGTTACTCCACCACAAACATGATAGATATCCTACCAGCTGTATTACAAGTATATTATATCCCTCACATTTGTGAAGGAGTAATCCTTCTGACAAACTCTAAATCACGCCCATAGTTCTGTACATTGCAGCATTATCATTTCAATTACAAAAGGTTCGTGTTAATAGGCAAATATGATGCTAATCAAAAAGTCGCTACACCATCTGCATTTCTTCATAAATCATAGAGTTCGTGAAGCCTCATGTCATTGGTCCATTTTTATTATGAGCTTGTAATTTGACGGAAAAGAGGGAAACTAGAAATTAGGATGTATTAGGTGAAAATGAGGCATAAAGAAAAGTTTATAAATCTAATATAGCTGTTATTTCAATGGCTCATAAACAAACACACATTGGCAAGCTTGGGAGTGTTTGTCTGTCATGAATTTATATGTATTTATGTATGTCCAATTCCACATAATTTGAAAACAAATGACTGTTTTGAAAGTTGAAAAATACATAGCACAAGTTTAACTCAAGTTGTTAGTTTACTTGAGCCCTAGAACTTAAATAGTGCATTATTCCAAAGCAATTTATTAGCGACCACATAGAACCTTTGAACCATTGTGTCAACTGGAGAGAGCAGAACTGCGCATATTTACAAAGAAGTGGTGCAGTACTGCTTTCTGCCAACACTCATGCACTTACTTGAGCCATGCGCTAATGCAGGCACCCTTGTGTCATAGTGTAAAGCTTTGTTGACAGCATAATTGGTCCATTCCTGCATGGAAACAAACTATGCAACTTTGTATGTGTGCATTCTGCAGCACTCATGCAAAGAGGACAAAAAGGGGGGAAATAAAAATATTTCTCATTGTTACATCAGCCAGGGAGGCGCAGGATTTTGGTGCACATTCATTTGTACAGGTCTTTCTAGATATGGATTTGCATCAAAATCCATGGGTGGATGCACAGGAACACCCATGTACCACCCAAGGAACGCCTGCTTGATGCAAAGTAAAGCAAGGCATTGTGTTGTGCTGCACTGTGTTACTTTTGGTTACAAAGTGATGAAAATCGCCATTTGCATTGGTATGTCAATATAAACCATGATTTTGCTTTGGGTCTGCATTAAAAAAGTAACACAAACCCAATGCAAAATGTTTGTAAATCTAGTTCTAATTGTTGTGTGCACCTTGCATTATGATGTGGTACTTACTCGACTAGGTTTTCATTTCTCAAAGCTCCTGGAAGCCTTGGATGTTGTTCATATGAGACACAAAGCCAGCATTCCTCTATTTTCACCCCCTGGAATTAGTGGCCGGCAATGAGACACTGGGCTGATCTCCTGTGTATATAAAATCCAATGCGCTAGCTTTCGATATTTTGCTTTAACATTCATTTTCAACATCTGCAAGAAGCTGGGATGCTCTGACACTGTGTTGACTTTATCATGTAGCAGATAATAACAATATCAGGAATTTGTGAACAGGCAAGTCAGCACAAGTTCTGCTTCTGATGCCTAGAATATAGAACAGATTACTTTTCTCGCTCATAATGTAGGATTAATATTTAATCACTGCTTTCCTTAACCTGATATTTGTTGTGCAGTTTTCTTTTGAACCACCAACTGCTGCTATCTGATATTGTTTAATTTCCAGAGGGTGGCAGGCCTTGCCACCCACATCTGAAAAATCTTCTTTAGAATGAAGAAAGTTATTTCAGACATGTCTGGATACAATTCTGATTTTAATGACAAAAAAAATCATTTCTGTTCACAGACAATGACCTACACTGGTGCAGTGAAGGAAATTGTCTTTTAAATAAGAATAGCACAAACAATTTAATAGGCACTTTAGCTATGACAAAAAGTCTTATCTACTCCAGGTTTTGCAGTCTTTGCGTTTTGTTCAGCAATTATAAATATTTCTTGTGGAATTTAAGAGAGATATTTTAGGTGCTTAAAATGGTAAAAATAACTGCATGTTTTTAAATGAGTTTCAGATGTGTATATGTTATATCATATTGTATTAATGTCTAAATTATACATAACTAATTTCATTTAATCTGTATATTATTTAATATTTTTTTTAATCAAATTTGTAAAACAAAAACGTTTTATGTTTGTTTAATGGTTTGTTTTCATTATATCTTTTGTGAAAACTGTAATTTAATATTTTGAAAAAGAGTACTGTTTATTGAATGTATTTATTTGAATTTCTTTGAAAAATATGTAATTTAGGGCCTTATTCACAAAGAATTAACGCAGTGCGGTGCCGCAAGCCATTTGGCTGTGCCGCACTGCATTAATTCTGAAGCACAGGGATGCGTCATAATGCAGCACACATAAAAACATGAAAAAAACAAGGAGAAATTAACACATTTCCCCTGTTGCGCCTCAGCATTCAGACGCATTTCCAGGTTTACAATTTCTATTCTACTTTTTCATTTTACTGTATATGTATTTGTGTTGTAAGTAAGTGTGCTACATTTAGTTCAAGTTTAAGGTTTTTTGGCTTGTATATTAGTATTTTGGTGTGGTTTGTTTTTGAGGATGGGGTGTTCTGTGTTCTCATTTACAGATGTTTAATTGAATTCACACTTTTGATTTTGGATAGTGGATATGTTATTTGTTTTTGCAAATACAAATAGCTTGGAATTGTACCCAAATTTGATTATATTTCTCCTTGTTTATGGTCTTCCAGGAGTGTTTTTGTCTTGTTAATATTTCTTGTGGTTCAAATGGCTACCCTGGATTTTATATGGCCTATCGCATGGATTCTGTTTTTAATTTGTTTTTATTATTATTATTTTTTAAATGTGTTATATTAGCATTTTGGATGCATTATGTGTTTTAATGTGTCTTATTCTGTGGAAGGATCCAACTAAAACCATTAGTTATTCTATTTTTTTGATTCTATTTTTCATATAATTTAGTTGTTCAGTGAGATTTGTATATTGTTTGGTGGTTGTTCATACATTGCTATTTTTCAGCTATGTGTAATAATATTGCATCATTTTATCTACTGTTTATGATCTGGGTGTGCTTTATATAATTGTATATTCATTTTGTTATTTGGAGAACTTTTATGATCATACTCCAATATTGGTTCTATGTATTTTGTAATTAAATTCAGACATACCAATTATTACAGAGTTTATTATTTACAACATTGTGTAGGTTTTGGTTGTTTAATGTTTTTTGTCAGGTTTAAGTTTAATTTATTTTCTGTTAATTTTCAAGCACAAGTGTTCTGGCTATTGCTTCAAGGTAGAGGAGACCTCTGGCCTTGTTTTTTTTATAAATAGCGTTTACTTGCTAGTATTTTGTACATTTGTTTAGTTTGTTTGGATATTTTTATTTCAGTTGTTTTAGGGATTGATGTAGTATTAGTTCTTTACAGTTTTCTTCTTTTAGTAGTAGTTCTAGAAATTCAATGAAAGTCAGTGGTGTTTTAAAGGTGTTCATAAGAAAGAATTGTGCCACCAATTCACTGCATTGTTAGATTTTGAGTCTTGAAACATGGTTTTGTTGTAGACTTTCCAACATGTAAAGGGAAACTTGGGTGGTACCTACAACCTGTTTGTGGGGAAGACCAACCAAAGTTTCTTTGAAAAAAGTCATTAGCAGCGTTGGCTTTGTTTTTGTATCTTTGATAGTACAGGGATTCTATTAACATGGTATAGTGTTTGCTTATTTCTGTTACACCGACATAGGCTAATGCTATTATTTTCTTTTACTTCATATGCAAATTCTGCCTTTGTGGTTTACTCTTTGCTAAGGGGCCAATTCTGATCCGGGTCAGAAGGGCACCGAACGTGATCCGGCCGGAAAAACTACGAGCCGTATGCGTGTTTTCCGGCCGACTCATACAGCTGTACGAGCGAGCAAGTACGATGCGAGCTACATGAAATTCACCGACCGAGTCGTTTCCGGTTCCGAACCTCTCCGTACGTCTTGGTCGTAAGCTAACCGTGGCATGCAATGGATGAGATTCACGACCGAGCCAGTACGATGCACGCGTCGGACAGCCTGTGTGAGCCGGAGTGTCCGGCTCGCAAATCGTCCGGGTGGTTGCCTTTGGGGGTCTGTGTCGGATCCCCTGTCACTCGCAGCCCTACGACTCGGACACAGGGAGAGACACATGGGTCTCCCCAACACATGCATGTACGGTGTAGATGGCACCGATGCGTACCCACTGTAGGGGGCGCACTTGTCTGCAACGTACCCATTCAGTCAATGGGAGCCCATGTACGCGTCGTACGACCGGCTCCCATTGACTCCTATGGGAGTCTGACCGAACTGAGTCCGGCAGCATATGGCCACATCGTACTCGCTCGGTCGGACTGTAGGACTCCAGCTCAGTCGGAAAACACTCCGGATCCGGCTCGGTCGGAGTGCTTTCCGACCCGGATCGGAATCGACCCCTAAGTGTAAATTTTTATGGATGCCTCCATGTATAATGTTCGAAAGTTTAGTAGCACCTTTGTATTGCAGTGTTAGGTATAAAATCAGGATAGTTAAAACCACAGCTTGTTCACAAAACCAATAATGATTTTTAGGGGATTGCAAAGTTTATGTTATTTTATCAGTGTTAAGAGTTTGCTTTAGGTTACACTTTGCTTGTTGGGCAGTGGTGCATATACTAAATTATCATTTGTGTTGTTTCACAGTATCAAATATATTTGTGTAAATGGTGGTGGATTTGATTTGAATGTGCTTTCAATTATTGGTAGTTGCATACATACAGTGTCTCATCTTGAATCAGGCATTTTGGATTAAGTCAGCAAAGCGTGATTATTTAATGTTACTTAAGTTGGAGTAGCTCGTTTCTCGTCTCACCACATCGCCCCATTTGTGGTACATGGTCAACTACATAGTATTTCAAGGAATTCCAGTAACTTCTGTGATGGCTTTCCGTGTGGTTATCAGTTTCATAGCTCCTGTCTCTATTTTTCACTGCTCTAATATGTTCAACAAATTTAATTTTGTTAAAGAGCAGGAGGGGCTTCAGATGTATTTAAATTTGCACGGACATTCAATTATATAGATTACAAATTTGCTTTTGCATGTGATGCGATGTTTAATGGTGTATTAATGTCCAGAGCCTGTTGTGCACTCTTGTTTATTTATCTGAATTTACATACTTTTGTGCATTTCCAGAAACCCGGTACATGTATCCAATTGTTTGCTTCATTCATTGTGAAGCGGCTATGTACCAAACTGTTTTCTAGTTTCCTAGCATTTCTATGAGACAAAATAGGGTTACTCCCCATTGTTTCCACAGTTCCCAGATGCATCTGTAATATGTGCCAGTGTTTTTGCAATATTTGTTTGATTTTGCTGGATTCAACTGAGAAATTAGTTATCATTCTTATTTAGTCTGGGCCTGATTGTTTCTCTTTTGTGAGGGATGATTGTATGATTTTTCTTGTTTTTTTACTGGTCTTGAAACTTTAACAGGTTTCCCTGCTGTGTCGTAAGACCTCTTTATCCTGTGAGCAATTTCTTTTAATGCACAGTAATTCCCCATGTGTGATGCTTTATGAAGGGATTAGGATATCAACATATAAAAAGCATATGTATGGTCTTTGTTAACAATGTATATCCCAACAATTCACACAGTGCAATGTTTAATAAAAATGATTGTAATTAACAAAAGTAATAAAGTTTAATTAAAAAAACAAACATGTCTTTGAGTCTTTGTAGCATTTTTCAAGCTTAAAAGTGCAGCCATAGAAACCTACACAAGGGGACTCTGCACTCCTACTGAAAAGCATAGAGTTCCAGCTCAGAGTGCTATAAAAATATGGTAAGGTCTCCTGGGGTCTGGATTTAATGACCCAGGACTTTAACTCTTTTTTTTGGTCAAAATCTGTTTATTGATTTTTATGCAAAGGTTACAAACATTTTATAGAAACCACATTGCGTTCAATCCTTCATTAGAGAAGCTTAATCCATACATGAGATAGCTATAGCATATGTACAGTTTAGTCACAAGTTCCGGACTACCCCTGCAAACATTATCTGAGGGGGGAGCCTTATGCAGGCTCAGAATGCAGAGATGGTAACCTCAGTTCAAGAGGGGTGCATGTCCCCAGATCCAAGTACTGATACATTTAAAAACCATCAAAGGAATGGAAATAAATACCACCAAAAAGAACTAAAAAAGGGATAAAATCAAACATACCCAGGGAGTCACATGAGCCTATATTCTAGTATGTGGAGCGTGGTCGTAAAGTGAGCCTCCACATGACCGGTGCGAGAAAGGCCCACGTGCGGGAGGGAGCAAAGTCCGGGGGCCCCAATGTCAGGTAGAGAGCATCAGGCACTATATCAGGAAGAGATGCACCGCACGTGAATAGTGGAAGCCCGTCTGACAAATACCTTACTAGCGGGCCCCAGACATAGTCGAAGCCCTTACGCGAGTCCTCGGCAATATCCACATCCGTTCGAGGGCCAGGGTGCGCCACAAGCAGGCGTGCCATTGTGTAACTGAGGGAGCCTCCGATTTTTTCCATGCTGCTGTCAGTGCCATCTTGGCCACGCCCAGACAAAGCCACATAATGTAACAGTCCCCCTGGGTCTGATATTTGAGATTTGGGTTGCAGATACCCAAGAGCACATGCTCCATGGAGTCCACGATTGTGTTTCTCAAAATAAGCTTAATCTGGGGCAATATTTCCTTCCAGAAGGGTTGTATAGCGGGACAATCCCACCATATGTGTTTAAAATCCCCCAGAAGGCTGCATCCCGGCCAGCAGTGGTTGGAAGTGTCAGGGAAATTTGAGTGCAGCTTCTGCGGGTGAAGGTACCAATAATACATAGTTTTATAGAGGGCTTCCCTCAGGAACATGGAGCGGTTGTATTTTGCGATATCTTTGTAGAGGGACTCCCATTGCTTCTCTGAAGGAGGGGTCGGTAGAATGCCCTCCCAATATGTTTTGTGGCACAGTGACTGCTGCAGTGTAAGCAGGAGTTTATATAGGAAAGAGATGCAACCCTTGCCTGAGTTGCCAGTTTGGACGTATTTTTCTAAGGGGAGCAATTCTCTAGTGGCCGCCTGTCGCATCTACGGCTGCTAGACTCATTGTACTAACTGCGCATAATGGAATTCTTCAGTTCGTGGGAGATGGAAGTGGGTTACGCAGTCAACAAAGGTGCATATCTTCCCTTTGAGGAAGAGGTCCTAAATCATGAGGCACCCTCCCTCCAGTGATCAAAAGGTCCTTCTCTAAGCGCAGGGGGAAAGGCGGTGCTAAAATGGATGGGGGTGTAGGGGGATGGGAACGTGGTCAGTTGTAGGGTCTTGGTCACCGTGTCCCATACGTGGAGGGTAGTCGCTGTGGGTATGCTCAGGTAGGCGTTGGCCGACCTATCAGCCCTCTGTCTCCATGGCAAGTCCCAAATGGTTCCACCCGCCACCTGTCTGTCTAGGTGGAGCCACAGTTTCTCTGACTCCTTCAGCGACCATTAGCCCAACACCTGCAGCTGAGCGGCAATATAATATAGTAGAAAGTCCAGAAGAGCTAGGCCTCCTTGGATCTCTGCCTCGTCAGAAGGCGGTGGGGAAGACGTGCCCTTTGACCCTGCCAGATGAAATTGGTGATCATGGATCTCAACTCCTTGAATAACCCCTTCTCAGGCAGGGTAGGTAGTCCCTGTAAGAGATAAAGAAGGCATGAGAGCACATTCATATTTACTGCGTTAATTCGACCTGTCCAAGAAAGCTATGCAGTGCTCCACTTTTTAAAGTCGGTTTTAAGTTGTCTAAGTAACGGGGGGAAATTGGTCCTATACAGATCGCTCAGCTTGAGAGTGATTTGTACACCCAGGTATGTAATTGCCTTACGTGCCCAACGAAAGGAGGATGTCTCCTCAACAGTTCTATGTACCTCTAGGGGCAGCGTCAAATTTAAACATGAAAGTCTTAGAAAGGTTGGCCTTGAATTCTGAAACCTTTTCAAACTGCTCTAGTTCCTGGCGTATTCCGGTCAGGGAAACAGCTGGGTTGGTTATCGGCAGGAGGACATTGTCTGCAAATAACGACCTTTTTTGGTCATTGGGACCAAACCTAATACCACTGATCCTCGGGATCGCTCTTACCCTTGCTGCAAACGGCTCAATGCTAAGGGCAAAGAGCATCAGGGAAAGGAGGTAGCCCTGTCTAGTGCCCCTAGCCAAGCAAAAAAATTCAGACACCACCCCATTTAACAAAACCCTGGATCTGGGGGCACTGTAGTTGGCCCTCACCATCCCCAGGAAGGAATAACAGAACCCGAATTAACGCTTGGAGAGCTGCAGGAAGGCCCAGTTGACTCGGTCAAAGGCCTTCTCCACGTCGAGCGACAGGAGGGCCACGGATCTGTTTCTTCTGGGCCTTGTCTATAGGATGAAACATACTACAGAGATTGTCTTGGGTCTGGCGCCCTTTGGTTGGGGTGAATAGGAGGGGGTAGGACTCTCTCCAATCCAGTAGCCAATATTTTTAAACATTTTCGCATCCAGATTTAACAAAGTGATAGGTCCATAGGAGATACACTCCTGAGAGTCTTTCCCAGCTTTCGGTATTATCAAGAGACCCTGGAGGGGACCCATGGAGGGGTACAGGGCTTTTAAGTGGGCCGGGTCTCACCAGTGCTGAGCACCGGCAGTTTGTTAAAGGAGGCCTCGAAACGGGTCTCATCGGGCTCTGTTTTGTGCCCTGGCACAGGCAGTCTGTTTTTTTCCTTGACTGCAGTGACAGCAGGCACATAGATGTGTGTGTGCTCACACTGCTTACTTCTCACTAGTGGAGAAGTTACAGCATGAGGTCATTCCAGGTGAGTGTTGAAGGGGAAGGGAAATCCTTTAAAGGGTCATTTTCTGTCTGGATTTCCATTCTCTCTTTTTGAAACTCAGGAGCAGCAACACTGTCGTGGTGTCACCAGGGCTTTAAGTGGAAGCTTTTTCAATAATATACAAGCCATAGATGCTGCTTATTTATCTTATGTAACTAACAACCATTGACAAAGCCAAATAGTCCTGACTTGTTGTAGGTATGATGTTATTTGTTGTATCCTATATCTGGATGCAATGAGAGAAACAGCTAAATACAAGTCGGGTGGCACACTACGCTAAGCACAGATTTTTAGCTTACTTGTTTTTAAGCCACACCATTAATTACATTGCCACGCCCCTTTGAGAGACCCCCCAGTTTTTTCTTCCTACTTAAAGCCCCGGAGGGGACACAGGTTGGGATGTTGCAATGTCATTGAATAGAGTGGTAAGCTGGGGGGCCAGCTCGGTGCAAAGGTTCAATAGAACTGCGCCGTAAACCCATCTGGGCCCGGGGCTTTATGTCGATTCAGGCAATCAATTGCTGCCTGAACTTCCTCTTGGGATACCGCGCGGCCCAGATCCTTATTGGCTTCTGCCGAAACCCGAGGGAGCTCTAGGGATTCTAAGTATTGCGTCTGGTCTGTCTCTAGGGGTGGTTCAGCCTTGTATAGAGTGCTGTAGAAATCGTGGAACGCTCCGACCTTCCCCTCTTCGCTAGTATGAGTGACCCCATTCCGATCGATGATTTGCCTCACATAGTCCTTCTCTTGTTTAGCCCTTAATTGCCATGGCAAAAGTGGGCCTACCTTATCTTTCCCCTCATAACCATGTGCCTGGAGTCTCAAGATAGTCTTTTCAGCTCTGTTAGTATAGATGGCATTCAGTTTCCCCCTGAGGGCTGTGACTTTTCTAAGGGCTGAAGGCGAGTCTTTGTGCGTTTTTTCCGCCTTCCTCTTTTGTCTGGAGTTTTTTCAGGGAAGTGGCGAGGGAAATGCCTTACTCTTTTGCTGGGGGGCTGCTGCACTCCTTATAGTCCTTACAACAATAAAAGAATGCTTAGTAGTGCCTATTCTAGGGACATCACCAAGCTCCCAAATAAAATGTAAAGAGCTTTCACAGGGTATTATGAAGCACTTTTTCAAGAGCAGTGAATAATAAATAAGCAGCACCTGGTGCTCATTTTGTATTCATATTTTTTTTAAATATTTTTGGGTGTTGCGGCACCCGCTCAGAAACCCAAATCCTTATTTCTTATTAAAGGCTTGGGGGCCGCAGGGCCCTGATGGGCCAATGGGCTTCCTGTCAGCAACCATCCTGGGTGCTGGTGGTAACTGGCTATTCTTTTTTTTCTGTTCTTGGGGAGGAGGGCATGCATCCTTTCTAGCCAAGTCTATACAGGCCCCGGGGACCTCCTCCCCTGGGCCCGCATTCTTTCATTTGAGTGTAGGTAATGTGCGGCTCCCCTCACTGAGCCTTTACCGGCCTAGGGGCACCATCACTGGTGGTCGTATACTTATTTTCAAGGGGAGTGGGGAGCATGTGGCTCCCTTCCCTGAGCCAATATTGGCCCCAAGGACCCCATCCTCTGAGATCTAATGTGAGTGCCCCAGTGCCCACCAGGGGTACCCACAACACAGAAGGTAGGTATTGTAGGGGGAGTCCCAGTGCTCCCATGGCCCCATCGGCTCCCTGTTTGCATCTATCCTGGGTACAGCAGGTGCAAGCATTGCTCCCATCTAGCAGGAGCAGATATTTTTCTTTGCTCCCGCCATGCTGGAGTAATCTTTATTATCCTGCCCGGAAGTGCACAGGAACGGACTATTTTTTCAGCTCCCGCTGGGTAGGAGCAGACAAACGTTCCCTGCCTGTGCTCTTTTGAGGGAATCAAAACTGTATCCCAGTGGTGTGCTCCCAGGGACAAAACAGAGGAGTCGACTCAGGCAAATGGGATCCTTGGAGCCGTTCAAGGCTTGGGTAGGGGGGCTTGACCCCTTCCCCTTCTCAATATATGTGCCGGGCTTGAGGGATGGGGTCCCCAGGGCCTTTTGGAGGTTCTTAGAGGAAGGCCGCTCACGCTCTCCCCTTTAAATATATGCGGTGACTCAAGGGGATGTTTTCCCTGATGCCTTTAGAGTCCTGCAGCCCCTCTCCCCCTATTTGAATATAGCAGCCCTGGGGGATGGGGTTTTCGAGTCTTACAAGGCTTGGGGAGGATGACTGCAAGCTCTGCTCCCTGTTTCAAATTTGGAAGGTCCCAAGAATGGGATCCTTGGGCTAAAATCGGTTCAGGAAGGGGCCCCCACATAAACTCCCCTCTCAAAATATTTAAGTATATTTTGGCCCCTGGACCAGCCGGGGGTCATTTCTCCAAAACAAATAAATGCTGAATGATTTTTTTTGTTTCTCTTTTATTTTGGCCCCAGTTGTGGTCTATCTGGAACCCTTACAAGGGCCAAGGGGGCAACCCTGCCTCTTATATTGTTTTTTTTAAACATTCTCTGGTCTGAGGACTAAGTCCCTTAGTCCTGTAATGGCTACCACAACATTTGCTTTCATAAAACGTCAAGCCAATAAGAGCTCTCTCTCCTGCTGGACCATCACTCGGACAGGAGAGAGGAGGCCGAAGAGAAAAAAGCCCCTTAGTTCAATCACAATGCTCTATTTCTTAAAGTTGTGCTCACTGTACTCTTATGAGAGTACCGATACAACAACCGTCCAGAGAAACAAATAATTTTCAAACTTAATTTCTTAACAACTACTGAACATATTTACACCAGTTAAAAAAAAAACACTTTCTGG
The DNA here is from genome assembly GCF_964204655.1 of Triturus cristatus. Lineage (NCBI taxonomy): Eukaryota > Metazoa > Chordata > Amphibia > Caudata > Salamandridae > Triturus > Triturus cristatus. Next base: position 399,292,293 of record NC_140588.1, on the reverse strand, counting down.
ACCAAGATCTAGCTTCCTGCCAAATGTGAGGTAATATGGTATAGCTGTTTTTACATTATTGTATTCCAAAAAAGACTGGAAAAAGAATGGAGATTTTGCATTTTGCAAAAAAGAGCACTGTTTTGGAAAGTTTTGTGAAGATTTGTCCAACTGCGCTGTTGGAAAGTGGATTATTATTAGGGTCCGATTCCGATGCAGTTAGGAAGGGCTCCTAACGGCATTGGCACCGTCCAAATCGGATCGGGAACGTGGCTTTCCGACTGAATCTGAAAGGTTTCCGACTGAGGCATTGGGAATATACCAATCCGAACCCAACGGCATTTGGAATGACCAAGCTGTACAGAACAGAATCGTACATCTCTATGGGCCGCATTTCCGAACGACCAATTACGATGCTGGATTCAGACAGCCTTTCTAAATCGTGCAGTCTGACTCAAATTGGCAGTCGGAATCAGACTTTGGGGGCCCTTAGCGGGTCCCCCTACACCTGGAGCCTTCCCAATCGGGCCTGTGAGGGAACCCATGGGTCCCCCCTTACCAGCCATGCACAGTGTGGCAGGCACTAGGGGGTGCCCACCACAGGGTGCCCCATTTTCCCCATCCACACCTTTCTTCAATGAGAGCCTATGCATTTGGTCGGATCATAGGCCCCCGTTGAAGTCAATGGGAGTCCAACCTAATAGTATCTGGAAGCATCCGGATGCATTATATTCCGATGGACCGAATCTCCCGATCCGAGTTGGACGGAAACAATTCCCAAACTGATTTGGTCGGAATGATTTCCTAACCACATCGGAATCAGGCCCTTGGTGGTAAATATGAATATAGCACTGGCAATAAGGTCACTACTACAGTAAAGGGCTCAGAATAGGTCTTAACAAATCATTCCCATGTTCAATACTTGGTACTTTGACTGTGAGCAGTCAGGCATAACTTAAGAGATAGGTACGTAAAGCATATAAAAACACCAATTTAGTGAATATGTAAGACACAACAAAAAATAAAAATCCCACACCAACTTATAAAAATAGGATATATCTTTTCTTTAAAATGACACCAAAATAAAAAAAATCCAATGTACGAAACCGGAGATAGGAATTTTTAAAGATTTAGCACTATATAGCACTTAGAAACCTTCAGCACCACATTGGGACATCTGGTTGCACTTGACCAAAACAAAGTCAAATTTCAGGCCAACCGCGATGGAGGCCTGCTTGGATAGCCCTCACAGTAGGCCTATGTCTAGATTTTACCTTCAGACTTGGAAACGTTTCTGGAGCTTTTTCTGCTGCGGTCCCTCGATGCTCTTCACCAGTCCAGATTCAGTGTGGATTAACTAGTTTGCTTTGCAGGGTACTCCCGATCAAACTCTGGAAGTCAGACCATCAGAGCTTTTCAGCAGCATGAACCAGCAGGGCAGGCCGGCTCACGGTTGAGGGTCAACGGCTTGGCTCTCATGGTTGAGCCAGTCCCCCTCTGGAGCTTTTTTTCCAAAGTTGCTCAAAATATCTCCAAACTTCTGGAACTTGTTCCTGAAGTTCCTCTGGGTGTTCTAAAGTGTTCTGAACACAATCTCCAAATCCACTGGATGCACTACAGGGGGGTAGTCTTGGTGATGATGGTCCAGGCGAGCTCTGTTAACCTATAGCTTGCAGGGAGTCCACACTTTATTCCTCTTGAAGCAAGGTACATCCAAAGGGCTGTAGTTCCAGGTAATGCAGTAGGGGCAGTCAGTCAGAATGCAGGGCCTGGTGGTGCAAATCAAGTTTCAAGCTTGGCAAGCCTTCTTCTTCTCTTAGTTTCAAGCAGCAGATCTGAGATTCCCTGCACCTCTCATATATTAATTCAGTGGTCTCTGGGGTCAGGCAGGTGCCAGTGAGGAGCAGGGCAACACCCCAGAGCATGTTCTCGTCCTCCAGGGTGTGGCATAATTCTCTCCTAGAAAGCACTATTTCTCCAAAATTCAATATGACTGAACTTGCAGCACAGGAGAAAGAAGTAATTAAACCAACCTCCAGTATGGCTCATTTCCATCGCTCCCTCCCCTATCATCTGCAAATTCCTGCCTTAAGCCTGCCATCTATCTGGGTCAGGAGAGCTGGTGGGTAGATGGGCCTGGCATTCCCTGCATGTCCTTACCCCCTTTGAAATTCCATGCTTTACGACCCCTCCCCCCTGCTCTGGCATTCCTGTCCAGCAGAGATCTCTTACAAGAGATAGCCTTTCACTGGGTGAGCCACTTATCACTTCATCAAAGCAGCCTGACTAATCCACTTAACTCTGACCAATCCGAGGAGACCACAGGAAAGCTGAATTTTGACTTAAAGACAAGAACGACTTGGAACTTATTTTCTATATACTATGTGATAAATTTGACAGTAGCATATTGTTCGATGTATCATTACCTTTCTCCTAAGTCCTTGAATATTTTCTCTGAATCCTACCAATAGTTATGCATTTTTAAACTATTGCCATGTTAACCTATGTGTGTGGGGATATGCAATGGAGAAAATTAAATGTACAATGTTTCCAACAACAAGGCCTATAAAACATCTTTTATAAGGACCCTGCTGATCACTACATGACCCCCTGTGATGCCTAGGGGAATCCTTGGGGGTCCTGAATATGCCAAAATAATGTAGATCCTCACTCCAAATTGTTCCTAGCATTAAAGCCGATTTTAGGAAGCACTTCACTACAATGGGGGAAGTGAAATATGAAATTTCTCCATCCCCAGGGCATCTAAAATCTCTTTTATAAGGGTCCGCCTTATAAATACCTGCCTTCCCCACTGATGGGACACCTAGGAGAGACTCTCAGGGTACCTTATATGCCAAACTATTGTAGTTTATCACTTTTTAAGTGCTCCTACCACCAAAGTCGAGTTTGGGCACAATTTACATTTTAAAGCAGTGCTGCAACACAAAGCTGCTTTAAGAATGACCTCAGGTTCTCAGCAGTGCACACATGCAAGTGCAGAAAAAGCTGCTAGCTTTCGAACTGCCATGCCCTTTTATATACTATTATAGGGGTACCATAACACATAGTGTACCCTAATATGTCTGTGTGTTTTCACCTTAGCACTGGCCCTGGGCCTGGTTAGGCAGAGCCTCGGGACACTCAGAGTCAGATACCACCAGTACCAGTCAGCAATAAATGTAGGTGCCCAGGGCACAGGATGACTTTGCAGCATGTGCCAAATTATTAACAAACCTAAAAAGCCATTTCCTCTGGACAAACACACACATATATATATTTGTGCAAAAATATTTATATACTTATTAGTTTTCTCCATTATTTCCTCTTGTGTGTTTTTTAAGTACTTGCCTCCATTATGTTCTTTTGACCCATTATGTTATTTTGACCTGTGTTCCAGTACCAGTGGTTGCTAATGCTTGACTTACTGCAAGGCTGAGCGAGAGTACATTTTCCACAGTTTTGGGGTGCTTTATGGCTGTAGTAATTTTACAAGTGCAGTTTCTGAACAGTAATGGTCTTATTCTATTGTGAATGGGATTTTGTTAATCACTAAACCTCCCATTAATCCTCCTAAAACCCCTCCCACTTAGTCATTAGTAGTCCCTATTTTCCAGGCATTCCCCCCGTTACTCCCACATTTACTACCAAAAAATAGGAAATGTGTGCCGAGATCTCCGCAGTCAGGGTGGAGTCTTGTGACCAGCGTTTTGTTGTACTATTGTAGTACTACTAAACGTGCTACAAAATGCAGTTTGTGAATAGAACCTTCAGTTTCTAGGCCCATGGTTCTGATGAATCATGAAAAAAAGCTAATTGGAATATCATTACATTTAAAGTAGCTCAGTCTGTAAAAAGGAGGGAAGCAATATTTGAAAATCTGAGCTCAGAATACTAACACATACCATAACTGATTGACAAAGCTCTTTCCAGACCTAAGTGCTTTTTACTTTTCTTTCGCTGCAGCCTCTCTTTGGAATACTTTACCCCTGCCACTCTGACTAATGAATGAGCTCTTCTCTTAGAAAATCTTTTAAGGCCTAGTTATTTGCAAATTAATCTGCTTGACCCTGTTTCCTACTCTTCTGTGTACGGTTCTCCGTCAGGATGCTCACAAATCAATTCATTTAAATTTACTTACAAAAATGTTATACCATATACGTGGGTGAGATAGATGTAAAACAGAAAGCCAGAAACATCGTTCAAGTGTGTTTGTAAGGAAAACCTTAGCAAGGTATATCTGTTTGGTATAGGTTTCTTTATTGGGCGCAGTCTTTTACAGAAGAAAGACACAGATACTTCTGCAATTGAGTTAAACGTGTCATCTGCTTGAATTACAAAACAGGTCGACCGGAGTTAACACAATTAGAGAGAAACTAATCTGATGGCAACGAAAAATTGACCTAAATTTGACTATAGTAAAGTAGCAATTAAGGATAATGGATTTTCTCCACCCTTAACAATTATAAATTCGTATATACTTTAGCTTCTCTGGTTGGTCCACGTTTTAAAGACTACATATTTCTAAATGCTGCACTTGTTTAAAGTCAATTAACAATTTCTGTTTATTGTAACTTGAGATTTAAAACTGTTCACTCATTAAAGCAACTGCAGTTCTACATCAGTTTCATTGAAGCTACAGAGAGGTAGCAGAAATATAACGACCTTAAAATGTGAACACGCTGTATACTTAAATGGGAAAATGTAAAGATGTTGAAGACTTTGCAATTTGATCCAATGGAAATACAAATGACAATTCAGAATGACTTAATTTCTTATTAGTTACACAATTCAAGAACAGATTTTGGCTGAGGGATTAGAAACTTTCTTGTAATATTTCCAGTGAGACTGACATTTGACAGGAAATATTGCAAGAGCATCAGGTAAGTAATCTCACTTTAAAACAAGCTCTTTATTGGGCACCCATGAACATGTGCAACTTCTCTTTCCAAGCTTTCTAAGTCACGCATATGGCTACAAGGGTATAGAACCAATCTTCATCTGTTTGAACACTCAGGGGCTGATTACTATGCGGTAGGATACAGTTCTGAACGTTGGTCGGAGCCATTCATACCACATCACAATCAGTTGGTCGGATTCCTTTCCGACCAACCCATTTGGATGGTGTCAGTCAGAAAGAAATCCTACCGGTCATTACGACTGGCTTTTGAGGGGCTTGGAGAGCCGGTCCGCCAATCGGAATGACTTCATTAATCCCAAGGGCGTCTCTTTTGCCCGAGGGATTACAATGTCGGATTCCTACAGCCTTTTTGTGCCGGCCTTTCCGACACAGAAAGACTGCAGGAAGTCGACTTTGAGGGCCCCAATGAGTGCACGGCCTCCGGTTGGAGGCCGAGGGGGCCCCTATGCCGCCCCCTGTTGATCCCTACACCCTATGGCAGGCAGGTGCCTGCCATGGGGTGCAGGGTTAAACTGCACCTCGCCAGTTTACAATGGGAGCATGCATTTCAGTAGGAATACATGCTCCCATTGTAAAGAATTGGAGCGCAACTGAACAGTGTTTGGTCGCATCTAAATTGGTAAGTTGGGACCGCCAACAGGAGGTTGGTCAGTCTCAGTAGCAAAACTTAAGTCCACCTGACATTGTAATTAGGCCCACAGTATGACACACTCAAAAAAGAACTCTTGGTCAAGACCAGCCCCACTGCTTAGATTCCCTCCTTCAAGAAAACATAAATTGGCCATAATTTCTTCTGTGAGCAGACAGCCAAGCACAGGGACACACTGTGGTAAAGATGATGACACTTCATGATCACGTGGAATTCAGGAAGGTGGCAATAACCCAGGTTTTTTCAAACACATAGGGGCCAATTGACAAAAGCAACCATGGGTACTACAAAAGCACCCTCTACTCTATTATCTGTTTTACGTACTATTTCATACCCTGAATCTTGCATCCATCACTGTTAGTTAACGTGCAAAAAAGACACTTTCCTTACTATTTGTACTAATTTTATATGCATATTCATTGAATATTCTGATTTAATATGTTTTATTGCCAATTCACAAAGGTATATAGCAGAACGTAAAAAGTAGTACATGAATACTACTTTACGTACTCCCAAATGCCTTTGTGAATAGGCCCAAAATGTATTACCTTCAGTGTGTATACCTCCAATAGCAAGAGTAGGAAATCGTTATTTTGTTAAAATGTTATTGCAAAAATATATTCAAGTACACTCTTTTAGGAAATTGACGAACCGCTACAGTTCTGGAGAGTAGTGGTATTATTAATAATTTGACAAATACATCAAGGCCTTATTTGGAGCTTGAAATAAACTAAAAATCCTCCAATTTCTGAGGGAAACTTTAAATGCAGAGTACAATCCATCAGAAGAATTTCCTCCACATTAATATCCCTAGGATGGGCAAATTCAGCCACTGGATTGCACTTCGTATTTACAATTCCTTCAGAACTCAAACTGGGGCACTGTTACAGCACGTGTTTAGCCATTGTTTATGAGTATCGAAATTGATTATAACATGTTATGTGGTCTACCAATAATGTCATTGCTTACCGGGAAGAAAAGTTGTGTATACCTGGCAAAACAGATAATTGGGCTCTGTCAGAATTATGTGTTATGTTTGACCCAATTAAGGTAAACAGCAAAAGCGGTGAAGCACTAATCCAGCAACAGCAAAACAGCAAGGAGCAAACAGATTATATGTGGGGTGGTGGTGAACCTGAAAACTCCAGAAGTGAATTAGTATAAAAGCAATCACCCTCAATACCTTTAAGAACAATATTAAAACATAATTTGTTAATGTTCTGCAAACATGTCAAAGATATTATCTCACACACTTGCATTTCATATTTACCTAGATTCAAGCCCCTAGACGCTTCCAGAGCTTCCTGAATGTCATAGGTACCTACTGTCCTATTTCCAGAAGAGGGGATAGTGTGAAAAACTGAGGGTCCTATTCACAAAGGAAAATTTGGTTGCAAATGTTTGGCAAGTTGCGCAGTGAACTTTGCTGAGAATACTTTGCTCTTTTCCTTGTTAGCGCTGTACACCAAAGTAGCCATTTTGTCATTTTATGAGCTTATTGTGCCCCTCCAGGAGGAAACCATTTAAAGGTTGCTTTTCACTTTACCATTGTGTACTTTACCAATTCGCTTTACCATTGCTTTAAGCACAAATCCAGCAACAGCAAAGAGCAAACAGATTATCTATGGGGAGAAATAGCACTCTAGTGTTTTCATTTAGTCATGCACCTACCAACTAAACTCAAATTAAGGAAGACGGCTGAATGACTTATGCTGGGACATTTGCAAGATGCTGATTGAATGCTTCATGACTCTGCAATTTTCCTGCTTGTTAGAAATGTATTAGAGTACCGACAAAACATCTGATGTGTGGGTAAGCAGCAGATAGGCACAACTAAAGCTCTGCTGACAAAACGATATGTAGGAAATGGTATGCTTAGGTGGCTGTTTGAGTGGGTGTTTAGGTAAGTGAGATGGTATGTGAGTGGCTATATTGGAGAGTGAGTGTCTGTCTAAGTGGCTGTACGGGTGAGTAGGTGGGTGTGTAAGGGATTGTATGGATGTGTGAATGGGTATGTAAGTGATTGCGTGGATGTGTGAGTGGGTGTGTAAGTGGTTGTGTGGGTATGTGAGTGCTTGTATGGGTGAGTGAGTGTCTGTGTTGAGAGGCTGTATGGGTGAGTGAGTGGGTGTATGAGTGATTGTATGGTTTTGTGAATGGGTATGTAAGTGGTTGTGTGGGTGAGTGGGTGTCTATGTTGAGAGGCTGTATATCTGAGTGAGTAGGTATGTGAGTGACTGTATGGATGTATAAGTGGATATGTCAGTGGCTGTATGTATCATAGAGTGGGTGTGAGTAGCTATATGAGTGTGTGAGTGGGTATGTGGTTGGCTGTATGGGTCTATGAATGGGTGTATAGTAGTTTTGAGAGTATGCAACTGTATTTGTGAGTGGCTCTATTGGTGAGTGTGTGAATGGCCATATGGGTTTGTGAGTTCTTGTTTGTGGAGCGTGCAAGTTTATTCGAGAATTTCTTTACTTATCGTAATTTAAATAAGGGACCATTTACTTTTATGTCACCAGGAGTGAAGTAGAAATATCCCAGAAGGAAAGTGATTACATAAAAGATTGTGTTCTGATAGATGTACAATGCATTTACCTGCTTCAAGGATTTCACTCCCTTTGCCAAGCCTAAGATAGTTAGGATAATTTGTTCTTTACAGAAGTTCTAATTTAACTGGGGTATCTGCTATCTTTATTTTTGTAAGTCCTATAAAACAAGATTGTATTTTTGTTTTTTCGACTTTTTTTTTATTCACAAATCTGTCACAACCCGCTCTGATATATATTTTCCTGTTCCGCGGAGGACAGCATACCTGGGTGTTTTTTTAAGGACATTTATAGACAATATAAAATTGATGTTTGCAGTAAGTGGTTTACTAAAATAATAAAGAAACATATCTTCTAATAAGTAAATATACTTTAGAGCGTTCTTTTAATACATTTCCCAGGTTTGCTAAGACATCGTAACGTCATTGCGAAATTCATGTGAGAGAGAAAGAAAGCTGTTTGAGTGGTTAAAAAAACCTCTCAACCTTATATGGAGGACGTCTCTCCTATTTATTTTCCTCATTTGATGTGGTACTTCATTTAACACCTTTTCCATTGAGCGGAATTGCTGTTTTTTGCCTTTGGTGTTTTTTCTAACTGTAATGATGGCATCTTCCAGCAGTCAGCAGCCAGACCTGCAGCAGTTGGACACTTCATCAGAAGAGAAGTATCCTGCCCTAAAAAAGGAGAGCATCACCTGGAAATTGATTTTGATACTGTCAGGGGAGAATAAAGTGGTGGCGAAGAAGGAATATTGCACACTGTGTGACGGAACTCTATCAAGGGGGACTCGGAGAAGTACTTCCATGAGACGAGTTTGATGTTGAAACATCTTAAAACAATACACCTACATCACTGAGGGAAATAGATGCACAGCAGGCTTCTACCTCAGTTGTGACTCATCTAGAACCAGGAGATATCCTACCATCTGCTGCTCCAGCTCCACTTCTGATCTCGGCAAGCGCTCCTGTCCTTGGTAATATTGGTACTTTTTGCAAAATGTGCAATAAAGTAACCCTGGGCGTAGTTCGCGAAGTAGCGCCACGCGTAGCTACGCAAAGTGCACTTCGCACTACGCGAGCTATGCGTAGCACTTCGTGAACTGCGTAGTACCCTGTTCGCACTGTGCAAGATGCCGTTTTCAATGATTGCACAGTGCGGACAAGCATCCGGCACTGTGCAATCATTGAAAACGGCATCTTGCACAGTGCGAGCTGTAGTTTTCTGCCGCTCGAGTAGATTTTTACTCGAGCTGCAGCTTTCTCAACGCGGACTGGTAGTTTCTCATCGCGAGCGGTCGCGAGCATATGCGACCACTCGCAATGAGAAACCTGACCTCCCCGCGTTGAGAATCTCACTGGGATGTTTATTTTCCACGCTCGCGATCGCCAACTTGATGTTGCTGATCGCGAACGAGGAAAAAGTCTCGCCGGGATGTCATTTTGCTTTCTCGCGGTCGCCACCTTGACATTGAGGACTGCGAGCAAGCAAAAATTTCCCGCTGCACTATGCAACACTACGCTACGCGTGTTTTCACTGTGCTACGTGCAATTTGCGTAGTGCGAAGTAGCGCAAACTTCGCACACTACGCGAGCGTAGCGTAGTGCTTTGCCCAGGCTTACAATAAAGGGCGTGATTTAAATCCAGCCGCTCAAAATAGCCTATCGACATGCTGATCTTTTTTTTCAATAGTTTACACGCTACATTGTGGCACTTTCATACCAAAGCATGTTAAAGAGCTTGCAGCTACAGGGGTTAAGACTCATTTGCATGTGCCAGAGCGGCTCTGAAGAACATCAGTGGCAAGTTGGAGGGGAAGGAGTTGGCCTAAGGGCTAGGACGGTCGACCTCGAATCTGGGGAGCTGGGTTCGAGTCTCGACAATGACGCTGAACAGCCTGTGATTCTGGGCAAATCACGTGCCTAACAAAAATGAATGTGTGTCCTAAAGTAACGTAACTGGTGCTATGTAAAGCGCTCTGATACCCCCTAATGTATGTAACTGGTGCTATGTAAAGTGCTCTGATACCCGTTTCGGGTCAAGTTCGCGCTATATAAAACTCTGCAAAAAAAAAAAAGTGTTGTCATCACAGGATTACCCAATACACACACTACTCATCTCTGCCACCATTCTGTAATAAGCAGAGCAGATCCGCCTTGAAAAGCCACTGTTTCTGCATTTAGTAAGTCCAACTTTGCCAATGGAAATAGGGGTTTCCCCAACGAGTCCTACTTGTTTTCTTCCTAGTGTTTCGCTGAGAGATTTTGCTGCTTTCAGTTTCTTTCTGAATCATATTATCACTGGATAAAAACTCCTTCGGGTCAGAACTGAATTTCAAAAGCTGCTTCACGGACATCATTAGTTGGATGGGAAATAACCGCTTGAAATGCATCACAGATAAAACAGAAATGCTCCTATCTGGGAAACACAACCTATTCTCCCTGAAGGTGTGGTGGCCTGACTCTGCATCCCCCACCCTGCGGTAGAGGTGACCAGAAACCTAGGGGCAGATTTACAAGCCCCTTGCGCCGCTTTTGCGTCACTTTTAACATGGGAAAAATGACGCAAAAGTGGCGCAAGGGGCTTATAAATCTGCCCCCTAGTAGTTAAATTTTACAATTTATGTAATTTCATCCACAAGTGGTGTCAGTTGCAGGAACATGATTTTCTCTGAATAAATCTTATTAAAAAATGGTGACTTTTTCCCCTTGGCCGCCGAGAAAACGCTGGTCTTTGCACTCCCATCATCAAGGCTGGACCACTGTAACAGCCTTTGCCTAGGATTTTCTGAACAGCTTCTTCATAAATTAACAGGCTGTTCAAAACTCAGCAGCTAGGCTACAGACTTCCCAGGAAAGGATCCCCTTCTAAAGCACTTAGGGGCATATTTACGAGCCCCTTGCGCCACTTTTGCCTCACTTTCCCCTTGTTAAAAGTGACACAAAGGTGGCGCAAGGGGCTTGTAAATATGCCCCTTAGAGAATTGCACTGTCTGCCTATCCATGAGAGAGTTCGTTTTAAATCTTTGGTCTTGGTGTTTAGACCTCTTCCTGACACATATCCATGTGATCGTTCTTGCAGTATAGGCCTATGAGAACCCTCAGATCATCTAATTCCAACCTGTAGACCCCCACCGCCTTCAGATTAAGGTCAATCGGAGGAGAAGCATTTTCCTTTCTAGGTGCCAAAACCAGGAAACAACTTCCGAATTCTATTCGATTCATAACCAAGGAAGTCAGTTTTAAGAAAAGCCTCAAAACATGGCTGTTCTCCACACCTGATGACTTATGTTATGGTCTAATATAGGTTCCTTCTTCATTTCTCTCTCCTGTATTGGACTATGTAAACAGGATATGTATATGAGCCCAGCACCAGGGTGCTCGGTTTGAGAGGTTGTGCACTTTATAAGGGGCATATTATCAAGAAACGGCGTTAAACTTTACGCCGCTTTAGCGGCAGAAAACTGCCGCTAAAGCTGCGATAATGGGCTTGAAAATATGCCCTTGAGAATTCCAATAGAAGCCAATGTTGACACCAGAACATGGGCTTCTATGGGAATTCTTAAGGGCATATTATCAAGCCCATTATCTCCGCTTAGCGGCAGTTGTCTGCCGCTAAAGCTGCGATAATTTTAACGCCGTTTCTTGATAATATGCCCCTAAGTTCCGATTTCATTCATTCTTTCATTCATTCATTCGTTACCACAGGGAAAAGGGACCTTAATCTTATTTGAGAAGCATTCTCTGAGTTTAAATGTTGCCAAATCTAAAGTGAAAGTCGGAATGCATTTCATAACACTACTCATAACTTCCATTTCTCAGAAAAGAGTTTTGACACACACTTAAGTTGAAGAGGGCACTCAAGTGCACTCAAAACATTTAAAGTGAGTGACGTAGATTTGGTGACACCGTGGATTTCATGCCTCAAAGTATCAAAGAAAGAAAACTTTCAATGTGTGCTTGTAATTAACGAAAAAAGCTGTTTCCAAGCATTATTCAATATTAATTAATTTCACGCTGCGATTTGTTTTATCTGCTTTTTCTTTCGAACAAAGCTATCCATTTCTTTCGAACAAAGCTATCCAGGACAGACAGTAGACGCTGAGTGTACCTGCATTTGGCGTTTGTCAATGACAGCTGGGTTTGGACAATTTGCTCATGGCAGGGAGACATTTTGTAGCCAGACAAAACGCTGACCTGCTGTCCCGGCCGCTGTGTAACCCCAAAGTGATGGTTCTAGGTGTCTACCCTGAGGGGATGGCATTTAGCACGATGATGAAACAGCGAGAACTCAGCCGTGCATGCTTAATTTCTCTTTTTAGGCGAAAAGAAAAGGGGTGTAAGGTTAAACGTCAGCGCACAATTTCAGCATAGAAAACGCTCCACGTTAGTCACACAGAAAATGCAGTCTGACAATAGCCTCTTCGTGTCTAATGCAATAAGTACATATAAATGTAAGACAGAGATGAGGTAAAAGAGGCTGGCATTAGTGTTTAGTGTTTTAAAGCTATCCATTTTGTTTTCTATTTTTAATATATTCTGAAAGTGATCCTATAATCAGTAGCTTTGAGCAGCTCTCATGTAAGTATTGCACAAAGAAATGTTCATATCTGAACCAGCAGTAAGGTTAAAAGCTTCAAACACAATGCTAAGGGCAAACACAATACTGAGGGCGGTAGGAAGGAAAGATAGATAAGCAGAGGCTGGTTAGCAGGAACAGAAGAAGCCAAAGTGAATATTTATAGCAGATAATTAGGGAAGTGCATACCTAAACTGCAGAGTTGAATTTTTGCAATCATATACTAGGGTCCAGATTTTCTCATTGTTCATGCAGCTCGGCATCCAAACTTGCTGTGCTATTGTGCACGGGAGAAAACACAGCGCAGAGCAATATCTAATAAGATTGGCCTGCTGCTGTATTAATCTCCTGTGCTGGTGCTTAAAGGAGGGTGCATAGACTGCACGCAGACTCACAGCCACATGGAAGGGTGAGCGTGTGCTGCCAAGCATTAGATTTGTAATGGAGATATACCCTCCACTACAAATCCCTACCCACACACAATCTCTGAGGTTTCTCGGGGGCTGAATGAGTTCTGTGCACGGTCATTTTTTTACAGAAACAAACACGTCCTTTTAGTGCAAAGTCTTATTCAATCTGGACTATGATGTTTTGAAAGATGAGCGTGAAAAAGTCCTGCAAAATACTCTGAGGTACAAACAGGTTGCCTTGAGCTACACATATACTCACACCATGGTGCAACGGTGTGTCTGCAATCTAGCATAGGATTTGTACTTAAGGCATACCCTACCTGTACAAATTTCTGTGCATAGACAAACTCAGGAGGGCGTCACGCATGGGATGTGTGCTGCCCACTGCACCACACATGCAATGCACCATGTTTGGAAGAAATACTTGTTTTTACCTGCTTTGAGTAGCTTTAGACTTTGAGGCAAAGCCAGGACTGGCCATCTTAGTAGATGTGGTTTCACATCAAAACTTGTTGGGTGTTTGCACGGATCCATCCCAGTAACACCCTAGTATGCTCTTTGATGCAAAGTTATGCAAAGTGGCCCTGAAACGGGGTTTTCACATGAAGGAAGAGGTCTCCGTTACTACGGCAAAGATATCCCAATGGTAAAGAATAGGACAAATGTAAAAACGTTTACTAAACTCAAAAAAAAAAAAGTAAAAATATTTGTGATACGTACGAATATAATTAATTTAATATTTTTATTTTAAGTGCAGACAAAAATTAAAAACATATAGAGAAATATTAACTTAATTTTGAGTTAACTATGTAATTATTTAAATATAGGAAATTAAAAGTACTATTCTAAACATGTATTAAAATGAAAATTCCGACCTAAAGTAAAATCTTCCATTTATTTATTACGTATTGAAATTACTAATTTGCTATGTACGGAATGAATTTAAAATAATGTAATTATTTTTTTTAAAGATTCAAGTTACATTTATAATTAAATTAATAATGTTATTAAAATATTTCATGAGAACATAATATTTTGTTGGTGGGGCCCAAATAATTGCCAGTGGCTTAGATTAAATCATTCCATCCATCACTTTTTGTATACTTCATTGTGTCTCCCTATGTGGGATGAATATGCCCAGACATGGGTCCCCTGCACACTGTGTTGCAGGAACCAAGATATACCTGGCTGATGATTCCTAATCTGGGAGAAACGAGTCCTAGATTGCTTGTGTTCTGGTTCAGGGAGGACCTGGTCTGGCAATTCGGTCTGGGCTGTTTCCATTGGAACAGGTTTGCGACTGATTTGCATATGCCTGTGTCTAAACTGAAGTGGCATAATGTGCAAAATAAGTGAAATATGGCCCTGAGTAATTACCAGTGGCTGAGATTATTCCAAGTATTCCATCCATCATTTTTTGCAGACTTATGTGCGTCACCCTAAGTGGGACTGGTATGTCAAGCCGTGATCCCATGCCCACTGCGTCACTGCAACAAAGTTATACCCTGCTGATGAGCCCTTAGCAGGGTAAATATGGCCCTAGGTTGCTTGTGTTCCAGTTCAGGGAGAACTTGGCCTGGCATTTAGGGCTGCACTATTCCCTTTGGAGCAGGGTTGAGACTGATTTGCATATGGCTGGGTCCAAACTGAGGTGGTATAGTGTGCAAAATAATGCTGGACTGTGATGTGGCCCCAAGTAAATACCAGTGGCTGAGATTAATTCAAGCATTCCATTCATCACTTGTTTTATACTTCATTGTGTTCCCCTAAGTGCAACAGGTATGACTAGACGTACATCCCGTGCACTCTGTGTCACTGTAACCAAGTTATACCTGGCTAAAGAGGCCTTATCAGGGTGAAGCAGGTACCAGGTTGTTTTAGTTCCAGTTCAGGAAGGACCTGGCCGGCTTCTTGTGCTGGGGACCACGCAGCCATAGAGACAGCAGCATGGCAGCACAACAACCAACTGCTGATGATAAATTAGATATATTGCTGGCTGCAATTGAGTGATTGCAAGTCTCCGTGAAAAAACAAGATTAGTTCTTTAGCTTTAATATTCTCTGCAACAACCACAGGAAGCTGGCAGACAAAGTGACTGATACGGAATGAATGTTGGCTGATCTCCAACCGGTGTTGGCAGACACTCAGAAGAGTCTGCAATCTCTACAAGATCGTGTTGAACTGCAGGAGGTTGGAGAGGATGATGCAAAGGGACACCTGCATGGGAGCAACATTTGTGTTGTGGGACTCCCTGTAAATATGAAGGGAGAGGATGCTATTGTCTGCATGGAAACCTGGATCAGGTATTTCACACCCTCTAAAGCCTTGTCACCCTTTTGCTCCAGCGAGAGGGCACACAGGGTGCCAACTTGGAGACCTCAGTTAGAGTTGCCTCCACACCCTGTGGTTCTCAAGCTTCTGCACAAAGACAGAGGCACTGTACTCTGTGCAGCTTGAGATTCAGGCTCGCTGATGGTAGGCAATCATCGTGTGATGTCCTCAAACTATATGCTGGCAGGGCAGCACCAAAGAGCTACCTTTCAACACGTCAAGCGCAAACTGCAAGACCTTCATCTCAAATACTCTCAAATCCAACTTCTTCACCGAGCAGACAGAGGCCTAGTACTGGGCGGAGAATTATGCCAGGGGTGGCGTAGCTCCCTTGCCATCAGTCCCCGAGTATACAAGCAGCATGGTGCCTCTCCGAAGCAGCAGTTGCGGCAGCCTTCTGACTTGGAGCAGGTGATTCATGAGAGGAAGCGGGCCCTTGAGGCTGTGGCATCCTTCTGTGCTGCTGACCTGGATGCAGAATCAGACACTGGTCCCCAGCATTCCTCCAAAGGAGACACTGGATCATTCCATTCTTGCTCCCCTCGGAGAGGCTCGATCAGCTACTCCACAGAGGGCAGAGGATATCCTTTGACTGTAGTTCACCTTTTCCCTCCTTTCTCTCAATGTTAACAGCAGCCACGTATTGCTATTTTCTTTTACTGTGCATTCATTGTTGTATTATGTGTTGTACAAGTTGATCTATGGGCTAGAATTCTCTACACTGGGTGCCTCCTGGTAACCTGCTCTTCTGTGTTATGTAGAACTCTCGCTGTAATCATTTTTTTGCATTTACTGTCCTAACATGAGGCCCCACCTTACAGCACCCATTGCTTCACTCCCTAGGTCTCCCCCCTGCACTAGTAATATGATGTTTGGTCTCATTCAGTTTGTACGAGGTGCCGTGTGTGCGCTGTCCTTGTTATTTGCAACTTGTTTGAGTCCGTACACTGCTAGAAACACACAGATTCTCCAGTACTATTTGTCCGACTTATGTTGCATTCATGGCAACATGCACCAGCCGGAAGCCACAACCTGCCATCTTCTACCCAGGACATTAATGTAATCAGATGGAACACATCTACGGGATGGACACCCCCTCTAGGGCATACTCAATATACTCTTACCTGCACCATCGCAGTGCACAAATAGCATTCCTACAAGAGACACACATCACGCAGGTTGAGTCCACCACCTTCTCAAGTGTTCAGACGCCAGGTATTCACAACCAACTACTCAAAATATGCCAGAAGTGTCATAATTTGGTTCAAAGTGAGAAATTCATTTGAGGTTACAGTTAGTTACTGACCCACTGTGTTGTTATCGCTTTGTTGAAGTCACAATACAGAGCAGTCATTTACTGCTCTGGGTGGTTTATGCCCTGACCTCGAGGCATCCTGCTTTTCTTGATGGGCTTTCAAGGGTGCTTCCACAATGGGGAGGGATTCCCTGGCTGTTCAGCAAAGATTTCAAAAGAGTCTTGGACATGCTGTTGGACAGGTCCTACCCTCTGCTTCCTCAGTTTCCAACACACTCCAATGCCAAACACCTGAGTAGCTGGCTACACCATTGGGCACTAGTAGATATATGACATCAGCATAACGAGGGGAAAAGGGCGTATTCCCATTATTATCATCCAAACAATTTACTTGTGCACCTCAACTGCATTGTCTGTTCAACCCCCGAAGCATCCGGATCTACTGGGACAATGATGTCGCCCCATTACACTGGTGTTTCTGCCGTGAACGTCCTGCCTAGAATAATGTGACACACTGACACAGCGTTGTCTCATCTCGTGGAATGGGATGTATTAAAAGCTACTATCAGGAGCCTCTGTATGGGATTGGCGACAGTTATGAGGGAGAAGCTGGACTTGGACATTATGAAGGCAGAACAGGATCTCGTCTAGCCCAAGAAGCAGGCTATCTCCTTGTAAGAAAATAGATGCCAGCTCACTTGCGAGCGAAAGGAACACACTGTTCTGTTGGAGCGCTTGCGTTGCTTCAACTATGCAGCACACACAACCCAGACTCACTCGGGGGAGAATAAATGTTGTGCTCTGTTGGCCTTGTTGATTAAACAGAACAGTCCACAGCATCCTATTCTGTCTATCGCTGTATCTTCGGCTACAGAGCTGCATTCCCAGTTCGAGATACATGCGGCTTTCACACAATATTGCGTGCACCTCTATGAGTCAACAGTTTTCTTGTACAACATGGAACTCCCCTGGGTCCCACCTGACTTAGGCAGGACCCTAATGAAGCCATCACTCTGTTCCAAATCCATAAAGCCATCTGGCTGCTGGCATCAGACAGGCCTCAAGAGTTTTACAAAATCTACGCTATGCTACTGGTTCCTGACCTAAAAACTTTGTATGATGAGGCGCTCTCGCACTCCTGCTTTCCTCAATTGCTTTGGGAAGCCTTGATTGTTTCAGTCCCCAAACCAGTGATCTGTCCAATCTCGGTTCATACGGACAACAATATACTTGGTAAAATCCTAGTGGACAGGCTGGCACCAGTGATTCAGTGATTTGTACACAGCCACGGTCCGTGCAGGTAACAGAGGTGAGGCGGTGGGGCCATGTAAGGGGAGATTTCGGGGGCCGATGCAGAGGGAAAATTAAGAGAGAAAATTAAATAAATAATTAATTTTCCCTCTGCAGCGTCCCTTAAAATTCCCCCTTACAGGGCCTCACCGCTGTTATCTGCACGGACCGCAGCTGTTTGTACATAAGGACCAGAATGTTTTTTTACCAGGTCGAGTTACCTTCCTAAACCTTCATTGTCTCTTCTGTGTTCTGTAGCAGGTGCCAGGCTGCTGGCTGTAGTCCAGCTGTCTGGTGCTGGACCTGGAGATGGTCTTTGACTCACTGAAGTAGGGATATCTCTTTGCCGTGTTGACCAAATTTTGTCTAGGTCACCGAATGCTTGGGCTCATCTAGATCCTGTACATGAAGCCTCTAGCCAGAGTCAAGACTAGTAGATACATCTCTGAGCCTATACTCTTAGGCAGAGGCACTTGCCAGGGCTGCCTCTCTCCCATCTTCTCTACTCCATGGCCATGATGCCCCTGGCACATAAACTGAAAGAGCAGGTACGGGACCAGGGGATCCCACTAAGAGATGGCATGCATGTTGATGACATGCTTCTGTGGGGCATTGCTGAGTCCTTGCCAATGATGTACCGTCTCCTCACCTATTTTGCAGGTTTCTCATGTCTAAGGGTTAATTGGGGGGCAAGTCTTGACTTTTCTAGCTAGCCACCTCAGTTGCTGATCCTGTTCTCTGACTGGCTGAGGAGTTGGTGCAATGGCAATCTTATATGATCCGCTACCTGGGCATTTGGATTTACCATGATGTTTAATTGAAGGATGGCAATATACGCTGGGTACTATCCTCCCTCCATGGGCAATAGCATTCTGGAAGACCCTGCTGCTGTCAGTGGCATGACTCCTTGTTCTGTTTAAAATGGTGGTACTTCCGCAGTTATTATATTACTTTGCCAACATTCCAATATATCTACAGAAACCCTTCTTTGTCACAGTGGCGTTATCTGGCATGACAACCGCTGCCAGGTGGCACTGGGGAAATTGTACCTGCCAACCAATTGGGATGGGCTTAAGGCTCCCAATTTTGTGGACTGCAGCCTCGCTGCCCAGCTAAAGAGGGTAGCATGGTTTTTTGCTGAATGTAACCTTAATGGCTTAGTGACACTGACATTTCCTCTGTGAAATTGGCTGCACCTGCTGCATGCTTTTCATCCACTTGCCCACATTCCTATTCTGCCCATGCAACTGTTGTTTGTGACACTGCAGTGTTTTCACCGTTGCTTACGTCTCACCAACACATCAGTCCCATATGCCCCTTTTTGCCACTGCTTGCCACATCCAGATGGACCACACACATCACATTTACACCGATAGCCCCCTGGCATTAAATGGGCCTCCGATTCTAAGGCAACCTCTTTTCTGGTACTGCACTCATTCTATTTAACAAACTACAGGATCAAACCGGGACCCCTGCTGGGCAATTCTACACACATAACTCAACCATTGATACATTGAGTGAACCTTGGGGGTCACTGCAGACTGAGTTGAACACCTATCAGGTGATCCAACATCTACATTTGTTAGTACCAAACACACCTGTTTGTTCCACCTGACACTCTGTGACTGGTTGAATGAGCATCTGGGCCAGGTGTGCAAAAATGCAGAGCGTGCTGAGGTACTGGCCTAACCCACCGCTGTCTCACGAAATGCACAGTTCAAGCTAATACAGTTCTATGTCTTGCATAGAGCGTATCTAACCCTTGCAAAGATCAATCAGTTCTTCCATTGTGTGGATGCTTCCTGCTCCCATTCCTGTCTGTCACTTCTTGCATCTCTCACAGTATCGGAGTCTCCTCTCTACAGACTTCGGACATATGCACCATTGGCCTGTTTAAATGCACAAAGAGAAAAAAGCTGTGACCAAATGTCTTGACTTAGTACTCTTTTTATCTAAGAAGGAGATGGCACATTATTGGAAATTGAGAACCCTTTCAGTCATTTGCATGGGCTTGGTCAATGGAGGTATAAGTGATGGCTGAAAGCTCAGCCATACAGTCTGATATACTACGAGTCTCCAGAAATATCACATCTCGCAACACTGGGCCACTCTACTTGAAGCCTTTAAATCTAGGGTAGACACCACTGACCCACTCCCGATAGACCAGCCAACATCTGCAATCACAAATTCCTCTCCATAGGCATGCACCCTCTGTCAGCTGCATGAAATAGTTGCTCTTATTGCTGCCTTATTTGACTGTTCGTAAAACCAAGCAAGATTCCCCCTTCGCTTCCCCCCAGTTCAGTCATTTATTTGCAGTAACTGTCGCTTACCTGTGCTGTCTTTTATTTAAAAAATGAAAGACTGTAGGATGTTGTGTTTTTTTCTAAAACATATTTAAAAAGCTAAAAAGTGACCTCTACAAACATTTCAAAATAAATGTCAGTAGCTATGAAAGCCCTTGTTTTTGTAATTTTAGTGTTGTTAGAAAAGGGTGTCTTTAGTTGGCAGTGGTATGCACCCTGTCCAAGCAGGGACCCTTTCCTTCTAGTCAGGGTAAGGGGATCACACAGCTAATATAACCCCTGTTCACTCCTTGGTAGCTTGGCATAAACAGGCAGGCTTATCTCAGAGGCAATGTGTTAAACATTTGTACCTAAACACACTGTAACAGTGAAAACACTACAAAATGGACACCACACCAGTTTAGAAAAATAGCCAATATTTAACTAATCAAAAAAAGACCACAACGGCAAAATTCCAACATATATACAACAAAAAATCCCTTTTAGCAAGATTGGTGCAAAAATACAGTTCCCAGAAAACAATAGCTCCAACTGGGGCTATCTCGACATCATTACAGGAAGAAATCCAAAGTTCGGCACTGACTGTGAGGTGCGTGGGCCAGCCAAGGAGTTGCACCAGCCTTCAGACAAACAGTATATTTTGTGATGATACAAACATTGGCATCGGGTAGGTGATGCAATGCCTGTGCCGGACGTAGTGGGTTCCTTACTGCCACTGGTCTGGTGAGGCGTCACTTACTTCCTGTTGCAGAAGAGGTGAGATGTCGGTTGGCAACGATGAGTCAGTTCCTTAAGGCAGAGTGGTGTTGTGCACTCACCCATGTTAGTTATTGACTCCGCAATGGTGCGAGGGAGGTGCTGGTGTCGGTCAGCAACGGGGCGGTGCTTTGTGCACTCCACAAGCTATGCTCTCGGCCTGATTGCAGGCCTCGTGGACAAAGTCAGTTGAAGCTGAGAGGACGTCAGCCGGAATCAGGGCATAGGTGGAGTCACAGTTGGTGTTGAGCTCACCCAGGGAGCAGTGACCAACGCTTTGGTGCAGGTAGCGGCATCAGAAATGGCGTGAGGAATCCTTTTCTTCAGGTTTGCAGTCCAGCAAATACCTCCAGTTGCCCAGTACTCTAATTGGCACCACTTGGCAGGTCAGAACTCCCAGCAGAGGAGTTCAAAGGGGGCCGCAAGTGAAGTCTTTGATGGCCCTGAGACTTCCAACAGAAGGCAAGCACATACAAGCCCTTGGAGAAACTTGGAAAAGCAGGATACTAAGCAATGTCCAGTCCTTCCATTGCCCACAGACAGAAGCAGCAACTGCAAGCCAATCCTCCAAAACAACACACAGCAAAGTTGCAGTATAATTCCTGACAGCTCTTCATCTCTTCTTCTCTGCAGAGTCCCCAGTTCCAGAAGTGTTCAAAAGTTCTGTGGTCACAGCCCCACTACTTACACTGCTTTCAACCTTTGAAGCTTGCAGGCTTCAAAATAATTCTCTCCTGCTTAGCAGAACCCATTCTGTCCTCCCTGGTACAGCCACACTCCAAGGGGTGGAGACATCATTGTGAAAGGCAGATACAGCCCTATTCAGGTGACAGTGACAACTCTTCCCACCACTCTTGCTCAGGAAGACCCATCTGCCTTGTGATGGGCCATCAGAATATACAGGGCACAACTCAGCTCCCTTTGATGTGACTGTCTAGAGTGAATGCCTAAAACAGCCCCGTCAGTCTAAACCAGACATTGATTCCACAGGCAGGCAGAGGCACAGAATGGTAAAGCAAGAAAACGCTCACTTTCTAAAAGTGGCATTTTCAACTTCACAATTTAAAATCCACCTTCACTAAAAGATGTATTTTTAAATCCTGAGTTCAGGGAACCCAAACCACAACTTTTTAGCTGTTTCAAATTGTAAGTTACACTGGTAAAAATGTTACAAGGTAGCTCCAATGATAGCCTATGGGAGAGCTAGTTCTTATAATAGTGAAAAACGGATTTGGCAGTATTTCACTATTAGGACATGCAAAACACACCAGTACATGTCCTACCTTTCACATAAACTTCACCCTGCCCATGCCACCTTAGGGGTGCCTTACTAAAGGGAAACCAAGGACCTGGTAAGTGCGTGCACTTTCCAGGTCGACATGGCTGTTTAAAACTGCATTCACAGACACTGCAATGGCAGGCCTGAGACAAGTTTACAGGGCTGTTCATGTGGGTGGCACAACCAGTGCTGTAGGGCCACTAGTAGCATTTGATTTATAGGCCCTTGGCACACACAGTGCACTTTACTAGGGACTTATCAATAAACCAAATATGCCAATCTTAAAGATCTAATCAGAATTACAATTTATATAGAGAGCTTATGTACTTTAGCACTGATTAGCAGTGGCAAAGGACCCAGAGTCCTAAAGCCAAAAAACAGGTCCAGAAAAAAATAGAAGGCAAAATGTTTGGGGATCAACCTGCAAAATAGGCCAAGTCCAACATATGTAATAAAAAAAATATTTGAATAGGATGAAAACAAATCCAAAGTCTTTACTTGGTGATCTGCAAATGATAATTATGTTTGCTGAAATCCAATTTCCACAGATTATTGTTTATACACTTTATTTTTTTTATAAATACAACTGCATGTTGGTGGGAAAGTTTCAATGGAAAATGTGGTGTCTGTAAATGGCAGTGCACTACCACCTCATGCTTTAGTAATATATTTATTAAAAGTACGTTTTTAATGATGAACTGAGAAATATTCTTGCCCCTGCCCTGATGGAAATGCTATTAGGAAACTGATTTGCTTCTTAGTTTAGGACTATGGTTCTCTTAACTGCTTATTGCAGATCAAAACTCTTCTCCTTCTCACCCATTTTCTTCAATTCCATCTCATTCTTACTCTCACCATCTCTCTCACACATCAAGCTTTTGGATCTGTCAAGCATCCAGAAGGGACACACCATAATACATGCCTTCCTTTTGCAAAACAATTCAATAGCTGTGTTACAGACATCGAATGAGGATTCAATCTGTAGTTCTTAACCCTTTTAAAACATCCGTTCTCCATCTCTTTTGGTTTGCTAATGCTCTCTGGATGGCATCTTTCAGACCACGATTGAATTTTTCCACCATTCTGTTGGTTTCTGAGTAACCCTAGGCGTAGTTCGCATAGTCGCGCAACGCAAAGCTACGCGAAGATGTTCTTGCACTACGCGAGCTAAGCGTAGCTTTGCAAGCGTGTGTAGTTGCTTGGGGCGCACGTACGCGATGCCTTTTTCTTGTTTGGGAGTGCGGTGTGCGTGTTTGGGGAGCTATTTTCATGCTCGGGGATAATATCTCGCGATCTTACCCATGCGCTCGCCAATGGGCGCGGCCATCTTCATTTTCAATTATCCCGCCCGCTCGCGATGCCTTATTTCCTGTTACGGGTCGCGTATAGCGTGTTGGCGATGCACATGTCGTGATCGGGAGCATATTTTACTTGTTCGCAACGATTATTGCATGTTCGCGAGAAATATCGCGCAAAGTTACCCACACGGTCGTGAATGGGCCCAGCCATCTTGTTTTTCACTCTATTCTATGGTTCTGGGCCTACTTTTCTATCCTCCCTTAATCTTTGGAATCCTTAGTTTTTTACATAGTTTTTCTGACTTTTTTTAGTTATCATCTATCGCCCTCTGTCCCTAAGTTTATATTTTGCATTTTATTTCTACTTTTACTGTGTTTTTTTTACTTTTATTACTTCTTCCCCTAACTTTCTTTTTTTCCTTCTAACTTTTCTTTTCCGCCTCCCACCCACCCCAGAACCATAGCCAAGGGCACTGCCACTAGCGGCTCAAAGGGCAAGGGGCCTGCGCCCAAGAGCCGCCTGCCTTGCGGCAGAATGCGTCCTGCAGGGGTGCAGGCCCGGCAACTTTTTGATGAGGCGGAGGTGGCCGCCCTTGTTTTTTCATCCAGCGCCACCTCCCCTTGACCTTGGCAGCAAGAGGCAGGCCCGGTTCTGGGGACGCTACCCAGGAACGAAACCGTCGGTGGGCGAAGGTGCGCCCGGCAGTTTTTCAGTGCTCAGGGGTCCGGCGCACCCATAACCAGCTGACCCACCGGTGGTCTGACATCCTGGACCGGGAGCAGGACCTGTTGGACCTGCTAGGTGTCGAGGTCGTTGGGCTTGGTGAGTAACTTAGTATAAGTATTGTTGTGTATACATTTTTGACGAATAACAAGATTACTGCTGCTAACGTTGCTGGTAAATTACGTTTCAAAATCTTCTGTGATTGTAGGACCCATGTGCTCGGCGCTACTCTTATTTGTTTGCAACTTTGCGCTAGCTTGGGCTGATTAATGTAAGAGTTTATTTTAGAGAACTGAAGTTAGGTAATGCTATTGCTAGAGAGACTCTAGTCCTTCCATTGTCCTCCTGTGAAATAGTGGTGGATGGATACTAGGTTTAGTTAGTATTGGTTAATAATTGTTTTACGGTCTGAGTGACGCCTCCTCTGTCACTGAGTACAGCTTTTGTAGTTTGTTTAGTGAGTGGTGGGCTTAGCAGGGTCAGTCAGTAGCAGAACAAGATCAGATGCAACCAACCCACAATTTGGTGTATGCACAAATTTATGCATGTATCCTCCATCTCATCTATGCATTTGATTGCTAAAAAAATGGAAATGCAGACTTAGTGAACAATTGGCCCGTCTGGAATAGGTGGTCTAGGTCAGGTGGTACTTAGGCTTTGTTAGTATTTGGAATCAGAATGATTATGGAACACTGGATTGTTCATAAATAACTAAGTAGACCATCCGTGAATCCAGCAAGCAGCCCAGTAGTCGATCCATCTGATTAGATAGGTCAATTTTATTGCAATTGTTGTTTCCTAAAATGTTTTTTGACTTTTTTTTCCAAACGATTTATTTGTTTCACAGCACTCCTTAATGTTTGCCTCTTTCTTTATTATATCTTACATGAACATCAGCACCACACAGGGGCAAGAAGACAGGGTTCGAGTCGGCGGGACAACAGCAACCAGGAGAGGACCGCTCCTCTACCGAGGCTACTGCTGCTGGCTCCAGTAAGTCCTCCAGTGGTTAATATTAAGAATTATATTTCCCTAACTTCTACTGCATCTTTTTTTTCCGAACTATTAATTATGGTTCCCCTTTCTAATTCTATTTTTTACAAAAGCTTCTTTGACCTTGACTATCTGTTTCCAAATTCTGGTTATCCCTGCCTCTAAGTTCCTTATAACTGCCTCTGCTATATCTCTCTGTGCTACTACTACTATTAGTCTGTCTGTAGCTAAGCTTGCCCAGTTGGCCACTCTTTATTGAAGGTGTTCTTTGGAATAAAACTCAGATTGTCCAATAGCTCTAGCCACTGTGTCCTGTCCTTTGGGTTGTCCTCTTCTAGTCTTCTTAATCTTGAGGCTTTGACAATTCCCACCAACAAAATGCCCAACCAGATATTTGACTAGTATTTTGGATCGGATAGTACATATACTACTACTGTTGTAGTGATTCTGCAGAGCCACATACAGAACTATGCACAAGAAAATAGGATGTTGGTGATAGGAGGTTGGACCTTACTCACACCTCAGTCAGAAGAACCCACAATCCCCTGACCGACTAGTTATAGTGTCTCACATTAGGTGTCACTCTCGAGTCCTGACCCCCCACACGAAGAAGATACACAATGATGATCAGACAGACAACCCAGAACATAATAACACCCTTTTGCTCATTCACTCTGTGTAAGTCCACCCACCACACCAAATACCACAGAGTCTATGTGTAAGTTAAAAATGTTTATTTTCAAATAAGTAACAAGCTCTGCACGACTCGTTATATGAAATGTTACTACAGCCAGCGTCAACAGCAAAAAGCATAAGATTAAAACAGTAAACATTTACAAGTGCAGGACAAGAACTAGACAAAAGATATGTGTGAATTCTGGAAGACCCCTCAGCGTAGAACGTAGAAATACTGGTTACATCATGCATCATAAGCTCTGCAGATCTCAGGTTTGTAGAAGGGAATCTTTCGCCTATTATGAGAAAAATGCTGCGCGTTAGATAGTATACTGCAATAATGTAAGCATTTCACAGTCATGGCAAAAAGTGTAACATTGTACATGTGATGGCTAAGCAATACAGACTAACCGAACCCCATAAAAAAGTGGCTTGTTTTTCGACCTCTTCACTTGTACGCAACCATCATGTGGCCTCAAAGACGTCTACTGCACAATAAGCTGCGAGGTATAATTAAATATGCACAAAAAGACTAAGAGTAGTAGACATGATGAATCTAGAAGGGTTACATGGTTCAGGCTAACTTTCCAAAGAGCAGAGTAGGACTAGATGACCCTAGGGACCATATAACACTACTAGTGTCTGTCTACTGACTGTACTGCTCTAGTACCCGATTTGGACTAGTAGTGATGATGTATGTTGTATTAACTTTTTTTCCAATCTTCCTAGTGAACAATAAAATAGGGGGAGGTTTCCAGGCATTTAAAAATGTGTAATGTTTTTTCTAGGCATACTACCAGTACCAACCACCAGTGCCAGCGGGGCCAGCAGCGATGGCGATGCGGCCATTCCGGAGGGGGCGGGAGACCAGGCGGCACCTGCAGGAGCTCCAGGGGGGGAGCCAGCAGCAGTGGCGGGTGGTGGTAAGTTATATTCATTACTTCTTGACATTACTACTAGATGGAAGTGTGTTCTCTTCACTCACTGTACTGTGAGACGTATTAAGTTGTAGTAAACATTATACAACGGTTGAAGAAGACACCCTTTACTTAGCATTAGCAGCGTGAGTTGAGTAACCAATGGCCTCTTCTATCTGACTCCAACTCAGCTGTGAAGGTTTTATGGAGAAGACTAAAACTCAGATCAGATGACCTTGATGGATGTTTTGAACAAAGAGGGAAAGAAGGGTGGAAGGACGGGCGAGATCTAATATGACTGGCAGAGAAGGATATGTTGGAAGCATGCATAGGTGGCTGATAGGAATCAGATCAGATGCATGGGTTGTTGAAGGATGGGTGGAAGGTGAAAGAGAATGCCTGCCTGGGTGGGCGAAACAGTATGGGTGCATACTAGATAGCAAGAATCATCAGAGGTGTTTGGTTCAAACTCAAACTTAAGGTAAGCAAGAAAGGAGCGGACGCATGGGTGGTTGTTGGTGAAAACAACTAAGTTTTATTAAGAGATATAGAAAAAAGAATGATAGACATTTACTTTAATGGAGGTATGCCTGGATGTACTATCATCAATAGACAGCATAGGTGGAGACTGTCACTGGAGAGTCTTACTTTGAAGAAAATCTAAAAGAAACTGTGCCAGAGTAGCAAAGCGGAGGGGAATATAAGTAGTATTTTCAGAATACAGTTGACTCACAGTAGTTTGCAAGCACATCTTATATATATATTATCAAGCGCCTTTCTCCGACTCCGAGGACCACTCCCTACCTATGTTAATGTATTTTCGATTGTGTCAGCCAGCCTGCAAAGGGTGGCCTATCTGTTGGTTACACAGTAGCGGTCGGTGGTGGGAGTGCTGGCGGGCGGTGACGTGGGGAGGGGCAGGGTGGGTGGGAAGTAAACTATGCATTACGACCAAATACAGTTAAGTAAACATAAAAATAAATAAAATGATTTTCATTGTGCGCACCGCACCGCCAAATGCGATGCTGTGCGTGCAACAAAATGTGTTTTATTTATTTATATGTATTGTTTAATTACCTGTGATTGTCCGTAATCCATAGTTTACTACTCCCACCCTGCACCTCCCCATGTCACCGCCCGGCAGCACTCCCACCACCGACCGCTATTGACCTGATGTCGTGTTACCATCTATAATATAAGCAATGATCATTGGATCCGATAAATAATCTCCCTTTTTGTAGTACCAAGGACAGGGTGAAAGTGAAATTGAGCAATTGCCCTCATGTAACAGAGAGAGTGTGGCCAGTGCCACCCGTAATACAAAAATATGAGTTTCCCCACTTGCAGACAGTAGCAAATAAAACTAACGTGAGTCTGCATCATGTGACTCGTATCTGTTTCTCTTGGTTGCAAGCTTAGCTGACTGAGCTGGCATGCCGGCTACAACAAAGTTATGTAATTTCACTAAACTAAAGATAAGAAGAACAAGACGACTGGTGTGTACTGGAGTACATAGTGCTAGTATAATGCCGGAAACTCCTGTGGTAAATAAAATATCACGCTCTCAGACTTTTAAATATTAACAATAGGATCATGCATAAAGCAAGAGGCTGAGTCTGTGGTATCAGATTCATAAAGGGCTTTATTCCAATAACTCGAGTCAAAGGGAGAATATCTCCATCACCAAAAAGGATCTGGACGGGGCTGAAAAGTATTCTCAATATTCTCAAAACATTATTCACAGAGTACAGTATATATACATTTCTCAATTGTACGTAAGCAAAAGAGCAAGAGAGAATGAGATAAGAGCATGTGGGCGTGTAAGTAGGCGTGAAGGTGGGCGTCCATGTGGGCGTCCACTTGATGATAAGGGGTAAATTGTCATGTGTGGGTGGATACCTGGAGATGATTTCGCAATGTCAGCAGAAATACTTGGCAGAGATGCGCGCTCAGCAGCATGACGTGTAATTGACGTGCAACTAGGGGGTGAAGGGACTTGACATTTAGCTCTACATGTGGAGACAAAAGTCTGGGGTTATGTCAACCTAATCCCAAATCATATCTAATATCCTATGTTTAAAGAACTGTGTTATCCACAAGGGAAGGGCTCTCGGACAGAATCTATTCTATACTGACTGTGTGTGTGTGTACAAGCGTCTAAGTGTCTACACTGAATGCGAGGGGATGGGAATATTCCATGGTGACAGGGCTATGAATTACTTGCATGAGGGCAGAGAAACCGGGCCTTTTGCTTGGTAACTGGAGGAATGTTTACTTAAGCTACTAGGCAGGAATGCATCGGCTGAGGGGGAAGCAGATAATTCGAAGGTGAAATACAGCTCTTGGCAGAGAATAGGCTGATGTCAGGCTTCGTGGGCCGCACAGAGAATGAGACAAAGTTCATGGTCACAGATGCAGGCTCAAGCTGAAGCTGTCAGAGGCAGAGAGCAGGGAAAGGCTTTGAGGACAGAATCGGGCCTACTTGCCTGAACTGTAAAAATGGAGTAACTTAGCCATATAAAGTCGGTGGCCTTTCATACTTAGGAATCGAATATCCAGCCCATTCATGGCGGATCTGACAGAGGACATGTTAACGGTGGACGCACATGTGTTTGCGTCTTCGAAACTGGAACTGGAGGAAACATACATGTACTTGTAACATGCATATAGAACCATATAGAACCGTTGGGGTCCAAGATAGGGGACATAACTGATCAGGGAAATCCACATTTCCACATTCCCTCCTTGTCCCCTACTTGCCCGTCAAGAAACATCAATCTTCATTAATCCATCGATTTGCTCATGGAGCATCATTTCTTCTTCTTTCTTCTTCCGGGATCTTGAGCGAAAACCTTGATGTGGAATACACGATGTGGCACACAGACCACAAATCGCTGGTCCACATTGCAGGCATAGACAGCAACTGAATAGTATGAGAAGGCCAATACCTAGGAAGGATAGGACCCTCCATCCAAAGGTAGATAATACACTCCAAAACCAACCGGACCAAGTCCAGGTGCCTGGATTCTGGTGTATCTGGCTTACAATCTTATGAAGGCGAGTTATGGCTTTATATACAGATGGCGAATTTTCTGGTATGAAAAATGCAATAGCTTGATCCGATGACCCTACAAGCTCCGCCCCTATCGGCCAGGATAACGTCAAGGACAAGAATATTTTGAAGCACAACAATCCGCATAGCAGACTGCTCTTCTGTTAAATTGCCTAAGGCGGAAATAGTTTCGTTCACTACTGCTTCAAGGGTTCTGGTTAATCTACGTATCAGCTTACTATTGGTAACTGTACCTATATAGGGAAAGAAACCTTTATTGAAATCTGTGTATTTTTCCCATGCTGTTTCAGTGTAATTGACAATTGGGAGATCTCTCTGCTGTCTATTGTGTACTAAATGAGTATTTCTATGATAATCAGGAGGAGCTAGGAAAACAGGTGATAGGAGGAATGCTATGTAACAGGTACCATCCCAATCTAGAGGTAAGCGTATATATGCGGTCTGGCCACATATAAAGTAGGAATGACGAGAAGCTCTAAATTTAGACTTGCCTTGATCACTGAATTTTATTACAGTGGTGCATTTACTATGGCCCATGTGTATGGAGCCATTCTTTCTTATACATAATTCCTCTTTTACTGGGAATACGGACATGGCGGGCAAGATTGGTGTAGCTTCAGATTCAACGTTCAGGATCATGAGGTTAAGTGTAAAATTACCTAATCCATATACTTCATTTCTTAGATCAGTTCCTGTTCTTTTGGGAAGTCCCTCCTTGTTAGGGTAGCAGACTTTAAGCAAAAACTAAATTCAGGTTTCCCCATACCCAGTTGTCTTGATAAACTGCGGAATTCGAATCTAGGGAATTAATCAAACTAAACCATGCTCCACAGGAGCCATTGTGTGTGAACGGATAGAGAATAAAGGGGCAAAACTCCCTTATAGTTCTGATAGGGGGGGGTCGGCCACAGACCCAGCAGTCTGTAGCATTGCTAGTCTGATGTGAATGGTGCAGCATCTGAATAAAGGTATTGTTGCGTAAGGCAAGTCGATATGATAGCTCATAGGATGGCAGATCACTAAATGTGTGCTTTATGGTATCATTAGTGGAGGAGTGTAAAAGTGAGGCAATAGGAGGAAAAATAGCATGTAGTATTAAGCTGATACATATTATCGTGATGCTCTTAAGATATTGAAAAATTACAGTCACTATACATCTATTTGCTTCTTATCTAACTCTCTTATTTTTGCTTTATGTTATTGTCCAAGATCTTATGCGAGCCAGAATACATGTTCAACCGCTTCACCACCTAGTGGACTTAATTGATCAAACGGGTTCTGACTTTTTGAATCAAGGTTTAGCTTTGTGGAAACTTCTGGGCATTCTCCTCTAGAAAATGTTGTTCAAAATCCAAGTTCAAAGTTTTTTCCTTTGTAAAAGAGTGGTGAAGGTGCACTTTGACTTTAACGGCCGTCCCCGTGGTCCAGAGCACTGACTTCGGCGCCTGTCATCCAGGAGCGATGGAGTATTCTTTGACCTGGGTGTTGTCAGGGAAGGCGGCAGCAACCTGCGAACAACAAGAGAGTAGTGCAGACATCAAGGAAGCCAGGTAATCTGTCAGCATGTTACTGTCAACATAAGTAATCTTTTAGGCATTGTAGTGCCCACATATTTTGGTGGTCTACCAAAGACCACTCCATAGGGAGATAAGCCTGTTCTAGAATGAGCTACAATTCGCATGTAAAAGAGGGCAACCGGCAGGGTTACCATCCAGTCTATACCTTTGTCTGCGCAAATTTTTAATGTCTGATTATGTCTTTCTACAAGGCCTGCTGCTTCAGGATGTCGCACACAATGGAATTTCCAGGTATACCCTAACAGAAGGGACACCTGCTTCATTAGTACCAGGACATATTTGTAACCTCTACATCTGTTTATTTGGATATAATCCATTTGGAGCACTTCAAAAGGGTGGTCAGGTGGACGGAATCCACCTTGTTCCATCGGAATGCCTTTACCTGCATTGAATTGGCAACAGATCATACATGTTCTGACCTTTTGTTTCGCTGCTGCACGCAGGTGCTTGTTGAACCATATATTCTGTAAGCTATCTATCATTGCTTTCTCTCCTAAGTGTGCAGGACTATGTGCGGTATTTATAATCACTTGTACCATGGTATCAGGAAGAAACCATGTGGATTTGCCCTTTGTCATCCAACCTTGATCAGTCAGTACCCCTCCTTGTTCCGATCATTTCTTTAATTCGTCTACAGTAGCATGTGTCTGAATGTCTTGTACATCCCTGGAAGGATCCCTAACTGTCATGGCTTTGGACAGTGATAGTATCTGTGATTTTGTCATGTCTAGTGGGGTCTGAGCTGTCTGTTTAGCAGTTCGGTCTGCCAGATCATTGCCTTGGGAAATGGTATCTGTGGCTCTAGTATGTGCTTTACATTTTAGGATAGCTATGGCTGTTGGTAAATGTATTGCTTCCAGTAGGGCTTGAATAAGGGGGCCATGCTGTATCTTGGCCCCATGAGAGGTCAAGAAACCTCTTTCTCGCCAGAAAATCGGTGTAAATGTTTACTCTCAGGTGCTTAGCTCTTATGCACGCTTGTGTCAGGGCGATGAGCTCTGCTGCTTGTGCTGACAATATGTCTATTCTTTTAGTCTCTATTATTACAGTATCAGCAGTCACTGCATATGCTGCCACTAATTCTCCCGCCCCTGTCCTCATGCATGAGCCGTCAACATATAGTGTTAGGTCGGGGTCTGGGAGTGCAACATCTGTCAAGTCTTGTCTTGGTTTAGTCACGGTATGTATTACTTCAACACAGTTGTGTGGTGAAACGCTTTCTGTACTGGAGGGCAAAAGGGTAGCAGGATTCAGTATGTTGCATCGTCTGATCTCTATGTGTGGTTGAAATAACGTCAGCTCATAATCCGTCAGTCTAGCTACAGTCAGGTGTTGTGTTTGTGTCCGGTTCAAGAGAACCTCTACTGCGTGTGGTACTTGTACTGTCAGAGGGTGGCCCAGCACTATCGAGTCACTTTGTCTTATGGCTAAGGCCGTTACTGCAACTGATTTAGGCACGCAGGCAAAGCCTGTGCTACTGGGTCTAATGTACTAGAAAGATAAGCACAGGGCTCGTGTTTTCCTGCATGATCTTGTGTTAGGACAGATAGTGCTGTTCCATCCCGCTCTGTCACAAAAACATAAACGATTTGTTGTAATCAGGGTTTGCTAAAACTGGTGCTTGACATAAAGCTCTCTTTAATTCTTCAAATGCCACAGTGTGTTCTTGTGTCCAAGGGAGGACTTTAGTAGAAGCTGTATTAGGGGCTTGGACTAATTCCCCTGAAAGATCACAATAAAACATGAGAAAAAGGGGAAAACACCATACCTATTTCCTTGGCTTAATTTCTAAGGGGGCTAATTTCTAAGGGGCTTAATTTCTTAAGGGGCTAGCGGGAAGCGAACCTCCTCAGGGGCCACCCTGTGTCTTGACAATACTATTAATCCCTGTGTGTAGCTACTGGGCGTAAGCAAAATTATAGGAGATACACAGCGTATGTGAAACGGCGAGAAATCCTTCAAATTAATGTACAAACCTCATTGTGTTAGCTCATAAGCTAGCCAAATGACATCTCATATGCAAATGTCCCTATTACATGAACCTACACCAACCTGAAGTCAATATTAATGCTAGGAGGCCCTAATAGGAATGCTAAATTACCTAAATATTCGGAAAACCAAGTTTAAGAACAGTTGTTAATGTTGATAATTAATAATTTATCTGCTAAAGAAATCAGTCAATGTGCAATAATTTCCACCTATACAATAAATAGCCTAATTCAAAAACAAGTCAACTTTTGGGGCCACCACTCACAAGAATGAGCTTACTAAAGCAAACTTTAAAAAGGAAATCCTGTCAGATATTTTCTCATTACCCTAAATACCGGGCCTCATATGTCCCTCTGTGGTGGCAGTCCCTATTTAAAACAGGCCTTTCAAGAGTTAAAATGCGAGTGCACAGATCATAATTGTTCCTTAATGTCCAATCTGGAAACATATGACCGAGGCTGCCTGTCTATAAGAGAAAGGCAGTTATGTGAAAAATATTTTAGTCTTGCATAGCCTTTTTCTTTTGTTTCATTCATCTCCAACACCAATTAGACATACACTGATAACGTGTTGTCTGCTATTTTGACAGCATGATAATGGTAATATCATGTCTGTGAAATTTAGTAATTGTGCCAAGCCATCAGTATACCGGGCACAGAAAGCATAGATAATTACACTAACATATATAAATGAGCAGCGATGCGTAATTACAGTACCTACAGCTCAGATGCGAACATTCTGGCCTGCTTAATTTGTCAGGCTTATAATCAATAACTTATTTACCTGCCCTATACAACCCCATCTGGCAGTGGGTCATCCCAATGATGACCGCGTCAAGTCTGACACACAGGATCAGCAACAATAATCAAAAAATGACGAACACACGAACCTGTCTCTTTTTTTTTTTTTTTTTTTTTTTTTTTTTTTTTATAAAAATGTGCTATGCTTCTTTGTACACAATGTACCCTCATGTCCTAGTCGAAGATGCATCTCACATCTTTCCTCACAGACCCGTAACCACTGGATCATTTATCCAATGCAACTGGTGGCAGCTTGTGGCCACAATTCAAAAATGTCTGAATTTGAAAATCGTTTTTATATAGGCACATAGCCCTTAAAATTCCAAGCAAGAGCAACATTTTACTTTCTGACCAGAAGCAATATAACAATTGCTAAAAAATAAAACAAATCTTCTCCATAGACATTTCCTCGGGGCACTTGTTTTGCACAGAATAGAACAAGGGAATCTTTCTCGACTTACATTTCTCAGCTGCCCTGTCTTATCAGAGAAGTTAAAAATAGCCCCTCAGCGCGGCCTGAGCCTGGGCTGCCAGCCATCTTTTGTTTGTTTTTCCTACTCCTGGCCCCAAGGCTCTCCAGCTGCAGGCATTACACAGATGCGATGTCAGAGAAGCCTTCTAAGCAGTGCCCTGTTCTGCTCCTCTCATCGGCCCCCACCTACACTGGCTACAAGGTCAGAATCTGTCTCCGATTTCTGTATCACATTCTGCTCTACACGGCCCCCACCTTCTCCTCACTCTGAAGCTGTCAAAGACAAAAAGACTACTCAATTCCATAAAAACTGCAATAATTCGCTCAATTGAAAAATTATTTTTACATACAATTTGCACTCAGGGGGTCATAATCTTACCGACTTGACCCAGCACATTGGCTCACTGGACCATCAAGAACACAAACCTGTATTCATGAAAAATTTGCAAATTCGAAATACCCACAATTCTTTTTCCAAGCTAAACTTGTCACTAATTATTTTTCGTTAACACTTTGTACATTAGGGGTGTCATCAAATCACAGGAGTTGCTCCTTCTCTAGCTGCACCCCTCTCAATTTCCTATTGACAATGTAGTCAAATGTTGGACCATGTAAACACCAGCTATGCGCTGTTCATTTGGTGGGGGGCTCAAGAACCTTTGGGCTACTATGTAATTAATATATGTATTATAACTGGTCTTTTTACTGGGGCCACTCTTGCTAGGTCCTCTGAAAGGACGGGATAAATACCAGCAACGTCAGTATTTCTTTTTCTGTCAGCCTGCGCTCATTTTACCAGCTCAAATTCCTCCTGTAACATCTCATCCTTGGCTTTTCCAGACTCCAGTCCACTCCTCTCTGCTTCGTGAAACACTTACTCTGACCTTCTATGTGACGCCTTGCGCCAAAAACTCAATGGCATCCTTCCAAGCTGGTCTACATTTTCTCTTTCATAAGAGTGTCTCGTTGTCCATCTACTTGTTCTGCTTTTACTCAGATACCTTCCTCAACTAACACGTTTTCTCGGGCTTTGTCTGAATCCTCCATACTTTTCTCTTCTTTTCTGAGCGCTTACTCTGTGCGTCTATGCTATTCTTTACGCCATAATTCAACAGCGTCTTTCTGTGACTGTCTAGCTTTCCTCTTCCACAACTCTTCTTCGACTTTCATGATACATTCGGCATCCCAGGTCCCAGCTACGGGCCATCTCTGACTTTCTGGTAACTCTTTGGTGTAGTCCACCCATAGATCAAGGAATAATATGGCGTCTAAGCCATGCTTGTGAAAAATAAAATGTCCTGTAGTGTCCCTAGGAGGAATAGGAACTGCTTCTTCAAGCACCCCTTTTCTGGTAGTAATCTGTCTTAACTTCGAGAAGAGCGGCATATTGACAACTGATCTGATACTTACTCTTGAACTCACTTAATACGAAAAAAACACAATAATGAACAGTGAACAATGAACAATCATTCATACCACAATATTTGAACACTTTAAACATTAAACATTAAACATTTTAACAACGACCGACAATGATGACAGTCTGCCTAACTAATCACCACGCTGAATTCTTGACAATAACTGAATACTTCGGAATACTTGATATACTGCTAAACAGTACATATACACTGCTAAACAGTGCAGACCGGATTTGTGTACCCAAATCCGTCTTGACCGGCACAACCTATGTGCGCGTCAACACGCCTCCCCGGCGATGGTACTCACCGAGTAGCTCCTTGAAACGGAAGGCCTCAGAGAATGGACTGGACTCGACGACTGCGGACATCGGACCCTCTGGACATCGGGACTTTGAAAACCTGGTGGGCCTCTGTATACCTCAGACGCAGCTCTCTCGCAGGTGGGCTCTGGGTAGACAATCTGCGTTCCTCACCGCCTCGTATGGATGCCTTGTCGCAGTCTGTCCCCTTCGGTGGCCTGAGGGAGTTGGCGGGAAAAACCCGCGACGTGCACGCTTGAAGTCCATCACGGCTATGGAAGGGGGCAAAACAGGACCTTCATCTCCGGCGTGTGGGGAAAGAGATTAAACTGTTCGGGCGCCATTCTGTGGTAAATAAAATATCACGCTCTCAGACTTTTAAATATTAACAATAGGATCATGCATAAAGCAAGAGGCTGAGTCTGTGGTATCAGATTCATAAAGGGCTTTATTCCAATAACTCGAGTCAAAGGGAGAATATCTCCATCACCAAAAAGGATCTGGACGGGGCTGAAAAGTATTCTCAATATTCTCAAAACATTATTCACAGAGTACAGTATATATACATTTCTCAATTGTACGTAAGCAAAAGAGCAAGAGAGAATGAGATAAGAGCATGTGGGCGTGTAAGTAGGCGTGAAGGTGGGCGTCCATGTGGGCGTCCACTTGATGATAAGGGGTAAATTGTCATGTGTGGGTGGATACCTGGAGATGATTTCGCAATGTCAGCAGAAATACTTGGCAGAGATGCGCGCTCAGCAGCATGACGTGTAATTGACGTGCAACTAGGGGGTGAAGGGACTTGACATTTAGCTCTACATGTGGAGACAAAAGTCTGGGGTTATGTCAACCTAATCCCAAATCATATCTAATATCCTATGTTTAAAGAACTGTGTTATCCACAAGGGAAGGGCTCTCGGACAGAATCTATTCTATACTGACTGTGTGTGTGTGTACAAGCGTCTAAGTGTCTACACTGAATGCGAGGGGATGGGAATATTCCATGGTGACAGGGCTATGAATTACTTGCATGAGGGCAGAGAAACCGGGCCTTTTGCTTGGTAACTGGAGGAATGTTTACTTAAGCTACTAGGCAGGAATGCATCGGCTGAGGGGGAAGCAGATAATTCGAAGGTGAAATACAGCTCTTGGCAGAGAATAGGCTGATGTCAGGCTTCGTGGGCCGCACAGAGAATGAGACAAAGTTCATGGTCACAGATGCAGGCTCAAGCTGAAGCTGTCAGAGGCAGAGAGCAGGGAAAGGCTTTGAGGACAGAATCGGGCCTACTTGCCTGAACTGTAAAAATGGAGTAACTTAGCCATATAAAGTCGGTGGCCTTTCATACTTAGGAATCGAATATCCAGCCCATTCATGGCGGATCTGACAGAGGACATGTTAACGGTGGACGCACATGTGTTTGCGTCTTCGAAACTGGAACTGGAGGAAACATACATGTACTTGTAACATGCATATAGAACCATATAGAACCGTTGGGGTCCAAGATAGGGGACATAACTGATCAGGGAAATCCACATTTCCACACTCCCACAAATGTTAGAGTCTGAGGAAGTAGGAGGATAGATACTTACTACAAATGTTATGTACTGTGCTTGCTAGTGATACTGTGCCACTATGTGTTGAATGAATTCTGTGTTATTGTTTTGCTAAGAGTATTGGTTACAACAATGTTCTTCTTTTTCTTTCTTGATATAGATGCTCCTTCGAAACCAAAACCTACGAGGAAGGAGTTGGCAGCCAGGGCCCGGCGCCGTAAACTGGAGGCCATTTGCGAGGAATATCGGCGGCTGGACACTCAGGCGGAGGAGGAGGAGTAGGCGGCTGCAGCCTCCTCCAATGCCCTGGGCCTCAGTCAGGCCCGCCTCTAGTTTTACGGCGCCGTGGTCAGGCAGCCACCCGCCGCCGTGCATCAATATCAAGCACAGCTGCCCCCCACCCTGGATGTAACTGCAGGGCATTTTGCCGCCAGATGCTCCCCCGGATGGCCCGCTTGGAGGAGCACCTAGAGGAGCGGGTGAAGATCCTGGTTGACAAATACCTGAAAACCCGCCGAATTTAGGACCTTGTTGATTTGCCCCTTTTTAAATTCCTTTTGTTGGTGGGTGGGTTTTGGGTGTTGGGGTTTTTCTGGACATTTGGGACTTTTACTTTTGGACATTGGTTGGGGTTAGGGAGGGGGGTGGGTCAGGTCAGAGTGGGATAGTTTATTTTTGTTAGGGTATTAAATGATATATTATTTACTTAAACATACGATGTTAATGGTTTGTGGGTGGGTTACTGTTTTACGAATTTAGGTCACATGGTTTGTTACTTTGTTTCCTTGCTGCTGCATGCCCGCAGCCAGTGTTTGATTTAAAAGATCTGCCGATTTTGTAACACACAAACAGATAGATGCGGTACCCCTCACTGAGTTATTTTATTGGTCCGACTAGTAATGTCAGTCTCTCCTCCTAGTCCATTATACCTCCCACCAAATGTATCTTACCTGTGATTGATGATGATGAAGTTCAGCACAGTGATGGCTGCATGGTTGGTTTCCCAAGTGAATGGAGAAGATGCCATGGTTTTGGTGGTAGTAATAGACACTGGCACTAGCATTTGAAAAAAAAAGAGACAGTCACTTGCCTGAGAGAGACTGTGGGAAGAGTAGTAGAACAAAGTAAAGTACAGCAAGGGTGGACAAGCAGAAGAAGATCCTTGTCCTGCCTTGAAATTCAATTAGTGTTGCTTTCATCACATCTGCCCCAGCAAGCGTGTGATCAATTGTTGGTGTACATTTAATGTAGTCACATCACACCTCAATATAAATCACACAGCCCGGGGTAAGAGAGTTAGGGATTGAAGAATGGATGGGAAGGGGGGTTTGGGGAAAGGTTTGACAAAGAAAAACAGACAGTATGCATGGACACAACAAAAGTAAAACACAATCTTGGAAGATGACCATGATCCATTATCCAAGAAATCTATAAAGAGAGAAAAAGGAAATGCATGCATGATGATGAAGAGAACTTGATGGTTAATGAGTTGTACTTACTAACTACTACTACACAATTAGACAGTACAGGGCAGAAATTATTAATATGAAATTTGCCTTGCCTGTCTGCCCTCAGAGCGAACCAAATTACATGCTGTACCAGGCTTACTTTTATTTTTAAAGCTAGCGAAGAAAATGAGAAAATAGTAGTAGGGATCAATTATCAAACAAACCACAACACACAGTCGTAATGATTGAAGAGAAAAAAGGAATCAAATAAATTAAAAGACAAATGATGAATGATACTAAAGTTACTGTATTATCCTGGTCCAATTGTGGAGTTGCATCATTCTCGTCATTCATCTTGGTCCTCCCTTCCATGGACACTCTGCACATCAATCTTGGGTACCACTGCCTGCCTGATGCGGATTGGTAAGTTAAGTGTGAGTTGATCCTCCCACTATAGCACAGGGTAAAGGCTGGCCTGTAAGTGTAGATGGAAAAACAAAAGGGGTATTGAAAAATAACTGAATAAAAAAAAATAAACTAAATTACAGTGGAGTGCAAGAAGAGAAGACAAGACTCTTGAGAGAACACTTTCAGACTGAGGCGGCTTGGATACATCGTGTCTACTCTACAGCATTAAGCTACAACAACAACAGGACAGGAGCCAGCACAGAACAGGCCAACCACGGCACAGG
Source organism: Triturus cristatus (assembly GCF_964204655.1). Taxonomy (NCBI): domain Eukaryota; kingdom Metazoa; phylum Chordata; class Amphibia; order Caudata; family Salamandridae; genus Triturus; species Triturus cristatus. The sequence continues at coordinate 399,252,063 of NC_140588.1, read as the reverse complement.
CCAAGCCCGGTACCCAATCCCCATTTACCTTAAACGTTGACAGAGCCAGACAAAAAGCATATGCAGCAACCTAGCATTTTCCAAATCAAGTGACTAAATCAATGCGCCACTGTCCCTCATACCACTATACTCCACTCCAGTCCACACCACTACACGGACATGTAGCCTAGGTCTGATGTGGTTCTTGTTGAATTATTGTGTTTACCTTTTATGCCAGTCCATGAAACGCTGTTATTCCATCAATTATCTCCGATCCAACTGACTGACTGTGTGCAAAGATAGTATGGTCAGCATCATGATGACCGTGTGGTACGTGTTCTCCAAAATCAACTCAGTCTGTAGTGACTCTGATTAAGTTTATAATACATTCCATATTACAAAATTGCAACGGATTTTGGCCTGCACCTGCAGTAGTAGGAGTACAATGTGGTTATTAAACAACAAGGAAACATTGACTGTCAATTGAGTCACTTTTACTTTGTAGATAAACTAGTAGAGTTTGACTTCATGCACATTCACTCGTAGGCAGCAAGCATCCAATGCAATGCATGCCATCATTCATAATAATCATTACCTGTCTTGCTCGTCTCTTTGGCTGTCAGATCAGATGCCTAGCCTTCAGACGGTGATGAGTTTCGGCTCGGAAACAAAAAAAATAGCTGTAGTCACGTTTCACTTCTTATGGAGGGACTGTTAGAGGCAACATGTATTGTACTATTCTCCATCTCCATCCAATGTCTGGCTTGCTTGAAATGTATTTAGGGAGAGTAAGGAAGATGGAGCAGGACTCTGAGGAGTGGAGTGGACAGTTATGCACAGACGTGCAACTCCAATAGGGAAATAAAAAGAGGAGACGGTGTTGATGGATTTATTGAGATTAGATTTGAACCAGAAAAACAGATACACACACAAATAAAGGAAGGAAGAACAATTTGAAAGCCTATTTGTCAGGGAAGAGGAGCTCGTCCTCAAACTCTGGTGGTTCGGACAGAAGTACGTCATGTAAACCACTACTTATGTCATCAAAGTCGCTCTCCTCTTCCTGCTGTGATTCATGTATTTTGTACTCCGGTGGTATAAAGTGCTGATTCATTTTGATCATGGTTAACCTCTCCATGCTTTTGGGCGAGTGACTGGTCTTTTTCACAGTAACAATGACACCAGCAGCATTGAAAACACGCTCTGAAGAGACGCTTGCAACAGGGCAAGCCACATACTTTATCGCAAGCCTGCTGAGCACTGGCCATTGGCTTCTTTTCCCATACCAATACACCAATGGGCTTTGCTCCATGAAGACCTCTGTTGTGTCATCCAGATAGGCCTGAACCATCCGCTCAATGTTCAGAGGTGCTCCGATTTGCTTGGCCTCTTTTGCCTTTGCATCAGTAATGGACGTACAAAACCCTTTCCGTAGAAACCAATCACCTGCCGTTTTTTTAAAATGTGGCTGAAGATCCTGTTGGTGCTGTTGTTGATGTTATTGCTGGTAGTGTTGGAAACTGCTGGGAGGCAAACACACTGCTCTCGGGCTCTGAAGTAGAACTTGACTCTGGGTGCCCTGTAGTACTTTTTCTTGCCTGGGGTGGCGGGCCTCTAATTAAGAGCCGTTCGTTTTCAAAGTCAGTGGCTTCCTCAGCTATCAAAGTTTTGTACTTGGCAACATCCACTTCTGAAAAAGGAATTACTTCATTACTGCTCAGCAATAATTTGTAACATTTATCCAAAATTGAGGCAGTAATGAAATGTTGATGTGACACAATGTTATTTTGAATCCTTGTACTTTCAGATAAGCGAACAGCTAAGGTGCCCGCTAAATAATATGCGTCTACTTTGTCATCCACACCTGCGTACATTTCTGACACCTCCTTCAGCTCGTGCTCTAGCATGTACAACAATGGGATATCTTGGACCATAGTACAGTCCTCCCTGCTGACTTCACGTGTGAAGACCTCAAAAGGAAGTAGCATCTCTGTCAGGCATTTAATGAGGTCCCATTGGGCCATCTCAACGGTCATGCCTTTCACAGTAGGATCTCCTGACTTTTTCATGACATGAGCATTGAGTAGTATGTCCTGCTCAAACAGACGCTCAAGCATGTAATAAGTTGAGTTCCAACATGTTGGCACGTCCTGGATGAGTGCTTTGACTGGCATTTTATGCTCACGTTGAATGATCCTCAGCTGCTTCCGGCCTTTAAAAGAATGGTTGAAATGTGTGCATATTCTCCTGCAGGTGGTCAGTAAGTTGCTGACTTTGCTTTCATTTTTCAGAAAGTCTTCAACAACAATGTTAATGCAGTGTGCCAAACACGGGACCTTGAAATAGCCACCATCTTTCATGGCCCTAATTACATTACTGCCATTGTCCGTGGCAACAAAACCAATGTTAAGCCCTCTTGGTTGCAGGCACTCAAACACCTTGCTGTTAAACTCATCCAAAATATTTGCAGCAGTATGAGATTTCTCCATAGCAAACATGGCTACAGTTGCATGTTTGCGAGTGGCATTAAAAATCTCAGCAGTGTCAACAACACCTCCAGATATCTTATCTTTAACACCCGAAAAAGAGACCCAGTGTGCAGTGATGCACATGTAATCAGTGTCTTGGCAACTGGTCCACATGTCTGTTGTCAGGTGGATACTCTGAACAGCACTCTGTTTTAAGGCTTTTCCAAGCAATTCCAGCACGTCGTGATGTAGTGCTAGAACAGCAACCCTGGCAAAATAGTAGCGGCTGGGAACCTTCCATTTTGGGCAGATGGTTGTCACAAATTCCAGAAAACCCACCCCTTCAACAAAAGAAAAAGGGAGAAGGTCCAGTGCTAACATTTTAGTCAGCTTCGCATTGTACAAACGTGCTATTGGGTGGTTGCGTTCGTACTGCCCTTCTGGCCTAGTAAAAATGCTAAGAATGGTAGGCTGCGTGGTATTCCTTCCTGGTATGCTCAACGTCGCACTTTTTTTAAAAGCAGTACTCCTTGGTGTATCAGGCTGACTCTTACTCTTGTGCCACAGAGATGTTGCTGAGGATGTGGGTGTTACCACTGCAGTGCTGGGGACAGGGCTACTTTGTGTACCACTACCACAGAGAATGTCTCCCTCTTCTTCTTCTTCCTGTTCCACCGTGAGAAGACCTTCTACTCGTTTATCCCCACCAACAGCAATGGTTCCAGTTTTTATGCAATGAAGGTGCTCCTCCCACTGGATGCGTGGTGTTTTTTCAGATGGGTCATTTGGCCTCCGGTACCATAGTTTGTACCAAGCTTACCACGACTAACAGAAGCATGACAAATGGAGCATATAACAATGTTCTCCTCCTTTTCGCTAACCGTAAAGAAGTCCCACACTGGGGAGCTTAACTTTTGTCTCCTGCTGGAGGAGCAACTTCCTTTTTTTTTAAAAACATTATTCATTAGATTTTCATGTTAACATAGAACAATACAGTCATGGCTTTCAGTACTAAAATACAAGTACATTGGATATTTCATCTCATATTCAATGACATATTCAATGGCAGAAAAAATAAAAAGAAAGAAGAAAAAGGAAGATAAAATAAGGGAAAAAAAAGAAAGAAGAGAAAAAAAATAAAAATAAAATAAAATAAAGGGTAACCAGAAGAAAGGTGGAAAAAATAACGCACTATAGAGCCTTATCCTAACAATTCATAATACCGCCACCAATAACAGTGGGGAATTAAAAAAAACAAAAACATTTTAGACATAGCCACTATTTAATCCATTCCTCCACCGGAGCCCATATCTTAGAGGCAAGCTTCCGCCTCCGCCTACCCTTTATTGAATATACTGAGGATTCCAGCTTATGAATAGCAAGCAGACTAGTTCTCCAATTCATAAATGTCGGGGCTTCGGGTGAAAGCCATTGTGAGGTTATACACAACCGAATCATAGACATAGCGATAAACAGAAACGCAGAAGTGTACCATGAATTACCCGATGATGCTGTCCCGTCATAGCCCATTATCACCATCTCAGGTGTCAAGGTACACTGAATCTTGAGCGTAGAGTTGATAAAACGTTCGATGTCTGATATAAAATCAGTCAAATTTGGACAAAAATAAAACATATGACTTGTATTTGCTGCATATAACCCACACCTTGAGCACTGATCCCCTTTTCTGCTACCCCATTTTTCAATTCTTGCGGGTGTGTAATAGAGATCGAACATCGACATATAGCTTTGTGTCCGGAGACTGCCAGAGACCAAAACTTCGCTAGCAAACTCCAAGGCCGGATTTAGGTCCATACCGGTCTTCCCCAATTTGTCTGCCCACCTTAATCCTTGTGCACTCAAATCATCCGGTAGACTGGAAAGTACATACCGATATATCATTCCTATTCTAGCTTTCTTTTGAATAAGTTCAAATATAGCTATTTTATCAAATAGTGAGGGAATTCCATCAAGATGTTTAAACAAAACACTTCTAACCTGGAGATATTTAAAAAAATCGTGAGTATACAACTGAAATTTATCCTTCAAAGATAAGAAAGGTAATAGTTGACCATCCCCCACCAAGTCTCCTATAACCCGCAGTCCTTGTACTTGCCATCTAGACATTACCTGATCTTGGAAAATAAGGGGAGAAAGAAGTCGGGATGCTTTGAATGGGGTATATACATTGAGCTGATAAATGGACAATTTACGCCGAATTCTCTGCCAGATTAGGAACATAGCATTGATTACCTTAAATCTATTACTTTTAAAATAACTCGGCTCTAGAATTTCGACCAGGATACCCTTAGCCGCAGTACCTAGGCAAATCTCAAAAGTAGTAGGGCGTTGCATAATGGAACTTCAAATCTGTCGCCTAGAAGCGGCACTCCGAAAGCCTGTACAATTGGCGACCAATAATATAACACCAGATTGGGTACCGCCCACCCGCCTCGATTCCGAGGAAGACACATCCACTTGGCAGCCCTACAAGAGCGCCTATACCCCCACAAAAACCTATAGCAGATCTTGTCTGCCTTTGCCAAACTACTTTGCAACAATACTAAAGGAATTTTCCTAAAGAGATATAGGAACTTTGGCAGTATAAGCATTTTAAGAACACTGCAACGGCCATAGAGAGACAAGTGTAGATGATCCAATCATTCTAATTTGGTATTTACTGCATCTATTACCGGAAGAATATTTAAATCCGGAATGGTATCAACAGCCGCTGAGATTCTTACCCCAAGATACGTTGCTTCACTGACCACTGAGGTCCCAGAGTGTGGCATATCTGGTGTTTGAACAACCTGGGTCTTAGCCACATTTAACTTATACCCAGACACTAAGCCAAACTGCGCAGCAGACACCTTAAGTACCCGAAGTGCAGAGGAAACGTCCGATGTTAACACGACGATATCGTCTGTGTAGGCCAAGGCCCGATACTCTGTGGCCCCAACTCTTATGGGTACTATGCTCCTATCCCCTTCAATTTTACTCAAAAACGGATCGATATATAAGGCAAACAATAGGGGTGAGCACGGACACCCCTGTCGAGTGCCCCTGCTAATATTAAAATAACCGGTTTCCTGGCCCGAAATACGAAGTGCTGCCTCCGGAGAGGCATACAATGCCCGGATAACTTGAATGAATTCAGTGCTAAAACCCTTCCACCTAAGCACGGCCCACAAGAACCCCCAGGAGACCCTGTTGAACGCCTTCTCAGCGTCCAACAGGATCACCCCGAGGGGAGAGGCCATGGCCTGGGCCCAATCCAATAAAGCAATAACACGCCGAACATGGTCTGCTGTGTCACGGCCCGGAATAAATCCATGTTGGCGCAGAGATACTTATGGGACTATTATCTCGACAAGTCTAGAGGCCAATATTTTAGAAAATATTTTAGAATCACAGTTAATGAGGGAAATTGGCCGAAAAGATGACAGGCTCAACTCTGGCTTTTCTTTTTTTTTAAACAGGACAATCGTAGTCCGTCGCCGTGAGTCAGGAACCGTACCTTTCTGAGCAGCCCTAAAGACAGCAAGGAGATCGTACCGAATCTCTGCTAAAAAAATCTTATAGAACTCAAAGGGCACCGCGTCTGGGCCTGTGGCCTTGCCATTGGCCAAGGCTTTGAACGCTAACACCACCTCCTCCCATGAAATAGGGGAATTCGTCCTGAATTCTCGTGACACGACTCTGTACACTTTTCTGATGGAGCCTCTTCGCCAGTACCCTTCCAGAATTTTCACCAAAGTCAAACATCATCGTACGATATTGAAGGTACTTAGCGGCTAGGTCCAGGCCAAAAGACTCCAAAAGTTTAGATTTTATTATAGCGACAGCCTGCTGGGAGTGCTCTACATCACAAGCATTCTTAATTTTAGAAGCTAGTTCTAATTCTGCTAATCTAAGCTCCTCCATACGACCTTTCAATTGCTCTTGCCCTTGCTTCCACCGGAAAGAAGAGAAACTTTTAGTCTCTCCACGCACTGCAGCCTTTAAGGCGTCCCACACCACCTGATCAGGGGCAGTACCCCTGTTGATATCAAGGAATTCTGTTAGCCATTTTCTTATGTGTGCCTGGTAAGCTCATCAAGCAGAAGCTTCCTTTCGAAAGACCACTGCCTGGGAGGCTTCCTATTTCGGGGCCAAGAGCACTCAACAATTAATGAATTATGATCAGATAAGATCCTAGGAGAGGCATGGATAGAAGAAACTTCGGCAAGCTGATCTGAAACAAGAAAATAGTCAAGACTGACCAATTTATTATGAGGGGCTGAATAATATGTGTACCCATCATCCATTTTATTGTGTCGATACCACAGGTCCGTCACCCCATGCTCTTGTGCTAAGGCCTGAAGTGCCTTGAACACTTTAGGTTTCCTGCCACTATAATTACGATCAGCTGCCAAATTAAAGTCACTAAGTAGATTGATATTCAGATCCCCCCAGATAAAAAGTGGATAGGGCCAAGTAGCTAATTCTACATTTAGAAATTTAAATACTTCCGGATCATCACTGTTGGAGCCATAAATTGTGCAGATGGTTAGTGATCTTTGGCCTACTAAAATCTCAGCTATAATCCATCTGCCCATTTTGTCCTCTCGAGATTTTTTACAGACCCCTATCCCGCGCTTCATAAGAATAGCCACTCCTCTGATCATAGAGGTCTGTTTGAAGCACGCTATTAAGTCATACCCTGGCAACTTCAAACAATCACGCTGTCCCCAGGGTATGTGTGTCTCCTGTATACATAATACATCAACATGCATAGCATGCACAATTTTTGAAAATAATGCTCGTTTTTTAGGATCGTTAAGACCGCATATGTTCCATGAACTAAAAATAAGTCTTTCCTGCCCCATGGAATCTAAAGTAACGTTTCCACCTGGACTGCACTTTTTCCAAATTTAAAATAACCAATATACAGAGACATATATCAAAAACTAAAGCCATCACTACAGCATCTTTCCAGTACCAATGTGCCCATAACCCCCCTCGAGCCCCCCTCCCATTCCCATCCCCCAATACAACCCTCCCCCTTCACCCACCCACCCCTAACAACACCCTTATATGGCAACAGGACCTAAGTCCTTGTGATGAGAGAGCTGGTTGAACATTCTCCCCTGACTTCCCTCACCCCTCAATAATAATAAGAAGTCGGGACTGGAGACAATTACCCTCACATACGTTCATGTCCCATGAGAAAAGAGAAAATATTGATGTTTCTTTCACCCTTTTTCTTTGTGGAAAGCCAAAGATATACACCCAGGTGAGTCACTCTCGCTCCGGCCCCCAAACTCTCATAAGACTATTAGGTTGAGACACCTCCCCCCAAAAAAAAGCAAAGAGAAAGAACCAGAGGTGAATCTTAACTATGTGGTGCACAGATATTCCTTAGCCTGAATTTCAGACAAGAAAAATCTTGTCCGCCCCTGAAAAATAATTTTCAGTTTGGACAGGAAAAGCAAAAAAGGGATATCAGCTGTCGGAGCTGCCACCTCCGCTCTACTGTAGCGGGACAAAAGTCCGGCCGCACAAAAAAATCGCAATCTTTCCCCTTCCTCTTTCTATCAGGCCTCGCTAGATCATAAATCTTCTCCATTGCCAGACAGTTATTGAGGCATATCAATATTGCACGAGGTTTGTCCCCAGAGATTCCAGACTTTTGCCGCTGTTTTAACGGAGAACGATGGGCACGCAGCACCTCCAGCTGCCAATCCCACTCCTTTACTTCCGGGAATGCCTCAGAAAACAATTTGACAACGAATTGCCTAGTATCTCCACCTTCCCGGCCCTCAGGTACCCCTAGGATCCTGAGGTTATTTCTTCTGGCTCGATTTTCTAAGTCAGTTAATTTCCAGAGAATGTCGTCTTTCTGAGCACCCATCAAATCCGTTACGCACTTCTGTGCTGCTAAGGCATCCTCTAGATTTGAAATCCTCTCTTCGACCATTCCAATTCTAGTAGCAATGTCAGTACAAGTTTTGGCAACTCTGCGAATAGAATTCTGAACTCTTCGACAGGCCCCCTGGGTGCGGATATTTTCCTGCCTTGCCTCCTCCCGATGCACCATCATCGTCTGATAGATTAACGCAAGTGTAATTTCTCCCAATGGCAGATCAGGCTGATTGAATGAAGTTGAGGAGCCAGACACTATGCCACCGCCTGGACCGTGCTGCGTAAAAGAGCTGGAGCCAGGCGATAGTACAGAAGCTTCAGGATCCCGAGAGCTTGGCCCATTTATTTTACGTACCGTGCCAAGGCGGCAAGAAGTTAGCTCCTCGTTGAGAGCCTCATTCAGCCGCCAATCTCCAGCTTCGCTGCCATCATCAGTCCATTCAGGGTCATGCTCGTCCTCTTCATCCAGAGAAGAGCCTGTATGCTCCGACAGAGAAAAGAATTTATCCCCCTCAGGCTCCTTGCAAGATTCATTGCCATCAGAAACGTAGCGAGTTGGAGGGTTAATTGCCTTTAAGGCCAGACCATCGGAGGTAGGGAAAAAGAGCCCAGAGCTTGCGGAGTTCTCAATACTCTGAACTACATCACCCATAGTTCCATTCACTGAAATGTTTAAGCCAGATAACGGATGGCCATTTCCTATTACATCTTTATTTATAACATTGTCATTTACCCCCTGTTGCTCCGCCACTGAATCTTCTTGACCTATAAAGGTGTGATCCGCCGAGAGGGAACCAGATAAAATTGAAGATGAGTGCCCCAATACTTGCGGTTCTGCCGATACTTGTTCAGCTGCCCCGGCTGCCTCAGCTGCTCTATGCTCGAAGGGAGGCTTAGTCTTTGAATTTAAATTTTTGAAAAGAGACCGCACGGTATGTTTACCCTTGCCGGCTCCTTTAGAGTAAGAACCATTGCGGATAGTGCCTCCTTCCGCAGCGGCATTTCCGCTGCTCCGCACCGCGTTCGGCGGGCCTCCCGCACTGATCGGGACCCCGGAATTATTGCCAGAAGTAGAAACAGCAGCCACTGCTGCGGATCGCGCCCCTGCTGCGGCCACCGCGGCCGTCTTCGCCTTCGGGGCCATACTTCCAAGCCAGTACCTCCCGTGGGCAGACACACCGGGAGCGAGAGCAGAGTACTGAAACACCGCCAAGTACGAAGCGGCAAAACGCCAGAAGACACTACAAGGTCCGGATTCCGGCGTACAACGGAGGATCAGCCTTAGCATGCCACTGCTTTCCCCGGTTTAAGGAAAGGTAAGGGGAATCTCAGTCTTTCAGAAAACACATTAGAGGGGTGATTGAGCCAAAGGAGAGGCGCCAGCTCACACGGCTGAACCCTCGGCCGCCATCTTGCCTTCTGCAACTCACCTTGGTGTCTCAGGCTGACTCTTACTCTTGTGCCACTGAGATGTTGCTGAGGATGTGGGTGTTACCACTGCAGTGCTGGGGACAGGGCTACTTTGTGTACCACTACCACAGAGAATGTCTCCCTCTTCTTCTTCTTCCTGTTTCACCGTGAGCAGACCTTCTACTCGTTTATCCCCACCAACAGCAATGGTAACAGTTTTTATACGATGAAGGTGCTCCTCCCACTGGATGCGTGGTGTTTTTTCAGATGGGTCATTTGGCCTCCGGTACCATAGTTGGTACCAAGTTTACCACGACTAACAGAAGCATGACAAATGGAGCATATAGCAATGTTCTCCTCCTTTTCGCTAACCGTAAAGAAGTCCCACACTGGGGAGCTTAACTTTTGTCTCCTGCTGGAGGTGCCACTTCCAATGCCGGATGAACTGGAGGGTGTGCGTTGAATTTGACTCTGTGCAGTACCACTACCTACTTCTGCTGAGGTGGTGCTTGTGCTGGATGTAGGACGCTGCTGGCCCTTTGCTAATGTAAATATGGAAGCTGGAGGTCGTGTTGGTGTTACCTGTGTTGGAGGTATGCGTGCTACATCCCTCGCAGCCATTTTGGATAGGGTAAAAATGTTGGTCTCCCTCTCATCTGGGCCGGGAGTAATGTTCGTGATGACTGGCTCATCATCATCATCATCATCATCATCCTGCTCTTCTACATCAACCTCCATAAGTGTAAGGCTTTCTGGAACCTTCTTTTTCCCATGCCTGATCTTGTGACGTGTTTCCCTCTAAGACTAAGTTTGTGGCTTCCAAGTGGCATCTAGATCATCAGAAGGGGAGCTTGGCAAAGAGCTTGATGTACTAACCCTCCTTTTCCTTGCTGGGAATTTGGAAGACAATGGAACTTCTGCAAGAGTGGCTTCCTCTTCTTCCTCTGCATGAGGCTCAATTTCCTGAACTGCCCCTACTTCGGGAGGAACAACAGCTACTATTGCAGGCGGTGGCTGCGGCTGTTGTTGTTGACCACTTATCTGCTGAGTTGCCTCCTGCGTTGATTGTGTACTACTTTGAGATAGCGATAAGTTTAGTTCAGGCTCAGCATCACTGCTTTCCACCATTAGGCTGGCTACCTCTTCCACACTCATCTGCTTGGGCCTGGGTTGGTGGGTTGGGACCACTGATGCGGAGGTGCTGCCCCCAGCTTGGCCCCCGCTGCTGCAGGCGTCCTTTTTGGTGTCCCAAAAAAGGTTTTGGGTGGCACACCAGACTTAAGTGACACTTCCTTCTTCTTCATTTCCTTCTTCTCAATGGCAACTTTCTTGGTACTGGAGGACCTGCTACCTGCTTTCTTTGGGGGCATCTTCTTCAGATGTCAACAGCACTCAGTTGCACAAGTTGCAGAGATGGCTGGTCAGGTCACTCACACGTCATGTCGTGTACAGCAGCAGGACGTCGGTCTGGCACCACAACGGACGATGATGACACACCTCCTCTGTCTTTTGTGTACCTAAAAGCAAAGAAGCCAGAAGAACATCAGTCAAAAGATAGTACTATCAAACTAATATAATATATAACTTCTTAGTGTGTGGTGGGTGGTCACAATTATAAATTTTATTAAGTCAGTGAACAACAACAGTGTAGCCATTTATGAGACTGACAACAAGGCCAGGGCTCCTGGTGTACTACTGTACAGTGTACACTCAGGAAGAATAAGAATAGCAAAGAACAAAAACATAAATGTAGTGTAGCCTGTTTGCCCTAAATAAAAATTTGTGCATCAAATGGGATGGATGCAGCATCAGGGAGCAACAACAACGAACATATACATATAAAAATGCATTTTTTTACAACACCCAAAAAGTGAAATATACCCCAGAAAAAACGTAAAGCCCACATTTTGCAATTCAATCCAAAGACATACATGATGTTGAAATTCAACGCACAACACAAAAACAGTTGTTTAACTTCCATGCACCCGTGATGATTGATAAGTAGTACCCCTGGGCCTACTGGCAGACTAGGCCACAAGCTTGGAGGCCTATGAAAAAAGCACAGTGGCTGGTCCCACAAAATGGCCGCCACCACATGGCCAGGCCACTCACAAAACCAAGAAAAGGTCAGGAATACATGACAGATAATGCAGGCCTATGGCAAAAGTACAATGCCTGCCTTCACAAAATGGCCGCCACCCACATGCCCAGGCCACCCACCACAATAATAACAAAAAAGTGAATACAAAGGACAGGAACAGGAAGTTGGAGTCTCTGTGGAACTTACTTCCTCTTCTAAACATTTTTAAAAAAAAATAAAAGTGACTCCATGCTCCATAACTACAGCAAAATGACAACCTGAGGAGTTTTTTTAGCAAAATGCACAAAATCAGCATTTGGGAGAAGGTTTTATGTTGCTCGTGAGATATTGTTTGCCAGATTGCAAATTCTGCGTGTTTGGCATCGCGAACTGTACAAAAAGTCGTTATCACGTGCGCGAACACGCATATTGAGAGCGCGAAAATGACAAAAACTGTAAGTCTGCGTTGTCGCGCTGTGCAGAGTTGCCAAAAGTAGGCGAGCTGAATTCTTAGGGTTACCTACTGGCTGAAAAGCCCTATTTATTTAACACACACCCAAAAACTGCAATTCCACCAAAAAACCACCTTTTGCAATTCAATCCAAAGCCATCCATGGTGTTAAAATTCAACAGACAACACAAATAATTTTTATGCACCCATGATTTGATGATGACTACCTCTGGGCCTACTGGCAGACTAGGCCACAAGCTTGGAACAGAATGGCAAAAGCAAGCACACTGCTTGGATGGCTCCACAAAATGGAAGACAGACAATATAAGCCTATGCCAAAAGCACACTGCCTGTCTTCACAAAATGGCCACCACACACATGGCCAGGACACAACAACAACAAGCATAAGCCAAGGGGAACAAGGAAAAGACATACAGGCCTTTATGGAAAAAGAAGCACACTACTAAACTACCACCACAAAATTGCCACAAGCCACATGGGCACTCACAGTCACAACAGGCCATGGAAAACAATGAACTGAAGCAGGCCTATATATGACCGGACAAAGGAGGCCTGCTAAACAACACAGCTTTAATACAAAAATGAAAATCAACAGGGCTACGAAAGGATTGGAAAGAAGTTACACATCAAGCACACACACACATCCAACAAAGGTATTTAACACACACACACAAACAGTGAAATACACCACAACCATATTTAGCATTTCAATCCTATGCCATCCATGCCCTACATGATGTTTAAATTCAAGAGACACCACAGAAACATGGACCCATGGGTACCCTACTGGCTGAAATTGCAAAGAAAAACAACTAGGCCCCTATTGAAAGTACAGGCCACCCACAACAATAATTTTTAAAAACAATGAAAATCCCAGAAAAATGTAGATACAAACAAACCCAAATGAAACAAACATGTACACCAATTCTCCAACTTAGTTGTAAAATTAAATCTCAAATCAAAAAGTCCTCAAATAAATCCAATCCAATGATATGATGCAGCAGACAGACACAAAAAGTGATCCTTCCAGCTCCAAATCCAAATGAAAGTGAACAGCACATGGACAAAGCACTGGGAGGAGCCTGCTGGACAGGAACAGGAAGTTGGAGACTCAGGGGCACTTCCTTCCTCTTGAAAAAAAGAGTAAAAAAAGAAAAAGGACTCCTTGCACAAAAGACTACAGCCAAATCACAATCTGAGGAGTGTTTCTGAGCAAAATGATCATTTTCGAGAAGGTTTTATTCTGCCCGAGAGACATTCGTTGCCAGATTGTTGTTTTTGCATGTTCGGGATCGCGATCTTACCAAGACAGCCGCCGGAAGTCAGCTCGCATGCCCGAATAACGTGTTCACGTTCGCACACTCTCGCGGGATCGGGCAGCCGTATTACAAATCTCGTGGCGTGCGCGAACAAAAAGAAAAGCGAGTTGGCGAACACAGAATCACGGTAAGACATTACCGTGCACGCGAGAATGAATATTGAGCGCACGAGGAAGCAAAACAACTATGCTACGCTGTAGATTGCTACGCAATCTGCAACTTCGCGCTCTACGCGAATCGCAAAGTTACCTAAACTTCGCACGCTCCGCGAGCGGAGCGTAGTTCACCGCCTAGGCTTACTTCTGAGTGATAAAGTACAGTACTCTTTTGCCTAATGCCCCATCGCCCAGAAATGTCTCTATCACTCTAGAGGTAAACTGAACCCCATTATCAGACAAAAGTGTGGAAGGCGAACCCTCCCTTTCAAAAGTGCGATCCAGAAAGCATAATACATATCTGGTCTCAATGACATTTTTAATTTAATATATGCTATCTGGAGTGTGAAATTTTGATGGGACCCACAATGTCTATTGACACCACCTCCCAAGCCTCCTTGGGGAAATTCCTTATACTCATGGGTTGCACTCTGGGCTTGAACACTTTGGCAGATTTCCCACATTCCACAAACACTCTCACTGCTCTTTTGATCATGATGTCAATGCCAGGCCACCAACACATCTGCCTTGGTATTTTCTTAGTCTTTGAGCTGCTGGGATGACCATTGTTTGCAAACTCTATCAATTGTTCTCGCAGGCTGGTTGGAGAAATCAGTCCAGTCACTCGCATCAACAATCTATTCTGACACGCAAGCTCACTTTTTACTCTACTAAAGCATTTACATGTTTCCCCACTTTCAAAATATTCCTCCAAGTTCCTCTGACCACTCCCATTACTGCCAGTAGCATTTCATCCCTTTCCAGTTCTTTAATCCATTCATCCTCTTTGATAACACTGTCTCTGTTAAGACACATCGCCTGATCATCATCAAACTCACTAGACCCCTCTTCATCTTCCACCTGCCCTAGGATGTCCTTATTGACCAAGTGCGAACAGCAATCTGCCAGTTTGTTCTTTGCACATGGCACATAATCAACTTGAAAATTTAATTCCTGCAGTGCAATGACCCATTTCCATATTCTGGCGTATATGTTTTCCAACCCCCTTTTCCTGAAAATGTCCTTTGGGCACTTATGGTGAGTCTTATCTCAAAACTCACAGCTCCAAACAAATTTCCGCATAGCCCAGAAGATGGAGAAAGCTTCTTTCTCTACTACAGAGTCGTTGAATTCAGCTCCTCTTAAACTCCTAGATAGAAACAGTATAGCTCTTTCATCACCATTATGTCTCTGCTCCTAGACCAGTAGAACTTGCATCCGGCATAATGATAGTGTCCTGGACTGGTTCAAAACTCTTCAAAGAAGCTGCCTTAGAAAATTGAGCCTTCAACAATACAAACTCACTTTCACACTCGACAATCCAGGAAAAACAAACACCTTTTTTTAGTAACAATCTCATATTATGTGTCTTTTATGAAAATTTGGGTAAAGATTTGCCATAATATTTGAACATACCCAAACACTTGTTTACTCCTTCTTTTGTTCACAGGTATGGACATATTATTTATTTTGTCCACTAATTTCTTTTTAGGTTCTATTCTCAAAGCTGTCATCCTGTGGCTCAAGTAATCAATCTCAGTGATACTGAATTTGAATTTAATTGCTTTAAGTGTCAGCCCATTCTCCCTCAATTTACCTAGAACATTCCTGACCGGTACACTATGGTCCTCAATGCTTCTTCTAAAGACCAACATTTTGCCCTGGTAGTTTTTACCTCACCAGTGCTTTTGAGTATAACTTCCAGCATTGTTTGAAAGACCACAGCTGCAGATATCAATTTGAACATCATCCTCAGAAATATAAATGTCCCGAACGGTGTAATAAATGCTGTTAGATCCTATGAGTCTGGGTGTAACCTCACCTGGTGGTATGCTGTGGTGAGATCTATGGAAGAGAAATACCTCAGCCCTACCAATAGGGATAGCATTTCTGAAATGTTTGGTAATGGATAATGATCCACTATGAAGCACTTGTTTAGCTCTCTTAGATCAATTCATTGTCTGCCCTCTCATTGGCCTTGTGTGTCATGACCACTGAGGCAGCTATTCTGTGGCATCCACTTCCTCAATTAACCCACTATCTTTGAGCTTCTCTAGATCCTCTTGCATTTTCTCCTTCACGTTGATGGGAACTCCTCTAACTTTGCTAACCACAGGAATCCCGAGCTTTTCATCTTTATTCTATGAAATGACCTTTTAAGGCAACCCAACTGGTCTTTAAATACTTTAGGAAATTTGTTTTTAAAACAAGGGCTTTCAGTCTGCACCTGACAAAGCTCTCATTTTTCGCTCCACCTTTGATGTACTTAAGACTTACATCCAGAGACTCACTGGGATCTAAATATACTTTAAGATCTGTTTGATGCATCCAGCTTACTAAAGAATCACCCCTTTCTGAGAATGATATCTTTACAGTGGTGACCCTAGCTTTCAAACTGACACCACCTACAAAGTAGCCTGATAATTTGATTGGCTCCCCACCATATCCTTTAGCTATGATATCTGATTTATGAAACACAACTTTGGAGTTCAAATTTTCCAAATACACCTCACTAGGAATAAGGGCAATCTTTGCCCCAGAGTCCGATAACATGCGTACAGGTACATTCTCTATCAGAACCATCTCAAATGGTCCATTTCGACCCCTTTTCAAAATTTGCAAGACAATTTCCTCCCCATCACATTCATGTCCACATATAATCTCCTGAACCTTTTTCTTTAAATTCCCACTTTGACACATTTCCTTTCTTCCTGCATTTTTTGCATGTGGCCTTCCACCCAATGTACTCTCTATTGCTTGTTGCATGTCCATATTCACCACACCTG
This sequence comes from Triturus cristatus, assembly GCF_964204655.1. NCBI lineage: Eukaryota > Metazoa > Chordata > Amphibia > Caudata > Salamandridae > Triturus > Triturus cristatus. The sequence goes on along the minus strand of NC_140588.1, from coordinate 399,235,490 downwards.
TAACATGTGCCTTGAAATTTCCAATGATTTCTACCAATGCCACTACTCTTGATTTTTCTCTCTTGAGCCTGTGCTATTTTCCCTTCTCTTTCCCAGGGTTGTACAATCCCTCTTTACCTTTTCCACTTCACCTTTTTTTCACTCTTCCACACATGCTTTACTGTGCTCACGTGTTTTTGTTATAGTGAGAACTTCAGACAGAGTTGGATTATTCTTTTTCCAACATGACTCCTTGGCATTGTTTATGTTACAGCCCGAAATAAATTGGTCCCTTAAAAGTTCTTCACAATTTTGCCTCCAAATTACAAGTTGATGCTAACTTTCTTAATAGTGTTATGTACTACCCCACACTCTCCCCTTTTCTCTGCATACGCCTGCCCAAGTGGTGTCTTTCTAGTACTGTTGAAGCCTTTGTGTAAAAGAAAAAAATCTAATTTCTTAAGACATATCTAAAAAGCATTGATGCCATCTGTTTCCGCTGCTAATAAATGAGGCAAATATTTTAAACTTTCTTGACTATCTTGGCCCAAACAATGTAGCAAGAGAGATGTTTCCACTGTTAATAAATGAGGCAAGTGTTCAAAACTTTTTTGACCATCCGGGTCCAAACAATGTAGCAAGAGAGATGTTTTCCATGGTATGGGAGGATCGCCTGAATTTATGTGAAAAAATGGAGGAGAAATGTTTTGCATTTTCTCTTTTTTGTTATTTTTTTGGGGAGATCTACCTAACAAGGCAAGAACCACAGAAAAATGCACCAAGATATGTTTTGTTACTTTATCCTCCTTTTTGTTTTTAAAGAAAAACTACCACATCGGTATCCAACAGCCACCCAAGCACACACCTGCAAAAGAAATGCAAATTAAAGCACTACAATATGGCTGCTAGAACCTCTGTGTTCAACAGTGACTACTGCTCTGCCATCAACAAACTAAATATACCCGGTCAAGTGGCAAAGTGGTTAGCTACAAACAACTAGACTGTAACAGTGAAAGAACAGTGAGACACCCACAGTTCAGCCAGTGCCAAAGTAAACAATGTGAGCCAATCGCAGGCTTCAGCTCACGAGACGAGGCTTGTACTGTGAGCAAATCAATGGAGTCCAAAAAGCCACTGGTAAAATGAGACTGCAGGCCAATCGCAGAAGTCAGTTCAATAAACTTTCTAAAGTGCAAGCCAATTGCAGAAAGTGAATGAGTTGCAATGCAAGCCAATCACAGAGATCAGCTCAATCCAGTTTGCCTCTGACAGAAATTGTTGTGGGGAGACCACAGGAACACTTGCAAGAAGCCCGTGATGAGAGCAGCCCAGCATGAATCAACCGTGGAAAGGCCCAAGACTTAGTCCTCCCTGCAGATCGGTGAGTATCTCAGCCAACTTGCCGTGCCTGAGGGCATCCCAGTGTGAACGAAGGAGTGCTCATGCTGGCAGCGCTCAAGCCAGGAATCATGCACTCATGCTTGCTCCAGATGAAAGAGCGCTTGAGCCACAGGCACCCCAGCATGGACTGCCAATTTGCTCCATTTTCTGTCTGCCACTTGCCCTGTGTGGAGCACGAGCCAGAGGTGCTCGAGCCAAGACAACCTCCATTCCCTGTCTGCTGCCAGCAATTTCAAACAGAGTGCACACCTCCCCAAAAAAATACGCTGGTGAATTTGCACAGCAAATGCGCTAAAGAAAACTCTCTTTAACACATTGTCAAAATGCAGAGAAGCCAGTCATTGGTTAAAATCAATTGCATACGCAATCAGTCACTGAGAGTCACAACAAAGTGTACCGGACACAAAATGAGGGAGCCACTCTTACTTTCTGTGTCTTGAGGGAGCTACCCTTACTTTCTTATAGACACATCAATCGAGATGGTGGAGTTGAGACACTCAGGGGTTATTTTGTCTCGTCACCATTGTAAAAATGGACAGCACACAGTTAAAAATCAAATAAGTGGTTCACACTTTATTGAAGATACATCATGCATACCAGCCTCCTTCCTTCAGCGTATTCAGCCCGATAACACCTCCATATTCAAATGATTACATTCAATATACAACCCTTCACTAGCAGCGTTCCACCTATGAGTAGAACACTCTGGTGCAAGTAAGTATTCTACAAAATGACCAGAGCTGAAGGAAAAATACCACAGTCCCACCAGGTAGCCTGCTCTTGAGCAGGCGGTGCGAGCAGCAATTTTTGTTGGGCCATTTGTGTTGGGCTTTGGCCTGTTTTGTTCATTTTGACATTCATGGCCTCACTCTATAGCCACCTGGAGTGTCCATTGTAGGCTTTCAGTCCTTTAAATGTTTTTTCCAACCTTTAGTTGATTTTTGCATTGCTCCTTCTCCAATGTTGGAGAGCTCAGGACCTGCACTCCTACGCCTTAAGCTCCTCAAAGCCTGATAGTTTATGGTTTCTTAGTAGTACCCAGGACCTAGTCCTCTGTCTATACTGCTGATTTTTCTTATTAGCCTGCAGTCTTCCCCACCAGCACTCTGTGCCCTGAAAGCACATTACACTCGTGGCCTGCATTTCTGAGGCCACACAGTTTCCTGGCCACATGCAGGGTCCATATATGTCCAGCAGGATTCAAGTGGTCTTCCTGTAAGGGTTGCGCCCCTCATGACCAGTCCACAGAAGTTTCAGGTTAACCCTCTCATCCAGGATGAAGTAAGTGCAGCTCTCTACTATTCCCCAGAGGGAGTGGGGAAGCCATTGCCAATGATCATGGAGACAAAGGTCCAACAAGTGCAATTCCGTACAATTATAGATTATCCCACCACTCCAGGCATGTTTTCATCAATGAAGTATCCTTGGCTTCTGCAGATTCCTGTGCCTGTGTTCCCTTATGCAGTTTTGTTTAAGTGTGGATGGACAGCTCCAGAAAGGGGGTACACCTGTGTAGTATGCTCTTCGGAATGAAAGAAGAGTAGATACAAGTGAGAAATTCAAAGGAAGCTTTATTCCATAAGCTGGGACCCACGACATCTCAGCACGTTCCATAACATTCAAAGACATACAAGAAATACAAAGGATTACAATAAATACGACTCGTTACAACCTGTCCAACCCAAAGATGATGTATCATAATTCTACCCCTGTTCAATCCCTCCTGCATTGCATCTTGTGACTTTCCAGTACGGCAACTTTAATTAGTCGATATTTACAGCGTGATACCCTCCACCAACTGCCACTGCAAAACTGGTTCCTTACAAAATTTCAAAGGTCTTCTGGAGAGAATGGTGACAGAGGCCTTGCTGACCCCCTATTCATTCTCTGGAAATGGCATTTGTAGGCTTGTCATGCAGGGTAAATACAATTGACCCATGCAGAGAATCTCACCAGACTCTTCCTCTCCTAGGATCTTTGATCCCCTGCCAAAAGCAACACTTTCTTCAACCTGTTCGCCAGTTGAGTAATTACCTTGCCCTGCACGGTAGTTTGAAGTCCACATGTAATTAAAATAGGACCAAATACACAGAATATAGGAAGGGGTGCAAGTATGGACAATTTAGTAATATATTTGTCCTCTGGGTCTCTGTTTACCTACAGAAAGAAATGTTCAAGTTTTCTCTGAGTGCAGCCAATGCAGAAAGAATTTTGTTGCAGCTTTCACCTAGAGCTATCATCACCCTCATCTTGTGATCTTGTCAGTAAATTACTTCTCTTGACGTACAGCTCCACCTCGTAGCTGTTGCCCCCTGACCCTTTCAGGTCCTAAGCTCAAGGCCCTCCTCCACGCGTAGGCACCCAAGTGTGCTGGGTGGTCCAGTGGGGAGCATCGCTGCTCTGCTACTACTCTCTGTTTTTCTGCTTTCTGCCTTTTTGCTCCTCTGCTCTTTTTCACCTTTCTTTTGATCTTTTATTGCTTTTTTTCACTTTCTCTAATTTCTCCTCTTTTCTTCCCTTTCATACCTTTCCCTTGCCAGTCCCCCACAGCCAGCCCCCTCCAGTGCCATTTTCCCACTTCCTGCCTCCCAGCTGTCCAGCCCACCCCAAACTCTGCTTAATGGTGGCTGCTAAGCAATGAAGGAGCGACCATACTGACCTTGTCAGTTAATTGCTTCCCTCGCAGCACAGCTCCGCCTGGTAGCTGTTGCCCCTGACCCTTCCAGGTCTTAAGTTTAAGGCGCTCCTCCACCCTCAGGCACCATCCTGCGCCTCATCCTTGGTGGTCCAGTGGGGAGTTTCTGTGCTCTGCTGTTGCTCTCTGCCCTCTGTATTTATGCCTTTTTGCTCCTCTGCTCTTTTTTCACCTTCCTATTTATCTTTTATTGATTTTTTCACTTTCTCTAATTAATGCTCTTTTAGCAGATTTTTTCCCTTTTCGCGCCCTTGCTGCTGCTCGTCACTTGTGGACCAGCCCACTCCAGCACTGTTTTCCCGATTTACGCTTTCTGCCTCCCAGCTGTCCAGCCCTCCCCAAACACTAAATAATGGTTGATACTGGTCCTTGGACCGTCCACAACTACGGCCCCAGCACCCTACCTGCACTCAACTCTGGACAGTCCAACGCCTGCCACCTCGCATCACCGAAAATCAGCCAAGGCCTGGTCACCTGGCACATCTGTGCCTTCTCCTCCCTCCGCACACCGGACCCACCAACCCCACAACCCTTAAGATCCAGACCAGACCACCTCAGATGCATTCTACTCAACACCTGCTCCCTCAAAAGACATGCTGTAGAGATCTGGCACCTGCTCGATTCCATCTCCCTCGATGTCACCTTCATTACGGAAACCTGCATGAACCCCACCGAAGCCCCTTACATCTCAACTGCTATCCCCGACATCTACAAAATCATCCACAAGATCCACATCAACCCATCAGGAGGAGGCATCGCCATCGTACACAAAAACACCCTCTGCCTCACAACCAGCTCCGATGACCACTCACCCGACATGGAGCACCTTCACTTCGAGATCCAGACCAACCTGAATGCCACCTTCTGTCGCACCCTCGTTTACAGACCTCCCAGACCCCATCCTCGTCTCCGAAGCCATAGCTGACTACATCACTCACCACGCTCTCATCTCAATGGACTACATCCTCCTCTGCGACCTCAATTTCCATCTTGACGACTTCGAGGACCGCAACACCTCATCCCTACTGGAGAACATCGCCATCATTGGACTCAAACAACTGGTCACTTCTCTGACCTTCTCTGCAGAACACATGATCAACCCCATCTTCTCCGCAAGCAACAATATCTCTGTCAACCACACCTCCGAGCCACACTGGGCCAACCACCACTGCGTCCACTTCTTTTTCACCAAACCCACTGTATCCAGTCCACCTTGCCCAACATGATCCTCGCAGAAGCTAGGACAAGTTCACCAAAGACCAGCTCACCATATTCCTCAGCAAAACCCCACCACCGACGTCCATGGACACCAACACCTCAGCACCCAACCTACTCCCTTCAGGAAACCCTCAGGCAAACAGTCCTCGAAGAAGCCAGCTGGTTCTCCACTTCCCTCCAAGAGTCCAGGCACACCTAAGGATGGCACGAGAAAAGATGGAGGAGCAGCAATATCGCGGAAGATCACGCAGCCTTCAAAACCACCGTCACCACACACCATCACCTCATCAGAACAACATAGAACACAGCCGTACAGAAACACATCAACACCAACGCACACAACAGCAAGGAACTCTTCTCCATGATCAAAGAATTCACCAAACCCAGCTCAGAAACAGAAGACATTCCCCCCTCTCAAGACCTCTATGACAACCTAGCCACCTTCTTTCACCACAAGATCAAGGAGATCTATGACAGCTTCACAACCCAAGACCCACCCACCTTACCCGCAACCACTGCACCCAATAGCTCCAGACACCAGTAGACCTTGCCCAACTGGACCACCCTCACCTCTGATGACAACCTTAAGAGCATTCACTCCAGAGGTCCCTTGGATTTCTGCCCTCATCTCGTCTTCAACAGAGCCGGCATCTCCATCTCCATTGCACCAGAACTCTACTGCACCATTAACTGCTCCATTGAGTCCGCCACCTTCCATAAAGACTGAAAGCATGCAGAGATCAACTCATTGCTGAAGAAACCCTCTGTCAACCCAACGGACCTCAAGAACTACAGACCCATCTCTCTGCTCCCCTTCCCACCCAAAGTCATTGAGAAAGCCATCAATGCCCAACTCTTCAAGTTCATTTAAACAAACCACAACCTGGACTTCTCCCGATCCAGCTTCAGAAGCAACCACAGCACCAAGACCACTCTCCTTGCTGCTACAGACAACATCCGCAATCTCCTTGACCAAGGCGAAACTGCTGCCCTCATCCTCCCGGAACTCTCAGCTGCCTTTGGCACAGTCTCCCACCACACCCTCTGCGCAAGACTCTATGATGCAGGCCACAAAGCCCTAGAATGGATCTGCTCCTTCCTGAATGGGCGAACACTCAGACTTCCACCGTTCAATTCATAACCCACAGAGATTAGTTGCTGTGTACCTGAGCCCCATCCTCTTCAACATCTACATGGCCCGCTTGCAGCCTTTCTCCACCCCCTCCACCTAGGATGGCTTCTGGTGGCCCGCAGTACTCGGAACCCACCACACCAAAGGACCATGCACAAAACCTCTGCACCATCCTGGACTCCTCACTCTCAATGAACCGCCAAATCAATGCTGTTTCATCCTCATGCTTCCCAACACTCTGCCTGCTTTATAAGCTCTTCAAGTGGATCTCCACTGAGTCCAGGAAAACGGTAACCCATGCACTCGTCAGCAGTAGACTAAACTACAGCAACACACTCTACGCCGGTGCCACGTAGAAACTCCTAAAGAAACTGCAGAACATTCAGAATGCCTCTTCCAGACTCATCCTGAACATCCCTTACCACAGCCACATCACCGGTCACCTGAGAGACCTTTTCTGGCTACCTATCAACAAAAGAATTACCTTCAAGCTCCTCATGCATGCCTACAAAGCCCTCCACAAAGCCGGACCTGCATACCTCAGCCAACGCCTCTCTTTTTACAATCCCACCAGGCAACTCTGCTCCACCCAAATTGCCCTGGCCATCTTCTCATGGATCCACAAGACCATAGCTAGAGGAAGATCCTTTTCCTAACTCGCTGTGAAATCCTGGAATTCCTTGCCTCTGCACCTCATGCAATCACCGTCGCTGCTGCAATTCAGGAAGGACCTCAACTCAAGACCTGACTCTTCGACTGAGCTGCGCTCCACCTCCCCACCCCTCAATGCCTTGAGACCCTTACAGGTGAGTAGTCACACTTTATAAAAAGCCTGACTGATGGTGAAAGGCTACAGATGTGGGCCAACTTCCCTTTCATAATTAATACAAAAGAGACCAACTTTAAGTGTCAATATTAGAAAACATCCATTCAGCATTTGTAGACTCACCTATACAGTGTTTGCATTATTTACTCTGTATACCCTGTCATGTTGCTATGATCATGATGTTACAGCTGCCTGTGACCACAGCCTATGGCTCTTAATGGTTCTTTGTATATGATTCCAGCCATTACCTTACATTTCCAGTCTTTGAGCTGATAAACTGTTCTTTCTGAATGTCTATTAGTAGCCTTTCAGGTTACAGACTGTTCGCCTCATCAAGGGCCTCATGTAGGTAGCATACCAGTTACCACTTCTAAAATACCGAACGATACCGAATCGGTATTTTAGAAGTGGTAACTCGTATGTAGGTAATGAGTCGGTATTTTTTACCGATTCGTTACAATTCGGTAATTACCGAATCGGTATTTACCGATTCGGTAATGAGGCATACCTTCCCATTGAGGGGAAGGTATGCCTCATTACCGAATCGGTAAATACCGATTCGGTAATGGTGGAGAAAATGCAAGGGTGGCAGGGTGTCACATTGACACCCTGTTGCACCCCTGATTCGGCCATGTGTGCACATGTGGCACACATACATGCCCTAAGGGCATGTATGTATGCCACATTGCACACTGCTACGCGCTTCCAAATGCATACAAACATACATTAATTATTTACCACCAACTAAAAGTTGGTGGTAAATACCGACTCATAAACACACACACACACTCCCCCTACATATCATTTATGAAATCGGAATTTACCGATTCGGTAAAATTACCGAATCGGTAAAATTACCACATCGGTAACGTTACCGATTCGGTAATTTTACCGATTCGGTAGTTTTACCGATTCGGTAGTTTTACCGATTCGGTAAATTCCGATTTCATAAATTGACCCCCTACATACCAATAGCCAATATACCGGTCGGTAACGGTATTATTACCGAAAATCGGCCGTTACCGACCGGTATATGGCTACCTACATGAGGCCCTCAGTGCTTATGAAAAGGACCTAATATTGCACAATCTCACTTGCAAACGTTGTTTTTTTCTATTGTTTTGGTTCCACAGATTTCATGTAATCTCCAAAAAGCCTCCCAAGTAATCCCAGGAAAATTGACATTACCCTAAAACTTCTAATCGCTGCCTCTCCTTCTCTTTCAAATGAAGCTTTCCTTTTTCTCCATCCTCTGCATGTTGCCTTATCTGAACACAGCCTGCTCTGTCACATGCATGTTTGCCTCACTCCTTGTATTTCTGCACATTGCCTACACCTCCTGTGAAAGACCCCACCCTATTATTTAAAAGTCAATCACCAACAATAACCATAAAAAAACACTAATCTTGGATTCTGGAATGTGCTATTGCCTGTCGTAAAGTGCTTCAACGGCTCTTCAAGGAAATTACCGCTATGTAAATGTATTTGCAATACAATTAGAATAAATCTGCAGAGGTCACCAAAGAATGCATTACTATTGCAAGCAGAACAGGTATTTATGAGGCCGATTTTTTTTCTGACCTTTTCTCATACTTTATTGGCTGCAAATTCTAGGTTTGCTTTACCCCTGTACTGTGCATTGAATCTCAAGTAGTTGTCTCCTTTTCCCTTTGATTTTTGTAATTATACTGCATTTACTAGGCATACATTTCGCCGTTGTGATGCCTCCTCTCACAATCGTCTCTCCTGAGCGTTGAATGATAGACCAGTAACTGGGGAAGGGATGGAGTTCGAGCCAACAGCTGCAAGTCAGGAGTGCAGGCTGCGTCGACGGTGAGAGAAAAGTGCCCCTTGCCTTGCCAAGATTGGCTTATTAAATGTAAAGCTGTCTCAGATACTCCGCGCTGTCCCTCTCTACTTATAGACAATCTAATTAATTTGAGTATAATGTCTGTTCCATATGGCTTGTCAGCAAATAAAGCGGCTTCCTTTGCGGGTTCTAAGAAGAGTGTGGGTGATCCCAGGTGATAGTTAAATGCAAACCAAACGACGAGAGGCTGAAGTCTGCTGCATCTGTCAGCAAATGATTAGATTATTTAAAATACTGAATGCAATTAGGAGGGCTAAATGTAATCATTTAAAGTAAGCCATCTGTTGCAAACGTTATGGATACAAATCTGCCAACTTACATATCGATCATGGAGAAACTCTAAGCACGGTTGCCGCAAAGAATATGTATTTACATATTCTGCAAATACACTTGCGATGCAAATCTATTCCGCAGCTGATTCCCGGAATCAGCGGTAGCACATGTCCATGGGCCTAATCCATATTAAAGCCGATGAAGAGAATTCGCCACAGGTGTTTATGTTTTCTCCTGACATTCAGAGGTCGTGCAGATGGATACCTGGAATCACTTTCTATGTCTATTAGTGAACCGGAACAGGAATGATAAGGTCACTTAAGCAATAGCAATGAACTAATTAAGAACCAAAGGCAAGCACTTTGGGCTCAATTACCTACAGCACACAAGGCAACGTCTACTAAATATTAGCAGTGTGCAATTATCCCAGCCTTACAAAGATTGTCAGACTTTATCTAATAAGCAACCACAACTCTGTAAAATGGAATACACCGTACTTATGCACTGTAAATAGTATCCAATCAATCAATCAATCAATCAAGAACATGTATCCATAGATTGTAAGGGTATTGAGAGCCACCAAAGAGTTTTGAGGACATAAAGAGGCACGAGGCAGCAGGTCGAGGGCCTTTACACGGTCACCTGCAGTGGATGGCAATCTTTGTAAGTGACCATGCATAATGGTTGCCTAATATTGCTAAACAAGGCAAGCCAGTGATCCTTATATATTAGAAATACGTCCAGTGTTTGCCACCATAGAAAGAAATTGACAAAAATATGGGCACTGAGTGTATGTTGCAGCATATATCTGGCGAAATTTGCTAAACATTTATTTGCTCTATGAGGGTACTAGTTAAATATTCGAAAGCAAGCTCGACCGGCCACAGGAGGTTCACCCACCCCCAAGATAATTATTTGATTTGAAATTTGCTTTATTCGATAATTACTATCATAAAAGCTTTTTACATCCTTAAAAACAATATTAAACAATTCAGAATATAATTTAAAAAGATTAAAACATTTTTAAAACACAATCTATAGAGCTAATGGTTAAAACAACAATTCAGAAAAGGCAGAATTTCCCAGAAAAAAACGAATTGCTCTTGTCAACGGATGATCTAGAAAGCACAGTCCGCCCCTTCTACCCTCTTCCACAGAATAATGGCTACAAGATCATTATATGGCAACATCAACTATTTCCGCAGCTTTAGTGATAGCTTTCGCGCGAATAATCCAAGCGCAGCCCAGAAATTTAGCAACTTAGCATACAAAAGCAGGCCTGGATGCATCAGATCTCAAAATACGGAGAGCAACTTGATGGTTCTTTGTTCCCATCTGGACACAAATATGTTTAAGCCATTTGTTCCTGGCCTGCCGATAAGCCGGGCATGCGAATAGGCAATGGGCTATGGTTTCTTGCATATCATTGCAACACGGACAGCTTGATGAAAAGTTTTTGGCTGGATCCCTTTGAGCAACTGTGGCGTTAAGGTATAGTGACCCAAACCGGAAAAGCATGTACAACTTTCTGTCCATGGGAACTCGAATGAAATCCAAGTAGGGTTCCAAAAGACCAATTTGTTTGTGTTGTAGGAAATCCTCTGTTAATTTCCCATGCCTCGGGTAGAGTAGGAGCCGTTGGTATATCCAGTTCCAATAAGTCTTTTTTAACTCCGCCTTTGATGGCTGGACTAGATTCTCCCATGCATCGGCTAAGCCCAAGGACGATAAGAGTTCCTTATGTTCTCTTAGCCATTTTACCCTTTTGCCCGTATCCAGAGTAATCAATTCGCTAAGTCCTGCCGCATAATGGTATAACGCGGGGGTAGATCTTAGTCTTACCCAATACAAGAGGGGGCGCAATCTAACTATCTCGCTCAGCCTATGTCTCCCCATGTCGACGAACAAGGGAGTTAGAGGAGTACAATGGGGGACGGAGACCAAATCTCTTAGGAACTTATTCTCTAATTTTTGGATCTCTGTAGTTTGTTCGAACCCCCAGAGTTCCGCTCCGTATGATGCCGAACTCACTGCCTTACCCTCATATACAACCAGAACAGGGGAGACCAATCTGGAAGAGGACAAGCACTGCTCTCTCAAGATTGCCCCCGCTGCCCTTTTGTGGTTTAGGATTATCTTGCTCAGATGGGGCCCCCATGACATTTTATCCGATAGCCTTATCCCCAAATAATCAAAGCAATGGAGTTGCTCAAGATATAAACCATTAAGAGTGAGTTTGGGTCTAAACTGTTTTCCAGGGTTGAAAGCCATAAATTTTGTTTTCGAGATGTTAATGGTAAGGCCCCTTGATGTACAAAAAGCCTGGAAGCGAGTAAGTAATGTTTGAAGACCCATAGGGGATTTAGAGATTAGGAGAGTATCGTCAGCAAAGAGAAGAGTAGCTATTTTTTCCCCCGCCAGGGTTGGTGCGTCTGCTGGAATATGGCTCAAGAAATCCACCACACCATTCACATAAAGTGAAAATAGTGTGGGAGCCAAAACACAGCCCTGGGGGACTCCTCTACCTTAGTTGGATACTCTCTGTGGTCTGCCCTTGATCACCCCGTCTTATCCTTGCAGAAGTATCGTCATGAAGACGAACTAAAGGGGATAGAATGTAAGGGGGTATTCCCATTTCCAACAAGACGGACCACAACTTTGCTCGTGGGACTAAATCGAATGCCGTCTTGAGATCAATAAAAGCAAGGTATAGGCTCCCCTTTGCAATAACTACCACTTTCCAGTAAAGTAAAAGTAGACGAAAAACTTGCTCTATAGTGCTAGTGGCTTTCCTGTATCCCGCTTGGCATTTTGATAGGATTCCCCCTTCCTCCATCCAATGATGAATTCTATTAAGAAGGGTTCGCCATACCACTTTTTGCATGCAATCTACAAGGCTGATGGGCCTATAGTTGGCAGGGTCTTGGCGATCGCCTTTTTTGAAAATAGGGATAACTTCAGCTTGTTTCCAGGATGGGGGAATTTCACCACCCTCTAACAGGCTATTAATCAAGTGCTGAATATATTTTGCCCATTTATCAGGTTCCAAACGGAACAGGTCGCCCGGGATGCCATCTGGTCCCGCCGCTTTAGCGGGTACAATACTGTTGATGGCACTTACGACCTCATCAAGGCTAAAGGGTGTTATAAGGTCGGGCATAGGTAAGTGCGGAATATCCCTGCCGAACACTAGTTCGCCCTCTGCAACTTCAGCATAGAGTTTTGAGAAGTGATCCCACCAGGTCTGACTGCCTATATGATTTGGAATGGAGACAGTACCTGCCCTATCTTTAGTGTTAATTAATGAGCAAAAGGAGGCAGAGTTTCTCTCAGTTGCCGCTATTTTCAACTTATCCCAATGTGCCTCCTCCCAAGCCCGTTTAGCTAGTGTCAAAGATAAATTGTAATCTTTCCTCGCTAATTTAACCCTAGTAGTGTTTTTCTCCTTGACAGCAGCTATTAATGCTTTTCTTTTCTCTTTGCAGAATCCTGTAAACCAGGGATTGGGGTTGTTTTTTTGTGATTTCTTTTTTCCTGAGCTGACACTTCCTAAAAACTGTTCTCCAATCATGCGTATGGTTTCCTGATGGGTTATGGAATCTTGTCCCTCATCTGGGTCGAAATCATGGCTGCCTCAAGATCTCTCGTTTTTTCTGCTAATATTGAGGAGATAAGGGTGATCTTTTTTCCCTCTCCTACTACCCTAGGCCACCTTAGCCGCCTACCACAGTTAGAAAGTGTTATCTCTTTGGAAGAAAAGAAGTCCGCTCTACATGCGGATAGGTTTAGCGGCAAACCTGCCCAACGATTCTGCAAAGTTAGAGATAGGGGATTATGGTCACTATCTACAGTAGGGCTTACCTCCATATCGGCTACATCTTCCCAGAGACGTAAGTCCACCAGGATGTAGTCAATACGGGATGGACATGTCAATTTATTAAAGGTGTTCGCTCCCTTAGGGTCTGACAGAGTTCTACCATTCATGGCTCTTAGGCCGTATTCCAATGTGAGGGCATTCACTTGCATAACAATCTCTGACCATTTTCTAATTGGGGCCAAAGATAGAGGTGGTACTCCCCATTTGTTGTCCTCTTCAGATAGATTCAAGGGGTCCTTAATGCTCAGGGGCTCGAATGTACAGTTAAAGTCTATGATAGTTTTAGAGATGGGTGAACATTTTGCTAAGAGGAGTTCTAATTCACTCAAGATGGTCGATGACCTACCGCTCACTGTACCCTTAATATAAACATTGAAGAGATCAAGGGATTCTCCATTTTTTGGGGCCTTTAGGGATAGCCACATGATGTCATAACTATTACTTTCTTGGAAAGTGACAGACCACCCCAGATCTAAATTAATTAATCCATATTAAGAGACCTCCTACTAGAGGTTGTGGGAATGAAGTAAGTGGCATATCCTGGAATAAAGAGCGCTTCCATACTCCATGTCTCCTGGAAAACACAGACATCATGCGTACCCACAAACTCAGCCCATGATGGTATGGTCATGTTTTTCTTAAGGCCTGCTATATTCCAGGACAATATTTTCAATTTGTTTATCAGACAAAGGGATAGACTAGCGGGGTTAGTTGTGTTGGGCTGGACTTGTAATATCGGGTGAGGTGGAAGTTTTAAGTTGCGTGAGAGAAAAGTGCCCTGGACGATGGAGCTAGAGCAATTTGTATTCTGGACTGAATGGGGTACAAAAAGTCAATCATTTATTTCTAAAGAAGATATGGCTCCTCCCTTCAATGAAATATTATGTGATGTCTGAGAGCATCGCCTAAACTGAATTTGAGAGGGATCTGGGGAGGAGGTTCTATATTCCAATGTAACCAGGTTCTCAACCAATAAGGCATCCACCAAAGTTAGTTCAATCATATCCAGGTTGGAATCGGGGATAGGGCATCTCTTAGCTTTCACGATGTCTTCCCTAATAACAGAACGACACCCACGGACATGACAAATCCAGTGAATCAATTTATTAATTAACGAATCACTGGATTCATGATGACCTGAGATGGGTATTTTTGGGACGTTAGTCATGAGAACAATATTTGAAAATTTCTGACCAGGTCCGATTTGGTCGTGATCCCCAAAAAAAAGGGAGTCTCCTGAGTCCTTAGGTTCAGTGGTCTAGGTTTGGAGCCCAAATAATGCCTGCCCCCCCCCAAATAGGGGTGACAATACGGTCTTTGTGGGTAATCTTGGGAGCTTCCCCATCTCCCCTAAGATGTTGCATCAAAATCCCTTCCCCAACTAGAGTGTTTTTTCTAAGACCCCCACCAGTGGGAACTGAGTCGTTTTCGTTTGTGTATTTGGAACCGCCCATGATATAATGTAGGTTCTTGGGACGTGTAGATTGGGTAGGATCCAAGAGGTCCGTTAATAGGCTCCTTATACTCATAACCTCCCCTCTAAGATCCTGGATCACCCTTTCTAGTTCCCCTATGGTGTGGTTACAAGTGCAGCAATGGCCCAGGCTGGAGTGTTCCAGAACGGGCACTGGAGAGGTGGAATCATGATTGTCACTAATTAAGACAAGGGGGGCAAATCTGTTGGAACAAATAACATTGGGGTTGGGTTCACTACATATCTCATCCTCTACCTGAACAACACCCTCATTATTTTCATGTAACTCCACAGACACATAGATATCGCCAACAACCCCCTTTGTCCCACCCTTTTTAGATTTAAGAAATAGCTGTGGTATCACTATATTTTTCAAGGAAGGTGCTGAAGGATTTCTAGTGGGTTCTTCTACGTTAGAGCTTGGAGCGTTTTCTAATATGCTTTCACACTCTTCAATGACAGTATCAATTCTGTCCATCACACAGTTAGCTGCAGCATTTTTGGCCAATTTCTTTTGCCTCTTTTTCTTACTTTGATTTAAAGTAGGACCATTTGGGCCAACCGTTCCCTCCATTACTTTCCTCTTCCCCATCAGACCTAAATGTTACCCCCAAACAACCCCACCAAATAAATTGAATACACTTCCCGCTAAGTGGAAGCAGTAAAAAGGTAGACCCTGCGACTCCCATAAAATGTAAGACCCAACTAGTGGGTCGGCTAAGGGAATCCCAAATAATATAAAGTAGTAAGTAGAACAAAGAAACAGTACCAGATGAAACGGAAGAGGGCAGGCCCAGCCCTGCCTCATTCTGCCTCCGACGGCCTCAGACGGCCCGCCCTTTGCCCGGGCTTAGCCCGGCGGCCGCCCGCGCGCGTCCCGCGTGGCGGGAAGGATGATCTAAAAATATCACCACCGGTGGTTGGGGGGGAAACTGCCGTTGGAGGCGCTGCCCCTCAGGCTCCTGGGGCTTGTGGTGCGGTGTCCTCTTCCCGATATGGCCCCTGGCGATACTGCGCTGTGTCTCCCGCGAAGCGGGAGACGCGAGGTGATTAAGAGTCCTCCGGTGATTGGGGGCGGAACCGCCGTTGGAGGCACTGCCCCTCAGGCTCCTGGGGCTTGTGGTGCGGTGTCCTCTTCCCGATATGGCCCCTGGCGATACTGCGCTGCGTCTTATCAGAATTGGTCAGGGGCAAAACTAGAGCCACATTTCGGGGGGGGGGGGGCCATGTTCTGGTGTGAACATGGACTTCTATTGGAATTCTCTGCGGCATATTATCAAGCCCATTATCCCCGCTTTAGCGGTAGTTTTCTGCCGCTAAAGCTGCGATAATTTTAACGTCGTGCTTGATAATATGCCCCTTGATATTATAACCATGGATTGTTCCTAGACTACTCACAGTGATCTCTGAAAGAAAGATTGAGTGCACTGGCTACAAAAAAAAGACTTCAATACATTTGAATTCAAAGCACATAAGATATTATCAGAAAGTTTTATCATGACAAAACCTTTTTTGCCAGTTCCCTGATTTCTTCTGTGCAGAACAGTTTGCGTGTGAAATATTTATAATTGCAAGTCTAGAAATATGCTACTTCCCCAATAATGACTGGAAGTACAATTTAGTTTACCCAATTGTATGTTGGAAAATATTTATGGGTGAGGCTGCTCTTATGTACAGGTCTCAAAATATTAGGCTTAGTGTCAGTGCCTAATTGGATCCGCTGGTTGCAGAGGGAGGCCACTCGCACGAATTTGTGGTGTCCTGCACTATTTTTTCTTCATCAGACTTTGTTTCTCAACAAGAGAGAGAAAAACCCAGAAGGGGGAAAGGAGGACGAGAAGGATGCAAAGATTATCACAAATTGGAGAAATCAATAACGAAAATGAACTGCAAGATTGAGATAAAGACGCAGGGAGTGCCTGGCGGGTGGATGAAATTGGCACACAGTATAATCTCGTCCAGGCAGTCTTTGTATTCGGCTCTACTGACATTTTAAATTGCCAGACACGGGCTCCTGAGCACAACTTTGGGCCACAGCCTTTATTATTTTACAAATTAAGGACTGCTTTGTGGGTTACCACATGATAAGTTGGGGTAGGTAACTGTAAAGTCACAGGTTTAATTCCCCAAATGCCATTCCTTCTTTAATTTAATTGTGTGCCAACGAGTTAGTAACATTACTGCATGTAAATGCACTGCCACACATCTGTGCTACACTAAAAAAAAGCCTAGGTTTATTGTTAGAAGGCCACACTGAGAAGTTCCCATATATGTAAGCCTACTGGGCCACATCCATGCAAGAATGCACCGGGCTGTTATTGAAGAGTTAGGAAAAAAGTGGATGTGTAGGTAGTATAATGGGCAGAGGTGGCAGTCTCTAGTGCAGAGGTCTAGTTAACTACAGATAGACAGTTGTTTTTTAAGTAAATGTGTCGAATTCCAAGTCCCTGTAGAGATGGACAGAATCAAAGGCAAGAGAGAGATCAAATAATAGGCATGCCGGTACTCCATATGGAATCCATTGCAGTGTTTAAATACTCGTGTGTGGAAGTCAGTGCTGCTTTTGTGCCACAGCCAATCCAGAATCTGTTTTGATAATCTGCGAGGTTAGTTTTTTCTATGAATATATCTACTTGTCTTGGCACTGATCTTTCAGTCTTTTTGTCTAGAAAAAGTTTGTTATTTTCCGGAAGTTAGAAAGAGTCTTTGATTGAAGGACTCTTTGTTTTAGGGAGTTCTTTTGAGAAGAAACCTTTATCCAAAGAATTGCTGATAGTTCTGGCTAGATTAGTTGCAGAGCTATTATTGAGGATGTTCTTGCATATATGAGCAAGACATAAGTCTACCGGTGATCATGGTGGTCAACAAGCTTTTGGAGCTTTGATGAAGTCCTTTGTGGTCAGGAGGTTGTAGGTGAGTAACTGGTGGTTGTTCTCATAAATAGTTTTCTAGTGAACTGTGCAGCACTGCTGTAATTGTGATTTAGCAATGGAAAAGTAAGCAGGGGTCAAAAATCATTTGGAGGTGTGTCAGGCATAAAAGATTGGGAAAGGCCAGAGGCCTGTGACTGTGCTGCCAAGGCATTGGAATGTCATAAGGAACTGCCACTTCAGGTACTGTGCTGTGGTAAACGGACCCTTTAACCCCTTCACTGCTAGGCTTCACCCCCCCCCCCCCCCTCCGGTGCTAAGCCTTTTTTTGGCTATTTGGGGAAGTTTGCGCTTAGGCCCCAGTAACTTTTTGACCACATAAGGTATCCACGCAAAATTTGCGTTCTTTTCTTCCAACATCATGGAAATTCTAAAGGTATCCAGGGTTTGTGGATTCCCCTGGAGGGGACTCAGAAATATGCCAAAATACAGCTAAATTTAGTTTTTGGGGGGAAAAATTGGAAAAAAGTGCTGTTTTTTTTTCCTGCAAATGGTATCAACAAAAGGTTTGTGGGGCTGAAATCACCATTTTCCCAGCTTTCAGGGACTGACCGACGTATGTCAGAAAAACAATATTTTTTACACAGTTTTGGCATTTTACTGGGACATAACCTATTTTTGCTATTTTGGGGGCTTTCAACCTTCTTCAAGTTAATGGTAGAAATGGGTATGAAAGCAATAATGGATCCTGGAAAGTTATACATTTTAGAAAAGAAGACACCATTCTGAATTCAGCAAGAGGTCATTTGTGTAGATCCTTCAAGGTTTCTTTATAGAATCTAACAGTTGAAAATAGGAACATTTGAAAATGAGTTGAAAGAAACAGCCATTTGTGCCAACGTTTTCACCTGTAACTTCCTCTAATTATGACAGATGTTTGAAAGCAATATAACATTTCATTTGCTGGACCTTTCTGGTTGTGGGGATATATAGGACTTGTAGGTTCACCAAGAACCCGACGAACTCAGAGCCAATAACTGAGCAGCGTATTGGAATATTTTTTTATTATGTACCTGGTCTATAGCAATTCATTTGGGAAAATATATACAGTAAAAAATCGCGATGAAAGACACCTATGCATTTCTGAAATTGGAACAAAATATAGAGTTTAGAAACAGTAGCTATTTGCACATTTCCAAAATTACTATACCATACTAGCATGACAATTTTAGGACATTTTTCAAAGTGACTTCTTTTTTACACATTGTCTTTCATTAGGAAGGTAGAAATGCATCAAAAGTCAATAGGTAATAACAGTTGCTCTACAATTCTGTGTTACCATAAGTCTCCCGATAAAAATAGAACCTCACTTGTGTGGGTAGGCCTAGTGCCCATGACAGGATTCGGCTCAAAACTCAACGTGGACACATTTAATTTTTACAGTGAAAACTGACACTTTTTTTGAAAAGTGCCTAGCTGTAGATTTTCAACCCTAGCTCTGCCGGCACGTAGGGAAACCTAGCAAACTTATACATATTTTAAACCTAGAGACGCAGGGGAATCCAGGATGAGGTGACTTGTCTGGCTCTCAGCAGGTTGTGTTACCCATAATCCATTGCAAACCTCAAACTTTGTAAAAGAAAACACATTTTCCTCACATTTCTGTGGTGGAACGTTCTGGAATCTGCGTGGATCCACAAAATTCCATGCACCCCGCATTCCCCAAAGTCTTCTGAGAAAAATGGTACCTCACTTGTGTGTATAGGCCTCGTGCCTGCGACAGTAAACGGCCCAAAACACAATGTGGACATATCACATTTTCACAGTGAAAACAGACCCTTTTTTTGCAAAGTGCCTAGCTGTAGATTTTGAACCCTAGATCTGCCAGTACGTAGGGATATCTAGCAAATCTATACATTTTTCAAACTAGACACCCAGGGGAATCCAGGATGGAGTGACTTGTCTGGCTCTCACCAGGTTCTGTTACCCAGAATCCTTTGCAAACCTCAAACTTTGTAAAAAAACTACATTTTCCTCACATTTCTGTCGAGGAAAGTTCTGGAATCTGTATGGATCCACACATTTCCTACCACCCAGCGTTCCCCCAGGATTCCCGATAAAAATGGTACCTCACTTGTATGGGTGGTTCAAGTACCGACAGGCAAGGGTTCAAAACGTATTGAGGAGACATCAAAATTACCGATTACAAAACAAACTGGTTTTGCAAGGGGGGGTCACCTCGGTTTTTGGACCCGGGCTCGCGGCCATCTAAAGAAACCTACAAAACCCACACATTTCTGTCCAGTGAGGTATGGCTTGAATGGATCCCCCAATGTTTTCCTACCCAGAATCCCCTACAAACCAGGAATTTTGCTGAAAAAACATCTTCCACATATTTTTGGGTGGAATCACTGTGCTGGCACAAATGTCCTACCCCACAGCATTCCCCTCAGTCTCCCAAGTAAAATGATACCTCACTTGTGTAGGGGGTTAAGGGCATGTGACTAGGAAGAGCCAAACACATAGGGATTAAGGGTATAGCACTGAGAATTCTAAGCGCTACATTTAAATAAATTCTTTTTTAGCCAATTCTGCATTGGACACCCACACAAGTGAGGTATCATTTTACTCGAGAGACCGCTTTGGGGAATGCTTTGGGGTAGGACATCTGTGATCCTGCTCAGTAATGTGTGGAAAAAATGCTTTTTTAAGCTAAATTTAAGGTTTGCAGGGGATCCATGCAAGCCATACCTCACTTGACTCCCCAGGATGTCTAGTTTTCAGAAATGTGTGAGTTTGGGAGGTTTCCCTAGATGGCCGCGAGACCAGGGCCAAAAAGCAAGGTGCCCCCCTGTAAAACCAGGTAGTTTTATGATAGGTAATTTTGAAGTCACCACAGTTAATTTGGGCCATTTCCTGTTGCAGCCACTATCCCTACTCACACAAGTGAAGTACCATTTTTATCTGGAGACCTGGGGGAACGCTGAGTGGTAGGAAATTTGTGTCAGCCCGGCGATCTCACAACTTTCCCACACAGAAAAATGCGGAAAATATGTTATTATTTTCAGCTAAATTTGAGATTTGCAGGGGATTCTGGGTATGAAAACTTTGGGGGATCCACACAAGCCATACCTCCCTGGACTCACCCAGGTCTCTAGTTTTCAGAAATATGTGGGTTTGGTAGGTTTCCGTAGATGGCCGCCAAGCCCATGACCAAAAACTCATGTGTCCCCCCTTGCAAAAGCAAATTAGTTTGTATTAGGTAATTTTGTGGTATCCACACTACTTTTTGGGCCCTTGCCTGTCGCGGGCACTTGCCCGCCCACACGAGTGAGGTATCATTTTTATCAGAAGACTTTGGAAAATGCGTGGTGGGTGGAATTTTGTAGATCCACGCAGATTCCAGAACTTTCCATCATAGAAATGTGAGGAAAATGTGTTTTAAAAAAAAAAGTTTAAGGTTTGCAAGGAATTCTGGGTAATAGAACATGGTGAGAGCCGCAGAAGTCACCCCATCTTGGATTCCCCTGGGAGTCTAGTTCTCAAAAATGTATAGGTTTGCTATGTTTCCCTAGGTGCCGGCAGAGCTAGTGTTCAAAATCTACAGCTAGGCACTTAACAAAAAAGGGTCAGTTTTCACTGTAAAAATGTGGTGTGTCCATGTTGCGTTTTGGGCTATTTCCTAACGCGGGCACTAGGCCTACCCACACAAGTAAGGTATCATTTTTATCTGAAGACTTTGGGGAATGCGGTGTGGGTGGAATTTTGTAGCTCCACGCAGATGCCAGAACTTTCCATCACAGAAATGTGAGAAAAACGTGCTTTTTTTTCTGGGCAGCCCCCACCCCTATGTATAAAAAACCCAAATCACTGGTGCCTAGTGGGCATTCTGACCTGGGGGGTAGATCAGAGGCTACTGCCCCCATCTGCCTCAGGGGGGGCAGAAAGACTGTGGTATTTTTGGGGGGTGGGGGCAGTGGCATGCCCATTCGGGGCAGCCCCCACCCGAACTTTGGGGGGATATCCCTGGTGCCTATGGGGCTTTCTGCCCCTGGGGCTATTGCCCCATCTGCCTCCTGGGGGGCAGAAATACTCTAGCTTTTTTGGGTGGGGGCATTAGGATGCCCACTCTGGGCAGCCCCCACCCCTACATATAAAAAAAACAAATCACTGGTGCCTAGTGGGCTATCTGCGCCTGGGGGGCAGATCAGGGGCCACTGCCTCATCTGCCTCCAGCAGAGACAGAAATACTGTGGCATTTTTTGGGTGGGGGCATTAGGATGCCCACTCTGGGCAGCCCCCACCCCTACATATAAAAAATAAAAATCCCTGGTGCCTAGTGGGCTTTCTGCCCCCCCCCCCAGAAAGACTGTACCATCTGTTTGGGGTGGGGGCATTGGCATGCTCATTCTGGCCAGCCCCCAAACCAATAAATATATAAAAAAACAATCCCTGGGTCCTAGTGGTTTTTCTGCCCCCCGGGGGCAGATCAGGGGCTATTGCCCCATCTACCTCTTGGGGGGTAGAAAGTCTTATGGCTTCTTTGGGGGCTAGGGTGGGGGATTTGGCATGCCCATTATGGGCAGCACCCACCCGTGGCCTATAAAAAAGAATCCCTGACATCTAGGGTGCTTTCTGCCCCCCCGGGGAGAATATTGGGGGCTACTGTCCCCACCCGCCCCCCAGGAGGGGCAGAAAGGCTGCCTTGCAAAATGTAATGGAGGGAGTAAAGGCCCTTGCCCAAGGGGCTGCTCCCCCCTCCCTGGTGGCTAGTGGGTGGATCCCTGCTTGGGGATCAATCAATCAATCAGTGACATTTATAGAGCGCACTACATACCCGTGGGGTCTCAAGGCGCTGGGGGTGGGGGGGTGCCGCTACTGCTCGAACAGCCATGTCTTCAGCTTCTTCCTGAAGGAGAGGTGGTCTTGGGTCAGGCGCAGGTCGGTCGGGAGGGAGTTCCAGGTCTTGGCGGCCAGGTAGGAGAAGGACCTTCCTCCTGTGGTCGCTCTTCGGATGCGGGGGACGGCGGCGAGGGCGAGGTTGGCTGATCGGAGGTGGCGTTTGGGAGCGTAGAAGTTGACTCGGCTGTTGAGTTAGCTCGGGCCTTGGTCGTGTAGGGCTTTGTGTGCGTGGGTGAGGAGGCGGAAGGTGATTCTTTTGTTGACGGGGAGCCAGTGAAGGTCTCTCAGATGTCCGGAGATGTGGCTGGTTCGTGGGATGTCGAGGATGAGTCTGGCTGAGGCGTTCTGGATCCGCTGGAGTCTCTTCTGGAGCTTGGCGGTGGTGCCGGCGTAGAGGGCGTTGCCGTAGTCCAGTCGGCTGGTGACGAGGGCCTGGGTGACGGTCCTCCTGGTCTCGGTGGGGATCCACCAGAAGATCTTCCGTAGCATGCGTAGGATGTTGAAGCACGCCGAGGAGACGGCGTTGACTTGCCTGGTCATGGAGAGGGAGGAGTCCAGGATGAAGCCCAGGTTGCGTGCATGGTCTGTCGGTTTGAGTGCGGTGCCCAGGGCGGGAGGCCACCAGGAGTCGTCCCAGGCGGAGGGTGAGGAGCCCAGGATGAGGACCTCCGTCTTGTCCGAGTTCAGCTTCAGGCGGCTGGTCGTCATCCACTCGGCTACGTCCTTCATCCCTTCGTGTAGGTTGGCTCTGGCGGCGGCGGGGTCGTTGGTCAGGGAGAGGATCAGCTGGGTGTCGTCGGCGTAGGAGATTATGTTGAGGTTGTGTTGCCGTGCGATGGCCGCGAGGGGGCTCATGTAGACGTTGAAGAGGGTGGGGCTCAGCGAGGATCCTTGAGGGACGCCGCAGATGACATCGGTGGCCTCTGACTTGTACAGTGGTAGACGGACTCTCTGTGTTCTTCCGTCGAGGAAGGAGATGATCCATTCCAGCGCCTTGTCCTGGATTCCGACGTTGCTGAGGCGCTGTACTAGGGTGCGGTGGCAGACAGTGTCGAATGCTGCGGAGAGGTCTAGGAGGATGAGGGCCGCTGTTTCTCCGTTGTCCATCAGGGCTCGAATGTCATCGGTGGCGGCGATGAGGGCGGTCTCGGTGCTGTGATTGGCTCGGAAGCCGGACTGTGAAGGGTCGAGGGATCCATTCGTTTCGAGGAAGGCGGCCATCTGCTTGTTGACGGTCTTCTCGATGACTTTGGCTGGAAACGGGAGGAGCGAGATGGGGCGGTAGTTCTTGAGTTCGGTGGGGTCCGCTGTGGGTTTCTTGAGTAGCGCGCTGAGTTCGGCGTGCTTCCAGCTCTCAGGGAAGGTGGCGGTGTTGAAGGATGTGTTGATGATGTCTCGCAGGTGGGGTGCGATGACAGCGTCAGCCTTGTTGAAGACGTGATGAGGGCAGGGGTCGGTCGGTGATCCGGAGTGGATGGAGTTCATCGTGCGGATGGTGTCTTCGGTGCTGATCGGAGTCCAGGCTTGGAGGGTGGTGGTGAGGGGTGGTTGTTCGGTCTTGGTGTGCGTTGGTTGGTTGCTGAAGCTGTTGTGTATGTCCGCGATCTTGTTGTGGAAGTATGAGGCGAGGGAGTTGCAGAGGTCTTGCGATGGGGTGATGTCGTTGTTTTCTGCGCTGGGGTTGGAGAGCTCTTTCACGATGTTGAAGAGTTCCTTGCAGTTGTGTGCGTTGTTGTCCAGCCGGTCCTTGAAAGCAGTTTTCTTGGCGGCGCGGATCAGCTGGTGGTGTTTCCGGGTGGCCAGCTTGAAGGTGTTCCTGTTGTCCGGTGTGGG
The DNA here is from genome assembly GCF_964204655.1 of Triturus cristatus. Lineage (NCBI taxonomy): Eukaryota > Metazoa > Chordata > Amphibia > Caudata > Salamandridae > Triturus > Triturus cristatus. The sequence continues at coordinate 399,211,140 of NC_140588.1, read as the reverse complement.
ATTCCTTCTCCAGACTTTCTCGAGGGCTCGGCAGTTCTTCTTGGAGCTCTTGAGTTCGTCGGTGAACCACGGGGCTTTCTTGCTGCCGGGTCTGCTGGGTGGGGTCCTCAGCGGGGCGAGTTCGTCCGCGCAGTTGCTGATCCACTGTGTGAGGTTGTTGGCGGCCTGGCTGGGGTTCGCTGAGCTGGCAGGGGGGTGCAGGCTCAGGGAGGTGGCGAGCTGGTCTGCTGTGATCTTGTTCCAGCTTCTGCGGGCGGCCTGTTGTTGGTGGTGGTGGGTCGTCGTTCTCTTGAAGGTGAAGTGGACGCAGCTGTGGTCCGTCCATTGAAGCTCTGTGGCGTGGCTGAAGACGATGTCTTTGCAGGATGAGAAGACGGCGTCGAGTGTGTGTCCGGCGAGGTGGGTGGGGGTGGATACCAGCTGCTTGAGTCCAAGATTGGCGAGGTTGTCGAGCAGGGTGCTGGTGTTGCGGTCGTTGTTGTTCTCCAGGTGGAAGTTGAGGTCCCCCAGGAGGATGTAGTCGGCGGAGGGGAGGGCATGCGGGCTGACGAAGTCGGCGATGTCCTCGCTGAATTGTGTGCGTGGTCCCGGGGGTCGGTAGATCAGGGTGCCTCTGAGGGTGGTGTTTGGGTCGGTGTGGATCTGGAAGTGCAGGTGTTCGGCGGTGGTCAGGGAGTTGTCGGTGCTGGTCGTGAGACGGATGGTGTTCCTGTGGATGATGGCGATGCCTCCTCCCATCTGGTTGGCGTTGCGGTCCCTCCGGATGATCTTGTAGCCCTCCGGGATGGCGATGGCGATGTCGGGAGCTGAAGAGGCGTTCATCCAGGTCTCCATGAGGAAGGCAACGTCAGGGGCTGTGGCGTCTAGGAGGTTCCAGAGTTCCACGGCGTGTCTGTGGACGGAGCGGGTGTTGAGCAGGATGCACTTGATGTGGGTGCTGCTGGTGTTTGGCTTGGCGGCTGCTGGTGCGGGGCAGGTCCGGATGCAGGAGAACTTGCAGGCGTGGCAGCTGAAAGGTCCGTGGGTGAGTCGTGGTGTGGCTTGGTGGCAGTCTGGGAGTCGGCCGGTGTTGAGTGCGATGAGGGTGGCGGCGGAGTACGTCAGGCGGGTAGGTCGGGGTCTACGTGGGCCAGGGGTCCTGGCGCTGGGCGCGGTCCAGGCGCGGACGGGCGCAGACGGGCTTACCTTTGGCGCGCCTTCGGCGCACAATCGGTGCGCCCGCTGCGCGTGACCGCTGCGCGTTCGCACGGTCGCCATATAAGGCGAAGTGCGCGGGTGGGCGGGGCAGCTGGGAGGCGGGAGCGGGGAGGGATACAGAAGGAAAAAGGGGCGGGGCTAAGCGGCGGTGGCGGGAAGCGGGGAGGGTGAGCGGGGCTCGGCGAGGTAGGCGGGCAGACAGGGAGGAGACAGCGAAACACGGGCACAGTTACCAGAAAATAATAACAAAAACACGGGCACGGTTACAATGAAAAGAAAAACACAAAGTCACACAGTCAAGGGAATACAATTAGCACCAAAACGATCAGCCGGCAGGCAGGCACGGACCGCGCCTCTCGGAGGAGGGGGCGTGGTCAGCGGCAGCGCGACAGGCAGCGAGGCAGCTAGGCAGGGCAGAGGAGCACACGCAGCAGCTGGTGGCCGTGCGGCGCGGGGGTGTCCCACAAGTGGGTCACACTCACCTGCGTCGCACGGTCGCCATATAAGGCCAAGTGCGCGGGTGGGCGGGGCAGCTGGGAGGCGGGAGCGGGGAGGGATACAGAAGGAAAAAGGGGCGGGGCTAAGCGGCGGTGGCGGGAAGCGGGGAGGGTGAGCGGGGCTCGGCGAGGTAGGCGGGCAGACAGGGAGGAGACAGCGAAACACGGGCACAGTTACCAGAAAATAATAACAAAAACACGGGCACGGTTACAATGAAAAGAAAAACACAAAGTCACACAGTCAAGGGAATACAATTAGCACCAAAACGATCAGCCGGCAGGCAGGCACGGACCGCGCCTCTCGGAGGAGGGGGCGTGGTCAGCGGCAGCGCGACAGGCAGCGAGGCAGCTAGGCAGGGCAGAGGAGCACACGCAGCAGCTGGTGGCCGTGCGGCGCGGGGGTGTCCCTCCAGTGGCAATCTCCAAGCAGGGATCCACTAGGGAAGGGTACCATTGGAAAGGAGAGATTCTCCCTTTTCCAACAATACCTCTCCCAAGTGTTTCGGTGCTCTGGGGGCTCAGAAAGCCCCACGAGCACCGAAACATTGAAACTGAAACAAAGTTTCCGTTTTGTTTTGAATTTAATGACGACCGCGCGCCATGAGCGCGATCGTCATTACTTTGAAAATCAGCAAAGGATCTCGGGAGGTTGGGGAAGCTTTTCCCCACCTCCCGAGGCACCCCCAAAAAATGGTAATCCCTCTGCTTTTTGCAGCCAAGGAATTTAGTGGGGTACTAAATTCTTCGGCTACAAACAGCAGAGGGATTTCCATTTTTTGGGGGGCCTCGATATGAGGCCCTTTGCTGATTCTCAAAGTAATGACAATCGCGTGCATGGCACGATCGTCGGCGGAAAGGAGTTTTCCTCATGACGGAGCCATTCCGTCATGAGCACCCAAAGGGTTAACCTGTGAACTCTTCCAGTGGGTCTGTCAATGTGATTTGGAGGCCCATCATCATCTCTCCCTGTTCAGATCTCCTGTTTCTTGTTTAGGTCTCTTGACCACGGTCTACCCTTCTGGTCACAGGTCATCTCTACAGGACATAGCAAGGCAGGCATTAAGTACATTGGCACTAGTGAGCTTTCCCAGCTACCTACTTTTAATTCTAATACATATTCCGACTGGACAACTGTGCACTGTAAACTATCTAGCTTCACGTAGTAATTGTCGTTCACTTACTGAGATTTGAATGAGAATCAAAGGCACAATGAGTACTGAGATAAACTGTGTAAGATTATTGGCAATAAATGCATGAAAGAAAAGAAATGAAAACTGTGATATTGAATAGAACTGAGAGGGTTAAAAATCCACTCCACTGCTTCTAGATAATGAGTTATATCATGGCAACCCATGACATAACTACATGCGGTAGACTAGAAAAGTTAAGATACTTGTATAGTACAGGAATGTGCTTTTTATAAGGCACCTTCACAGCACTATACAATTAGTTACACTGTAAGAAACAAATTAATCCACTTTTTAAAAATGAACATCACAGCATCCAATTGATCTTATCAAATGCTTAACTTTGTTAGAAAACATGTTTTTTTATCCAGTTACACTTCGCATTTTGGGACTTTCAGACGCAACATACAATGTAAAAAATAAAAATAAAAAATGCGGCCTGGAATGAACCATTGTCGTGATGAAAAGCCTGGAATGGCTGAAAGTGTCATACAGTACAATAGACAATTATGTAAAAAGTTTAAAAACAGGTTTCAGTTTGTGATTTTCAGACTCATTTTTTTCTTTTTTTTCAGTTGTTTTTTCATTTTTTGTAACCAATCAAAGATTATGCTGCAAAGGAAGCTCAAGGATTCCTTGTCATATGCAGATGTTAGAATTCAATTGATAACTGTCAAACATTCAAACTCCTCTAAAACACTGAAGCTTGCTAAAAATGGACTGTCTACCACAGTGACAGCCCTGAGGGGCTAAAGGGCAAATGCTATACCATCACCTGCAACTCTTTGGTCATGTTGTGTAGTAGCAGCAACTGACCATGTCTGGACTGAGAAGATGTACAGAAAACTTCAATGCTGTTGCCTGTGTTCCCATGCAGAGCCAATGCTTTTGTGTGCTTTCTCGAGCCCCAGCCTCTGAGTTGAAATATTGTTAGTACTTTAGTCCAAGACTCCTACAGAAGCTGGTGCACACAGCCTCAGGCAGCTCTCCACTGTGGTTACTGCCTCCACAGAGCAATACCACCATGCAGGTCAATGCGGCCCAAACGCTGATTTACGTCATGGCTTCAGCACCAACAAAAACATCAGGCCAAGGAAGCCAAGGGGAAGGATTACAAAGTACCTCAGGAGCCAGTGCTACTTCTCTCACCCACAATGCACCATTGGCTTAATTCCCTCACCAGCTCAAAGCCTCTGTCGTATTGCTTCATCCTGAGCCTGTTGCACATGCTTACCCCTTGTGCAGTCTTTGCCTGCTTCTCCTCCTGTGCCAAATAAACATTAGCTCATGGCTTATTCCCACAGCCTCGGATCGATCATCAATCACTCACCATCAAATCAACCCTGAACTCCCACCTTTCACCATCCCACATCCTCAGTCCACTCTCCTCTCTTGCACTGAGCATGCAGTTACAGATGGAATTGACTAGGTATCTAGTTCTAAGGAAAGAACAGGTATTCTGCAGGTGCCTTTGTAAAAATGTGTAAACTCATGACAATTGGGTCATTTTTAGGTCCCACCTGTGACAGCGCATGTGCTGCTTTCACATGCACTCTCACTTGCAAGACATATTGAATACATCAAGGGGCTTTGCCAATGATTGTTATGTGTGCAGCATAAGAGGTGTGCTCATGTTAGTGCTGAGTTATTATGAATAGTGTATGTGAATGCAGCATGAGTGGTGCAAGTGTAGGGTGAAAGGTGTGCTGATGTGAGCGCAAGGTGAGCTACATGAGTGCAAGGTGAGAGTAGGGCCCATGTGAGTGCCAGGTGAGATGAATGCGTACAGAGTGAGAGGAATAAGTGCATTGTGGGTGGTGTGAGCAATGAAATTGCAGGGTGAGTGGGTTGCCTGTATGCATACTGGCTGACCAGCGTGACTGCGTGAGTGCAGGGTGAGCGGCAAGATTGAATGGTGAGCTGTGGGAGTGACTGGTGAACGCATGGTGAGAAAAGTTAGTGCAGGGTGAGTGGTGTCTCCCTGAGAGTTCTGGCAGACCATTGTGTTTGTGTGTAAGCAGTGTGAGCTGCATGAGTGATGGGTGAATGGAGTCCCTCTGTGAGTGCAGACTGAGCGAGCTACATAAGTGGAAAGTGAGAGAAGGGCCCATGCTGAGTTCCAGGTGAGATGAATGCATACATAGTAAGAGGAATGAGTGCAAGGTGGGTGGTGTGAGCGGTGTAAAGGCAGGGTGAGTGGTGTGCCTGTATGCATACTGGCTGAGCAGGGTGAGTGGTGGGAGTCCAGGGTGAGTGTGTTTGCCTTTTTGAGTGGTTTGAGTGGTGGTGTGTCCGTGTGAGTGAAGGGTGAGCTCTGTGAGTGACTGGAGTGTCTATGTACATGCATGATGATTGATGTGCCCATGTGAAAGTAGGGTGAGACGAGCGAGTGCAGGGTGAGTGATATGAGTTCAGGGTGAGTGATATGCCCATTTGCTTTTGGGTGCGGGTGAAAGTGCTGAGGGGGAAGAATAAATGCACAGTAACTGATATGCTTGTTTGAGACTGAGTGCAGGGTGAGTGGCGAGACTGCAGGGTGAGCAGTAAGAGTGAGAGGTGAGTTGAGTGTCATTTGAGTGCAGGATGAGTGCAGGATGAGTGATGTGCTTGTGTGAGTGCAGGGTAAACAACAGGTGTGCAGGGTAAACAGCGTGAGGCATGGCGAGGGGTGGAAGTACCGTGAGATCTCTGTGAGTGGTGAAACCACAGGGTAAGAGTGCATGTTGAGTGTTGTGTCATATGAATACTGGCCGAGAAGTGTGCTCCTATGGGTGCAGGCTAAGAGTAGGGTGAATGGCATGAGTGCATGATAAGGGGTGTAAGTACAGTGTGATCGCTGTGAGTGCAAGGTTAGCATTGAGAAAGATGGGTGAGTTGTCTAAATGCAGGATGGATTTTCAGACACTCAGCATGTTGTTATCCATAGTAGCAAGTGGGGCCTCAGATAAAATGTTAACTATTTGTATTATGGGGTGGAGGGTGGAGGAAATAGATGACTTGTGGGTTCTGCAACAACCTTTCATACTCTTGATATGATTTGATTGGAAAGGATGTGGCATAACTGCCAGAACAGCTGACTTTGAGTTGGGCAACCAGGATCGAGTCTAGGCATCAGATTTGTGACTCTGGGTGAATCACTAATGGCCTGATTACAATCATCTCTGTACTGGGGTGAATGTATGACATTGTTCTGCATTCTGTCCATCAATTGTTCTTTTTGCATTTGTCACCCAGAGTGGGATGGGTCCTGTGCTCTCCATCCCACTGGAGTCAAGCTATCCTAACTGATGAGGGCTGAAAGCCCGAAACTGGTCCTAGGATGCGTGTTTCCAGTCCTGGGAGGACCTGGCCTGACAGTTCGGGCTGGATTGTTCCCTTTGGGCGCAGGGTCAAGACTGATTTGCATATGGCTGGGTCCAAACTGGAATGGCATGGTGGGCAAAAAACGAAGGATTTAGGCCCAGATCTCTGTACTGGGGTTAATGTATGACATTCTTCTGCATTCTGTTCATCAATTGTTCTTTTTACATTTGTCACCCCGAGTGGGACGGGTATGCCCAGACGTGGGTCCCATGCTCTCCATGCCACTGGAGTCAAACTATCCTGGCTGATGAGGGCTGAAAGCCTGAAACCGGTCCTAGGATGTTTGTTTCCAGTCCACGGAGGACCTGGCCTGGCAGTCCGGGTTGGACTGTTCCCATTGGGCACAGGGTCAAGACTGATTTGCATATGGCTCGGTCCAAACTGGAATGGCATGGTGAGCAAAAAAACGATGGCTTTAGGCCCAGATCTCTGTACTGGGTGAATGTATACCATTGTTCTGCATTCTGTCCATCAATTGTTCTTTTTGCAATGATTACAATCATGGAGTTAATGGTCTTGCCATTGCGGCAGCATAGGATTTCCTGCCTGCCTAGATGGGGGTCCACCCGCCGAATAATTATGTTGGTGGGTTGCTCAAGGAAAGACTGCCGGAGTCCAGCTGGCACCGACAGCGATTCACAGACCACCACGACAGAAGAAAGGGGAAAGCAGCTGTAAGAGGGTGATACAGACAAGGTTAAGGCCTTCCAGATTATGAGTTGCCTTTCTGTCGAGCTGACTGTGGCAGGATGACTGCTTGCTTCGAGTTGGCACAATCGACGGAATTGGGTGCATACTCACCAATTTCCTTTTCTTCCCTTCTTTCTCTCCAGGTGGATTCTTTCCTCCAGCCCCCCCCCTTCACAGCAGCAACGTGACCCAGAGGAAAACTACCCTGTCAGCACCGAAATTCAGGTAAGTCTGTTTTGAACATTTCACCCATTCACTGGACTGGGCACATATGGTCTGGACTCCAGCAATGGTAAAGTACGCATACATGGTATTTTTCCACGTGTCATGCATAGGTGTCAATTTTACGATTGTGCAGTCAAAATATGCACACCTACATCGACGCATATGAAAAAATATTCACAGCTGTCAGAAACATCACCACTGGGCCAGCGGGAACATCGTAATACTGCTGGTGGAACACCACAGACTCAACGGTGTACTTTGGACCGCCGCTGCGGGCGGATGGCAGTAAGGCCAAACTCGTAATCAGGCCCTTAATCTTCCCATGCCTACATAAATGAATGTGTCTTTGTGTAATGTAATTGGTGCTCATGTAAAGTGGCTCAAAACATTTGTGTCAAGTTTATGCTATCTAAAACTGCAAAAAAAACAAAGCCTAATGTTATTTTTCATAAAATGAATTCTCACACTCTGGTAGCAAATTTATTTGCAAATGTAAGGAATAGGCAGAGGGCAGACACAGGGACTCCAGGAACCGGTGAAAAAAACAAAAAAGCCTCGTTAACAAGTAAATGGTCTATTAAAGACCTGTGAAATACTCAAGTGAGGCCGAGATAAGGTGGCAGCCAGTGTCCAACACGCCCACAGCATCTCAAGAATTGTGTGTGTGTGCAGGAAGTTGCCTCAGCCTGGGCTGAGACACACATCAGGGGGGGCTAAAACCCTTTCAGCCCTTTGGAAATTGCACACCTTGGAAATGGTGGATAATTAATGCACAATTTCCATTAGAAATGTCTAAACATTCACAGCGAATAGAGGCAGTTCACAAAATGTACTTCATTGTATACCAGCTAACATTTGCCTGTGACTTGGTAGGCCTCTTTGAAGTTAATTAAGGAACAAAACACCTCTACACACCCAAAGCCTCTTTCTCTCAGCTCTGGGAGGAAGTTCACCTCTCATCAAGGAAGCTGTTTAGCTGTCTGTGACTGGGAACCTAGAGGATTTAGGTGGGGGAAAAGTAACTTTCTAAAAGAACCTTTTCAAAAATATGTGTTACAAATCTGACTTCAACAGTGAACTGTGTTTGCAATATATATCTCAAAATAGTCCAAGAATGCAATTTGTAGTTGCTTCCTAGCTGGAGATAACACCATTACAATTAATTTTGTATCTCAATACATTCCTATGGAGCAGCCAACCCTGCTACAGTGAAAATAGCTTTTTGGGCCTTGTCACTGTCAGTACATGCTTAACATTAAAGTTTTAAATGTCCTACTTTTACATACCATGCACCCTGCCTTGTGGGCAGTAGAGCCTACTTAGAGGTGACTTTTTCATATTTAAAAAGAAGGCTTAGACCTGTCAAAAGGGGCTATTTTGACAGGTTGAATTTGCAGTTTTAAAATTGCAAACTCATGGTAGGCCTGCAGCCACATTTGCACTGTCACGGCAGTGGGTGGCCCAAAGGGTGCTGCAGTTCACTTATGACATTTAACTTTCAGGTCCTGGGTACATATTTGTAACAGGGGATTGATAATTAAGTTAAATATGCCAATCAGGGTTATGCAAATTTCATCATGGTGAAAGGGGGGACACAGGGACTTTACCTCTAGTTAGTAGGGGCTGACATGCACAGCCAGAAAAAAAATTCTGCTTGACACTACAGAAAAGTTACATTTCCAACACCTGAGCCATCATCATTGGGAGGAGCTCTTTGTTTAAACAGTTTTAGAGAAGAGAAGGAAATTCAGGACTCCACCAATGTGATGGTTCCAATGAGGATAGTTCCAGCACCTTACTTGTGCATTATCAATATTGGAGTGATAGATTGCACCATATGTGACATATTGGTGGGCAATTGTGTGAAAATGTGATCAAACCCTGTCCAATTGTGTCAGAAATTTGCTTGTAGGTTGACTGGGGTGTAATCCTTAGTCAAACAGCAATCACAATCCTTGTCAATGTAAGTGTCAGGAAAAATCCTAAATGAACTTTTGCTCACCCTCTGGTAGCCTGGCACAGAGCAGTCATGCTTAACTTAGAGGCAATGTATAAAGTATTTTTGCAACACTTCAAACAGTGAAACAATCAAAACGCCACATGAAAAGACTCCACACCAGGTTAGACAAATAGAGCTTACTTTTATAAATAAAATAGGACCAATTGACAAAACTCCAATACTTTGAACGAGACTTATGGATTTTTAAAAAATAACTTAAAAATAGCACCTAGAAGCATAAAGCGCCAATCGGGGATAAAATCCAAAAGTTCAACTCGACCGTGATGGAGCACGGGTCGGGACAGTCCCAGGTTAGTCCCACTGAAGTTTTAACTTCTCAAGTTTCGTGCCAAAAGTCCTGTTCATGGGGAAGAAGTTTGCAGGGAGCAAGGAGAACATTGCTGGTGGTGGTCGGCATGGCACAAAGAGCAGGTCGGGCATCATGGACGAGCAGGCTGGAGCCGCAAAGTGATGATCCATGCCGGTGGACGATGTTTGATGTGCAAAGAAATGAACATGCACATCTCCACACTCTTGCTCTGTTTGAGAGGCGTTGTTCTGGAGTGAGCAGTTCCGTTCGCTTTCATGAAAAACCCAAAAGCTTGACTTCAAGAGATTAAGAAACACTTTCAAGAGCCCAGTTTCTGAGAGGCACCACTTGGGGGCTAAGAGCTCTTTAAAGATGGGTTCATGAGCCAAGGGGAGCCTGGTATGGCCCTAAGGATCAAATCAGGAGGCCAGCAGACTAGCCCTTTGAGTCTCTCTGGGGTCCTGGGCTCATAATGGGTTTCAGGTCCAGTTCTTCCTCTCCAGGCTAGAGGGCAGCAGGTAGCAGTACAACCCAGCAAGGCAGCAGCTCCTTCAGAGTTGCAGTCCTTTCAGCAGCACAGCAGTCCTTCTTCCTGGCAGAATATCCACAGATCAAGAAGTGTACTGAAGTGGTGGTGTCAGAAGTCCAGTACTTATACCCAGTTTGGCCTTTGCAGTGGGTGACACTTTAAAGAAAAGCCTTTGAAGTACACAGAGGCCTGCCCTTCCTTCCCTGGATCCAGGCTCACTATTGGGGGGTATGCAGCACTTTGTGTAGGGACAGGACACATCCCACCAAGGTGTAAGTGAGGCTGGGTCTAGCTCCTCCCTCACATCCTGCCAGGATGGCCCATCAAGTCACACCTAAGTTCCCATTGTGTGTGGCTGCCTAGGTAAAATACACAAAGCCCAACTGTCACCCACCCCACACATGTGAACAGAGACAGGCAGTAGGCACAAAATGTCTAAAGTAAGAAAATGGCAACTTTCTAAAAGTGATATTTTCAGAATTGCAATTTAAAATCCAACTTCACCATAAGGATTTTAAATTAGCATTCCAAAGACACCAAGCTCGGAAAGTCTAGCCCTCCACAATGGGGAATTTAGACGGTGGAATAAGGTAATGTTATTCTATGAGCGAGATATGCCCAGCAGTAGTGAAAAACGAATGTGAGAGTTTTTCAATGCCAGGGCATGTAAAACTTAAAAGTACATGTCCTGCCTTTTAAATGCATAGCACCCTCCTGTCCTCTGGGTTGTCCAGGGCCTACCTTAGGTTTGACTTATATGCAGAAAAAGGGAAGGTTTGGGCCTGACCAGAGGTTTATCTTGCTAGGTCGAAAAGGAAGTGTAAACTGCAGACACAGACTCTGCAACGGCAGGCCTGAGCCATGCCTAGAGGGCTACTTAAGTGGGTGGCACAATAATTGCTGCAGCCTAGCAGTAGCATTTAATTTACAGGCCCTGGGCACATGTAGTGCATATTACTAGGGACATATTAGTAAATTAAATATGTCAATTCGGGATGAACCAATATCATCTAATTTTAGGGAGTGAGTTCATGTACTTTAGCACTGGTTAGCAGTGATAAAGTGCACGGAGTCCTAAGGCCAACAAAAACCAATTTAGCAAAAAGGGGAGGAAGAAGGCAAAACGTTTGGGGGTGACCCAGAAGAAACAACCATTTCCAACACATTGGATCTTCCTTCTTATCTATTAACCTAATTTGAGAATAAGTAATCATCAAGATCACCTTGTATGCCAATGAATGCTGCAAGGGGTGATTGTTGTTTGGAACCACATTTTCCTAAAAAAACAAAGGATCTATTAATATATAATTCGCTCCACTTCCTTTAAGGAAGGAAACAACTGTACCTAGTGTCTCTATCTCAAAAATCAATTGTTTTTCTGTTTAAGCAAGGCATGTAGCCCGATCACATTAAAAATAAGATTCAATAGCTGTATATCTGGGCTGCAGAAAGGTAATTTTGTCCACAGATCCTTTCTGACAATTCAATATTTTGCTTTCTCTTTGTACCACCTCAAACCTTGCCATGTGGTGTCCATTCTGTCACCACTATTCTCCTTTTTGTGTAACCCATGGAATAGGCAGAGGAAGAGCCCATGAAAGACTTTAACAGGGTAGATACTTCAAAATCAATTGCCCATATACATGAGCCAACCATGTGTCCTCACCCATCTTTAGCCTGCAAAGGAACAAATGTCAGGACTAACAAACACTTGGACTGGAGAGATTGTTCTTGCAGATGAACTACTGCAACATATGCCTCAAACCAATAAGCTGGCTAACTTGTCATCAGTGTTCAATGGTGAGTTTAGCAAAAGTCAGATCTCACAAAAAGCATATGATTACAAGTTCAGAAGTCTGGCCGGGATTTTTTACAACATGCAGTATTGAAGAGCCCTTCTCTCAGCCACATGCTGAGGATATTTATCAGGATGGGTTTGGGATAGATCTCATTTGTTGAGCTTTGTATAAGACTTTGTGGGCTTCTTGGATATTTTTGGAAATATGTGAAAGCTTTTAGCAAAGCTTTCACATATTTTTTTCGTCTTACACCTTTTGCCATTTCTTGATGGCCATGATCTGTTAATTTGAATAACACGTTCTATTATTCATGTTCTTTGTTGTGGGTTGAGTTATATTTATCGAACCAGAGATTCACAGAGGTGGTTCTCTCTTACTCACCTAGACTGGACTAGTACTATTCTAGATGGCTTGAAATGTAGATACATTTAGAGGCATTGTATTTACATATATTTTCACTTGAGCTCTATCTTACTCATCCCTTAAAAGCCAGCTTGTGATTCTTCCATATGAAGGTATAAAAGTAGGAACGTTGTTACCAGGGAAAGATCTGCTGGGTGGTTGGATAAGTCATTCCTGAGCAGGAATATATTACTGAACCCATGAACATGATACAATCTCAGCCTGACAATGGCTCTCAATCCCCTCTCAAGATGTCATTGTGTCATTCAACCCTATGCCATCACTTCGGAGTGGAATTATGGCTTGAATTTCAAGAGATTACAAAATAAATACTTACTCCATCAAATGGTCTAGCATACTAGTAGCTGAAGTGGTGTCGGACCGACAACTTGTTCCATGAGAAAGAGAGATGTGATGTCCCATTCTGCACAAAAGTCACAGTTAGACCTAGCATCCTTGATGTGGTTCTCCCTTAAGTTTTTGCATTACATCCTCCTGTTTTGCTGACTTCGTTTTTGCTGGCTTTAGGACTCTGTGCACTCTACCACTGCTAACCAGTGCAAAAGTGCTTGTGCTCTCTCCTTTAAACAAGGTAGAATTGGCCTGTATCCAATTGGCATATTTAATTTGCTTGTAAGTATCTAGTAAAGTGGTACAACCTGTACCCAGAGCATGTACATTAAATGCTACTAGTGGGCCTGCAGCACTTCTTGTCCAATCCACTTAAGTAGCCCTTTAAACATGTCTTAGGTCTGCATTTGCCGTCTGTGTGTGGTGTTTATACTTCCATTTCGACCTATCAAAATAAACCCTTTTTCAGGCCCAAACTTTCCTTTTTAATACATGTACATTACCCCTAGGGTAATCCCTGGACAGCCCAGATGGCAAGTTGCAGTGTATTTAAAAAGTTGGACATGTACTTTTAACTTTTACATGTGCCGGTAGTGAAAAACACTTAAATGCATTTTTCACTACTGCAAGGCCTACCTCTGCCATATGATAAGATTGGAGTTATCTCATCACATTAAGTAAGTGCTAATTTCCAAATGGGAGCATTTGCCCAGATCATGTTTGGCATCTTCAAAGGGAAACCTCTAGAAGCATAACCCTTCAAAGGACTGTGTTGCTGACAGGGCAAATATAAGTAAACATAGCCCATTCCATCACAACGTCAGAAGGAAGACCGTTTTTCATGGATCTTCCAAAATAAGAAGGAGTTCCACCTGACACTGTTCACCTTGGAGAAAAAGCATTTCTCCAGGACATACTAAGAAATACATGGTTACCCTCTATCCTTCGCCCCCAGGTCTTTACAGTCCTGATGAGACACTCATATTCCAAATAGGGTTGAAACGTCGTTAACACCACTGAAAGGACAGTCTTTTGGCAAAGGTACCAAAAAAACACTCTGGTTGCTTCTTCTCTATTGTTTGAATACACAATTAGAGTCCTTGTATATACCAATAACCCTGTGAATTTCTTGCATTTCTATAAGTCACTTCACTGACACATTTTCTAGATGTTTGTTTATTGTTACTCTACCTGGGGCTCTTTATCACTTATTTATGTTGGTGGGTTGCTCAAGGAAAGACTGCCGGAGTCCAGCTGGCACCGACAGCGATTCACAGACCACCACGACAGAAGAAAGGGGAAAGCAGCTGTAAGAGGGTGATACAGACAAGGTTAAGGCCTTCCAGATTATGAGTTGCCTTTCTGTCGAGCTGACTGTGGCAGGATGACTGCTTGCTTCGAGTTGGCACAATCGACGGAATTGGGTGCATACTCACCAATTTCCTTTTCTTCCCTTCATTCTCTCCAGGTGGATTCTTTCCTCCAGCCCCCCCCCCCCCCCTTCACAGCAGCAACGTGACCCAGAGGAAAACTACCCTGTCAGCACCGAAATTCAGGTAAGTCTGTTTTGAACATTTCACCCATTCACTGGACTGGGCACATATGGTCTGGACTCCAGCAATGGTAAAGTACGCATACATGGTATTTTTCCACGTTGCATGCATAGGTGTCAATTTTACGATTGTGCAGTCAAAATATGCACACCTACATCGACGCATATGAAAAAATATTCACAGCTGTCAGAAACATCACCACTGGGCCAGCGGGAACATCGTAATACTGCTGGTGGAACACCACAGACTCAACGGTGTACTTTGGACCGCCGCTGCGGGCGGATGGCAGTAAGGCCAAACTTGTAATCAGGCCCTTAATCTTCCCATGCCTACATAAATGAATGTGTCTTTGTGTAATGTAATTGGTGCTCATGTAAAGTGGCTCAAAACATTTGTGTCAAGTTTATGCTATCTAAAACTGCAAAAAAAACAAAGCCTAATGTTATTTTTCATAAAATGAATTCTCACACTCTGGTAGCAAATTTATTTGCAAATGTAAGGAATAGGCAGAGGGCAGACACAGGGACTCCAGGAACCGGTGAAAAAAAAAAGAAAGCCTCGTTAACAAGTAAATGGTCTATTAAAGACCTGTGAAATACTCAAGTGAGGCTGAGATAAGGTGGCAGCCAGTGTCCAACACGCCCACAGCATCTCAAGAATTGTGTGTGTGTGCAGGAAGTTGCCTCAGCCTGGGCTGAGACACACATCAGGGGGGGCTAAAACCCTTTCAGCCCTTTGGAAATTGCACACCTTGGAAATGGTGGATAATTAATGCACAATTTCCATTAGAAATGTCTAAACATTCACAGCGAATAGAGGCAGTTCACAAAATGTACTTCATTGTATACCAGCTAACATTTGCCTGTGACTTGGTAGGCCTCTTTGAAGTTAATTAAGGAACAAAACACCTCTACACACCCAAAGCCTCTTTCTCTCAGCTCTGGGAGGAAGTTCACCTCTCATCAAGGAAGCTGTTTAGCTGCCAGGTGTCAGATGGACGTCTGTGACTGGGAACCTAGAGGATTTAGGTGGGGGAAAAGTAACTTTCTAAAAGAACCTTTTCAAAAATATGTGTTACAAATCTGACTTCAACAGTGAACTGTGTTTGCAATATATATCTCAAAATAGTCCAAGAATGCAATTTGTAGTTGCTTCCTAGCTGGAGATAACACCATTACAATTAATTTTGTATCTCAATACATTCCTATGGAGCAGCCAACCCTGCTACAGTGAAAATAGCTTTTTGGGCCTTGTCACTGTCAGTACATGCTTAACATTAAAGTTTTAAATGTCCTACTTTTACATACCATGCACCCTGCCTTGTGGGCAGTAGAGCCTACTTAGAGGTGACTTTTTCATATTTAAAAAGAAGGCTTAGACCTGTCAAAAGGGGCTATTTTGACAGGTTGAATTTGCAGTTTTAAAATTGCAAACTCATGGTAGGCCTGCAGCCACATTTGCACTGTCACGGCAGTGGGTGGCCCAAAGGGTGCTGCAGTTCACTTATGACATTTAACTTTCAGGTCCTGGGTACATATTTGTAACAGGGGATTGATAATTAAGTTAAATATGCCAATCAGGGTTATGCAAATTTCATCATGGTGAAAGGGGGGACACAGGGACTTTACCTCTAGTTAGTAGGGGCTGACATGCACAGCCAGAAAAAAAATTCTGCTTGACACTACAGAAAAGTTACATTTCCAACACCTGAGCCATCATCATTGGGAGGAGCTCTTTGTTTAAACAGTTTTAGAGAAGAGAAGGAAATTCAGGTCTCCACCAATGTGATGGTTCCAATGAGGATAGTTCCAGCACCCTACTTGTGCATTATCAATATTGGAGTGATAGATTGCACCATATGTGACATATTGGTGGGCAATTGTGTGAAAATGTGATCAAACCGTGTCCAATTGTGTCAGAAATTTGCTTGTAGGTTGACTGGGGTGTAATCCTTAGTCAAACAGCAATCACAATCCTTGTCAATGTAAGTGTCAGGAAAAATCCTAAATGAACTTTTGCTCACCCTCTGGTAGCCTGGCACAGAGCAGTCATGCTTAACTTAGAGGCAATGTATAAAGTATTTTTGCAACACTTCAAACAGTGAAACAATCAAAACGCCACATGAAAAGACTCCACACCAGGTTAGACAAATAGAGCTTACTTTTATAAATAAAATAGGACCAATTGACAAAACTCCAATACTTTGAACGAGACTTATGGATTTTTAAAAAATAACTTAAAAATAGCACCTAGAAGCATAAAGCGCCAATCGGGGATAAAATCCAAAAGTTCAACTCGACCGTGATGAGCACGGGTCGGGACAGTCCCAGGTTAGTCCCACTGAAGTTTTAACTTCTCAAGTTTCGTGCCAAAAGTCCTGTTCATGGGGAAGAAGTTTGCAGGGAGCAAGGAGAACATTGCTGGTGGTGGTCGGCATGGCACAAAGAGCAGGTCGGGCATCATGGACGAGCAGGCTGGAGCCGCAAAGTGATGATCCATGCCGGTGGACGATGTTTGATGTGCAAAGAAATGAACATGCACATCTCCACACTCATGCTCTGTTTGAGAGGCGTGGTTCTGGAGTGAGCAGTTCCGTTCGCTTTCATGAAAAACCCAAAAGCTTGACTTCAAGAGATTAAGAAACACTTTCAAGAGCCCAGTTTCTGAGAGGCACCACTTGGGGGCCAAGAGCTCTTTAAAGATGGGTTCATGAGCCAAGGGGAGCCTGGTATGGCCCTATGGATCAAATCAGGAGGCCAGCAGACTAGCCCTTTGAGTCTCTCTGGGGTCCTGGGCTCATAATGGGTTTCAGGTCCAGTTCTTCCTCTCCAGGCTAGAGGGCAGCAGGTAGCAGTACAACCCAGCAAGGCAGCAGCTCCTTCAGAGTTGCAGTCCTTTCAGCAGCACAGCAGTCCTTCTTCCTGGCAGAATATCCACAGATCAAGAAGTGTACTGAAGTGGTGGTGTCAGAAGTCCAGTACTTATACCCAGTTTGGCCTTTGCAGTGGGTGACACTTTAAAGAAAAGCCTTTGAAGTACACAGAGGCCTGCCCTTCCTTCCCTGGATCCAGGCTCACTATTGGGGGGTATGCAGCACTTTGTGTAGGGACAGGACACATCCCACCAAGGTGTAAGTGAGGCTGGGTCTAGCTCCTCCCTCACATCCTGCCAGGATGGCCCATCAAGTCACACCTAAGTTCCCATTGTGTGTGGCTGCCTAGGTAAAATACACAAAGCCCAACTGTCACCCACCCCACACATGTGAACAGAGACAGGCAGTAGGCACAAAATGTCTAAAGTAAGAAAATGGCAACTTTCTAAAAGTGATATTTTCAGAATTGCAATTTAAAATCCAACTTCACCATAAGGATTTTAAATTAGCATTCCAAAGACACCAAGCTGGGAAAGTCTAGCCCTCCACAATGGGGAATTTAGACGGTGGAATAAGGTAATGTTATTCTATGAGCGAGATATGCCCAGCAGTAGTGAAAAACGAATGTGAGAGTTTTTCAATGCCAGGGCATGTAAAACTTAAAAGTACATGTCCTGCCTTTTAAATGCATAGCACCCTCCTGTCCTCTGGGTTGTCCAGGGCCTACCTTAGGTTTGACTTATATGCAGAAAAAGGGAAGGTTTGGGCCTGACCAGAGGTTTATCTTGCTAGGTCGAAAAGGAAGTGTAAACTGCAGACACAGACTCTGCAACGGCAGGCCTGAGCCATGCCTAGAGGGCTACTTAAGTGGGTGGCACAATAATTGCTGCAGCCTAGCAGTAGCATTTAATTTACAGGCCCTGGGCACATGTAGTGCATATTACTAGGGACATATTAGTAAATTAAATATGTCAATTCGGGATGAACCAATATCATCTAATTTTAGGGAGTGAGTTCATGTACTTTAGCACTGGTTAGCAGTGATAAAGTGCACAGAGTCCTAAGGCCAACAAAAACCAATTTAGCAAAAAGGGGAGGAAGAAGGCAAAACGTTTGGGGGTGACCCAGAAGAAACAACCATTTCCAACACATTGGATCTTCCTTCTTATCTATTAACCTAATTTGAGAATAAGTAATCATCAAGATCACCTTGTATGCCAATGAATGCTGCAAGGGGTGATTGTTGTTTGGAACCACATTTTCCTAAAAAAACAAAGGATCTATTAATATATAATTCGCTCCACTTCCTTTAAGGAAGGAAACAACTGTACCTAGTGTCTCTATCTCAAAAAGCAATTGTTTTTCTGTTTAAGCAAGGCATGTAGCCCGATCACATTAAAAATAAGATTCAATAGCTGTATATCTGGGCTGCAGAAAGGTAATTTTGTCCACAGATCCTTTCTGACAATTCAATATTTTGCTTTCTCTTTGTACCACCTCAAACCTTGCCATGTGGTGTCCATTCTGTCACTACTATTCTCCTTTTTGTGTAACCCATGGAATAGGCAGAGGAAGAGCCCATGAAAGACTTTAACAGGGTAGATACTTCAAAATCAATTGCCCATATACATGAGCCAACCATGTGTCCTCACCCATCTTTAGCCTGCAAAGGAACAAATGTCAGGACTAACAAACACTTGGACTGGAGAGATTGTTCTTGCAGATGAACTACTGCACCATATGCCTCAAACCAATAAGCTGGCTAACTTGTCATCAGTGTTCAATGGTGAGTTTAGCAAAAGTCAGATCTCACAAAAAGCATATGATTACAAGTTCAGAAGTCTGGCCGGGATTTTTTACAACGTGCAGTATTGAAGAGCCCTTCTCTCAGCCACATGCTGAGGATATTTATCAGGATGAGTTTGGGATAGATCTCATTTGTTTAGCTTTGTATAAGACTTTGTGGGCTTCTTGGATATTTTTGGAAATATGTGAAAGCTTTTAGCAAAGCTTTCACATATTTTTTTCGTCTTACACCATTTGCCATTTCTTGATGGCCATGATCTGTTAATTTGAATAACACGTTCTATTATTCATGTTCTTTGTTGTGGGTTGAGTTATATTTATCGAACCAGAGATTCACAGAGGTGGTTCTCTCTTACTCACCTAGACTGGACTAGTACTATTCTAGATGGCTTGAAATGTAGATACATTTAGAGGCATTGTATTTACATATATTTTCACTTGAGCTCTATCTGACTCATCCCTTAAAAGCCAGCTTGTGATTCTTCCATATGAAGGTATAAAAGTAGGAACGTTGTTACCAGGGAAAGATCTGCTGGGTGGTTGGATAAGTCATTCCTGAGCAGGAATATATTACTGAACCCATGAACATGATACAATCTCAGCCTGACAATGGCTCTCAATCCCCTCTCAAGATGTCATTGTGTCATTCAACCCTATGCCATCACTTCGGAGTGGAATTATGGCTTGAATTTCAAGAGATTAAAAAATAAATACTTACTCCATCAAATGGTCTAGCACACTAGTAGCTGAAGTGGTGTCGGACCGACAACTTGTTCCATGAGAAAGAGAGATGTGATGTCCCATTCTGCACAAAAGTCACAGTTAGACCTAGCATCCTTGATGTGGTTCTCCCTTAAGTTTTTGCATTACATCCTCCTGTTTTGCTGACTTCGTTTTTGCTGGCTTTAGGACTCTGTGCACTCTACCACTGCTAACCAGTGCAAAAGTGCTTGTGCTCTCTCCTTTAAACAAGGTAGAATTGGCCTGTATCCAATTGGCATATTTAATTTGCTTGTAAGTATCTAGTAAAGTGGTACAACCTGTACCCAGAGCATGTACATTAAATGCTACTAGTGGGCCTGCAGCACTTCTTGTCCAATCCACTTAAGTAGCCCTTTAAACATGTCTTAGGTCTGCATTTGCCGTCTGTGTGTGGTGTTTATACTTCCATTTCGACCTATCAAAATAAACCCTTTTTCAGGCCCAAACTTTCCTTTTTAATACATGTACATTACCCCTAGGGTAATCCCTGGACAGCCCAGATGGCAAGTTACAGTGTATTTAAAAAGTTGGACATGTACTTTTAACTTTTACATGTGCCGGTAGTGAAAAACACTTAAATGCATTTTTCACTACTGCAAGGCCTACCTCTGCCATATGATAAGATTGGAGTTATCTCATCACATTAAGTAAGTGCTAATTTCCAAATGGGAGCATTTGCCCAGATCATGTTTGGCATCTTCAAAGGGAAACCTCTAGAAGCATAACCCTTCAAAGGACTGTGTTGCTGACAGGGCAAATATAAGTAAACATAGCCCATTCCATCACAACGTCAGAAGGAAGACCGTTTTTCATGGATCTTCCAAAATAAGAAGGAGTTCCACCTGACACTGTTCACCTTGGAGAAAAAGCATTTCTCCAGGACATACTAAGAAATACATGGTTACCCTCTATCCTTCGCCCCCAGGTCTTTACAGTCCTGATGAGACACTCATATTCCAAATAGGGTTGAAACGTCGTTAACACCACTGAAAGGACAGTCTTTTGGCAAAGGTACCAAAAAAACACTCTGGTTGCTTCTTCTCTATTGTTTGAATACACAATTAGAGTCCTTGTATATACCAATAACCCTGTGAATTTCTTGCATTTCTATAAGTCACTTCACTGACACATTTTCTAGATGTTTGTTTATTGTTACTCTACCTGGGGCTCTTTATCACTTATTTATGTTGGTGGGTTGCTCAAGGAAAGACTGCCGGAGTCCAGCTGGCACCGACAGCGATTCACAGACCACCACGACAGAAGAAAGGGGAAAGCAGCTGTAAGAGGGTGATACAGACAAGGTTAAGGCCTTCCAGATTATGAGTTGCCTTTCTGTCGAGCTGACTGTGGCAGGATGACTGCTTGCTTCGAGTTGGCACAATCGACGAAATTGGGTGCATACTCACCAATTTCCTTTTCTTCCCTTCATTCTCTCCAGGTGGATTATTTCCTCCAGCCCCCCCCCCCCCTTCACAGCAGCAACGTGACCCAGAGGAAAACTACCCTGTCAGCACCGAAATTCAGGTAAGTCTGTTTTGAACATTTCACCCATTCACTGGACTGGGCACATATGGTCTGGACTCCAGCAATGGTAAAGTACGCATACATGGTATTTTTCCACGTGTCATGCATAGGTGTCAATTTTACGATTGTGCAGTCAAAATATGCACACCTACATCGACGCATATGAAAAAATATTCACAGCTGTCAGAAACATCACCACTGGGCCAGCGGGAACATCGTAATACTGCTGGTGGAACACCACAGACTCAACGGTGTACTTTGGACCGCCGCTGCGGGCGGATGGCAGTAAGGCCAAACTCGTAATCAGGCCCTTAATCTTCCCATGCCTACATAAATGAATGTGTCTTTGTGTAATGTAATTGGTGCTCATGTAAAGTGGCTCAAAACATTTGTGTCAAGTTTATGCTATCTAAAACTGCAAAAAAAACAAAGCCTAATGTTATTTTTCATAAAATGAATTCTCACACTCTGGTAGCAAATTTATTTGCAAATGTAAGGAATAGGCAGAGGGCAGACACAGGGACTCCAGGAACCGGTGAAAAAAACAAAAAAGCCTCGTTAACAAGTAAATGGTCTATTAAAGACCTGTGAAATACTCAAGTGAGGCCGAGATAAGGTGGCAGCCAGTGTCCAACACGCCCACAGCATCTCAAGAATTGTGTGTGTGTGCAGGAAGTTGCCTCAGCCTGGGCTGAGACACACATCAGGGGGGGCTAAAACCCTTTCAGCCCTTTGGAAATTGCACACCTTGGAAATGGTGGATAATTAATGCACAATTTCCATTAGAAATGTCTAAACATTCACAGCGAATAGAGGCAGTTCACAAAATGTACTTCATTGTATACCAGCTAACATTTGCCTGTGACTTGGTAGGCCTCTTTGAAGTTAATTAAGGAACAAAACACCTCTACACACAAAGGGAAACCTCTAGAAGCATAACCCTTCAAAGGACTGTGTTGCTGACAGGGCAAATATAAGTAAACATAGCCCATTCCATCACAACATCAGAAGGAAGACCGTTTTTCATGGATCTTCCAAAATAAGAAGGAGTTCCACCTGACACTGTTCACCTTGGAGAAAAAGCATTTCTCCAGGACATACTAAGAAATACATGGTTACCCTCTATCCTTCGCCCCCAAGGCTTTACAGTCCTGATGAGACACTCATATTCCAAATAGGGTTGAAACGTCGTTAACACCACTGAAAGGACAGTCTTTTGGCAAAGGTACCAACAAAACACTCTGGTTGCTTCTTCTCTATTGTTTGAATACACAATTAGAGTCCTTGTATATACCAATAACCCTGTGAATTTCTTGCATTTCTATAAGTCACTTCACTGACACATTTTCTAGATGTTTGTTTATTGTTACTCTACCTGGGGCTCTTTATCACTTATTTCTTAAAACACCTATCAATGAACCCCAGGTTCTAGTGCAGGTCCAATACCTCTGTCCTAGACAGGAGGGCAGCAGCGCTGCATGGCAGGAAGACAGCAATCCAATGAGATAGCAATCCTGCAGAGCAGGAGTCCAGCCGAGCTTCATTTGGTGATTCTCCGATTGGGAGTGCACTGGTAAACCACCCAGACGGACAGACACGCAAGTTGCGGGTGCATCAGAGATACCCCGAGACTTGATCGAGAATACCCAGTGACCGCATTACCCATGACTTCCAGGTCCAGTGGGTAGGAAGACCGTTATCCACAGAGCTTCCAAGACCCCTAGATTCAATTGTGAGCAGCCCCTTCCATCACGACATCCAGGCCTATTAGAAGGAAAACCGTTTTCCATGGAGAAACAGTATTTCTCTAGGATATACTAAGAAATACATGGTTGCCCTTCATCCTTGGCCCAAGGTCATTACATTCATGATGAGACCCTCATGTTCCACATAGGGTTTAAACGTCGTTGACAACAACGAATGGACAGTCTTTATGCAAAAGCACCAAAAACACATTCTGGTAGCTTCTTCTCTATTGTATGAATAAACAATTAGACATCCTTGTGTATACCAATAATCCTGTGAATTTGTTGTTTTTCTAGAAGTCACTTCACTGTCACTTTTTCTAGATGTTTGGTTATGGTTACTCTACCCTGCGCTCTTTATCACTCATTTCTTAAAACATCTACCACTGAAATAATACGTAGTGCTGTACATATATATCAATACTTTTTTAAATATTTGTGCAAATAATAAAAGAATAAACACTTCAGTTTGGCCGATTTAAGTGTTAAGACAGCTTGGATCTGGCTATAGAATTTATTTTTGAATTTGCTCTGTACAAAGCTACCAGAGGGTTGAGAACAGGTTATTTTGGGGCTTGCTCCTACCTCACCCTGAAAAGGATTGTAGGTGCTGCTTGAGTACCTCCAACAATCAGTATCCCAATTTCTCATAGTTGTATATGGGGGATTGCAATACAATTGAGCTTCCTCTTCTGCTAATGTCATAGACAATCAATAACCAGACAAATCCTCCTTATACACTGACTCAAGTAATAGGTGGGTTTTAAATGCTAAATTAGCCTTGGACTATAGTGATTCCTACATACCTCGATTGATTTGTTGCCTTAGATGTTTGCTATATCACCCAGTTTGGCTCACACGCAATATATCTATGTATGTGGCATGCAATGGCCATTGGTTGTGCCACATATGAACATATGAAGATGGCTTTACCTTTCTGGATCTCCACTTTAATCTCTCTGTTAAGCTTGGCTAATGTTAAGTGGGAATCCTAGTGGTTACTTCACCTGAAGTAGGATGGGCATATACGGAAGAAGAGCACAGAGAGCTAGGAGCACAAATGATGGTAAAGCCCATGACCACTATCTTTTCCCATCTGGCCATTTCACTTAAACTATTTGTAAACCTAAAGTGTATGATTATCTATCTCACAAAGAATGCACAGTGCCCTTTTGGGAAGGGTTTTTGCCTTTTCCAAGTGCTGCCATGTTCATATGCTTCTTTTTTGGGCAGAGCTGTGAATCACTAGCTCCTGGAGATACCACTTCCTCACTTCAGCCCACCAGTACCTCACAGATATTATATTAACATATACATATAACAACACATACTTATAACTCCTTAACCAGCATCTCATATTCCTTACATTTGTTTGCTACTACCTGGTTTTAAGTTTCAAGCATAGTTGATTGCTTTCTTAAACACTGTGTACAATAATTAAAAATTTGCATATAAGTTGAAAAAAATAATGATTAATTTAATATGTGTATAACTGTAATACAATTTAAACATATTTATTGCAACTTTAAAAATATACAATTGTAGGATAAATATATTTTTTTAATTATTTAAACCAATTTTAAAAATGTTATTAAACATTTTTGAAATATTGATTACAATTATTTCTCATCGAGCCCTATATTTATCGAGCTGTTCGCGATTAAATTAAGTATGAGAGTGAGTTGTGGAATAAGGACATGGAACATTTTTCTTAAACACAAACACATTTGATGATTTTGATTTGTGGTTATTTTTCTAATTTTGTCTGTTTATAGAGATTTTTTTCAGAAGTGTTTCTCTCTTTTTTGGTGATTTGTTTTGATATTCCTTGTATTGGCTTTATCTGTTTTGCCTGCGAGGATTGGTCTAAAGATCTATACATTTTTTTAAAAATTAATATTGGTATTGTTCTGTGACATTTGTTATATTTAAGGTGAAATTTACTTATAATAATGATAATTGGCTTTTTATATTTGCTTGTAATTGTTTTTTCTTTTTTTTCTTTTGGGCTATTTTGTCGAGGGGGGATGGGCGATTGTAGTCTGTGGAACCTTTTTTTCATTTTTATATTTCCTTTTAATTATTAATTGAATAGGGGATACAGTACCCCCTGACAAACTTTGTAAGGAAATTGCAAGTCACTGTGAAGTTTCATGACCATATAGAGCAGTGTTTCCCAAACTGTGGATCTTGACCCACTGGTAAGTTGCTAGCCAAATCTATGGCCGCTAAAGTCTAAACAATAAATAAATATGCCTTTAAAATCTTTTTTTATCTTGTCACATTTGCTGTGCTTCAAGATAGAGGTCAAATGTCAGGCTATGTCTTCTGACAAATTGCTGCTTTTTATGACATGGAGAGTGGCATTTACAAACTCCTCTCACTTTGCAGTCAGAGAAAGAAAAGTAAAGTGCATTATGTGACAGTCTTGCTGGGGTATATGGAGTGAGTAAAAAGTCTGTCAGATGTCATTTGTTTGTTACACGCAACACAATGTAAATACCTGTAAATTAACTGTACACATTCAGCAGTAAGGAAAGCAAAAATGAAGCACGTTTTCCAACACTATCATTTGTGTGCAATATAGTTTTATTAGTAAACTCTATGACTGTGCCAATTTATTGGCCATTTAAATGAAAGATGCACTGCCTGTAAATAACAGTGCGCTACCACGTGATGCTTTAGCTTTATTAAAAAATCACCCGCCTGATATCCATTAAAGTTTGGTTGGTTGGGAAAGTTTGTTGTTCTAAAATGTGGGCCGTGGCTCTAAAAAATATTAGGAACCACTGATATAAAGGCTCCATTATGAGTTTATCGAACTTTGAGGTGACTTGCAATATCCTTATCATGTATGGCAGGTTGTACCTTCTTCCTTATAATACATCACCACAATTATCAGTCATGTCCAATCAGTGATATGGACAGCGTTCAGATTTTGAGAGCTCTTCCCGAACCAGTATTAGCATTTTGTGTACTATGATATATATCATACAGGTAAGACTTTGTATTTTACAATGCATGAGACCACAATTGCACAGCAAAGGAAATACTTGTACATGGTTGTCAAGTTATATGCACTGTAGGCCCCCCGGTTGGCATGCTTTTGCCAGAGCTCAGAAATTCTGTGTGACACCACAAAGAAAAGTTACCCACCAGAGTGTTTCCATGTGTTGCAGAGTATGAGTTTGCATTATTTCAAGATATTTACTTTTTATTGTATATGTTCTTAGTCAAAGTTAGGCTATGATGATAGTGAGACATGAAATGAAGGTCCAGTAACTCTTACACTGCTCTATGGGAGTTGTAGTAATTGGTCACTGAGGGAGTAGCTGTTGTAGATTACTGTACCAATGGATAACTCCATGTTTTTTTTAAATCTTACCTAAATGATAATTTGAGACTACACCTAAAAACTGCTAAGGCTGGACCAACACATGTTTAAAGGGACAATGAAGTCAAATATAGTGCTGTTAGCACACTGGTAGCTTTCTATGTCTTGGCCATTGGTACACCTAGTACATATTTCTAGGTACTGTGATCACCTTAATAGACAAATGCACAAGCAATCTAGATGTGCGAAGAAAGGGTATGGTTTACTTGATCATAAGGACAAATGCATACCCAGTTCTGTGGACTGGAGGAAGAAGGAGAAACTGTGTGAAAGACTGTTAATAAAGAGATCACTACAGCAATTATGTAATGATTGCCAACTTACTTTTAAAGAGAAATGTAATATTATTTTTCATGGCAGTTATAATGTGCAGATGGCATGTGCATGGTAGTGGATCAGTTTCACAGTATTTTGTGTATCTTCATGTTAAATACCAGGCCATACAATGGATACTTGTCGGACGAATTTCTGAAACATTGCACTCACACTGCATTATCATGCCACTATGTACTACAAGTAAAAAAAACAAATGTGAGGTTAATTCTCATAGCAACATTACATTTTACTAAACTAGAGTTGGAGCCACAAGGGCTAACATTAGTATATCTATCGGATTTTTAACAATTGCTGCGTTTAGTGCAGGACTTTGAAGTTACAAGATATGATTGACATTGATTTCAAGGGTATTTACAATTAAAAAATTAGTTGCTGTGTACTGTAGTGTGCTTTTACTTGCAGGTTTCCACTCTGGATTCCTCCAAAGCCTTCAGTGTGCAGAATCCAATATACCTTTTCCTCCCAGGGCAAGAGGTGCATAGACCTGGGAGAAGAACTACAAGTCTTCTGGGCTGCTATGTGGGCTTTGGAGGCCAGAGATCTGACCCTCCCTTGCAGATCGTTCCAGCACTTTCTAATTTCTTCCTGTGACTACTTGGTGTTAGACACAGCATTAAATCTTTATACAATTCTGTCCCACATTTACCTTTTCTGAGTAATAGTTGTAAATTGGACAAGTGATCCAAACAAGTAGGGCTCTTTCCTAATAGTGTCATCCACAACTGTCAATTCTGTATCTATATATTTGGGTTTTTACTTCCCAGCAAAGTTTGAAAAGAAGTAACAATATGGTAGTTTAAAAAAGGGACAAAAATATGTGATAGCAAGGGGAAAAAAATCAAATTCTTCCAAAAGGTCACTGTAATGGTCTGTCCCCGAAATGGCTATCTGCTGCTAGCTGCTTTTGAGCAAAGGTAAAGGATGATGGTATAACATGGAGTAAGCTTTATAGCGTGCTTAACAGGTGTGAATATTTGGAACATTACTATCAGGTGTGTAACTTCAGTATCCATCATTGTTGTTTTTGCATTTGTCACCCCGAGTGGGACGGGTATGCTCAGACGTGAGTCCCGTGCTCTCCATGCCGCTGGAATCAAGCTATCCTGGCTGAAGAGGGGTGAAACCCCGAAATCGGTCCTAGGATGCTTGGTTCCAGTCCAGGGAGGACCTGGCTTGGCAGTTCGGGCTGGACTGTTCCCATGAGGCACAGGGTCAAGACTGATTTGCATATGGCTGGGTTCAAACTGGAATGGCATGGTGATCAAAAAAACGATGGATTTAGGCCCAGATCTCTGTACTTGGGTGAATGTATGACATTGTTCTGCATTCTGTCCATCAATTGTTGTTTTTGCATTTGTCACCCCGAGTGGGACGGGTATGCTCAGACGTGAGTCCTGTGCTCTCCATGCCGCTGGAATCAAGCTATCCTGGCTGAAGAGGGGTGAAACCCCGAAACCGGTCCTAGGATGCTTGGTTCCAGTCCAGGGAGGACCTGGCTTGGCAGTTCGGGCTGGACTGTTCCCATGAGGCACAGGGTCAAGACTGATTTGCATATGGCTGGGTTCAAACTGGAATGGCATGGTGATCAAAAAAACGATGGATTTAGGCCCAGATCTCTGTACTGGGGTGAATGTATGACATTGTTCTGCATTCTGTCCATCAATTGTTGTTTTTGCATTTGTCACCCCGAGTGGGACGGGTATGCTCAGACGTGAGTCCCGTGCTCTCCATGCCGCTGGAATCAAGCTATCCTGGCTGAAGAGGGGTGAAACCCTGAAACCGGTCCTAGGATGCTTGGTTCCAGTCCAGGGAGGACCTGGCTTGGCAGTTCGGGCTGGACTGTTCCCATGAGGCACAGGGTCAAGACTGATTTGCATATGGCTGGGTTCAAACTGGAATGGCATGGTGATCAAAAAAACGATGGATTTAGGCCCAGATCTCTGTACTGGGGTGAATGTATGACATTGTTCTGCATTCTGTCCATCAATTGTTGTTTTTGCATTTGTCACCCCGATTGGGACGGGTATGCTCAGACGTGAGTCCCGTGCTCTTCATGCCGCTGGAATCAAGCTATCCTGGCTGAAGAGGGGTGAAACCCCGAAACCGGTCCTAGGATGCTTGGTTCCAGTCAAGGGAGGACCTGGCTTGGCAGTTCGGGCTGGACTGTTCCCATGAGGCGCAGTGTCAAGACTGATTTGCATATGGCTGGGTTCAAACTGGAATGGCATGGTGATCAAAAAAACGATGGATTTAGGCCCAGATCTCTGTACTGGGGTGAATGTATGACATTGTTCTGCATTCTGTCCATCAATTATTGTTTTTGCATTTGTCACCCCGAGTGGGACGGGTATGCTCAGACGTGAGTCCCGTGCTCTCCATGCCGCTGGAATCAAGCTATCCTGGCTGAAGAGGGGTGAAACCCCGAAACCGGTCCTAGGATGCTTGGTTCCAGTCCAGGGAGGACCTGGCTTGGCAGTTCGGGCTGGACTGTTCCCATGAGGCACAGGGTCAAGACTGATTTGCATATGGCTGGGTTCAAACTGGAATGGCATGGTGATCAAAAAAACGATGGATTTAGGCCCAGATCTCTGTACTGGGGTGAATGTATGACATTGTTCTGCATTCTGTCCATCAATTGTTGTTTTTGCATTTGTCACCCCGAGTGGGACGGGTATGCTCAGACGTGAGTCCCGTGCTCTCCATGCCGCTGGAATCAAGCTATCCTGGCTGAAGAGGGGTGAAACCCCGAAACCGGTCCTAGGCTGCTTGGTTCCAGTCCAGGGAGGACCTGGCTTGGCAGTTCGGGCTGGACTGTTCCCATGAGGCACAGGGTCAAGACTGATTTGCATATGGCTGGGTTCAAACTGGAATGGCATGGTGATAAAAAAATGATGGATTTAGGCCCAGATCTCTTTACTGGGGTGAATGTATGACATTGTTCTGCATTCTGTCCATCAATTGTTGTTTTTGCATTCATCATTCAGATGCAACGCTCTACCACAGATATCCTGTTCCATGGTGCAGTTGCTCCAATGCCACACTGCTGCAAGGCTGCTAGGCTGATGGTAATATACACATTTGGTGGGCGGAATCCTGCCACACCAATGCGAGTGGAGTGTTATTCGACAGCAGAGGAATAATCACAGCTTATTTAGTAGTCCCACTGGGATGACTGATCTCCCTCCCACATGACGGACAGATGTTTTACCACTCTATGTATAAATCAGACTGGATGCACTCTGCATGGCCAGTAGGCAGAATTAAACCTCCATCACAGAGGATGGCCGGCCGGACTGCCAAGATATAAATCAGACCCCAAGTCAGAAGGTAAACTTTCCACCGGGTGAACCTGGTTCCTGAATCGGACCTATGCTCCATTGCAGTCGCCTTGAGCTTTTGACTTTGACCCAGTTTAGTGCGGCCAGATACCCTAAGTTGGCGCTTTGCTCTTTTTTTGCAAGAAACATTTAAAACTTTGCACAATCATATCTCCAGTATGCTATATATGAATTTTGTCATTTGGTGTCTATTTGCCCAGTAAACCTTTTTAATTTTTTGTATAAATTGGAGTATAACTTTTATGCTGTTGTTTTTTCTACTTTTTAACTATTTTGGTACTAATATATGCTTTACATATTTCTCCTAGGTTTTAAATATTGAGACATAACTGGACTTAGTCAGGAATAGTGTCATTCAGTATTCCTGACTAACATCTACTTCAACTAATAATACGATTTCTCACAGGAGAGGGGCACATGCTTGCCTGTTAGTTGGATTAATTGGATAGGAGGAAGAGCAAGTTTAGAAGGCTATGTGGCATTCAATAGTAATCAGAAAGCTTTGGCATGAGTCAGACAAGAGGAGTGGATACCTATTCCGAAATGGGGGAATTCTCCCATTTGACGGCTTCCAAATAGAGTTTGGATTACAGCCAGGTAATTTCTACTCCATGGGGCTGTAATGATGGCCCTCCACAAGCACTGGAAGTCTGGGCTTGAGGAACAGCATACTCACAGGACCTGTCAATATATTCTATCATCCTCAGGGACCTTTAGGGCAGTGAGCTGGCTATATAGGATAACTCGTGATGACATACTTCAACCCCTTGAGTCCCTTAAAACCCAGTGGGAGCAGGATCTGGGAATTCCCATACCAGACAATGACTGGAAGATGATACTTGAGAGGACTCCTAAAATATATAGGCATACTCGGTTCAAACAAATTAATCACTACATACTGCACAGAGCATTAATAGTGCACCCAGGGGTAATAATATTTTTACATAACTGACGTGTTCTGTCCAAGGTGTGGGGAGAGTGGAGCCGAGCTAATGCATATGTTGTGGACTTGCCTGACACAGGGAACTTATTGGGAGGAGGTTACAACGGCAGTTGTGGATGTCATATCCAAGGAAATTCCCAGTTTCCCTGGGCTCTGCCTTTTGCATTGCATGTCATTGATAATTTGTGGTGCAACACCCTGAAAGCACTGCTCCCAAAGTCCTATTAGCGTGGCCAACATATGCTTAAGAACATGCTGCTGTATGAATGGCTCATAATCTTTCATCACACATTCTCCAAACTATAGATCGAGTTCCGAGCCCCCTGAGCTGCTTCATTCGCCACCATTTGCTTTTTCTCATCACCCACAGCAGAACACACCAAGGCTTTCTCCATTCGATCTCGCGCTGCCGCCCAATTCGCTTCATGTATCCCACTCGCTGGAGTTTCAACATTCTACAGTGCATGGGGTGTCACACTCACGGGGAAAAAGCAGACGCAGAGACATGTACCTTCATGCAGGGAGACAGGGTTTTAGGGGTGAGAGGGGGAGTCAATATGGAACCAATAGACAGGGCAGGAGAGCTAACAGCACCTGCTCTGGTGACCGGTGTGAGTAGAGGAGAAGCAAATGGGGCTGGGGCCAAAGCGGTAGCACTAGAAATGGGAACACTAGAGGGGGTGGCACTAGAGGCCAAGGACGGAGACATCGGGTCTGATGGGTATATCTGTTCAGGGGCATAAGTAGGAGGAGGGCAAGAATCCAATAGTTCTTCAACAAAATCATCACCTTCCTCTCTATTAACATAATATTTATCTGTCTATAACCAAAACTTTCTCTCAGCGCATTCTATGCCCTTCTTTATCTTTTCTCTTTTATAGGCTACTGCTTTCTGCGTTATAGTTTGATCCTGTCTCTTCCGGCCTCTTTCTCTGCTCTCATATGTCTCTGCTTTGCTTCTTTCTGCCAAACTCTTAGAGAATCAAACATCGACTGCCTGCTTTTTCTAGCGAACAATTTGTCCTACAAGAAATTCAATTTCTGTTGATCAAATGAGCCGGTAAGCGGCCACTGTAACTCAGTATTGTCCCTCATATATTTATGCCACAATGTGCTAAACATAATAGGGCCAATACCATGTTTGATGTATACGTAAAAATTTGGAGAACCCTCCTGAAGCGCAGGCAGCGCTCTCTTCCAATCGAGCGTCAGTAGAACAACAACAACATCCAAAACACTCAAATTTGCTTAAATAAGGCATCTTAATATAAGATACATGCGCTGTCCCTAACGGACAAGTATAACACCAGCAACAGTAGTAAAAGAAGAGAAAAATTGACAAATATTGTTCAGGAACCAAACCAAATGGTTCAGAGACCACTCCCTACAACCCGGAAGTTCAAAAAGACATGCTCCAGCCCCAGACCTTTTCAAGCATTGGCCAAGTTACCTGTTGGTCTGGCAGATTGTTCGTAAACAGTCCCAGACCTTTTCAAACGTGGACCAAATTTCCAGGTGGTCCGGTAGACTGCCCGCAAACACTGCTTTTTCAAGGGTCTGCAAACCAACCAAGTTCAATGCAAGACAGCCCGGAGACCATACCAAGACACGGCCCATCGACTCGTGCCGTTCAATCAAGACAGTTCAAAATCTGCAGACAAGACAGTCTGAAGACTGTATCAAGAAACAGCCCATAGGCTTGTGCCATCCAAGAATGGTGTAATTTCCAAAAACTCAAATCACTCACCTGGTGCACACAGGTCGAGTCAAGTTATTCTCCACTGCCGACTTTTTGAACCAAACAGTCAACTCCAAGGTTTCACCTTCTGAGGACCCCAGCCAGTGACCACTAGACCAGGAGGTGCCCAATCAGCCCAATCAGCTGCGAGAGCCAAACTCGGTCTTGTGTGGGGCACCCCGATCTGCCCGACCGACCAAACGCACCCCGACCCTGCAATCTGATTATGGGTGAGTCGGATCACCTTGCGGGGTCCCTGTTCGGGTGCCTACTGAAGGAAGAGGCCCTTAAGGGCCACTCGGGTTTTCTTACAACCACCTGCTATGCCTTCTGAAGAATGAAGAGTCGGCCAGACAGTAGAGAAAACAAACTTACATTTTATTAGCAATACTCTCTAGAGGAGTCCAATCAGACCTGCACCCTGAATGTCTGCAGAGGGACTGACCCCTCAACAGTCTACAGTGAGTAATCATTCCTCCCGAGAAGCATACAACCACGCCCACAATGGAAAACTCCCGGCCTGAGCCGAACATGAACAAAGGAGGCACTGAGGGATGAGCCACCACCTGCTAATCAGGCACACTTTATCACAAACTCAAGGTTGCCGTGATGGGTCTCATCGTCCCCTAACGTGGGAGAAGAACTTACACATAGAGATTGGTATGCGAGGGCAGAACGGTCTATTCATTAGCAAGTCAGAAGGCGACCTTGAACAGAAGAGAAAATAATATCCAAATACTGTGTTTTGCTGAGGCAAGCAATACTGAATAATGAGGCCTAGGTTGAGCACAGCCTGAGCAGTCTAATAGGGAATACGAAATACAAAATGGAGTCATACTCACTAGCTTAAGCTTTGCACTTTACGAGGGTAACTCAGTGGGTTGCATTATGTAAATTCAAATGGCGAACATTTAGCCACACATTGCTAATCTAATATAGTATGGAATAAGTGCATTGCGGGGATGGGATTTTCAAACGTAACAGTCTGACTTTTCCTTTGGTGCACTGTCCCTCTGTCGGGAGCGTAAATAATACCTGGCCACTCCGGGCACTGTGTCTTCACTGAAAAGGATCTTAAACTCAGAGGGGCCAAGGGATTGAGACTCAAGCTCCTGTTGCCAGATGGAGGAGGATCCTGGCCAACCCTTACTTCTGGGGGGCCCACCTCATTCAAGACAGCGTTGTTCTCCTCCTCCATTTGCACCCATGTCAGTCGAGTGTCAGAAAAGGGGACAAAACGTGCCACCTTCTCTGTCTTGTGGTCCCCCACGCTGTCCATGACCCACTGGTCATAGGGGAGGGGTAACAGGACTCTCGAAAGTGGGATGAGTGGATCCAATGCTTCCAGCCGTCCACCTTCACTGCTGTCTGGGTGGCGAGGAGGACCTGCAGAGGTCTTTTCCAGCGTGGCTCCAAACTCCCCTTCCTCTGGTAGTTCTTCACCAAGATGTAATATTTGGGTCGAATATCATGACCGGGCCCCTCAGGTATTGGCGGTATTGGTGAATCTGTTGGTGAATAGAACGCACATTTCTAGTCAACTTGCACAAGTAGTCCACAAGCAAAGGGTATTCTATCTCAGAAAAACAGTGGGGCCGTGGGATGCCCCAGACATTTGCCGGGCGGCTGCAAACGACCTCGTATGGTGACAACTCTGTTCTAGAGTAGGCTGTCGCCCTTGTGGACAACAGGGCTAGAGGTCATGCATTTGGCCATTGCAATCCTGTGCTTTCTTTGATCTTTGCCAACTTCAGCTTGAGAGTCCCATTGTACTTCTCAACTAAACCTGTTGATTGGGGATGTTTGCTGCGTGGAATTTATGCTTGATGTGCAAACCATCGCACACTAACTGGATAGCCTTTGAGTTGAAGTGACTTCAGTTGTCACTCCAAATTAAACAGGGCAAGTCAAAGCGCAGGAAGGACTCTTTTAAGACTGCCGTGGCTGTGTTCTCTTCAGTGGACTAAGCTTCAATCCATTTGCTGAACGCAAAAGCAACCACTAACACATATTTCAAATTGTTGACTTCTTCCATTTCAATGAAATCCATCTGGAGAACCTCGAAAGGGAAGGAAGGTGGTGCAAAGTTACCAGTGGGTATAGGGGTGCCTCTTCCAGGACTGTGTATCATGCAAACCATGCAGCACTTCACCAGATGAGCAGATACCTTAGGGATGTTACCGTTCTGCCATACAAGGTCTAACAACTTACATTTTCCTTTCACACTAATGTGAGCTGGCCTGTGCACCATTGTGACTACAGGGAGTACATATGCATCTGGTAACATCAATATCTGCTTCTCTGACTTATCTGTCCAGCACCTTTTTTTGCCTAAACGTCCTCTTCTCGCCTGCCATATTGCTAACTCCTCAATTGTTGCCTTGCTTTCAATCTCTTTAACGTTCTCCAATGTATCTTTGCACTGTCAGGTACCCATCTAGCAGGACATGCCACAAACATTCTTTTCATTTTAGATCGGGCTGTCTCCTTAGCTGTCTGATCTGTAAATGCATTTCCCCTCCCCACATCATCAGTATTTGCTTTGTGGACACTGCACTTCACTATTGCTAGCTTTTTGGAAAGTATCAGAGCTGACAAAAGCCTGTGTATCAGTGGGCCATTCTGGACTTTTCACCCATGCAAAGTCAAGAATCCTCTCTCTGTCCAGAGCCGCCCACAATTATGGGCAACCCCGAAGGCATACTGGCTATCAGTATAAATAATGACAGTCAGTCCCTCACTTAGCTCGCTAGCTCGAAGGAGAGCAACTAGTTCTGCAGCTAGGGCCGATTGATAGGGAACACTTGATGTCTCAACTACAGTATGCAGCGTAGTAATAGCGTACGCTGCAGTGGTGGTGCCATCTGGTAATTTAAAGCAAGAGCCATCGACATATACTTCCCCTTTTGGGTCAGATAAGAGAGCATCAGTCAGGTCCACCCGTCCCTTCGTCTCCTCTTTAGTCTGGATGTTACTACCATGTATATATCTGTCCTCACTTTCAGAAGGAAGCGTAGTAACGTGGGTGGGTTCAGAGTGGCACATCTTTTAATTGTGACATGTGGCACAAAGAGGGTGAGTTCATAGCCGGTCAGACGTGCACTGGTGAGGTGCTGTGTCTTAGTTTTGTTCAAAAGTGTGTCCACAGCATGAGATACCATAACTGTGAGATCAGTATCAAGGATGAGCCTTGTTGATTGTCGGATAGAGATGGCCACACTCACAACCGCTCTTACACAGCTCGAGAGGGCTCTTGCGACATTTTCAAGCAAAGCAGAAAAATAAGCACACAGCCTCTACTTACCTCCAAAGGCTTGTGTTAAAATAGAGAGCGCACAGTCAGCCGTCTCGTGTACATACAACACGCACAGCTTAGCATAATCTCGGGGGGCCAAGCACAGGTGCAGAGCAAAGCATAACTTTTAATTGCTCAAAAGCTTGCTGACATTCAGGCATTTATGGCAAGGGTCCATGCACATCTTTAGTGGTTAGCTGCAACAGCCTCTTTGTTAGCAAAGAATAGTTAGCAATCCAGTGGTGACAGTACGAAGTGATGCCGATAATGGCTCGCACATCCCTTTGAGTCTTAGGAATGGGCATTTTAACATTAGCACTACTGCATTCAGGTATTAGTCTCCTTCCCTCCTTCGACAGTAGGTGACCTAGGTAGGTGACCTCCTGTCCACAATATTGAAACTTTGAAAGGGAATCTTTAATTCCTTGCTGTGCCAAATGTAGTAATCATTTTTTTGTTAAACTTTTTATTGAACAACTGTCAGCTTGCATATATATTTGCATAAAAACAGATTATAATACAGGTTTCTCATCAACATTCCAATTAACGGCTTATACGCATATAGGGCCAGTTGTAACACCTTTGAGTTCTACCTGTATGACCTCAACCACCCACCATTGCAGTGGCAGGTCTGAGTTACCTTTTCAGGGCTACTCATGTGGGGGGGTGCACCATCAGTGCTGCAGACTCACTAGTAGCATTTGATTTACAGGCCCTGGCATACTCAGTGCACTTTACTAGAGACTAACAAGTAAATCAAATATGCCAATCATGGAAACCCCAATCCATAACACAATTTACACAGAGAAAATATGCACTTTAGCATTGAATAGCAGTGGTAAAGTGCCCAGAGTCCTAAAATTAACAAGGGCGAGTCAGGAAAAATAGGAGGAAGAAGCAAAACGTTTGGTGATAACCCTGCAAAAATGGTCATCTCCAACACTGAATATATCATAAAAGTATCTTATAAATTAAGACATAGCAACTCAAAAGTTAAAAGAAACTTGAGTATAGTTTGATATCGACAAAAAGTGGTTTGTCCTAAAATTACACTTTTGTATTTATATCAAAGAAAATCCTATTATTGATAACTAATATTAATATTCTCAACAACATGCAGGGTACTTTAATTGAATTGAGGATTACATATTGAATATGTAAACAATATAAAAAGAAATTATACAAAGTGAAACAGTGCAGATTGCGCAGTACTCAATGCCATAAAAGTGCTACACAAATTAATAATGTAGAGATATTTTAAAACAAATACATTTTTGCCCTATAAACGAAGGGGCCAATTCACAAAGACAAATTTACACATATTGATTTATTCACATATAAATGTATTCCTACACCTAGGAATACATTTACTACTTTTTTCTATTTACCATTTCAGAGTGAAATGTTAATCCTAGCTGTAGATGTACCGGTATGCACCTCCTAGTTGAGGCTTCTACACCAGTAAGTGTAAAGTTACTATTCATACTTTTTCACATGTAGGCAGAGTTCTCCACCACTTGGGCGGAGATCTCATCATGGTAAATTATATGGGAAAATTATAAAGTTTAACATAAATTTAATACAATTGTTAAAAATTATAATGCGAAAAATGTACATTGAATTAAATTATTATTATTAATTTAGAAATAAAAAAATAAATGTTACAGCATTTTTTACTCAGCAATTTGAATGTTGTATAAATAATGTAGTAAATGAAATATATGATTGAATTTAACATAATATTTTAAATAATTTAAAATATCCCACCCTCACTAATATTTCCGTATTTTATTCCTATTTAGAACATTTTATTCATATTTATTTGGTAAATTAATTTCAAATATTTTATTTTTTATTAAAAGTTTAAGAGCCTTTTACAATTTTATGTTAACGAATAATAGCGAATCTCTAATTGGGTCTGGGAACAGGTACCAAATTGGTATTTGGACGGAGCATGTTGAGGACATCCTTTCCAAATGCCAATTCCTTTAGGGATGTACTATTATTTTGTGACCGACACCCGGTAGCAAAAATGTAATGTTTTACCACCTACTCAAAGGAGGTGGTAAGCCATTCCCAATGGGAAGGTGTCCTAAAGGGACCCCTTCGAATTTGTGAATGTTTACAAAAAAGTTTTTAGGAGCAGGTAGTGGCCCATTGGACTACTGCCTGCTCCTAAAAAAGGTTTTGGTATTTTTTTTTAACTCACCCAATTTGCCTTTCAGAAAAAATAGCTTTATTTAAAAGCGATCACAGACATGGTGGTCTGCTGAACCCAGCAGGCTAGCCTGCCTGTGAATGTAGTCAATTGTATTGGGTCACAATATACGACCTATCTCATGCATATTAATGAGGTAGGATGAATTTGTGACCCACTACGGATCAGTATTTTGAGAAAAACCTATTAATTTACAGATCAATACTCAAAACACCAATGGATTTGTAAGAAATCAAGGCGCAAATTGTGACCACGTATTACAAATCCATTTTGTTCATTTCACTTAAGAAATGCAAATTACGAATCTTTGTTTGTTGCAATTTGCCCTTCCTTAAATGGAATCTTTGTACATGAGAGCCTGAGATTATTACTTCTAAACAAAAAAGTTAAATGTGAATTAGAGAGAGAGATGTAATTTTAAATTTATTTAGTCAAAATAATTTCCTAAGGGGTGTTATTTTAAGTCTTTCCATGGCTCAATTGTTTTTTATGGGACTGTGCTCCAATACTTGTGAGATGCTGGACTTACCTAAAGGCTGTACTGCAGTACATATTTTAATGTTGAACTATTTTGGCTGTAATGACTAAAACATAGGCCTTTCCTATTTTGCAGCCTCTCTTTTAGTTTCCTCTCACATTTACTACTAAAATATAAACCTACATGGTGGGGGAGGATTCTTCGGGCAACATGATGGCCTAACCTTGGGAGGAAGCATTTTGGTTGCAAGGAGAGCAGAGATGAGGAAGGGAGCACAGGAAGAACATTTGAGTGAACTTCTTTAGTGAAAAGCCAGATTGGGCCTGTGTTACTGGGTGGACATTCCCTGGTTTACCCTTTATCCTCTTGATTAACAAAAAGTATCTTCAATCAAATCTTTAATAAAAAATAAAATGGAAGACAACATTATGGATAAGACTATATATTTATATTAAGTAAATCAAAATAAAAAAAATCCCACCAAAACACACCCTCCCCCTCCATAAATGAAACAAAACACAAGCTGACATTTACTACACAACACATCCCACCAACACATACCCACCCCCTACCAGCACACAACAAAAGACACAGTAACACCTTTCCTTTGTTCATCTCACACCACCCATTTCATACCCATCTCATCCCTCCCTAAACCCACTAAAAAACGTACAAACATTAACAATAACCCAATGCACAATCTATTCGCATCACCCCCAAAAACACCCCTAACTATTCCTCCTTCAACAAAATAAACCGAAATAATCCTAACCTGGATAAATCTAATACATATATCATTTTTGCTTTTTACCAGTCTTCAGAATATTTTATTCTTCTCTATTAAGTCATAGAAGTTCAGATATAAAAATATGTCATTACACAAATCTATAAAATGTATAAATAAATGCATAAAAATATACATCTCATGGTTACAATTTTTTCAAATATAAAATACTAACAACTAGTTTTTTACAAAGGTCTGAAAACAAAACAACTTTCAGTATTTGTTATGAGTTTGCAAGGAACTTACCATAAATCTAACACAGCGTGGATAACCTATGAGCTTCTCAAACATTGTAAGTATGCAAATGCCAGCTTATGGGACCTGACCGTGAATGTTTTCAGTGTTGTGCATAAAAAACTGCCTCCTCTGTGAGGTATAAAGAGAACAAAATAAGGTAAAGTGCATTGTGCATTGTGCGTTGCGCTGTGACGCCATCACAAGGGCAAGGGGAGAGGGAAAAAAACCATGTAACTTGAGTGGGAAAAGTCATCATAAAGTGAAGAGATGGAATCTGATAAATATAAATTTATGATGCTCTGGTAAAATGACTTGCAAATAAAGGGCAGGGGATGGACTCATAGTAGAGATTAGATGCAGATTCCCATCTACTGTAGCATTCCTATTTGCAGATTGCAAAGATTGCATTTAAAAAAGAGTTCTTTCACTTTTTTGTGTGATCA
The DNA here is from genome assembly GCF_964204655.1 of Triturus cristatus. Classification (NCBI taxonomy): domain Eukaryota; kingdom Metazoa; phylum Chordata; class Amphibia; order Caudata; family Salamandridae; genus Triturus; species Triturus cristatus. Next base: position 399,171,125 of record NC_140588.1, on the reverse strand, counting down.
TCTGGCAGAGTCAGTCGGGTTGAAAATAAATTCCGGGAGGTCTAGCTCATTAAAGCTCTGTTTTATATAATGGCACCAACAAATGTCTAGTGAAATGTCTAAAGCCAGAAAATCAGCAAAAAGTGTTCTACAAAAGTCTGCCTATGGTTTTCTCCGTACTCTTAGCCAAAGTAGAAGGGACTGTAATGCAATGATATTTTCTGTAAAACCATGCCCAACTTCTTCATGACAGAAATTAATAGGAGTGGATTGTGGAACTGCCAGCAGTCTTCTTAAAAAATGTTTTACATTTTTTGTAACAACAAACACAAAAAGGTAGGTAGGGGGTCTGAGGGAACGTTTAAGACCTGAGCATGGATATATTCCCCAAATATGACTATAAACACAACACAATATCCATGGGTCTGCAAACTATGAAGACAATTGGCACAAACAGAAGCCTTTGAATGTGATCAATGGCAATCCTTAAAAAAAGGATGGAATACCATCACTCAGCCGTGGTGACATGCTTCATCATCTGGGATCTCCTCTTGGTTACAAATCCTGGTGTAACCAAGGGCTACAACCCCCTCACTGTGAGGGAGGAGCTAAGGGATGTTTTCAAATATGTTAGTAGGATATACTAAAATCCATCCGATGTGAAGAGCTAAGATATAGAGGAGTGATATGCGCAGTGGATAAGTGTGAACTATGATGTGTGAATTAAAATTGGTTAACAAAGAAGACGAAAACATTTTATTTGTGGTCTCTAGGTCATCAAACTAAAATCAGTGCAAAACCAGCTTTAAGAAATAACCGCATAAGTCCGAAGACAGGATCTACATGTTTAGGCCATAGTGATTATGAATAATTGTGGCCTTCCTCAGGACCTAGATGTAATGATGCTACTGCGTGTGTGAAAAGGTAAAACAGAAATTAACAATAGGTTGGAATCAATACAACCTTCAAACCTGTTGATTGGGTTCTCGATGAATACAGTGTACAGATGACACCTAAAGAGAGAAAAGGTGACAAGAGACAGACAAAGGTCAATTGTTTGAGCCATGTGCTTATTCAGTACGAGGATCTCAATGACCCATCGTTCCTAATACCTACATAGTGTATTCATGACAGTGAGTGCAATGTCGCTATGGTTCCAACCATTCGTCCTCAGGCAGTGATGAATGGTCAATTGATTCTGACTCTTCGACACCTGGTGTACAACAGAACAGAGGACGTGTGAGGAATAATAGATCAAATTGGAGAAACGGACCACCAGTTTCCCAACATCCGCAGTGGTGGTCCCTCACCCCTTGGGGTTATCCTAATCCTCCTTTCCCACCACAGTTAGGACCCTTTCAACCTCATTTCCAACACAACCCGCAACTCTCTAACAACCAGCCTTTTTTAGGGTTTGGCCGCGGATGCTCCAGAGGAAGAAGGAGGAATCAGCAGGCCCAGGTATACTGGAGCCCTCCACCGTCACCAAGGAGCACACGCAGCAAAAAGAAGGCCCCTCCTCAACCAGGGACCATCTCAGAATCGACTTAGTTGTTAATTTGGGAAACCAAACCTTAACATCTGAAGAACAAGCTGTACTGAACCGAGGCTTAGGGTTTGTACCCACATTTAATAGTGATCCTTTCCAGATCGAGTGTGAACTTGCAAGATTTTTTCGGAAGATATGGCTGCACTTCTTCTTCAAAGAAAAAGAGCATGTGAACACAGGCCTGGAAGTTGAGTCTGTTAATATTGGTCCCAAAAAACGCTCCACTTTTAATCCACCTGCCCATATAGTCCCCGCCCAAGTTTTGACCTTTGAAAAGGCAGTGACTGATGAAGTAACCAAGCTCTGCTCCACAGAAAATAGACATTTTCAAAATCTACCCAAGATCGAACAACAGGCCTTACGGACATTAATTACGGATGATAATATAACTATCAAACCGGCGGATAAAGGTGGTGCCATAGTTATTTTATGAGTGATGGGATTCCGTCCTTTTTTTAAGGATTGACATTGATCACATTCAAAGGCCTCTGTTTGTGCCACTTGTCTTCATAGTTTGCAGACCCATGGATATTGTATAAAAATGTTTGTAAACAGTTACTATTGGCATAACAGCACACACCGCTGCCAAAGGAAGCAAAAAATACACATTTACTCTTAAAAACGCAGACTAATTCACCCACCAGTTTGTTCCCTAATCTTTTAGCAAATCTTAAAACAGCCTCAATATACCTTTGAACCTGTGATAATCTAATATTCAATAATAATTTCCAATTAAATAAATGTCCACTGGTGTACCTGGATATGTAATATTGAACAATTATTTAGCCGCCAAGCATACATTTCCATGTTTTAGATGCCTTGGTTCCACATTTCATTACAAAGGATTTAGTGAGAGTTGTCCTTACTCCCAAATTGCCCATAAACCTATTAAAGGCATCTAAAATGGATTGTAGCCCATTCGCTGTTCTTGCTATTAGCAGCGCATCATACGGCTACAGCAATACGGCAACTAAGCATTAAGCAACCTTCGATATCTCCTTTCCTGTACTACACAAGCAATCCTCAGGACCATTTATGTATAGTAAAAAAAGGAATGAGGTCAGTACACAACCTTGTCTAACCCCTACTACAGAAGAAATTTCTTCCAATAGATCCCCTTCTGTATTGTACCGGATTTTGGCCGTGGTATTCACATGAAGTCTATGAAGTGAATTTATAATCTCACTGTCTACACCCAATTCTGCATAATCAGCCATAGTTTGGGCCACTAAACAGTGTCAAAAGCACACATTAAATCCATGAAGCCCAAATGGAAATAGCCTATTTTGGCCTTCATGTATTTTTGAGTGAGGGACCCCAATTCTCAGCTGCCCAATCTTCTAATTTGGCCAAAATTGCCCTCCTAAGGATTTTGACCATGCTCTCTAGTAATGAGATTGGCCGTAGCAGTGGGGCCCGTTCTTATTCCCTGTTTTAAGTATTGGCACAATAATGATCTCCTGCCAAGTGTGGACCAGGGAGCCTACAATTGCAGATCCTATAACATTTGTAATCAATGGGCCCCAGAATTGTGTCAGTGATTTGTAGAGGTCAGAGGGGATTGTGTCTGGGCCTCATGCTTTATCTAGAGGAACACTTACTATAGCTAGTATAATGTCTGCAACCTCAATCGATTTGCTGAGGACAATAGCAGCCTCCTGATCATAATTTACTTCTTCACCAAATGGGGTATTAGATCACCATACCCAAGAAATGGTCTACCCATGCTTCTGTCGATATAACTGTATCAATCTTTGGAGCATCATCACCTGAGACAGAGGGAAAATTAACAACCTTCCAAAAGTCACAAAAGTCCTTCAAACCACTTGCCGCCTTAAGATCTTCCCAGGCTGTCTCCCGTATTTCAGTCTTCCTAGTCACAATGGTTTCTTTATATACTCTCCTGGCTAGAGCTGCACCTAACTGGTCTAGAGGTTGCTTACTGAGAGCTAATTTAAGGGATTTGACTTTGCGTACTGGCATGATTAAACCATTTCAGACTGTTGCTGATCTTTGGGGCATTTTAGTCCATGTTGCTGCAATATACATTTTCAGGGTGGAATATGCCTGGATAATATCTTCAGGGCTGTCATCATCTTGCGAGACAATAACAATTTGAGCCTGGTTGTTCACTAGGAGATCCTTAAAAAAACGATCTTTATCAATATTTGACCACTTGATATTTTAACCCTTATTCTATCTATATTCAAGCCTTTATTGTGAGATGTCAGGGGTATTACTACCAATATCTAATTTTAGTTCCAAAAATTATGATCTCTTAAGCAACTAATCTGAACCTTGTGTTTTTTGAAAACTGGAATCAATTCCTTTGAGATTAATATATAGTCAATTATAGAGCTTGAATCTGGCCCTATGAATGTCGGGACTTGGCTCAAAACAGAACTGTTAAGATATTGCACAAATATGAAATTCCTGGCAAAAACTACTCTATTCAATGCATCCTCATATGGGGTATGCCTGAGGTGCGCAACAAATTGGTCAGCATCATCGCAAATGCAACAAGACCTCATAATTTTGAGGTCACATGTGCAGAAGTTAAAATCCACCACCCAGATAATTAAAAGTTTCCTGCTATGGTCATTCTGAACATGATGCAAATGCTCCTCCAAGTCTTCCACAATCTTAGTCACAGTTGTATCAAACATATCATAATCAAAATTAACCAGTAGCAAGTCAGAAGATTTCTGTGATTTCAGTAAAATCATTTGGTAATATGGTGTGCTGGTATCTTTCCTGACAGTCATACCAACAAGAGTCAAAGAAATTAAAGTAATCAAGCCTCCTTTTGTCCTTCCTGTCTTTGATGTGATAGCTGGAAGGTTAAATATCTGTTTATGTTGAGAGATTCTTACGACCATGTCTCCTGGCAGTAGATAGTTTGGCACTGTTCCACTGTCTTTACCCAAACTGCATTTTTTTATCTTGTCTCATAGGCCTGCCACAATCCATGAAATTAAGTCCCAAGTCTTTATCAACAATGCTGTTAATCATCGAAGTCTCAGCCAGGGGAGGATGATTGGATTATTTATTAACTTCTGTCAGTCTAGGCATATGTGGTTGTTAGTCCAATTGATCTATAGATGACAGGGTCTTAAATCTGTTAGAAATTAAAATACTGCCTTGCTGAGAGCAGATTACTGCTCTATTTTTTGCGATGACACTTTAAAGTGCTATGCTGTTGCCGCATTGTAATTGATTTTATCTTGATCCATAACAGAAACCCAGGGGTTGTGCTTGAATGCAATGATTGAAAAAGGCAGTGTAACATAGCTCGCACCAAGTCTGGTCTTCTAAAGTTTCTTATAATACAGCCACCAGGTGTGGTTTTAATCATAGGGCCAACCCATGAGACTCTTCTGACAGAGAAAATATCTTTCAATAAATTGCAGGTCCAACCTGAGTGTTCCTCAGCCAATGTGTCACTTTATTCACTAACAACATGTGTATTGTAAAGTATGAGAGGTCTATCTTAGGTGCATTCTGAAGGACAATTATATAGGGTGTGCATTCTGGTGGTATATGTAGACAAACATCATGGGCTTCAGTCAGACTAGTATGATATTTGTTTAGGGCGGTACGATTGTTTTCACATTATCAATTATCACATGGAGGCTTATGAGACCTCATTACTTCCTCACTTAGACTTCCAGGGTGGGTTGGGATTAAAGAATGAGTAGTTTGCACCTGGGCCCTGTGTTCATTCATGTCTCATGCGTTCAGTTCATATCTCCTCCTTTCAATCGCTCTGCCTTCTAGTGTGCCTGGAGCTAGGTGGATATTATGTAGCTGCCCATGCAAAACCAAAGAGCAAAAATTGTTTATTTCTCTAAATTGGCTGTCCAGGTAATCTAATCTATCCAAACATTTGGTAGTAAAATATTTAATTTTGGCTTCTCTAACATCCACCTTCTTCACTGGCTTTCTCCCCCCTGGCTTCTTGACTCTAGTTCCTTGCTTTGCTGGGAGAATAAGCTTAGTCGGTGAGGGGTAGTGCTGGTGCTGCTTACCTCAACTGTTTCCCTACTGATTTTCTTGATGGGGGACTCTCAGATTCGACTATTGCTTCAAGCACTGTCAGTGTCATTGAGCCTTGAGCGATACATCTATTAGACTAAACAGGTTTGACTAAGGCCCCCACATGCGATAAAGCAGGTTCTTTTGTAATTGGGTTATCTGGGAGAGTATGGTGGGATAACTCGCTTTGGATAGGCTGAGTGACTTTACCAATCTCTACTGATCTGTCCACAGAGGACTCTGCGATCTTTAAGGTAAGAGCTAAACATGCTTCAGCATGACTAATTTCCATCACGATGACCCCCATGACTGATGACAAATAACTGCTGTTGGACTTTGAGGCCACTTCCCCTTTTTTGGTACAAGCGATCTAATGACTACCCTTCCATTTGCCCTTGTTAAGCCTTTTAATCCAGGCCAAGCAAAATCAAAATATCAAATTAAAAGGTGCTAAATACCTTTAAGTCCCACAAACTGCCCATCTTCTTGTAACCCGCATCAATCTCTGGGCGTTAAAGTCCAGAGTCAAGAAACTGGGCCCAACCCAGCCTTTTCTTTGCTCTGACAGATGCAGAATTATAAATGGTTCTTGCCCAGGTGGGCATTCGGATGCATCCCACATGTGTCCCATGCTGCAGTAATCTTTGAGCACTTAAGATCGCGGTTTAATGTCCTAAGGCCTTGCCTAGCCTAGCATAGGTGCACACTAGGGGACAAAGTTCCACTCCAGTACATGAAGCAGCAAACATTGCAACTGGAGTGTAGGCAGGGAACAGCTGAGTGAAGAACCTGTGCTGCGGGAAGTTGTGAGCGCATAAGAGCATGATTTAATGTCATGATGCCCTGACTAGCCTCGGTGCACACTTGGGAACAAAGTCCGACCCCAGCGCCTGAAGCGGCAAACATTGTGGGGAGAGTACGGGCAGGAAACTTTTGAGTGAAGAACCTGCACTGCGGCGAGCTGTGAGCACTTAAGAGCGCAGCTTAATGTTGTGAGACCCTGACTAGTCTCTGTGCATACTAAGGGATAAAGTCCCACCCCAGGGCTGAAGTGGCAAACAATGGAGGCCGACTGTGGCTCAGTGAAGAACTCAGGCTTGGGGAAGTTGTGAGCCCTCATGAGTGCCGTTTAATTTTCTGAGGTGCCACCTAGCCTCTGGGGACACTGGAGGACAAAGTCTCACCCCTGAAAATGGAGGGGAAAACAATGCCAGCAGAGTGCGGGCAGGGAATCACTGAGTGAAGTCTATGTTTATGCCCTCAAGGCTAGCAAGCAACAGTAGAATCCTGGTTCTCCGGGACTTTTTGTAGTAGCACTCAAATGGCTTTGTGGGAGGGGCTGTAGCTATGTCTATTGTGGTTGTGGCTACGGTACCTGGTGCTGCAGCTCTGGTGATGGTAGCTGCATTCTTATGCTGGTTGGTTACTTGCAGTCATGCTGCCAGTGGTTGCAAATACCACCTTCTTCTCTTCCTCCTACAAATCCAGCAGGGGACAGATGGCTGCTGCAATAGCTTGATTATTTCAAGCTACAGTCTAGAAGCTATTCCAACCTGATGTGTTATTATTCCCTAGGATAGAAAATAAACATACATTAATTAGTAGTGCCACAACAGTTAGCATTTATGTTTGTAAAGTGGTACAACCCTGCTTGTTCAATTTCATTCCCTTAACCAGGGCCATTTCAGTTATGAGATTCTGTTGCTGCAGTGTGTTCAGCATAACTATGTACTTATCCACCTTATAGCTCAATATGATCAAAGGATACTAGAAAAAAACACCTTAAATGGTGCTGACCAGTGACTGACAATTTGCAAACATTAAGTGGCCTTTCAGTAGATAACGTATGTAATCAGGTATTAAACTGGTACTATTCCTTTAAAACTTTAGTCTGGACAGAAATAAACTGGTAAAAAACAGCAAAACAGCAAAAATGTATTGCCATGGAATGCTGCTGAGCTTTAATCAACCCTGTCCTATAATTTGGACATCGTTGCTGCATATTTCAAGCGATCCTGCACTTACCCTCTAGATCCCTTTAACTTCCCCTCAGCACTTATTATCCTACCAATAGTCCTTTCAATACTCTTACTGATTGGGGAAGGTGGGTTAGGTAAGTAAGACATTAGTGATTGACTTGTAGTAGGGGTGCATGAAATTCACGTAATTTGTCATTTTCAAACGTTTACCAAAATTACCCACATTTATGAATTTAACAAAAGCATATCAAACAACAGTTGCTTGTATTTTGTTATTTATTTATTTGAAAAGTTTTATATAGCGCTGCAAGACCCGGGGGTAGCAGAGCGCTTTACATGAGCATTAAGATTCCAGTCGGTACAGTAGAATTTGGCGGGATCAAAAAAATATATATACAGACATTACACATTAAAAACACTTCTTGAATAAGCAAATAGGCTAACAGTCAGGGCCCTGAGTAGAACGAGAATATCACGCAGACGGTTAGCACAGAAACAATAAAAATGTAAGGGGGCTAAAGAAGGGTCGTTTACCCAGGACAAGGCTTTCGTTTATGCAATTAAATGGGATAGGGCTGATCATATATCCTTTGTCTGAAACATGCAGCACAGCTCACATTAGGAGAGGGGGAATGGGAGGAATAGGGGCTGTTAAGTGAGGAAGCGAAGAAAGATCGAGTGAAATAGGGTGGGAGGGAGTAAAAAAGAGGAGAAGTCCATTCACGTCCATTCAAAGTTTACTATGAGTTGCATGTTTCGCTAATGGTGCATACTTACAGGAAGTAAACATAAGGAGATTCTGTCCATCAATTATTGTTTTTACTTACAGAAAGTGGCATCATGGCTTGATTTCAGGATTTTCAAACCCAGCGTAATAAAATATTCCCTAAATTAAGAAAATTGCACTAACATAATTTACATTTCTCCCAGGTCTGCTTAGGGGTACAATAGGTTAAAAAGTAAGAGAAGGTGTGATAGGTGTTAGGGCAGATGTTATGGTTAGTGCAGGGTAGATTATTGTTTAATTTGGTCCCGTTACGTAAATTAAGGTAAAATGGTGTTTTAAGGAATGGCATACAAACCTTAGCATGAAGGGATGGTGAAATGCTACAAGGAGGTGCTATGAGTATTTGTGTATCTATGCATTTCTATTTTTTGATAGCCACATGTTATCTGCAAGGCATATGCATCTTCGTTTTGGAAACCTTTTATATTTTATTTTGATATACAATCTTATCCTCACAGTGATTGGAAGATGCATTTCATTAAATGGCTGCCCCGCCTGCCATTTCAGTTACTATTACCCAAGCCACCAATATTCTCTGACTGACTATATTGGTTTTCTGTCCATGAGAGAAGCTAGAACAGATGCTGGAGACAGGGCTTGTCTTGAGAAGATTTATTGTAGGGCTACATGGAAGCGCAGCCAGCTAGGAAGCAGCCAGCTCCAGCAGAAACAGCCTCAAGAGTGAACTATGTACATTCTCATGTTCCTAGGAAACTTGAAACATTCAAAAAAGAACAAGGACAATACATTTAGTAGTTAACACATGAAATATATAAGATAGCATAACACAGAATGTTACCTTACCTAAAATAGCATATCACAGAATATTACATTACCTTCCCTTCTTCTAAAAAAAAAAGAAAAAAAGAACAATGAAAAAAAAGAACAATTAGTTAGTCTCTATATCTTGCAAGTTTGGCAATAAATCAGGAGTTCCTTCTCACATTTCAGATTAGACTGAATCTGAAGGGCACTCCACTGGATGGAAGAAGAATGAGGATCATTGTATCGAATTTTGGCAACCTTCCCAAGGTTCCACCAAAACCCCCCATCCACCAGGACGGCATTTCCCACCAATTTAATCACTTTAATAGGTGCACCAAATTTGCTTTCACCTTTGTTAACATGGTATGATTTCTTTATCTTAACCATATCACCAACTTTCAAAGTTGAAGTCTTGGAACCTTTCTTTGAGTCAAAACAAGCCTTTTGCTTAGATTGTGTGGAAGAGACATTCTCCTTACCAATGGACATCAATCTTGAGACGTCCGACTCTGAATTCATCCACTTGGACATCCACCCAGGTCAGAAGGATGTGTTGGCCTTCCTTCCCCTCATTAACTCAATCGGAGACACCTTAGTGCAAGAATGGGGAGTGATCCTACAAAACCAAATCATACTGTTTAGAGTGCTCAAAACGTAATGGTTGCTAGCTTTAGCCCATTTCACACAATCACCGACAACACAATTCATCCTTTCCACAAGTCTGTTCTCTTGGGGATGATATAGGGAACTTTTCACATGTCTTAGTCCAGAAGCAGACAACAATGATTCAAACTCTTTGCTGACAAACTGTTTCCCATTATCCGAAACCAGGATTTCTGGAAACCCCTCCCTCGACCAGACATCACTCAAAAAATCAACAACAATTTTAGTGTTGGCCTCCCTGACAAGTTTAAACTCAGGCCATTTTAAGGCATAGACGATGAGGACTAAAATGAATTTGGAACCTCCAGAGAGCATTTCATACGGTCCCATGACATCCACACCAAGTTTAACCCAAGGACCATCTGGACACTCAATGGGCATTCGAAGGGGGAGCAGAAATTATAAGAGCTTAATCTGATGATCTACAAACACAACAGTTGGCAACAAGGTCATCAATTTCAGAATCCAAGCCAGGCCACCAAAAGGCATCATGAACACAGAGCTTAGTGAAAGAAGAACCTAAATGTCCTTCATGGACCCTCTCAACGATCCCTTTCCTGAATACATGTGGGGGAGTGAGTTTGTCACTCCGCAACAGGATACCGTCTTTTAAAAAGATCTCACTCTCAATTTTAGAGAATGGTTGCAGTGAAGGAGAGAGCACTTTCTCCCTTGGCCATCCGTTCCTAAAAAGGGTACAAACTTCTTGGAGAATACAATCATTGCGAAAGGCTGATCTCCATTTATCTTTGGAACAGAACTTAAGTTCAGGTATATCCACGCCTGCAACCAGACAATCTTCGCAATCCTCATCGATAAGATCTGAAAAGGAAATTTCGTCATCATAAACCCTATGGCAGGAAACCAGGAGAGAAAGTCTGCCCTTCCATTCCTCCCACCAGAAATATGCCTAACATCAAATTGGTACTGGAGGAGCTTGGTGACCATTCTCATAATCCTGGGAGTACAACATTTACTTAAGCTGCCACCCAAGATATTGACTAGAGGCTTATGATCCGTTTGAAGTAAGAAACATTTTCCCCAGATGTATGGACGAAACTTTTCAATGTCCCAGGAGCAAGCTAAAAGCTCTTTCTCAATACCGGAGTATTGCAAATCTGCGTCCCTTACAACTCTGGACGCAAATTCAATTGTGTTTTCCACTCCATCCTCCAACTGCGTTAAGGTCGCACATAGGCCCACTTGGCTAGCATCAACAGTTAAAAAGATCGATAAACTAGGGTCAAAAGGCTTGAGAACAGTGCTTTTGCCCTGGAGAACCTTAACTTCACTAAAAGCAGACACACACTCATCGCTCCATACAAACTTGGTCCCATTCTTAAGGAGGTTGCTAATGGGGCGAACAATGGTGGCATAGTGAGGGATGAATCTCGAGTAGTATTCACACAGCCCCAGTAGAGACTTAGCTCCAGTCTTGTCAGTGGGAGTAGATGCATTAGTAATGGCTTCAAGAAGACCGGGTCTGGGCCTAACTCCTTCATGAGTGAGCACATGACCTAAGTACTCCACTTCAGTACAAATAAATATGCATTTTTCAACTTTTAATACAACACCATGCTGCTGATACCAACTTATAACTTTGTGCAAAATGCGATCATGCGAAGAGGCATCTTTTGCAAAAATGAGCACATCGTCTTGGAAGTATGTTGTTCATCACCCTCTGGAATACCGATGCTGCTGATACTAGGCCGAAAGGCATTTGCTGGTACTGAAAAGTACCAAGAGGGGAAACAAAGGCAGTAAGGTGACGGGAATCCGGATGTACCTCGACCTGGTGGTACGCGCTGGCAAATTCGAGCGTGATAAAAAACGTAGCCCCTTTGGTGGAGGTGAAAAGATCGTTGATTTTAGGAAGAGGATGTGAGTCAAGCCAGATCTCTCTGTTGAGAGACCTCAATTCAACACACACCCTGAGCTGACCACACCTCTTCCTGGCAACAACCAGAGGAGAAAGCCATAAAGTGGACTCTGCAGGCTCAATAATACCTTTCTAACATAGTTGCAACAATTCTTTTTCCAGGTCGTCCCTCACACTGTAGGACACGCCTCATAAGTGTTTATTTTACAGGGACTGAGGCCTCTTTAACAATTATTCTGTGCTTAAAGTCTCTAATTTTCACTAAATCGCTACCAAAAACAGAAGGAAATGTATCTTTCAACATTTTAATTTCATCAGGACATCCCACCACAAGCAGTTGCTCCTTGGTTCCTGTTTTGAGGATCATGCCAAAGAGGCCTTGATGGAACCAACCTAATATGTTAAGTCCTTTCAGCGTAACGTATATTTTCCCTTTTATTTTTCTCCCCTTGAAACACATCTCCTCCTCAAAGAATCCCAATAGTTCAATTTTACGACCCTCATATGACACGGGAGAGCAGATTGAGGGAGATAGAGGCTGACAACCTTTCCAAGTTTCATCGAACAGTTTTTGAGTAATCATCGTTATTTTCGCACCAGAGTCAACTAAGAGTTTAACACTCTTGCTTCCCACAGTGATGCCAACAATAGGATCGACACACGACACTGTATAACCTTGAATAACATCATGTGAAACAGAGGAAGCATTAATGTTAAGGTCAGTAACAACTGAGACTACATCTAAGTCTGAAGAGGAATCCAAGTCGATAAGGCACACACCATTTTTTTTTTGCCCTTTCTTCTTTAAACAAATTTTAGGAAAATGCCCTTCTTTTATACAATAATTACAATAATTGCAGGTAACATTAATTGCACGGCAATGTGATCCCTTAGAGTGAGGGAGGTTACCACACCTCAAACATATATTAGATCCCACATTAACCGAAGTTCCAGGCTTGGTTGACTTACAGTAGCATTCCCTTTAAATGATTTCTTGTGTGGTTTCACAGAAGAATTAAGGTTGATAGCGTTGATGGGCTCTAATATTGTCTCATCCAATTCTTTTAATGAAACCATGAAAATCTCTATGCTCTTAGCTAGTTTAATAGTATTATCTAGAGATGGTTCACCCATACTGAGAAGTTTCTGTCTAATATTTTTGTCCTTACAATGACAGACAAATTGATCTCTAATGAGCTGGTCTGTAAAGTTTGCAAATCTGCAATCCGCTGCCAATCTGCGTAAGACAGAAATGTAAGAATCATCATCTTCAGTTTCAGACTGTTTCCTCTTAAAAAACTTATGCCTGAGGACCATGAGGCTTGGCTGTTTGTCAAAACGAAGCTAGAGCTTCTCTACAGTTTCCCTATACTCATCATTAGGTACACCTTCTTCTTGTGGTAAATCAGGTAAGTGTTTAAATACATACCTCCCTCAAACCTAAGAGAATGTAAAAGTAGACATTTCTTTCATATCAGCATTGAATATAGATGCACCTATGGCACCCAGATAGGTTTCGAAGGCGTCATGCCAAACCTCCCATCTGATAGTAGGCTCTCCAGGAGTGTCCAGGAACACAGGAGGAGGATTGACAGACTGTAACGTACACATGGTTGAAAAAGGAAAGAAAATGACAAACAACAAAAAGAAAATGGAACCTTAAAGTGTGAAATAACAAGGAGAGTAAGGTGTACACGCCACCGTGAGAAGGGCACAAGAAGATTACAGTTATAAAAAAACTGGTGGTGTGCACATCACTGTGATATACATAGACTGTAATTCAAGAGAAAAGCATGTTGTCGTAAAATGTGTGAATGTTGTAGGAAGCCAAGGTGTGCGCCTCACCGAGTGATGAGCAAAATGAGTCAAGGAGAGAGATAAAAAAAACAGTAGAGGTGTGCACATCCCTGTGATGGGCACAAATAGTGAGTGGTAAAGATAGGTCTTGCTGTCAGACGTAAATAAAGAGAATTGAATCCAGAGACAGACAACTTAGGATGAAATGGTGGAGATAAAGTACAATTGAGATGATGAACAATAAAGTTTTTCCCCTTTTTGATATGAGAAGTGTAAAACAGCAAGGGTATAAGGTGAAATATTAAAGTATGTAGGCAAAATGTTGTAGGAAAGAGATGTTTGAAGAACTGTTTGGTGTGTGTATCACCGCGTGAAGCACACGACAAAATGTTGCAGCAAAAAGCTGTTTAAAGAACTGATAGGTGTGTGTGTCACCTTGTGATGCACACTGTAAGATGAGCCACGAAGAAACAAGGAGTCGGGAAGGGGTCCCGTTCAAAGATCGCCGCTAAGCATAGTGTGGCATGAGGATGTCATCAGCACGCTGAAGGAGAGACGCGTCACAATGTAGAAAAGCAGAGACAGCAAAGTGGGGCGCGGGATGAGCTCAATCACGGAAAATGAGGGCCGCGTGGGATGCACTGTTGCGAGGACACTGAGGCAACAGGTTGCCAGGTGAGAGAAGTTAGTGCGCTCGAGGCAGCAATTGAAAAATGCGAGTGTGGGGCAAAGCGTTTGTTATTTTTTTTAAGCGGAGAAATGGACATAAAATTCAGAAAGGGGCGCACTGGAAATTGGTGGGCAGAGCAAGGAAATGCAAATGCCCTACCGTGTTGATTAAAGTGCAGAGTCCGCTCATAGGCAAACACTCATGAATTGCTGTTCCACGCCAGAGGTGCTCAGAGGTTGATAGCACAATCCCACACTTGAGGTGCTCAGAGGCCACAGTGCCACACAGTGATAGGGATGAGTAGGACGTGGTAGATGTGTAGGAAGCGGGATCGTCTTGCAATTGCTGGGAGGCTTAACATTGATTGTAGGTAAATTTCTGACTTGAGATCCCTTGCACTCTGGGTAGGTCCAATTAGTCAGGATGTAGGAAGGTGGGATCTGACTGCATGGTTGCCCCCACTTTTTTCCTGGTGTTTTGCTGGTTACCGACTTAGTCTGGCTGGGAGCCTGCTATTCAGGACCCCAGCCTATCTGCTTTCTCCCTTAAATTGATTACAAGTACTTTAGGTACACTCCAGATTGGATTCTGGGGTGCGCTTATAAGTCCCTAGTATATGGTATACTATGTACCCAGGGCATACGTACCCCAGAGGCCTACCAGAGGCTGCAGCATGTATTATGCCACCCCTGGGAAGCCTTCCAAAATGACACCACAGGACTGCTACTGCAGCCTGGGTAAGGTGGTGCATCCACCCCTTACTGAGATATAGGTTCACTATATCTCTCCATATCACTGCACATATAAACCTGTCAGTCACCCCTATGGCAGGCCTTCCTAATCCTGAAGGCAGGGTGCTGAGTTTTATGTGAGATGGTGCCCATGCATGAGCAGAGCCCCTCTGCAGCCTTCCGAACCGTTATTCTGGGGTTGTTTGTGATGCAGTCAGACCATATACTCTTAAGTGGATTATAACCAAACAGTAAATGCTAACTTTGGGATGGCTGCACGGAAACATGTCGTGTTTGGTGTCAAACACCTTGGAATCATACCCCCACACCAGTAACTGGTGTGGGAGTATGATCCCATCCTTCTAGAGGGAGAGACATGACAGCACTGGTATACCCGGTACCAGCTAACAGAGCCCTGGCATCACAAAATGGATGCTGCCAGCCACAGACACAAGTCTGCCCTCCTGCTGCTGGACGAAACTCCAGCAGGGTGTGCCTGGACAATAGGTTTCCTGTCACAAGGAGGTGTCACCACCTCCCAGACAGGCTTTAGTGTATTGGGGCTGGGTGGGTGCACTCCAAGAGTGCTTAGAAGTTCAACACTGGGGGCTCATTTGGTGTCCCTGTGCATAGTTCGGTTCAAACCGGTTGCAGGGGCTACCAGCCCCTGCTCTGGTGTGAAACTGGACAAAGGAAATGGGTATAGCCACCCCTCTTTCCTGACCCTCCCATGGGTGGGTCCCCAGAGTATGTCCAACCCCTTCCTTTGGTATAAAGAAGGAACCCCTGACTACAGGACTTTAGATTACACCTGGACGAAACTCTGATACTAAATCCTGGACCTTCAACAATCTACATTGAACTAGATGACTGAAGAATCTCCCTTGGAGTAAAGGAGTTACTCCCCTGCAAGGCAGGCACCAAAGACGCATCTGTCCGGTCTGCATCTCCGAAGCTCCTGCTGGACTGCGAAGAATTTTGCAACACAAGAGGTGGATTTCCGTAGTTTCTGAGGTCGATTGGTGCACTCAGCAATTCTGAGGCCTCTATCCCTCGTGGAAGACCATGCAACCCAAACCTCTGGACACCGCAACCATTTGCAGAAGCATCAGCTTTCTAGCGGCTCCTGCAGCTGAGCTTTGAGTTACTTGTAGCCCTGACCCCGAGAAGCATTTGCACTGAAGATTGCCTGCTTACACTCCACGAGTGTTCCGTGAGCAGGCCCTTTGTGTTTTCTCTTGAGGTCCCTTTGCGATCCCTAGTCCGTCGACTGGTGAGTATCTGTGAAGGCACCTTTACTTCTAATTGGGATTACCTGGTTGCTCCAGACGTGCCCTGACTCTCCAATGCTTGGGGAGTCCCCAGGACCTTGCTGGTCCTCCACACCGAAGCATCTTTTCTCTTCCTGCGTGGGTTGCTTTTGCCAAGGCTTGTTGGATCCAATCCGGGCACCGACACCGCAGCACTCGACATCCTTCGTGGGACAGCTAGAATCCAGCTCCTGGTTGTCATCAACGTGTCCTGGTCCTCGTGGCTGCAGAGTCAAGCTTCACCTCTTCGCACCTGAAACACCCGACATCGGTGGGCATTCGTCTATCTTGCCCCTGGTCACTGGTAAGTGACCCAGACTCTGTCCCCTCTGCTTTCAGGTTCTTCTGATCTTCGATCCAGGCTTGGATCACACTCCTTCCCGGCAGCAGCACTTTGCAGCAGATCGCCATTGAAATCAACGACGATTCCCAACATCATTTGACACCTATTCACCCGGCGTCCCTGGGTGAGGTATCTCGAGTACTCTGGCGCTCCCGTGGGCGCTGGCCCTAGAACCCCCTAAGTCTAAAGGGGTTTGCTCAAAGTCCTCTCCTAAGTGTCCTTAACTTCAAAAATTCCAACCGCCACTTTCCCATAGAATAGTACGGGGCTCGCGCCTGTGTTCTCACACTGCACGCGTCCCCCGTGGGTCTCCTGTGTCACGACATTGAGTGGTTCCTTGGGGTCCCAGCGATTCTACGTGCTCTAGGCACAGTGTCTAGTCAAGTTGTGGTTCTTATACATCTTTCTTAATATATGGTTTGGTCCGCCCCTAAGGCCCATTGTATATTGTGCTATTTACTGTCGGTTTAGAATTGTATTATTGTGTGCCTTGCTCTCTAACTTCATAAAGAGGTTAGTAGAGAGTGTTTAGAAATAAATACATATATTTTATATATATACCTTGTGTGGTTCTCCTTTCATTTAGTAATTCAAGAGGTTATAATCTGGTAAACCAAGCTGCTTTACACTCCTTCAAGCCTTAGCCTGAAAGCTGCACTCCATAGCTACCACTAGGATAGCTTTCAATAAAGGTTGTCTTTAAACCTATCATCAATAAGGGTTGTTTGGACTGGTGCAAGGTGCCCAACATAACTAGTGGACAGCATATGCCAGGCCAACTTCTCACAAGGATCGTCGCCAATAAAATATAGTAAAGATGCCGGAGACAGGGCTTGCCTTGAGAAGGTTTATTGTACGGCTACATGGAAGCGGAGCCAGCTAGGAAGCAGCCAACCGGGTACAAATGGTCGTTCGGAGCGTTTTCTCCGTACGACTCGTACCCGGGAATTCCACCGTACAAACCAGCAAGTACGATTCGTACAGAAATACCATTTCCATACGAATCGTAAAAAACACAGTGCGGCTAAAAAATACATACAATTCCGATCCTGGACAGCGCGCCCGCGATGTCCGCACGGAGTCAGGCAGCGTTTTACGGACCAGCAAGTATGATTCATACCCACAGCACTCCGCACGGCTATATTATTACGCGCCGTACCCCCATCCCCCTTCCACATGTACGCGCCGTACCCCCACCCCCGTATGTACGTGCCGTACCCCCAGCCCCCCGTATGTACGCCCGTACCCCCACCTCCGTATGTGTGCACCGTACCCCCAGTGCTACGCGCTGTACGGCGTGTACATACGGGGGTGGGGGTATGGCGCGTACATACGGGGGTGGGGGTACGGCGCGTACATACGGGGGGCTGGGGGTACAGACTCATACCCCGGGCACAAGTGTACCCGGGGTAGGGATCATGCACAGTTCGCTCCGTACGGGACGTTTCCATACGCTTGTGTATTCGGGACGCCGGTACGGATCGGACTTGTGTGCTCGGACTTCAGTTTTGCGACTCGTACGTAAATCTGTCCGGGGGACGTCTCGTAGACTTTTCCCGATGCGATTCGTATGTATTTTTACGGTACGAATCTTACTTCGACGTTTGTACGGGACTTGTACGACTCGTACATAAAAAAATACGGATACGAGTAGTACGGGAAATAATTTTACCCGATCGGAATCGGCACCTTAATAGTTAACACATGAAATATATAAGATAGCATAACACAGAATATTACAATACCTAAAATAGCATTCACAGAATATGGATTCTCTGTCCATGAGAGAAGCTAGACCTAAAATAACGTGCTGCAGTGCATACTATACAAACATAATAGGCATAATCCTGAACTATTACCTAGAGTGTTAGACTCCAAAGTGTATCAGCTGCAGTGTCGAATAGCAGCACCCTGAAGCAAAGCTGAATAATCTTGCTGTTTCTTTTTAACCTGTTTATAAAGTTTTTGAGCTCCAGAACTGCATGTGTACCAATTTGAAAATGTTATATGAAAGGGTGAAGTATGTGGCTTTTCAAGTTCAATGAAAAGGAAAAGGAATGCTTAAACATGTAAAGCAATGTAAGTACAGTACATTTCACACTGATTAATAAGTACAATTAGTAAAACAAAATCTCGTACAACTTGCCACAGCAGCCACTTCTTGTACCACCATATTCCTGTGCTGCTGTCATTATTAAAACAAACACTGGAAAAATCTAAATGTCTGACTATAGGTTAGTATTTAGCATGTGCCACAAACATTAAAAAAATCTTTTTGCCACCTAAATGTAGCAGTATATTCTTGCAATAAAAATTTGAAATTTAAAAACCATTCTCGGATGTGGCCGTTTGGCAGGTGATTTTATATTTAAATAAAACGCTTTTTAGTTGTGCCATGCATTTTATAGTTAATGTTTGTGAGGGAGACAATAATCAAAAAAAGAGCTAACCAAGCACTCAAAAAGAAGACAGCTACAATGTTGCAGTATTACTTTCACACTTTATAACAACAACTTTAACAAGCATTGAGAAAGTCAATTGATGAGCCTGGCATTTATTCTAAGATCCATTCCTATTTTTTGCAAACATACGCAACAGACATTTCAAATGTAGAAATATTAAAAAGTTAAAATGCCTCCGTTTACAGATGGTGTGCATAATTTTTTAATAAAACGACCCAATGCAAAAAAACATAGGCATTAAAGGAGAAATGGAAGCAGAAATTGGCTTGTTAGCACTGACACTGTAGATAGAGTTGGGTGAAAGCAAATTGCGAATGAAATTTGAATAGACCGATGGATGTAGATGGCTGACCGAATGCCCCTCTATGCAAATACATCTAAAATTTCTTTATTATGATACTATTTGGAAAACAATAGGCTGACAAGGCAGGTTAAGCTGTCTCTATGCAATAACTAAGAAGGAGACAGAAAATAATTCACTCAAAGTGTAGACAAAATAAATAGCAGGTATTGAAAGATGAACAATAAATAAATAAATAAATAAAACACATTTAACCAGCTTTGCCACAGAAGAGAAATTAAATACTTTTAGGCAGATGTGAATATTATGCACAGACTTTGTATGGTCTCTCAAACCAAAGGAAACCAGTAGGTAAAATGGACAGGCTGTCCCACTGCCCTATGCTATGGTGTGAGGAGGCAAAATGTGAATCACAATGTAACACCATTAAATGAAGTCCACTGACCAAAGGCCCGCTAAGTGCGTATTATTATGTATGATTTTTGTGCAAGAACACCAGTCTGGCGACACAGCTAGAACTGTCTCAAAGGTCAGGCCTCAAAAACACACTGAATAGAAGTACCACTTCCTACCACAATTAGCATAAGTAAGAGAAAATTAATATATTAAATATACAAAATTATATCACTACCCAAATATTCGCTTTTGAAGGTTTTACTATTAAAAATAAAATTGTGAGATACTTAATATTCAACACAATGAAAATTTGAAAATAGGGTAGTAAATGAAAACAGAAAAAGAGAAGACGATGGGAAGGAAGAGTTAAAAAGAAAAAGTGTTCCCCATAGGAAAAATGCGGTAGGCAGTAGATAAAAAATGGAGATAGGGAACAGGGTGAAAAAAAAATAACATATAAATGAATGTAAAAGAGGAATGCAGGGTTAATACATCAATGGTAATAGAATAGAAGTAAAAAAAACATACAACTAACATAATATAGTAGGACATTGAGACAACATGAGTAAAGAATAAAAAAATGTTATGTACAAAAATTCACACCTGGCTAGTAAAGATTTTGAAAAAAATAAGACGGAATCAAAATAAAATATAAACAGTTAAATAACTCTGAGGGTTCAATCACCCACAACTTTCCAGATTCCCACCTTCTTCTTATCCCATGATTAGTTTGATCCTTATCCTACAAATACTATTTCTCCTCCATCACTATCACACGATGGGTGTCTGAAAATTTGCAAAACTTTGACATTCATGATGATGGGTACAGTTTTCTCAATACCACACAAGAGGCAGTGCTAAACAGCACACAGTCAACAACTTGACCCATATCCTTGCAACATGAAGTTCTACAGAAACCTATCAGGCTGTATGTAACTGTTTTCCTGCTTATTATTCGGGGATGTCATCTCATTGCTCCTCCCCTCATAAGGCAGGTAGCAGGGAACCACATAATTGGTGCAGGATGAGCAGTATACTTCTTTCCTAGTGCCGATCCTGATGCTGGAATACCTATGGAAGCAGGAAAATCAGGAAGCATACTGAACATCAGGTACATCCAGCCCCCCACAGGCAAGCCTTGATCTGTGGCTGTCCAGGAGCATTCTTGAATGCTGGTAGCAGTAGCAACTTTTTCTTTGCCTCTTTTTAACATTTATTTAAAAGATCTAGTCGAACATTTGATGACGTAATCTGATTTATTTTGGTATTTTGCATTAATCATATGAAATTGCATTAGCGAAAAGTATAAAATTATGCCAGCTATCATATCTGAGGGTCATTTATGGAGAAAATGCCTACTGCAACAACACAACAACAGGTTGCTGCTGGCTGTTTTTTTTTTTAATACAAAATGCAATTTGATCATGAGAGTGCATTTTGCTCTAAACAAATTGCGCTACATGCAGGATTATGCTCTTACCGTAATTCTGAGTTTTCCCCGTAATTTAGTTGCAATTTTGCAAACAAATGTGACAGCAAATTACACTATTTACGCCCAGCCCTATCTTAAACGTCCCCAGCTCCACAAATGTGTATCTAGTGGCAATTTGAAAAAATTATGTGAAGCTTGTGACATCACAATTTCAGTGCTCAAAACTTCAATAACAGCCATGCTACAAAACAAATATGTGATTAAGAATTCAATCTGAAATCAAGAAAGAGTAATGATTAGTTAAACCACCATCTACCCTAGCAAACCCAGTTACTCTACCTGAGGTGGACTCACCCCCATCAGCACCAGATTGTTTACATCCTGAAATGATGGAAGAACAAAAGCATAATAATTAGTACTACTGACCGCATTAAGCACATGTAAAAAAACACATCATTCTGTAGTGTCTTGTGAGTTAAAAATAATGGAACACTTTTACCTACTGATGAATTCTGTAGAGCTATGACATAATGAATAGAGTGTATTGAGGTGAAGGCTGCTTTAGAATGTTGAGGTTGCTGTGACATGCAGATGCAAAAAGATGTATGATGCCAGTTTCTGTGTGTGGTGTAGTAATTTACAGTATCCCGGCTGGGAAGACGCTACAAATGGAGATGAGATAGAGGATAAATATCCCGAAGATTGACAGTGCTCACCCAGACAGTTTGATGTGTTCAAGACAAAGTGCCATGTGTGCCGACGTCAAATTACAGGATCGAAGTTTAATGCATGTAGAGTCAAAGCGCAACTCCAGCCACTGTGAAGCAATGGAAAATTAAAGCATTACAGAGAATCTACACGCCGTTCATCCAGAACATGTTGGTCAGGCCATTCATAAAGGTACTGCACTGCTATTCAAAATAGAGCCATACCTAGTACAGAGTAATAACGGTGTGAGTACAAGCACTGCCAAGCAGTGATTAACCTGGTGTCAAAAAGTAGAAAGCGGCAGCCAAGCGCAAGATAACAATGCAATTATAGGGGCTGCAAGGCAGTAAGCAACCGGGTGTAAGCAAGTGCACAGAGATGCCAGAAGCAAAGTGACCGAGATGCAAGAAACAGTTGTCTGATTATCAGAAGTAATTAAACAGTCTTCATTCCGCAGCACTGAGCAAAGCTGCCCATGGAGAACTGTCTGGGGTTGTGTTTATGGAGCTGTCTATACCTGAAGAGGCGAGTCACCAAAGCCGTTGAGTGGGGCTCAGACCAACACCACAGTTCTGTGAAGATTAAAGTCAGTGAGGAGACCATAATAGTGGCAGGTTGTTGTTATGATAGAGACCAAGAAGAAAATCACGTTTCCGTTATTATCAAAGATATTCCAGAGGCTTGTATGTCACAGGGTTTCAGAAGCAGTGGTCAAAAGACAGCCACTTACCGCCTCAGTAAATTTCCACACTGGTCTTCAATGTTGCTGCTTTCTTGAAACCACATCCTCATTTGATACCGCCAAAAAGCAAAATAGTGGTGACCAATGGACTACGTAGATGGAGATGTTTGAATATTTCATTGATGCACTTGAAGAGAATAATAGCAAAAAGATGATCAAATACCCCAAAAAATCATAGAAAATGTCACAAAGTGACAAAGAAATCACATGCCAACTGTTAGAACAGGGGGTCTCTAGTTGGCAGAGGTAGGCACCTTTAACCAAATAGGAACCCTTGCTTCTAGTCAGGGTAAGGGGGTACACTTTTAAAATGACCCCTGCTTACCCCGTTGGTAGCTTGGCATGAGCAGATAGGCTTATCTCAGAGGCAGTGTATAAAGCATTTGTGAACACATACAGTAATACAGTGAAAACACTACAAAGGGACACCACACCAGTTTAGAAAAATAAGTAATCTTTACTAGACTTAACACAAGACCAAACAACAACAATCCACAATACTGTATTCAAAAATAGTCTCTAAAATGGTAGAAATAGCTTAGTTCAATGTAGATGGTAAATGCAACACTTTACTCTCAAAGTACCTTGGATGCGTCACGCAATACAAACAAAAGAGTCGCAGGGAAGGTGGTGCGTCGGTTCCTTGCTTCGAGGGAGGTGATGCGTTGGTTCCTTAATGCAGCACAGGGTAGGTGATGCGTTGGTTCCTTTCCAGAGAGGAGGTGATGCGTCGGTTTCTTACTGTGATCCGGTGCGATATGACAAGATGGCGTCTTGATGCGATGCAACAACGTTGGATGTGATACGTGCACGCCTGACCGCCGTGCGGCTAACTCTGTAACTTCTGAGCCACGACAGGCCCTGCGACACGCTTCTGCAGTGATGCGACCGCCACCTCTGCGGCGGCAACACGCTTCTCCAGTGATGTGACGCGCTTCGTCGATCATGCAACGGCAAACAGCTGCAGCGACGACATGCTTCTTCGGCGATGCGACAGCAACTGATGTGGCGGCAACACACTTCTCCTCGGTGCGTCATGCTTCCAGCTCCCAGCGACTCGCAGCCTCTTTAGAGGGCCCAAACAACAGTGGGCATCTCACTGCAGGCAGAATTCCACAGCAAGGGAATTCAGGGGAGCTGGTGGTGAAGTCTTGTATCCCTGAGACTTCAGGCAGGAGGCAAACTAAGATCAAGCTCTTGGAGATTCTTCTTCAAGATTGCAAAAGTACAAACAAAGTTCCTTTTCTCCTTTCCTTGGCAAATAAAGTAACCACTGCAGGCCAACCCTAGCAGCACAGCATAGGGGCAGTCTCCTCCTTCAGCTTCCTTGGTTTTTCTCCTCGGCAAAGGGTCGTCTTGATTTCCAGAAGTGATCTAAAGTTCTAGGATCTGGGTCCCCCCTTTTATACACCCAAATCCTTTGTCTCTGAAGGCAGAGAGTGTTTGTACCTAGTCCAAACCAGTTCTGTGCAGTCCTGGAGCACATTTATTTTACAGGACTCCTTCTTTCCTTTGACAGTGTGGGCCATGGTCATCAGATGCACCACAGGAGGTGGAGCCAGCATTGTGGAAGGCAGGCACAGCCCTATTCAGGCCCAGGTGCTACTCCTCATGCAGATAGGTCTATTCAGCCTTGTGCTGACTCACCCTGTCTCCTGGAGCCCCCCCAGCCACTTTCACTCAGAAACCAGACATGGAATACAAAACCTAGCATAGGCAGGCTTGGTTAGTTAGGCAAGAAAATACCTACTTACTAAAAGTGGTATTTTCAAACACAAAATGTTAAAACCAACTTCACTAAAACATGTGTTTTATCATTCTGAGTTCAGGCATACTAAATTTGTTTCTCTACCATGCTCCCTGGGTCAATTAGGATTGTAATATGTTATAATCAAACTGCCCATTGTGGCCTATGGGAGCAGGTGGCCTTGCAATAGTGAAAAACAAAAATGGCTGTCATTCACTATCAGGACATGCCACACACATCAGGGCATGTCGTCCCTCTTACATACAATGCACACTGCCCTTGGGCCTACCTTAGGAGTGACTAATATGTAGAAAAGGGAAGGTTTAGGGACTGGCAAGTGGGTGCACTTGCCAAGTCGACATGGCAGTCACAGACTGCACACAGGCTCTGCAATGGCAGGCCTGAGTCACACTTTACGAGCTGTTCTGTGGGTGGCACAACCAGTGCTGCAAGCCCACCAGCAGCATTTGATTTACAGGCCCCGGGCACAAATGGTGCACAGTACTAGGGTCTAAAAGTAAATCAAATAATCCAATCATGGAGTCACTGATCAATACATGAATTTACAATGGAGACCATATGCACTTTAGCACTGATCAGCAGTGGTAAAGTGCCCAGAGTCATAAAACAGCCAACAATAGGTCAGAAAAAATACAAGAGGAAGGCAAAGAGTTCAGGGATGACCCTGCAAAAAGGGCCAAGTCCAACACCAACAGATTAAAAAACCTTGAATCTCAAGTTTAATGCAATGCCAAATGTTGACTGTGTCAGATGTGTTTTCAATCAAGAACGACAGAAAATTGGTGAAATCATTGATGAATTTGTAGAGACACTTGACACACTTATAAAACACTGTAATTGCAATGAATATTATGATGAAGAAGTCATATGTCTATGGTCATTGGTGGATTCTTGTCCGATTCATTCTTACAGCGAGTGCTGAGAGAAACTTTGAGTCTGAAATGATGGCTGCTAGAGCTGAAGAGCATACCGATCAACAAGTGGCTGACATAAAGGCTGAAGGTGCCCTGATTGAATCAGTTAGGAGAGTGAAGAGCAAGCCAAAGCAAAAGACTGAAAATCACAAGGTGATGTCTACACATAAAAATATATTATATTTTAAATGTGGATTTTTGTTTCCATACAAATACAAATGTCCCACCATTGGATAGATGTGTAAGGGCTATGGGATGGAGAACCGTTTTCTGAAGGGCTGCAAAGCAAAGGGAAAAAAGACAAAATGACTGCGGTAACATTCCAAAAGCAATGTTTGACGCACACACTCAAAGCCCACTGGAGACGTCAGGTACAACAAATCGACACTGAATTAAGTCGATTGTCATCTAATTCATCGTCAAACAGTTCATCCATATCAGTATCAAGTGAAAGTGAAGAAGATGGTTGTGCCATGTCGATATTTAATTCAGAAAAGGGTGTGCATGTTGGACTTGTCTCATGTGAAGAAAAATGTCAGTCAATGAAAAGTCGGCATGCCAAAGCATCAAAGTTATTCAAACACTGTCCGAAAAATACACTGTAAGTAAATGGTTGTTAAACACCTTCCATCATCGATAGTGGCGTGCTAATAAACATTATACCTGAGGGAGGAGAAGTATAATGAATTGCCTCCCTTACCACAACTTATGCCTTTGAGAACCAAAGTGTATATATGGGCTGCATTAACACCCTTAAAAAGTCAAGGCTCATATGTAGCGATGATTAAACACAAGGAAACAAAGGTGAAAGCGCCCATCTATGTGCTTCAAGGGACAGCTCCAAGTGCCTGTCTACTCATCTTCAGCACAGCTGCTGATATGGGACTAATTTCAGTGAACTACAACATGAGAACTTGAATCGTTATTTAATCACAATATCATTGAGTGTTCTATTTATCCAATGCCATGGGTTTCTCCCAGCATCCAAAAAGTACAATGAAGGAGCAATTCGCATATGTGTCAACATGCAACAGGCAAACCAGGCAATTGAACAACATCGAGGCTGACATGATAACGCAACTAAATGGTGCAAAGGTCTTCTCTCGCCTTGATTTAAATAAAGGTTACCATCAGTCGGAACTCAAAGAAGATTGTAGGTATATTACAACCTTTTCTACACATGTTGGTCTGCCTCATTATAAAAGACTATGTTTCAGTGTGTCATCACTGCAAAACTGTTTCAAGACGTCACTCGACGTATGATACAGCCTGTGATTAATGCGTTCAATTACAGCGTTGACATGTTGGTTTTCGCAGCTACATAAAAAAGAGCAAGAGAAAACTCTTGCACAAGTATATTGTTTACTTGCCAAAACAGCTTTGACTTTGACTGCAGACCAATGTGAATTCTATAAGACAAAGCTATAATCCTTTGGCCATATCTTTTCTCATGGTGGTATGACACCAGTTCCTGCTACAGTACAAGGGCTGTTAAAAGCTGATCCGCCACAAGATGTTTTATGGTGCGTTAATTTCTTGGCATGGCCAGTTATTGTTCCAGAAATATACAGGACTTTGCCACTGTAAGTGCTCCTTTGAGAGAGTCGACGAAAAATAATGGTCACATGAATGTGAGAACAATTTTAAGAAAATCAAATAAGCCTAAGAGAATACTACTGAAATTGCTTATTTCAATCCGAAACTTCATACAAAAGTTGTCATTAACACTAGCCCAGTTGGTTTCGGGACTTTACTTGTACAGCACAGTGGACACTGACATGCTTGAAGGTATATTGTGGTGTATGCAAGTAGAAATTTGTCCCAAACAGAGCGTGCTTACTCACAACCTGAAAAAGAAAGTTTAGCCGTGGTATGGGTGTGTGAACACATCCACGTATTCCTGTACAGAAAGCCTTTTACACTGCTGATGAATCATCAAGCTCTTCTAACAATATTTGGCAATCCAAAGGCCAAGATGCCTCGTCGCAATGACTACCGGGGACTAAGGCTACAAGAGTACAATTTTAATATTGTGCATCATCCAGGAAAGGTTCAGAATCCTGCTGACTACATTTCCAGAGTGCCCATTCAAGGTCATGGAATTCCATCCAAGTTAGCTGAATCTTATTTTAACTTCATCGTAAAATAAAATGCAGCAGCTGCTATTTTGTTAGCCCAGATCATCACTGCCATGAGCCACAATAGTGACATGCTAAAGTTGAAAGATATAACTACACATCATTCGTGGAACCAGCATCCTCGACCTCTCACCAGTGATGGTGAATATCAAAAATACAGAAATGTCAAAGATGAACTGTCCTTAACTCAAGACAGAGTTATATTACGAGGGTCGTGAATCTTGATTCCAGATTTTCTGCAGCAGAAAATGATTGAAGTAGCCCACGGAGGACATAGGGGAATCTTTGCCACATAACAAGATCTCCGAGACTGAGTCTGGTTTCCATATCTCTCTCTACGAGTGAGTTGAGAAGGAATTAAAGGCTTGTCATCCATGCAAACTAGCTACAAAAGTTACTCACACACCCTAAACATGTTAGAACTCCCAAGCATGCCTGGGAGAGAATAGCCATTGACTTTTTTGGTCCACTTGACAACGGACATCACCTGATGGTGATTTTCGATGCATGCTTGCAATTTCCATTAATTGAGGATCTCTCAACCACCACTCAAGAACGAGTCATTGAGAGACTGGGTGGCATCTTTACGGCATGGCATATTCAAGCTATACTAAAAACTGGCAATGGCCTGCCTTTTAATAGTCAGGAGTTCTAAGACGTCTTAGAGCATCTGAGTATAAAGCATCAAAAAAGCACTTCTATGTGGCCGCAGGCCAACGGACTGGTTGAAAGATTTATGAGTAAGCTAAAAAAAGCTGTGCAGAGTGCTAGACTTGAGAAGCTCAATTTGCAAACGTTTTTAAACTCTAAATTGTGAGCTTACTGTTCAGCACCCACCCGACCACCAGTGAAAGTCTGGCAACATTTATGTTTGGGATGGCAATAACAACCAAGATACCCCTGTGGACCAATCATACAGAAAGAAAGGAGAATGCAAGTTGCACAAGGGACTTGGTTCGGAAACAAAAGATTAAAACTTATGCTGATCAAAGACAACATGCAAAGAATATTGTTTACCAGAGAGGAGATAGAGTCCGTCAACGTAAGATGCAGAAAAGAAATCTGATGCTTCCTTTGCTTCAGAACCTTTTCAAGTGGTGTCAAACAAATCAATCAATCAAGTTTCTTGCAAAGCGTGACTACTAACCCTTTAGGGTCTCAAGGCACTGACTGGGCGGGGTGGGTCTTCGGTGCAGTCAAAGAGCCAGGTCTTGAGGTCCTTCCAGAATTGTTGCAAATTGTTGCAGCTATGGTGATTGCCTCAGGAGCAGGAACAAGGAATTGCAGGTCTCCATAGTGAGGTAGGAGAAGGATATTCCTCCAGCCGTAGTCTTGCAGATCCGTGGGATGGTGTCCATGGCCAGTTGGGCATAGCAGATTGTTTAGGTGGGAGTATCGAAGGTGAAGCAGTGGTTGAGGTATACAGGTCCAGCGTTATGGAGAGCTTTGTAGGCATACGTGAGGAGCTTGAAGTTAATTCTTTTATTGATAGGAAGCCAGTGAAGGCCTCCCAGGTGGCTGGTGATGTGGCTGTGGCATGGGAAGTTCAGGATTAGTCTGGCAGAGGCATTCTGGATGTTCTGCAGTTTCTTTGGGAGTGTCTGGGTGGTGCCGGTGTAGAGTGCATTGCCGCAGTTCAGTCTGCTGCTAAAGAGTGTATGGGTGACCATTTTCCTGGATGAGGTGTGGATCCACTTGAAGATTTTACAAAGCAGGCGGAGTGTGTGGAAGCAGGAGGACAAGGAGGCATTGGTTTTGCAGTTAATTGAGAGTGAGTTCTCCAGGATAATTCTGAGATTTTGTGTGTGGTCTGTGGGTTTGGAGGGGATCCAAGAGCCTCGGGCCACCAGGAGTCGTCCCAGGTGGAGGAAGTGGAGCTCAAGATGTGGACTTTGGTCTTTTCTGATTTGAACTTGGGGCCGCTATCCCTTGCCCAGGTGGCGACTGCCTTCACCCCATTGTAGAAGCTGCTCTTGGCGGCTGTGGGTTCATCTGTGAGTGAGAGAATCAACTGGGTGTTGAGTCTGTGGCTTCTGACTATGACTGCAAGCAGGGCCAGGTAGATGTTAAAGAGTGTAGGGCTCTGGGAGGATCCCTGAGGCACTCCTCAGCTGATCTCTATGGTTTTTTAGTTGAATGGTGGGAGTCTGACTCTCTATTTTTGGCCAGTTAGGAAAGAGCAGATTCATTCTATTGCTTTGTTGCGGATGCCGGCATCGTAAAGTCTTGCACAGATGGTGTGGTGGGAGATGCTGTTGAAGGTGGCTGAGAGGTCCAGGATGATGAGGGCAGCAGTTTTGCCTCAGTCAAGGGGGGTGCAGATGTCATCTGTAACAGCGAGTAGAGCAGTCTTAGTGTGGTGGTTGCTTTTGAAGCCTGATTAGAAGGGGTCCTGGATGTAGTTCATTTTGATGATCTCAGAAAGTTAGGCGTTGATGGCTTTCTCAATGACTGGCTGGGAAGGGGAGCAGAGAGATGGGTCTGTAGTTCTTGCGGTCTGTCTTGTTGGCAGAGGGTTTCTTTAGTAAGGGGTTGATCTCTGCATGTTTTAGTCTTCAAGGAAGATGGTGGACTCGATGGAACTGTTGATTGTGCTGCAGAGTTTGGCTGGGATGGAGGTGTAGGCTCTGTTGAAGAAGTGGTGAGGGCAGGGATCCGAGGCGGCTCCGGAGAGGGTGCTCTTTATGATCCTCAGGGTGTCATCAAAGGTGAGGGTGGTCCAGTTGGGCAAGGTCTGCTAGGGCCTGCAGCCATTGGGTGCTGTGGTTGCGGGGGTAGTGGGTGGGTTTTGGGTTGCAAAGCTGTCATAGATCTCCTTGATATTTGTAATGCAATTAGGTGGCAAGGTTGTCGCAGAGGTCTTGCGAGGGTCGAATGTCTGCTATCTCTGTGCTGGGTTTGGCAAATTCTTTGACCACAGCGAAATGTTTGCTGTTTTGTGCATTAGCGTTGATGCGTTCCTGTATGGCTGCTTCTTTGTTGTTCTGATGAGGTGGTGGTGTGCGGTGGCGAGCTGTCTGCAGGTGCGCCTGAACTCTTGATGGGTGGGAGAAAAACAGCTGGCTTTCTTCTAGGGCTGCTTGCCTGAGAGTTTCCTGAGGGGAGCCAGTGTGTTAGCGAAGTCAGAGATCCAATGGTGGAGGTTGCATACTGAGGTGTTGGCGTCCATGGCTGTTGATGGTGGGGTTTTGCTGAGGGAGGTGGTGAGCTGGTCTTCGGTGACCTTGTTCCAGCTTCTGTGAGGATAATGGTGGCAAAGGTTGCTCACAGTGGGCTCAGTAAAGGATAAGTGGATGCAGTGGTGGTCAGTCCAATGTGGCTCGGAGGTGTAGCTGACAGAGATGTTGTTGCTTGAGGAGAGGTTGGGGTTGAGCTTGTGTCCTTATGAGTGGTATGGAGATTTGACCAGTTCTTTGAGTCCGATGGTGCCAAGGTTCTCCAGTTGGGATGAGGTGTTGAGGACATCAAGGTTTTTTAGGAGGATATTGAGGTTGCTGAGGAGGATGTAATCAGTTGAGGCATGAGCATGGTGAGCAAGGAAGTCGGCTATGGCTTCGCTGAACGGGGGTAGGGTCTGGGAGGTCTGTATACGAGGGTGCAGTGGAGGGTGGCTTTCGGGTTATCCTGGATCTGGAAATGGAGGTGTTTCATCATGTCGGTGAGTGGTCGTCAGAGCTGGTTGTGAGGTGGACAGTGTTTTTGTGGACCATGGTGATGCCTCCTCCTGGTCGGTTGACACGGTCCTTGATGAGTTTGGAGCCATCGGGGATGGCGGTTGCGATGTCCAGGTGGGGTTTATCCAGGTTTCCATGAAGAAGACGATGTCAGAGGAGATGGAGTTGAGCCGGTCCCAGATCTCCACGGCGTATCTTATGAGGGAGCGGGTGTTGAGTAGGATGCAGCTGAAGTGGCCGGCTGTGGTTCTTTAGGGCTGTGCAGTAAGTGTGCAGAGGGAGGAGAAGGCGCAGTTGCAGCAGGTGATTGGTACTTGGGTTTTCTTCGATGATGTGAGGTGGTAGGTGGTGGAGCGTATGGAGTTGAGTGCATGGAGGGTGCTGGTGTTGTAGCTGTGGAGGCCACAAGAACCAGGGTCCCTGGTGCTGGGCGTGATTCAGGTGCGGACAGGGGCAAAAGACATATGGTAACTGCCCAACACCCTGGAAGTCTATTATCAGAGACTCTTCTCACTTTCGGAATTTGATTAATAGTTCACCAGATCCCCATTGTGGAGAGACTGATTCTAAAAACACCAGTGACTGCTGCTGCCTTTTCACCATCCCAGCAGATCTTGGATCATGATGGTGGCAGGTCTCGACTTCCCACGACACAGTCAGGCCAAATCATTACAGTGCCAAAGAGATTAATAGAAGAGATTTATATGTGTATATCATTTGTAAAAGTGATGCGTTCTTGTTTAACAGATGGGTAGAGGTGGTGTCTTGCGAGTTAATAATGACAGAACCCATTTGGCTCCTGATGTACTCTGTAGAACTATGACGCAAGAATATAGTGTATTGCAGTGAAGCCTGCTTTAGAATGTTGAGTTTGCAGTAACATGCAGATGAATAAAGGAGTAAGATGCCAATCTCCATGTGTGACATAGTCATTTACTGGTACCCAAGCTGGGAAGATGCTACACATTCTACACATTCAGTAACCTTGCTTATGTTACCCTTTCAACTGCTATCCTACCATGAGTTTCTTGTCCTACAACTATTATTACTCAAATACCAACTTTATATATTTTCACCATCAAAATAAGGAGATGTGCAAAGTTATAAATACTTGCACTTTCATGAAAATAGAGAATCTATGTCGGGTTACAGCAGTCATGGGAGAGTCATACTGCACCAACGCCATAGCCACAAACACCCTTTGGCCCATTCTTCCCGCCTCTCACTTCCTGTTTGTCAACCGAAGTTGTTACTCATCCCAAAAAATTCTTTCCCACTATAATATTTTAAAAATATATACCTATTGTTCTTTCCAACCATAACATTGACCTCCTAACCCGTCTCAAATCTGTTTTTTAAATTCCAATATCTGTCAAAACATGGAGTAAACTCCTGATACCCTTCCGCATGACCCTCTTGATCATCAAACTATAGCCCCTGCCAGCCAATTGATCTGCTGTCCATTCTCAAATATACAAATACCCCTTTTTGACAAAGGCTCTGTGAGCTGCACCTGCATCTTTAGTGTTTTCTTGTTGGACCGCTAATCAGCACAGAGCCACATCTGACAGCAGCAATGACAGATGATAATGCAAATGTGCCAACCTCATTCCTCTTCCTCCACCAGTGTGTGCAGTGAAGATCTGATAGATTAGTTCATCATCCTCTATATAATATCCCAGCTCATTGCTTGTGTCTTTGGTGTCCTATATGCAGGAAGAAGATCAGGCAACAGAAAGAGCGTTTCCCTCTGTATAATTACCACCGTGAAAAAACAACTTTTGTTTTTCCCTGTCGGTACAGAGTTGCTGTGAACAACGGGGTTTATATTCTGGTATTCCCTTCATTACTTATTGAAAACAATATTGGTGGCAGTAGCTGTGCCTTCCGGCTGATGACGTCTGTACAGTGTTGTGGTGCCTGCCCCTTGAAGTGCAAGGTGATGGTTCTGCAGCAGGTGCAGAACCACTCATGATCCAACCAGGCTTTCAGCACCTGAAGGGTGTAACCCTTGGTTGGTGTGCTGCCAGCATTAGAGGGAGGTGTTTGTGTACTTAAAAATATTAGTGCAGACATCTCCTCTTTGGAAAAATGTTTGCACAGGTGGGCAGTATGGCTCGGCGGAGCCCTTTGTTGCTCCCCAGCTGCCCCGTCAACAACAAAAAATTTGGCGAATAATATATTTTTTTTAAAACACCCCCAAAAAAACTGGATAACTGATCCAGGGCAGACAGAAGAGATGACGGAATGAATAAAGCAACAAAAAAAACAGTGGCAAAGCCAATACGTTTTACAGTTGTTGGTATGCAGGTAGAGAGTGCATATGTCATTCAAATGTCACACCTATTGGCTTTAATAAAAACTTGTTTACCCAGCAGTCATTGAACAAAACATATCTGACAAATGAATGTTCAAGTAAAAAAGGTTTGGTTTCTTTTTTGAGAGATGCGTTTTTCTGATGCTTTTATCAGTGATGTTTGCTGACTGATTTCAGATATAGAATAGTCCCTCATGCATTCCAGTGGAGATGGAAGGTAAAATAGCCAATAGAAAAATTATGGTAAAAAAATGCTCCTTTTTAGATGGTCTGGGGTTTTATTAAATTGTTATTGACAATGTCTTAAGCCAATGGCTGACGGTTCTAGAGGAAAGGGAGACAATAGTTGAAGGATGTAGCCTCAAACCCCCTTAAAGTAGATATGGATGCTCTATGTTTGAAAACAGGAACACTACTACAGGGCAAGTGAAGGGGCAGGAGAGAGCAGCAAGTGACCCGAAGGCTAATGTTTAGTGCCACTCCATTGTCAAAACGGCCATCTTACCTTTGTCTCAGACCATGCTGATTTTGCAAGAAATCTTATTCATGAAGTGCATCCTCAAATAAATTTTTGAAGTGAGGCACCTGCATTGCTAATTTTGCGTCATTTTAAGAATTTTGCGATAAAACCAACTGGTTTATCCACCAATTCCAGCTATTCTGTTCCATGCGCATGATGATTATACAACCATGTGAGTTTAATATTCTCACCCACTTTTCAACAATGCTCTGCAAATGATACAAATATATCCTTTGTAAAAGTTTTCTTTATTAAAGTTATAACGCGCACGTCCATTGTGGCGTTTCAACCACATAAACAAGCCTATAATCATATCTGACAAATTTTCGATGTGAAAAACGTTTTTGTATTTACTGTGATAAGTTAACATTTTAATTGGTCTGTTTTATTTATCTGTTGTCTGTACTGAAGTCTGTGCCCATTCCATTTTAGAAAACGCTCATAATACGAGTCGAAAAATCTATAATTAATCAAAAACATTGAAGAGGGTTAGCGTTTTCCAAAAGGGGGTGCATTTAATTGGAGGAACGAGTAGCATGTCACACTATATACATCTAAAGGCTGCTGTGAAGAGTGCTTTATTTCACAATCTCAATAGTGTCGTTTCTTTGACTTTAGATTATGTTGTTTGGTGATAGAATGTTTTTTTCTCATGTGAAGGAATAATTACCTGTCAGGTCCTATTTAAAAAGGCTTGGTGACTTTCATTATTTCCGGATGAGCATGAGCCATTTACTTGAGTTGCTCGTCATTTAAGTGACAGAACATGCACACGACGCTGGTGAGTCAGGTAACGATTCGTTTCCGTGTTCGTGCCCATGACAAATATCAAGTGAGATACCAATGGTGTTTTTTTTTTTAATTCAGTTTCACGTTTACCAAAGATGATCTATTTGACTAATTCCTATAATAATCCCTGGAAAGCAATATTGGTAAATACGATTTGTCCGTTAACTTTCAAAAAGAGTATATATGGTTTGAACAAATTTAAAACAATTATTCAGCAGCAAAAAGTAAATTGATGTTTGAGAAAGTCAAAGTACTGAACTTTACTGTCATTACAAAAGTACTATACAGTCTCCTGTTGATTTTCACATCTCTTTCGAAATGAATAGCAAAAGCAAACAGAAATACTTTCATAAGCAGAGGATGACAGCAGGTTAATCCACCCCTACTATCTTCTACATTCTTACTCATTTTCTGAAAAAAATTTGCAAATTGGGCAATCATATTTTCACGCGCATCCTTGCCCAATGTCCTCTTTCTTTCTCTCCCAAACATCTTTTACTCACTTGCTTTGTGTCTGTGTCGCTGGCACTCCAGATGGGGTCATGCAGTGTGCATTTGATGTCCTTTCTATTAAAATACGTCAGGTAACGTTCGTCTTGATAGTCTCTAAACCCTGCCCTTTTCAATGTTATTTCTATATTTACTGTATTGTCCCTGAAGCAGGAAAACAGTGACATTTTGTTGCGATTAGGGTTGTGAGTGCTTCTATCATGCTCTCTATTTGCATTGTGCAATTATATAAATTCTGTAACCTTTTATTTTAGGAGTCTTGGTAACCATATTACAATTGTGCTGTCTTCAGCAATCTGCCATTAAGAGGTATATTGAGTCCAAAGGCGTGGCCTGCAGAATTGGACACAATGCATTAGACAAGACTAGTAATAGTGACGTAAATCTTTATTTGTTTGCTGGTTATACCTAGAAGGGGGCAAACGTTTTGTTTATAAAGATCTTGGAACTTGAGTTCTTTTTTTTTTTTAATTGGGGCAGCTACACGAACTGCAAAGCTGAAACAATTTTGAAAAGAATAGAATAGACTCTGCTACAACATTTTATGCTACAGGGCAGTGGCGGCTCCCCCATTGGGGTGTGGGGGCGTTGCCCCACTGCTTTCTCGCGGTGCGAGAAGGCAAAAACATAAATGGTAATAACTACCATTTTATGTTTCTGCCTTCTCGCACGGCGAGAATGCAGAAGTGCCTGGTGGGGGTGGGCGGTCCTGCTCGAGGGCAGGGGGGGAGTGGCTTGCCCACTGTTGTGGATACTGACTGTTTGGCCGGCCTGGGTGCCGACCAAACAGTCAGTATGCCCAACAGTGAGCAAGCCACTCCCCCCCTGCCCTCGAGCAGGGCCGCCCACTCTCCCATTTTCTCTATGCAGGCTGCTGCATGCTGCTGCATGCATCAGCCTACATAAAGAAAATGGCCCTGGTGGGGCGCGCTCCGCTTCGCCTCACGCTTTGTGATTGATGGAGGGGAGGGAGGGAAGCTGGCTTTCCTGGCTGGCTGATGACGTCGCGGGGAGGAGAGCTGCCAGCAGAAATTTGAAAAGGCAGCAGGACGGTAGATGGCAGGAGTCGGACCCCAGAAGCTAAGGTGAGGACGGTAAGTGCTAAACCTTCCTTTCATTACGATTATGCATTTGAGTTGCACATTACCAAAGCTCGCTTAACGTGAATCCTTTTCAAGTTTGCATTTCTGAGCGTGACGTGTTTTAATATTTTCCACTTGAAAGTTCTATCAGTACAAGAGCTCGTACCTCTCACTTGGAGGGCATTTTTTCCTTCCTACAATGATGCCTTCCTTACATGATGTGGCGTAATGGCATATTGGGTGCATTTCACCTGAGAGGGGTAACACAAATCAACAGAAATTACATTATTTACACTCGCGTCATGCAAATTGTTGCCTGGCCCTAATTGGCACCAACAATGACGTCAAATGCTGGAGCGTGAACTTTGACGCCTGTGTTAATATTTGAAAACCCCAACACTTACACCAAAAAAGGTTGTAAGAAGTTACGTTTTATTATATTTTTTAATTAAACAATACAAACCCCTCCCACCTCCCCCCATCCCCCTGGCACAACACCATTTCCAACCCCTCTCCCCCCACCCGCCCGTCATGACGGCCGCGACTGGCAGGGGAAATGTTCGGGTGAACATTATTTGAAAGCTTGAGCCTTCCTGTGGAAGAAGCCATGAGTGATGTGTGTGTCTCAGGCCAGTGTGACTTCCAATGTTTTCAAATGCACACATTTGAGTTATATGCGGTGGAGAGTAGGATGCTACATTTGTGCTAAAATGCCATTATTAGAATGTAATTCTTCAAAATATGAACTCCTTATTTCTGTCCTAAATCTCTTACAGAGCACGCTCCCCAGATTAGTGATAAGCTCGTTTAGGTTGAGCTCACTGGCTCTGATAACGCTGTGACTCGAGCTGGCACATTGACCACGCTGTGCTACCGTAGAGATTTCTTAAGAGCGGTGATTAGTGGAAAGTGGCCCATGAGGCCGTTGGCTGAATCCGATTTACCCCCCTGCACCCTAGTCCATGACAGGCTCGGATGAACTTGGATTAGACCACTTGCCACAGTAGCCTCATGTCTGGAACATGTTCAGAAGCACTGGAGTGTTTCATGTGTGCAGCCTCCACCCTGGGGCCCGTGTCCATAACCATCTCAGATGCGCCGCAAGTGCATCATTTGCAAGAGTCTGATAAACAGTTTTTTTTTTTTTTTGCAGAGTTTTATATAGCGCAAACTTGACCCGAATCCAATCAGGTTTCAGAGCGCTTTACATAGCACCAGTTACGTTACATGAGGACACACATTAATTTTTTTGTTGGGCACGGGGAGATTAAGTGATTTGCCCAGAATCACAGGATGTTTGGCGTCATTACCAAGACTCAAACCCAGTTCCCCAGGTCCGAGGTCAAGCGCCCTAGCTGTTAAGCCAACTCCTCTCCCAACAGATGGTAACAGCACCTTCAGTTCCCCCTACCCTGGGGGTGTACGCAGTGGTTCGATTGCAAATGTTATTTCATTTAATAAAAGGCCAATATCACTGTGTTGTAGAGAGGAATTAACCGATGCTTCGCATTTTTCCGATCAAATCTATTCCCTTCTTATTTCCCTTATCACGTTACCCCTAACTGTGCTTGATGACATTGAATGCCTCTTTTGTGATGCTTCTCTTGGATTTAAATTTGTGCCAGACCAAATTATAAAAGGTACCATTGTGAACACAATTAGGTCAGTTTAAGGAAGGAGTTGCAAGAACTATTTTAAATTCTCGACCCCAGGTCTAATTGCACATAAAATAGTTTTGTATTGAAATGCCTCTCTTTTTTTCAAAGTTTTCACTGAGGAAACCTGCCCCGTATCGGTCGGGTTTGCTAGCTTGGCTTGCTTGTGATGTAACACTCATCCCCAACTTTTACGCCCTACCACTTTCAAAACTCACCAGCCGCCACTGCTACAGGGCATTGTGAAAAAGCACTAAAATCCCACAAGATGAATTGTATCCAGCAGTCACTGTGTGTCCTTACTTCTATTCAGGTAATACCAATCTCTGCAACCTGATGTCCTGTTTATTTTGCTAGGCCATCCCACTGCATCAGGGAGCGAATTTAACTACGCCGGCCTCCCTTGACTATGCAAGCGTCAGTACACGTTGGCCACCTTTACTTAGGTTTCACTCATTCTCCACTGTAAACGAATCCAATATCATAATCCCATATTGTATTTTATTATCACAGATGAGAATTTGCAATTACGGTTTGAAAAATTGCCTCTTATTTCTGTTTAATTGGTGACTTATGACGCACCCAGGTGTCTAATATAAAGATATAACTTGGCAGCTGAAATGTAATGAAATTGTTCCTAACTGATAATCTTCATTCCCCTGAGCCACAGTCCTTCTTCCAGTCCTTACTGGTTGAGGTGAGCCCCGCCTCCCAGACAGCTTTTGCCCAAGTTCAAAGAAAACAAACTACAAAATAGTCTTTCTTCCATAGACATCACATGATGTATAAATTCCCTCCTCCATCCCAGCACGGCCTGGCGAGTTTCTGTCTCAGGCAGGTAAGACTTTCTAGAATTATATTGTTTGCATGCTGTTTCCACTTACCAGTGGCGTCTCCTCCCCTATGGCAGAGAAGCGTCACCCTATTGCTTTTAAGCAGTGCGAAGAAGAAGCATAAATGATAATACCTTTACGTTATTATCATTTTATGCTTCCTGCTGCTTTGAGGGTGGGCGGGGCTGCTCTGCTCTCAGAGCAAGGCAGTGAAGGAGTGGTTTGCCCACTCCTAAGTATGCAATGACTGTTTGGTTGGCCCTCTCGGGCACCCAAACCAGTCATGCACACTTTCCCTGTTATCCATGCGGGCTGCATTACAGCCTGTGTGCAAAACAACTCCAGGCCCTTCATTACCTGGTTGAATGTTGAAACAAGTCTCTCAAAACCAATCACTACACTGCATTGCAGCGTTGTGATTGGTCAGGGGAGCCTGGGTGCCTACCAATCACAACGCTGCATTGCTATTTTAAATAATTTAATTTAACATTATTGCATCTACGTGGGAGTGCAATAATTGAGTGCCTTCTTCTATTGATATAGGCATTCCATCTTTTTTACCCATGTTCATCTGTACCATCATTTTATCTACAAGGATAAAGTACAGGAAGGTAATGTAACCCTGATCTTCCACAAAAACCATGCACAAGGAGACTATATCCATCAAGCTCGGTGGGCCTCAAATTACTTATTATTACTTATTATTTTAAGTTTGAGTTTATTGAACCATAAAAGACATAACAATGATGTAATCAAAAAACAATTAATAACATATGTAACAATCATATATATAATAAAGGATAAGAAGCGCAATGGTTACAATAAACACTGTATCCTAGGGTAAAGAAAAAGAAAAGGAAAGAAGGGGGGATGGAAACAATATAAATGTCATAGGAAAAGGTCAAAGCAAAATGAAACGGTAAAGTATAGCATTGTATGTAATTAAAAAAAAAAAAAAAGGATATAATAATATAGTTATATAAATGTAAGATATAGGGCCTTATGTAGGTAGCCTAACATTTACCACTTCATAAATACCGAATTTTACCGATTCGGTATTTATGAAGTGGTAAATGCTATGTAGGTAATCAGTCAGTAAAAATTACCGAATCGGAATTGGTCGGTAATTAAGAATCGGTATTTACCGATTCGGTAATGGTAGCTGGCTTCCCATTGATTCCTATGGGCCAGGAGGCCCATAGGAATCAATGGGAAGCCAGTTACCATTACCGAATCGGTAAATACCGATTCGGTAATGGGGGGAGCACAATCAAGGGTGGCAGGGTGTCACAGTGACACCCTGTTGCACCCCTGATTCCTGCATGTGTGCACATGTGGCACACATACATGCCCTAAGGGTATGTATGTCTGCCACATTGCACACTTCTAAGGGCCAAAAAATGCTTTTTCTAAGACATTCGTCATTTACCACCAACTTTTAGTTGGTGGTAAATAACGAATCCACACAACACCCACACACTCCCCCTACATCTCATTTCAGGATTCGGTATTTACCGAATCGTTAAAATTACCGATTCGGTAATTTTACCGATTCGGTAAATTACCGAATCCTGAAATGTCCCCCCTACATACCAAAAGCCTGAATACCGGTCGGTAACGGGATTTTTACCGAAAATCGTCCGTTACCGACCGGTATTAGGCTACCTACATATGGCCCATAATAACAGCATTAGATTGCTAAACAAAAAGACAACGAAGCATTATAATCATGGCGGTTTGCGGACATCGTCCGACGTTCTCACAATAGTAGGAATTGAAGTGTGTGAAGAAGCGGAATCAGATAAGTATGTAGTAAGGGGAAGCCATAGTAAGTCTCTTTTAATTGCTAAAGATACAGGGGTAACATAATTAGTTTCAAGTCTATGATGGAAGTAGAGGGCATTCCACCAGGCTTTGTAAGTGACTTTATCCGCATGTTTCCAATTGGAGGTGATTAAGTGTAGAGCTATAGCAAGTAGCAAATCAACTAGCTGAAAGTGTGATGGGGGTTGAGGCCAGGAAGGGGATAAGGAACCTAGGAAAATATTTGGTAGGGAAAAGGGACCTTGGTGTTGAAAATTTTGTTAATTTGAGACCAAACTAAATGCCAGAATTTGTCAATATTGGGGCATTCAAATAACATGTGTTTTAAATCGGCCTTTAAGCATGAACATGACCAGCATGATGGTGGAGTAGTAGAGGAAAAGGAAGCTAACGTTGCAGGTGAGAATAATAAACGTTGATACACAAAATAAAGTTTGGGTAGTGTTGGCCGCCCGCGAAGTTCTGTGAATCTTTAACCATAATTTGTCCCAAACAGAGACAGACCAACTTTGCGATAGATCCTTTTCCCACACCAATTCAGTTTTCGATTTGCACCTTCCCGAGGAACATTTATAAAGAGAAGATGCAGAAGGGGAGGTATTTAATAACGGAAATAATGTAGAACATGTTGTAGGGAGATCAGGAAAAGGTGGAAGTAATGAAAGATATTGGTGGAGGGAAAGGAGTAAAAGATCATATTGCTTCTTGAAAGAATTAGGAAGAGCAAAATTATGTTTAAGATCTGAAAAAGATAAAAGTTTATTATCAGATAAGAGTTGAGAAATCCATAACAGACCTTTGGATTGCCATGATTTCCAGTAGAAAGTACGATTTTTAATACATAGCAATTTATTATGTCAGATAGGCTGTTGAGACAGCGAGATGAGCGAGGGGTAGGAAGATGGCAGGAGAGGAGTTATAAGTTTATGTGTATGAGAAATGACAGAATGACGCAAAAAGGAGGTGTTAGCAGTGAAAGCAAGGGTTTCCAGAAAATCAAAGGGGGAAGTGAAGAATTTTTCTATGGACAGCCAAACCGGAGAGTACGTAGGACAGTCAGAAGAGAGCCAGTGAGAGGCTTGTCTTAGAGAAAACTCATAATGGTGGGACTTAAAGTCAGGAAACTTAAGTCCGCCATTTGATTTATCTTTTTTAAGAATGGATAAAGCCACTCGAGGGGGCTTGTTTTTCCAAAGAAATTTTAATAAAATGCTATCAATTTTCTTAAAATAATAGCCCGGAATATGTACAGGAATCATTGAAAGAGAGTATAGAATAAGGGGAGAAAGCATCATCTTAATAGAGTCTAATATACCCCACCAAGAGAGAAAGAGAGGATGCCATTTAGTAATTGAGTCATTTAATTTTTTAGTGATATAATCAAAATTTAATTTTAAAGTTTCTGAGATAGTTGGGCAAAACCATAATCCTAAATATTATAATTTTGAGGACTGCCAGGAGAATCCAGTTAGACTAAAATAGTGTTTGAGACACAAGACATTAAGGGGCAAAACTTCACATTTATCTCTATTTAGGCGATAACCCGATGGTTTCGAAAAAGCATCTACCTGAGAAAGGAAAGAGGGGAGAGAGGTGTCTGGATTGGAACAATATAGAAGAATATCATCTGCATAAACAGACATTTTAACTTGCTGGGAGCCCAATTGGAAACCTGTGATTTTAGTATCCTGCCTTATTTTAGTTAGAAAAGGTTCTAAGGCAACTACAAATAATAAGGGGGATAGGGGGAAACCCTGACGTAACCTTCTAAAAAGAGAAAAATAGTCTGAGACCTTACCGTTAGCAAAAATAGACGCTTTGGGACCAGAGTATAATGAAGAAATCAAGGAAATTAATTTAGGAGGGAAACCTATCCATTTCAAAGCATGGAACATAAAGTCCCAGCCAATCCTATCAAAGGCTTTTTCAGCGTCTAAGGCTATGGCAGCAAGTGGGTAATCTATGAAAGAGGCCTTGCTGAGAATATTGAAAAAGACTCTAGAATTATCAGAAGATAATCTACCTTTTACAAAGCCCGACTGTTCTGGCCCAATAAGTTCGGGTAAGACAGGATCAATACGTAAGGCAAGGATTTTTGCAAAGATTTTGTAATCTGTATTAACTAAAGATATGGGGCGATAATTTTTACAAAAAGAAGGGTCCTTGTTATCCTTAGGAATTAAACAAATCATAGCGTCCTGAAAGGTGCCTTGAGACGATCCATTCCCAATAAAGGAGGTGAATAAAAGAAGAAGTTGTGGGAGAAGAAGCTTCAAAAAATGCTCATAAAATTCAATGGTAAATCCGTCGGGACCAGGGGTTTTACCTCGCCTCAGAACCGAGACAGCATGGGAAATTTCTGTCAAAGTAATATCTGCCTGTAGCGAATCAAAGTCAATGTGTTGTGAAGGGGGGGGTTTATTGATTGAAAATAAGAAGATAGATCAGAGTGAAGTGGTTGAGTCTCAGGAGTGTAAAGGTTCTATCCTAGTTCTGTCTCGGTGCGCTTTTAGATAGTTAGCCAATAATTTCCCCATTTTATTCTGACCTCCATAATAATGGGCACTACTCTTCTGAAGATAAGAAGAGGCCGCTTCTGTAGATAATTTATTAAAAGTGATCTTAGCAGTGATAAGATCTTTTAAAGAGGATTCGGAAGAAGAATGATAATAAGCATATTCTAGTTTTTTAATTTTGGCAAGTAATTGAGTCGAATGTTTCTCAAAACATTTTTTCTTCTGAGAGACAAAATTGATGATAAAGCCTCTTGCAGCTACCTTGAAAGAATTCCAGATCATAGCAGGAAGGGAGTCGTGAGTTGTATTTATAGTGAAGAATTCCGAAGCAAAAGAACTGAATTGGCTAGAGAAATTAGTATCCGCAAGCAATGAATCATTAAATCGCCATCGTCCAGCGGACGAATTATATGGTATTAGGTCAAAATTAACAGAAACCGGGGCATGGTCTGAAATTAAAATGGACCCTATTTCAGAGTGGAGCACATGTTGAGTTAAAGATTTACTTAAAAGAGGTAGTCAATACGAGATTGTGATTTGTGCGGGGGGTAGAAAAAGCTGTATTCTCGAAGATCAGGATGGCACAATCTCCAAATATCAACTGAATGGTAGAAGTAAATTGTGAGTGCATTTTATTATTCACAAATTTGACTGGGGAATTCGTATCCAAAATGGGATCACAGATTTGATTACAGTCACCGTCAAAAATAATATAATCATCATGAAATGAAAGTAACTTATCAGAAATTTTCAGCCAAAAAACATTATCAACAGAAACTGGAGCGTAAACATTAAAGAAAACCAACTGTATTTTATCAATAAGTAATTTAACAATAACCCAGCGACCTCCAGAATCAGTTTCTTGAGAAGTAACCGAAACATTAAACTTCTTATTAGAAAGAATGAGAACACCATTCTTCTTACCTAAAGCTGGGGAAGAAAACACATTGCCTACCCAACATTTCTTTAATTTAGATGCTTCAGCGTCAGCTAAGTGTGTTTCTTGAAGAAAAGCAACATCAGTTTTTAATCTAGCTAAATGGGATAACACTCGTTGTCTTTTAATAGGATTATTCAATCCCTTAATGTTCCATGTGATAACTCTGAATTCAACTGGAGATGAATAAGATCGTTAAACCATGAACATACAATGCAATAAACAGTTATAAGGTTAAAATTAGTAAAAAAGTGAGAACTCAAAAATATACCAACAAGGAAGCAGAAGAGGAAAAAATTAAATACAATAATATTGATAAACTCAATAGGAGAAAAAAGCCATGAGCAAAGGGTGTGAAATTGCAAATAAACAGATAAAAAGGAAAGAGAAAAAAGAGAGTAAAGCAAGGGAAGTGCAGGAGAGAAGAAAAGGAGGAGAAGAAGGGAAAAGAGAAAAGAGGAAAAGAGGAACAGTGAAAAAAGGTAACAAAGAAGAGACAAAAAGAACATGTGAACAGGAAACATATGTACATAATGAA
Source organism: Triturus cristatus (assembly GCF_964204655.1). Lineage (NCBI taxonomy): Eukaryota > Metazoa > Chordata > Amphibia > Caudata > Salamandridae > Triturus > Triturus cristatus. The sequence goes on along the minus strand of NC_140588.1, from coordinate 399,126,582 downwards.
GATTCAAGGAAACAAGGGGGAGGGGTGAAGCCACATGACACAGACGGCACATCCAGGATGGACCCAGCGGAGGACGAGGGGCAACAAGTCAAAAAGGTAAGGAAACTGTAAAGTAAAATAGAACAAAAAATGATGAAACTATTAATATAACAAATAGTGAATAATGCGACCCAGAAACTAAAACAGACCAACTAATACATTGGAGAACCAAGTCAAAATTGCAAGTCTACCAAAGTCTAGAGAAATAACAGATGGTACATAAGTGATGGCGACGAGGAGGAGTAATAAATGAAAAACCTGTAAGAAAAAACATAAAGTCAAGTAATATTTGAAGACGAAGAGCCTGAAGAATCCATAGCATCCGTCTTGGTAAAGTATATAAAACTCTGTAGTTGCAGAGGATCTTCATATGTTGTCGTTTTGTTGTTGAACGTGACCTTAAATAAGCAAGGGTGAAAGAGTCCATAGCGTGCACCCATGGAATGGAGAGCAGGTCTCATGCCAAGAAAGGCCTTACGTCTGTTAGCAGTAGACTTGGCATAATCTTGTGCGAAAAACAAGGTTAAGCCGGACCAGGTGATGCGCTGGGAAGATTTAACTGCTGACAAAACCTTCAGTAGATCCGTGTATTCCAAGAAATACAAAATGACACCTCTCGGCCTCTCTGAAGATGAGGCAGATGAGGGAGGACGGCCTAGTCTATTGGCTCGCTGAATATTGAGTGTGGTGGTTTCTGGTATATGAAGATTCTTGGGTAGGAAAGTTCTAAAGAAAGCAGGAGGGTCCGATCCCTCCGTCCCCTCCACCAGACCATAAATGCGCAGGTTATTTCGCCTATTGCGATTTTTGAGGTCCTCGACTTGACGCTGGAGCACGGATACTTGAGACTGGAGTTGAGACACACTGGTGGCGGTATCTTTAAAAGAAGACATATTACATTCAACTGCAGTAATTCGTGTGTCAAGTTGAGACCAAGTATCGGTAAGGATTTGTTATTCGTTTCTTCCATAAAGGGTCGAAGGGCCCTAATCTCCTCCAACAGCGTCTCCATAGAAACAGGTGAAATTGTTTTAGGTGGAGAAGGTGGATTTTGTTTTAGACGCTTGGTGACGGATTTTCCAGAGGGTGCTGGTGGGGGAGAGGGATCCATATTTGTCGCGGAGACTAGAAATGGAGAAAATAAAGAATCCTCTAATTTGGAGAAGGAAGTAAAAAAAAATTAATTTTTGGCGAAGATATGCTTAGGCGTGGGCTGTTTAGAGAAAGTGCCTTTTGTTTTACCCATAGAGTTCAAACCAGGCACAGGATTTATTCAAAAAGGGGGATAAACGCGGTCAAAATAAAATAAGAGTCACTGGTGAGGAAAGAAGGCAACAGAAGTAGGCATAATCCAGCAAATATCAAGCATACAACAAGCAAAAGGGGAGACCTCTGGAAAACAGAGAATTAATGAGGCAGGTATAGTCAAAAGTGCAGCTGATGCTCCATAATACAGGTACGTGAAACAACACTGCAGCCTGGTGAGTGTGCGTGTAGTCACAGATTGGAGGGATAAATTATAAAATGGCTGCCATAAATGCTTCTCCTCAGATATTTGTAGAAATGGCTGTATATAAAAATAACAGCAGCTGGCTATAGAATTTAAAGGAGGGAAAGTGGGAATACACTAGTTTGAGCGCTGTCAGGCATAATGCACAGCTCAAAAATAAAGGCCACCTCTGAGAAAACTCGGTAATTCAGGATTGTTGAAAAAACAAAATGGCGGCCGCGAAATCGCGTCTCCTCCACAAGAGACTCACTGTGTTGAAAATAGCATTTCCCGCTATGAGACGGGGATGGCGAGGTCCTCGTAACAGTCAGCGGGTCTTCCGAAATTCAAAAACGGCACTCATTCCGCGGGGGAAGATCAAAGGACGCGGTGCCGCCAGGTCGCACCGGAGAGCTTCACCCGGACGCCGCCATGCGTCTCGGGCGTCAAGTCCCGCCCCATTATTACTTATTATTAATAACCCAAAATTGCCTGTGGCAAGTGTTGTCTCATTCCAATGTTCTGCTCTATGTAGCATTGTCCATAGTGTGCCCCACGCATTGCACTGCCTTCCAGAACCATGCGTTACACAGGGTCAGATTTTCTTTTTTATTTTTGTATTTATTTTTATACCACAGTAACACAGGTATAAAGTACATTACAGTTTTCCAAAAATTCATGAGTTCATAAGGTCACCAAAAGCACCCCAAATACCGAAACCAATCTTACATTTCTTAATCCCTTTTACGGAGTATAAACTCAATTCTAAATGAAATAAATTATAAATTTTTTCCCGCCAACGTTCAAAAAGAGGAGGTTCAAATTGTAGCCACTCAGCAGCAGTACACAGCCGAGCGACCGTCATGGCAATAAAAATCAAATATCGGTGTTTATGCAAAGGGATACCCTTATCAAGTTCAGGCCCAAATCCCAAAAGCATAATGGCAGGGGTGATACACATTGGAATCTCCATAATCATAGACATAAAATTCTCAATACCCACAATATATCTTGATAGTTTAGAACAGCTGAAAAAGACATAAAGACTGTCCGCAGTATCCACCCCACGCCGAAAACATTTGCCATCATACCCACCCCACCATTAGAACATACGTGCTGGCGTATAATACAAATAAAAAACAGTTTTTAAAAAATGCACTTTCAGATTGGCGGAAAGTAACGCTTCCTTAGATCTTATAATTGCATCCTCAATACATATATTGTCTACCCCCAATATCGTAGACCATTTGGAATTATGTTTTTCTAAGTCGTCTACTCTATAAAATAATAATATCTTATATAACACCCCAATCTTCTCCTGTCACCTAACAGCCTCAACAACTAAATTAAGTGCGACTAAAATATTTTTCCGACTTACGAAATCTCGAATTTGAAGAAATTTAAAAAATTGAAATTTTGACAAATTATACTGTCTACCTAATTCTTCATAGGACATAAGGGGTCCACCAGTAACAAGAAAATCCCCTAATTGAAGAATACCTTTCCTCCTCCAACCAAGTGCTACACTATCCCAAAACATTGGGGGAAGAATTTTCACAGCATTCGCGGGGGTATATTGAGATAGTCTCTCCAATAAACATAATTTACGTATTTTCTTCCATACTTTAAAAGCAGATTCCAATACTTTAAACCTAGTCCGCTTGAAGTAGCTGCCATCAATTTCTTTAAACAAACATTGTCGTGCCTCGGACCCTAATAGAATCTGAAAGATCGAGGGGGCCTCTGCGCTATTAACTACATCCTCCCCCGTCAATAAAACCTGCATCTTTAACAAAAAACTTGCGTACAAGTACAAAGCGAAGTCAGGAATGGCTAGACCCCCACGTTCAATTGGTAACGTCATAAATCTGATGGCTCGCCTGGGTTTTCCAGGGGCCCAAAGAAATTTAGCACACATAGATTGTAGGTTTTGAAGTTGGGCCCCTGACACTTCCAAAGGTAATGACCTAAATAAATATAATACCTTCGGCAAAACATTCATTTTAATGATGTTGCTTCTGCCTATTAGCGTAAAATGTAATCGAGCCCACCTATCTAGTGATTCCTTAATATTACGTAGCAACGCAGTTCAGTTAGCATCAACTACTTCAAGCATTGATGACCTTATTTTAATACCCAAATATGTCACTTCGTTTAGAACTCTAACATCATCCAATGCAAAATTATCAGTGCACAACATTTGAGTTTTAGTGACATTCAATGAGGAACCTGATACCTGGCCGAAAAGTGTTGCTAACCGCTCAATCTCTTGAAGTGCAGAATATGGATCGACCGAAGTCACCGCAATGTCATCAGCGTAGGCAAACACTGAATATGGAATATTTTGTACAACAAAGGGCTTGATCAAGGATCTATTACCTAACTGCTCAATAAACGGATTGATGTATAAGGCAAAAAGCAATGGTGAGCAGGGGCACGCTTGCCTGGTACCCCTTGTAATAGCAACTGCATCCGATAATAGGCCCATTGACGCGATCTTGGCGACCGGTGAAGTGTACAGTACCTGCAGGGCAGTCATAAACCTTTTCCCGAAACCCAGTCGGCGCATCAATTCCCACAGGTACTCCCACTCCACGCAGCCCTGTATGTACTCAACAAATCATCTTTTATTAAATTTTTAAAAAGCGTATTAATCTCCGCCGGGAGCTTGTCAGGTCCAGCGGCCTTCCCTAAGGCTGAACTGTTAACTGCCAGTTTTAACTTTCCCATCGTAACTGGACACTCCAATTGCGCCGCCTCAGCACGATCTAAATATGATATAACCCCCTCCAGACACCTACTAATATCAATACCCTTCTCTACCTTTTGCGTGTATAAATCAGTATAAAACTGATAAAAAATTGATAAGATCCCTGTGGGGTCCTGACAGACTATCCCCGCTTTATCCTTCAGCGCCTTAATACAACGAGCAGATTCTTTCATGCACAACCTTAGTGCCAAGCACCTGCCAACTACTTCCCCCAAACTTTTTTGCCCGGGATCTAGCAACAGCCTCTTCTAGCTCTGAAATATTATTACCCTGCAGTGTTATACCCCAGAGTATCTATTGTTCTCAAAAAATTCATTAATCCAGCAGGATATATGATCTCTAAAATCGTCATTTAAACAAAGTTTTCGATCAAATGAGAACACTTTAGAAGGTGAATGACAACCAGCAGCGGCAATTTCTAACACAATTGGGGAATGATCCGAAGATATCCTAGGAAAAATGTTGATCGAGGCCCCTACCAGAGAAGTGCTAGATGTAAACAAGTAATCCAGCCACACCATCTTTTTATGAGGAAAAGAGTAAAAAGTATACCCTGATTCCAAGGTATGTAATTTACCCTAAACATCAACACTACCATGATCATTTACAAGATTATATAGGGCATTAAATACCCGTGGTTTGCGACCTTTATATTTTCGGAGACCATTCTGCAACTCCTGATTAGTTAAATTAATATTTATATTCCTGCAAATCAGCAGCGGGGTCCCCCAGGTTGCTAACTCTATATTTAACTCCTCCAAAATAGTTGCCTCATCTAAATTGGATGCTTACAATAAGGAGCTATAGAGGGTAATAATATGCCAGAACGCCCTCCACTCAACATCTATTCATACAACAAAAGTCTGGCATATACAGGCATGTTCTCAATTTTTTATATATGTATAGGATTATAGTGAGGAAAGATATTTTTATCTAAATCCACACCCAGCTATCTTATAGCAAAATATGGCCAAATCCTATGTGCCCACTAATTTTAAAACGGTTAAAGCAAAGAAAAAGAGTAGTCAGTCAGTACACTCAAATCAACACATAACCCCCAGCTTCAAGTGTATCTGTGCTAAAAAATGTGTAAAGGAAAAAGAAAGTATCTCACGTGCGCACCACCAGAGGAGCTACTGGTAGGTTCTCACCAGCTTGCCCACGTTTGTATCATCATTGATAACTTTCTCAAAAAAGAAAAAAGTGATGTGTGCAGTAGAAAAGAAGTGAAAAAGATAAAGACCCCGTGAAGACAATGAGACTCAAGAAGTCTCTATTTAAAATTGGACTAAACTCAAAAAAACGAGTCACTTTTATTCCGAACTGTGAGTCTGTACCAAGTTGAAAGCACAGTATGTTGTGAACCACTTTAATGACGGCCAACATGTTTCATTGCCAATTATTTTATGGTAATTTCATCAGGGAACCAGAGGTCAGCAATCACCTCCCTCCAACCTCACCTCCAACATCAATAAAGAGTGACTAGTAGGAGCTATGGGCCCACATACCAGCTCCCACCACGTCGTAGGGATGTATATCGTATACTTTTTCCCCTTTTCAAATAGCACTTTTGTTGCTAAGTGTTTAATCGCTCCCCTGGGGACTTCAAATAGTAAATCACATCAATGGGGATCAGCGAGAGTTCCTCTCAACATCCATCACCCTAACATCACAGCTTTACCTCCAAGTCAGAGGATTCTGTTACACCAGGGGATGAGAATATCTTGGCGGGGGTCACCCGGGGGTCGGTGAATTAAATGGTTTAGTGCTGTCTGTTTTGGCACTTTATTCTTATCTTGCCTTTCTCCCCTTTCCCACTTTCTGTTGTTAGTGTTTGGGTGAGAAGTTTGTATGGTTCTTATATCTTGTGTGTGCTGTGAAAGTGCAAAGGACCAGGGGGAGTCAGACAGGAGGGCTTGCAGGATGCATCCACTAGAATTTGTTTGGCTACCTTTGTGCTGCTCTTTACTCTTTTAGCTGGTTGCTCCCTCCCTGATGGAAAGCATCTGTTACCATGCAGTGTGAACCATGCAGTGTCTTTGCAACACACTCTTCACAACAAATGTCTTTACCTCTCGTTCTTTTAGCACATAAGTCATTACAAAGACTTCATTTGGGGAATGCAGTATTAGACTGGTGTTATATTTTAGTCCAACATCTTCCCTACTGATACATTGACTGGAGTTGGAATAGAAAATTATACCATTCCAAAGTTCAGCATCTCCCTAAAGCAAGTCGTTGTAATGACTTGCCTGCTAAAGGAACGCATTGTAACAAAGCAGTCATTGTTCAGACTGCGTTGTTAAGGCACATGTTGTTTAGGCTCACGTGGTTCTGTCATACTGCCTTCCCTGACAGCATCCTTCCATTATGGAACTAGTTGGCCCATTGGCCCCTTTTTTGCTCCTTGATAGGCCTTGCGTGGTGTGGTGTTTGGGCAGTATGGTTGTATGTCTGAGTCCTTGTGGGGTTGTTGGGGTTGCTTGCATAGCATTGTTTTTTGCTGTGTGTGTCTGTTTTTGGATGGCAGAATGTATATGGTAGTGGATTTAATGTCCTTGGCATGGTGAGACGTGGACCTCATTACTGGGGGTGGGTCTGTTGGGGACCCTGTAGTCCTCCATTGCTGGTTTGATGTCCAAGGCAGCACAGGTTAAATTGCTCATGTGGAATGTGTGAGACCTCTTTTCCCCCTCTAACCATTATAATGTCCTGTCTTATTTGAAATGGGGGGTTACAAACTGTGTTTTTGCAAGAGACTCATCTTACAGAGTCTGAAAGTTGGGCCCTCTGAGGGCGCTGGCGCGGTCAACTATACTCCACCTCTTACTCAGTTTTTTCACGCAGCACTCTAATTTGGATCCGACCTGGAATCCTCTTCCAGTTGCATAGAGCACTCAGACCCAGATGTTTGCTATGTCTCGGCATCAGGACAATTAGATGGTAGGGATGTTGTGCTATTAAATACGTGCCGTACATCGACCAGCCAGCGTTCTTGTCCAGACTGGCTCCCTTCTTATAACTGGTGGTGCCATATTGGAGGATTATCGGGGGCGATTTTACCTATATGGTAAATGTTGACTTGAATAGATCGCATCCCCCCTTTGCGCGGTAAACTGGCGACTAGGTTGGCAGGCTCGTGGGTGGTACAGTGGGATTTAGTCGATTGTTGGAGAGTACGTAACCCTAATGCTAGAGTGTGCTCCTACCGATCGGGGTTGCATGACCTTGACGTCCAACTTGATTTGATTTTTACCTGTGGAGTGTTGTATGGCGTGGTGAAGTGAACTGAATATTTGGCAAAGACGCACTCTGATCACTCTCCAGTATTGTTACTTTTTGGGGGTTTTCACCTAGGTCCACTGTCCTGACTGGTGCCTGGACCATGTGATGCTTGAGGACCAGGCCTTCAAAGTATTGTTGGGTGAGCATGTTGCGGATTACTGGCTTGATAAGGCAGTTTCGGCCTCGTTGATGGGAGGTGAGTGGGGAGCCATGAAGGTGGTGATTTGGGGGTACAGGACCAGCTGTGTCCTGATATTTAGCATCATAAAGCAGTGATTGATGGTCTTCTGAGTGAATTTGAGTGTACTCCAGATGGGAGGAGGTGAGTACTGGAGGAAAGGGAGAAATTGTTTGAATGCCTGCTGTGTTTTGACTAGAAGACGTATGTGGCCAAGACTCACGCTGACTAGGATAAATTGAGTAGGATGCTAGCATGGCTTCTCCAGGCTGAGGGGGGGCATTATCCTCCTGGTGTGTGAACCTTCAGGTCAGGATGTCTTCACTCAGGATGGGATTAGTGAGGTGTTTTTTGTCACTATTGTGATTTGCACTCGTCATATACCGGTGTAGTACATGGATATGCTGAGTAATATTGCAACTCCTCTCCAGTTTCCCTTTGATCTGAGGTGACAGATCAGTCAGGGGTGGATATTACTGAGCAGGAGGTATGAGATGCCGTCAAGGACATGGCAAGGGAGGAAGGTGCCTGGGCTAAAAGGGCTACCTATAGAATTCTATGCTGATTACACGTCATACCTTGTCCCCAAACTTGTGGGCCTCTTTAATGACTTACAACAGTGGGGCCTGCTTCTTCCCACCCTCTGTAGAGCTGCTATTGTGTTGCTTACAAAGAAAGATAAGGACCCACTCTACCTTGATTCCTACCGCTTGCTTTCGATGCTTAACACTGACTACAAGATCTTGAGCATGGTGTTGGCCACCAGTTTGATCCCCCAAATGCATTTTCTTTTTCACTTTGATCAGATAGCCTGTATCCTTACACGTAGCACTATGCCTAATATTCATCAGTTGCTCTTGGCTAGGGGCGGGTGGAACTTGCGGAGTTTTACTCCATGAAGTTATGCAGAGTTACCTAAAAACTCTGTGAGACCCTGTGGACTTCCGCAAGTGGCAGAGCTGGGGCACCTTGCACTACTCATGCAGACCGTGCCTGGAGCTCAAACGGCACCACGCAGCGAGTCAAAGGGCGCTGCTACTTTCTGATGCTTGATTTGATTTTTCTACTCACGTGGCAGCTTTCTCACCGTGAGCAGCATCTTTATCAACAAGCGGTAGTGACCTGCTGTGATCACCAGTGCTGAGAAATTCACTGGGAGGCAATTTAGCACTTGATTTTCTCACTCACTCGCCAACTTCCCATTGGCGCGCCGCACGCAAGAACAAAGTCCACTACTTGGTGGTTCCCAGAGTTTTTTAGAGGGTGGGCAAAACTCCAAAGAGCCAGATTTTAGTGGCCACCCATACTCCTGGCCTTAAGCCAACAGGAGGGTTTACCAATAGGGGCACTGGTCCTTTCGGTGGGCGTTAAAAAGGCATTTGACTTGCTAGGATTTGCATTGACTCTTTGATATCAAAGGCTTTTGTTAGGTTGTCCCTCATGCCCGGTAATATTCACCCTGGTCATGGAGTCGTTTGCTTTAAACATATTGCTTGGACCAGCACTATTGTGGTCTGCACCTCACTGATGAATCTTGGTACCTCTCTTGATACGCGGATGATACGTTGTTGTATCTGAGAGGTGATGATGTTGACTTGAGGGGAGTGTTGTCAGCACTATCAGACTTTGACCATTATTCGGGTCTAGAGATCAACTGGAATAAGTCCTGTGTCTATCCTCTGCGGGGGGATGTGGTGGAGTGTGGGCCCATTTTCTCAACCCCGGCATTGCAGTAAAAGCGCCATACTAATCAATATTTGGGAATGGCCATTTATCTGTCACCAGAACTGTTGTTTATTGGCAACTATGGCTGCGCTCTTGCTGTTTAAGACTGTGGCGTTCTGGATGACATTGACGCTTTCGTTGAGTGGCAGGGTTGCAGTATCCAAGATGATTGTCATGCTCCATCTTCTTTAGTTGTTTGTGACCCACCCGTTAGAGCTGCCTGGAATCTTTTTCAGGAACTCAACAGTATCTTGTTGTTGTTAAACTGGGGCACCTCGCAGGACCATGTGGCGTTCAGCCTCCCAGTGCTGGAGGGTGGCTTGGCAGCCCCTGACCTGGAACTGTATTATGTTGCAGCACAATGGGTGGCTCAATGGCAGTCCTGTCTCTGGGGTGGTGTGGGTACCCGAGATAATGGCTCCCCCTTTAAGGAGTTGTTGACCAGGGTCTTGCTAAAACTTGCTCCTCCATCTAGAGTGTGGAATTCAAATGTGCTAATTAGAACAGCATGCTATGTTTGGGCTGGGGCTCTTAAGAGGACGCATACTGTGAGGCCATATATGCGCAAACTCCGCTCCTGGTGTCTCGACGTTGGGAGTGACTGGGGGGGCTTGATGGATCTCCATCAATGGACCCCAGCTAAGATCATGGTTGGGTGATCTTTTTATGTCAGGCGAGAAGTGTCCCTTTTTGGCACTTTGAGAGACTTATGACCTCCCTGCAGGCCCTTTTGCTACATGGTGTGCTGATATACAAGATACGTGAGTGGTGGGGTTCTGGGGTGACAGAACCAAAGCAGCATGACTGCTTCTGCCTTCTTTCTCTCAATTCAGGAAGGATGAAGGCAGTCACGCTGCTATATAGAGTTCTCCTGCAGGGGGGCTGGCTGGCTAGACTTTACAGCGCTCCAAGCATGTTGGGAGGCGGACCTAGGGTCGGCCTTGTCTGATCAGGCTTGGAGGAGGGTTCTGGAATGCACCCCTGTGGTGTTTCGGAATGCTCGCTTCAAACTTATCCAATTTTACTATTTGCATCCAGCTTACCCCCACCCCCCAGCACAAACACACTATGTTCCCTGCAACAACATCACAGTTCCGTAGATGTTTTGCATAGGATGCCGGCCTTTTCCAAATCATATGGTCTTGCTCACACTTGTCGCCGTATTGGGCTTAGGTCCTCAAGGTCGTCATTAGAGCTACTGATCGGGAATTTGTGCTTATCAGGCTCCTGTGTTTACTGGGCACCCACGGGTTCTGGAAGATTTCTGGATTCAGCCTTGATTCTTGCTCGCAGACAATTTGCTAGCAGCTGGTAGTCCGCTTGAGGTATATATGGATGGGGTTTAGAGCTGATGAGGTGGCCAGAATGTCAGAAAGATACGATTCGCAGGTAGGAGTCTAGAGGAGTGCGCAAGATGCATATTCTGCTTGCTTGGGACACAATATTTATGACCTGTACCTGAGTGAACTATGGGGTTTGACTTATTGTGGCTGAGCCACTTTTGGATGGCCCATCACCCACTGCTGTCCCGTTGCTCTCGACATAGTCCCTGGAGGGCCATCTTTGAGGATGCCTAGTTATTATGGCAGACATAACTCTGTGTACACGTATGTCTGAGTGTGTCAGAATATGATGGGTGACTTGATAACCATGCTGAAGAGTGGTACGGGTGCTTTGTAGGATTGCGGGGCCCTCCTCGCAGGCTCACACCTCTCTTATTTGCCATAGTGGTTCTGGTATTACTGAGCTCTCCAATTGATATGTATGCTGCCTTTTGTATGCTCTGCCTTATAATTAATTTGCGTTGTTTGTGTGCTATGCTGGATTGCAATATTCATAAATATATATATATATATTGTTTTAAATGATATTGACCATACGATCACCGTGTGATAGTCTCATCATTCAGGAAAATAAGAGGTGCAACGTCGCGTTGAGAAATATACATAAAACATAAGTATAGATGTGATGTCTATCAGCTGTCTACTTCAATTGGAGAGGAGCATAATGTTTGCGATACAATAAATCAAGTATGCTAAGTAGGAGGTAGTGAAATGAATGAATCAATTTTGTCCTGCTAAAGGTTGAAGACAAATAGGGATGTTCCAGCCAAAAGAATTGAGTGTCTTCACTTTATGACCATTGTGAAATCAATGATTATGGTAATCAGATATGCCCAACAACAGGATATAAGTACAATTAACTATATTGAATATAGATAGTGCCAAACAGTGGTCATTGTTTTCTTTTTATGGGCATAGCATTTTGAATACATCCATATGTGTGTGTATGTATATACAAAGGTGTCATACAAGTGAAATTGATGAATGTTGTTACATAATAATGAGACATGAATTGAATATTGATTTTGATCATAGGTGTCTAAGACAGACATTGTTTATTGTGCATTAGTTAAAAAAAGAGGGCTGCGATAGAAGGGATTAATTTCAATTCAATTCAATTCAATTTATCTTTATTCGGATATAATATATATCCATAAAAGTACAACATCACTATTAATTCACATATAACTACAATCATCTCTCATGAAGAAAATAGATAAAAAATATAGATGAATTTATAAATTGAATGTCATAAAACCTGTACATACAGCTTATCAGTGCAGTTTTTTTTTTGTTTTTTTTAAATAAGTAAATTTGACCGATAATTCATACAAAGACCAACAACCTTACTGTGCAAAAAACGCAAGTGTAAACTTTTAAACACTGTGCAAAATGGGCGATTTGTAAACATCCGACTGTGAAGAAAACAGACTTGTCACATGTGTTACAATCTGTTGGGTACCAGTAGGCCCTGTATATACCTATATTAATGAATTACAAATAGACAATAATTTGCCTTATGTGAACCATAAAAGTGTCCCCAACATTACTGTGCAAAAATCGCAAGATGTAAACATAATCATAGTACAAGTAAGCGGTTTATACCGACCAATTTTATACAAGATAGACATATCATAAATAGACATAGTCAAATGAAAGATTTTAGCAAATTGATAAAACCTATCACGGAGCAGTCATAGAGGCTCGAGATTTGACAGCTGCTTGTAAAAAGGAGCTAACATGGTAAATCATCTCCTCACAGCCCAGTTGTAATATTTCGTGATATGCAGAGATATGATTAGTCGTCTCATTTGCCTTAAAATAGGGGATTAGATATTGTTTTGTGTACCTTACATAAAATTTACAGGAGAACAGGAAGTGTGGTAGTGTTTCTTTACAACCATCACCACATGGACAAAATGTCTCCTTCAGATTTTTATTAAAACCAATCGGAAAGGAGAGTAGATATTTTACACTGTTATCCCTAAGTCGGAAGAGCAAGCTCCTGTTCCATCTCCCAACGTTTTTCCTTAAATACTCCTGTGGTTTAGAATAGTTGGTACCTGCTGTCCTCAAAATAGGCATATATCTAATAATAGATGGCTTACAGGACTCGATCTTTACTCTATCTTTGCGATATAGGTCGTATAAAGCGTCCCTTGCTGATTTTAAAATTGTGTTTTCAACAGCAGAGGGAAAAAGGAAAGTGTGTTCTAAATGAATGCTGGCTAAGCTTTTACGTACAGCATTAAGCCAAGGTATATATTTACCCCTATCACATCTGAGGCAATCAGTGATGATCCGTTGGGTTAGGGTGGCAGCAGGATTTCGCCATATCTTTAACCAAAATAAGGCGGGCGGGATTTAATAAAGTCCTCGACATAGTGTAGGTTCAGTTCTTTGTGGCATATAAAGGTGGGTGATGACATTTGTGCCCCAAGTAACCTTCTGCAAAATCTGTTTTCTTCCACTTGTATGCCACTGCAGTCTGCGTACCCCCAAACTTCAGAACCGTAGGTCGCAGTAGGCAGACACTGGGTTCTATAAATCTGCAGTAATGGGGACACCACTTCTGCCTTTCTGGGTTGTCGCAGACTAATTATAGAGTTAATTGCTGTGCCAAGTTTATTTCTACCTCTAGCTACATGCGATTGCCATGAGCCCGTATCAGAAAAGACTAGGCCCAGATAGGGGAAAGTGCTAGTGCTTTTTAAGAGATCACTTCCGATTCTTATATTCGTTATACAATACTTTTTTGGTCCACATGACATTATGAACGATTTGTTAAAATTGGTACGTAATCCCAACTCTTCCATAAAAGAGACAAAACCTGAAATTAAAATACGTAATGTTTTAGGTGTGCGGCCCATAAGGAACGCGTCATCTGCATATAAAAGTGCGGGGTGCAGGTAACTATTTATTTTTGGTACATCACTAGTCAGTTCAATCAGGGAATTATTCAATTCATTAATATAAAGAATAAAAAGCAGGGGGGCCAGAACGCACCCTTGTCTGACCCCCCTGCCAATTAAAATATCCCTGGAGACCTCGCCTTCATTATTAATCCTCACCCGTGCTTTCAGGTCTCTGTGCAAATATGCCAAAAAGTGCACAAGTGCATCGTCCAGCCCATAATTTAAAAGAATCTCCCATAAACATGAACGGTTAACGAAATCGAAGGCCGAAGTTAAGTCCATGAAACCCAAATATAAGGGTACTTTTTTTGCTACTGTGTATTTCCCCAATATAAGGTTTAGATTTAGGCACTGTTCAACTGTTCCAACGTGGCTCCTAAAACCCAATTGACAACAATTTAAAATTTGTTTCTCTTCTGCCCAATTCCTAATTTTGTTAAAAACGACCCGGCCCAAGATCTTCAAGGTGTTATCAATCAGAGATATTGGGCGATAGCAGCTTGGGTTCGATCTATCCCCTTTCTTAAAAATGGGTACTCTTATGCTCGTGGTCCAAGTTTCTGGAATTGAGGTATTAACCAAGTTGTTAAAAACATTACATAAAAGAGGGGACCAAAGATCGGGTTCGGATTTAATAAGATCAATTGACAAACCATCTGGGCCTGGAGCTTTGTTCCCAGCGCTTTCATGTATAGCATCTTCAACTTCAGATAATAGTATGATCAAGTTGGGGGGTGAAGGGAGACTGTTGATGCTTACTGTTTTAGCTGAGTATATTTTGGAGAAATGCTCCACCCATGTGTTGCTCAGTATGTTACAATTTATTGGAGTGATATTTGATCCAGTAGACCTGAATGCTTTCACCTCTTTCCAGAACCCGGTGACATCTTTGAGGGCTGCAGCGCGGGCTAGGAAATCCCACCGTTCCTTTAGCACCACCTCCGCGTGTGTTTTAGTTGCTTTCTTGTAACGCTCTCTCAAAAGTTTTACTAATGCCATGTCCCTTGGTTCGGCTTTTAGTGCATCACGTAGGGCCCTATTGGCCCTGGAGCAGATGCCGTCAAACCATCTGGGGTTCTTGCCCTGAGTTATGACAGGTTTAGAAATTTCTCATTTGATTCCGGCACATAACCTAGTAAAAGCCTGAATAATGTCTGTTCCAGGGCATGCGCTAGACAGGCATGTCTCTATAAGTGGTCGGTGGGATTTTATGGTACGAGCCAGTAAAGCTTTATTATCTATCCCTCTCCAGGTTACTTTCAACTTGTCAGTAGATGGTGTCAGATCTTTTGCCCCTATTTCTTTTTGTTTCCTAAATTTGTTAAAAAATCTAATAGTAGTAAAAATTGGGTTATGGTCGCTGTGACTAGTGCCTAAAACTTCGGCCTTTAATAAAAAGTTTTCAAGGGAAGATGAAATAAAGATATAGTCAATGGTGGAGGAACAACCACGACCTCTATAGGTAGGCAATGGACGATTATCTGGATCGTACCCAGCTTTTGTCATTACATCGACTAGGTCATGAATGGATAGATAATTGTTCAGTTCTTCACCTCTTCTACAGGGGGTTTTCCCAACACATCTTATATCAGGTGTATCTGTACTATTGTACAGATAGGCATTAAAGTCCCCCCCAGACAAATACCGTCTAATTTACCATATTTGTCTTCATGCACTAAATTATCAATAAATTCAAATAGCTTAATAAAATTTTTGTTTGGCAGCGAGATGAAATCATTATTATAAAAATGTATTAGGCATATCGTAATTCCATGCGTGTAAATCAAAGCCTGGAAATTGTCATTATTAGTCTCTATTGATTTTATGCTGTTGCCTTCAGTGATCTTTATCCATATAGATAGGTCCCCACTTGGTCTACCAAGGTCGGGAGTGGGTACAGTTTTATTATGGCAGGCAAATCCCTCAAGTAGTAAACCACTGGTGCACCAGGTTTCTTGGAACATCAGAATATCGAATCGACTGACCATGTTAACCCATTCATTAATGGTCATTTTGGCTTTCAGGCCTGCGATGTTCCAACTAAGTATATTCAGGTTTTGTACATTGAGTCTTGGATCAGTGGTCACAAATGGGGTAAGTAGTACTGGTTTTGCCTGCCGTAATTCTTGGGGGTTATCGATAGGGCTACATTCAACTATGCCAAAATTATCGTACGGTGGGCTCGGTTGTTCTGTTTCAACATTACCAGATCTATAAGTTGGTCAATCCTGGTTCTCCAAATCAGATAAAATACTAAACCTATTAGATGACTGAGGTATCTGGATGGCAGTATTGTATGTCCTGGTTCGGGGTCTATAAAAGAAGCCCAATGGTACTAAAATGATGTTTGTAGGACTAGTAAACGGATCAAATGGAGCGTTCAACAGCCATTTCGCCAATGAGGGGAACCTTAATGATACAACTATGCAATCGCCCGTGATGTTTTTAATGGAGGATCCCACCCAGGACACCCTGCGGACCATTAGGATATCATTAGCAATCTCCCGCCCTACACCTTATGATTACACAACCAGTCCATGCATTTATTTTTGAGCTGATCCCAAGACTATTTGATTGTGTCTAAGGGGGGTCACGCCAGCTAATATTATTACATAGGGACAAGCTTCTGGGGGCAACTGAAGAATAACTTCCGCACATTTGTTAACCTGTGGGATAGTAACGGGTCTATTAGTTATCTCAGAGGATGTTTTCACAGAACCTAACATAGGTACTGTAGTTGGTGCAATAGAGGGAGGTACCAGGTTGGCGATGGGGTTGTCCACAGTGTGAGCCTTTTGTGGTAATGGCATACTAGCCACAAAACTATGCGGGGGATTAGTTGGTAATGGATTTAAATTTATCCCACCTATGCATTCTTTACACACATTCGTTAGTCCAGATGATGCACTATTACTGATGCTGATACCCTCTGCGATTCCTTTATGGATGGCGTCCAAGTCTTTTAATAGCCTGTCGCCCCTGGTTTGTTCGATAGTTATAGTCCCTTTTCTCTTTATTTCCTCTTTTTTCACCAGGTTCTCCAATCTGTCAAGTCTTTTAAAAATGGCGTTAAACTGTTTTTCCATTAAATCCTTCAATCGATTGAAAGTGGAGTCCACTATGGTATCAATTAAATTTCCATTCGGCCTGCCTTGTGTACCATCCCTCCGTACAGACTCAGTTTGAGTAAAGGCAGAGGTACGAGCCATTTCTGCTATGGTAAGATCTAAAGTGCTGGTTGCTGGTGCAGTTAACAGGTGCCCTACTGGGTTCATCTGCACCTCGTGACCACATACTCATTGGCGTTGGTTGAGATTTATTGCAGGGGGGCTGTTTCCTCTTACTTCTAGAGGATTTTCTGGGGCCCCTCTTCCTTTTCTCTCCCGCAGTCTTTTCTGGTGTAGTTGATGTTACTTACAGCGTTGGGGCTTTGCTGGGAGTCAAGGATGGCGATTACATCCTCAGTGGTTATAAGAGCCTCGGGTATGATTTCGGGATGTAATGGCTTGTTGACTATTACAGTGGGTAATAATGAAGGGGGGGCCACAAGTCTATCTACCCATGAGCCCTCTGATGATGGTTGGTGTGGGGGTATGTAGCCCATAGAGAGTCTCCTCTCAGTGTTCTCAATTTCTATATTTACCCTATTCACAGCGTCCTCCAACATAATCTCAAATGAAGACGTAAAAGTGTTGAGACCTCCAGATGCGGGGGCAATTGGGGCGGTTATGGATGTGGGGAACACACGTGTACTCATCGTTTATATATATGGCCCCTTACCGGCACTCACTGCTTAGAGGGGTGACCCAACCCAGCCTCAGCCAGCCCCGGACGGCCACAGACAGCCCGCCCTTTGCCCGGGCTTAGCCCGCGCGCGGTCCCGCGACGCGGGGTGTGGTGTTGTATGTAAAGCGCCTCTGGGCGCTGGGCAGGTGACGCTGTGTCCGGTGTGTGAAACCCGGGGAGCCTGGGTGATGTAGTCCTCACTCAACCTCCCTCCACGCTGCGGCCACGAAGTTTCTGAAACGCGGCGGCGGGAGGGGGGTAGGGACAATGCAGCAGCAGCGAGATGGCGGGAAACAGAATTGGCCAGACGTCGGGTTCCAGCAGGGGCAGCCCAAAACGACAGCAGGAGACACACGATTAATTGTGGGATTAATTGTAAAGGAGGGGATTTGATTGTACTTTGATTGTATTTTAACAGAAATGTGATATTGTATTTGAAAAAGTTTGTTTATTCTCTTTAAACAGAGTTGGACTGGGACAGAAAATAGACGGGCACCAAAATAAAAGTGGACTTCTTCAGTGAATTAGATACCTATTACGTGGCTCATGTTTGCAAAAGAGGGCACTTTTGAACTTGTACAGACAAGCTGTATAAATGTTTTGCAAGATATGGGAGACAGCATGGATTTGAGCTTGCTGCTGTTAGTATTAGTGTCAATATGAGAAACATCAGCAGAAAACCCACCTAGGCGCACAAACAGCCCAAAATAGACGTGGCTGTAGACTGACCTATGAGACCAATCCCATCACGCACTGCCGGATTGCTTTATAGACCACTGCGACCCTTTGTGTAAATATGGGAAACATATTTATTCCTGTTGAGAAAATGACTTCATAGACCCCATCAATATTGGAAGTTTCTCTCCCTGTACCCTCATTGGAGTGCTTTTACTTTGGCTATGGAAAAGACTGCATTTGTTAATGCTTCCAGAGTGGACAACTACCTTCACACATTTGGAGAATATGTACACAGCAGCATGTCTGTAAATGTTTATCAAAATGTGATTGTTTACCCACCCAGGAAAGTTCCCAAACCTTCTTCTATTATTCAAATTGCTAAGAATGGTGATTGCACCGCTTAGGAATTATTTTTGTGAGCAAAAATACCATTTGGTTTAGCAAAATTGCCCCTTCCTAAGTATGTGACTAGAGAATGAGATTTTGATGGTTCAAATACCAGCCAGGATGTTTGGCGCTGACCATGAGCTCAAACAACTTCCTATTTTAGATACACCATATTTTCAACAAGTCTTGGAGTGCTGAAGGAGTGTGCTGCCGTAATGGTTTGCTACAATTACCTCGATTAATTCAGGAGTCTATACATCACGGTTTTTACAGCAGGTGTTATTACTTCACATTGCAGGTTTTCATGCCGTTACATTGAGAGTCTTTATGTTGCTGGTAAGTCAGTCAATTAACTATTAAATAAATAAATATGTATAACAACAGCAATTTATGGCACCACAAGGCTTGCCCACCAATGATGTCGGTGCTGGGTAGTTGGGCACTGCTCCTATCAAACATTTTTACAATCTCTCAAAAAGAAAATGCCCTGCACTCCAAGGGACTACAAACATGGTTTTTTACATGACTCATTTTGTCAACAAACATCTTCCTCAAATGATCCTAAAAATATATTGCCTAACCAAACAGAAATAACAGACTAAAATGGAAAGTGACAACAGACATGATTAATCAGATATACTTAATCTTGCTTCTGATCGAGTCTTATTTAAGTATATGTGTTACTTGGAAGCACTCCGCGTAACAATTCATCTGACCACATATGCAAGATCATAAGCTGCCATTGAAGCATCCTCAAAGGGGTTAATATAATTGGTAACACACTAGGCAAGAACCTGTTCTGCAAATTCAATACACCGAATGATACTTTAGTACATTGTGATTTGAGTCCCCAATGTGGGAAAATTGGATAAGTGCCATAAAAGGATTTGTAAAAGCTGATAAATGTAAGGCCTACAGAAACAGCAAACTGCATGTGTACAGGGAAACATTTATTAACAAAGCTCTCGTGTACATCTGATTTTTGTGCTAACATGCTAGTCTGCCCTTGTGACCAAAAGTATGTAGGTAGCATCATTTTTCCTGCAAAGAAAAGAGCCTTGAAACGCATGGGGATCATTAATAACAAAGATCAGACTTATGCTGTATCACAACACATTGAATAGAGACACAACCCTAGCAGTGACTTATTATCGTTTTTTGGTACAGACAGGACATTGTCATGTAGAAGAGGAGGAGATTAAATAAAGTAATTGAGAATACGCCAATCATGCCCTACAAATGAGTTAGCAACTAAACACTCAGGAAGCTAAAATAGGGAAGAAGAATTGGCAGTGCACTATGATGTCTATGACTATGAGCTGATGTTATATGGAGCTGGCCATGACATTCTCTGCTTTGAATATGATGAATAAATTTATTGTTATATAATGAATTGATTATAGTATGGGAATAAGATGAAAAATACATATTTGAAATGGATAATGAATAGGAATTGTTTTAATTATGGCATAATTTATCAGACCTTATGCTCGAACGGCAGCAGGACAAACATGAACTCTGTGGAGGTCGATCAGTTATGGGGTCTGGAATTCATGTGAACAATGAACTAGAATATGACCCCAAGCAGCTAAACCACATATAATTGATTTCGAATTAAAACTAAACTAAATAGTACATTAATTTAACAATGTATTTATGTGTACACTATAGCAAATTAAAATTAATTTAAAAACAAACATATGTTTGAAAATAAATATTATATTACATTTAATAATTAATTCAACGATTCAAATTAAAATACTCTCAACATAAAAAAAAACTTTTCGATGTAATGATTACTAATGAAATACATGTCGGGAGGCTATAATTAAAGGGCTTGATCCATCTGATCCCCAGATGAACTGTAAATTGATTAAGTTCCTGCGCACACAAGATCAGGTAACAAAGTCAACACAACAATGAGAGGATCCGTTCACGGAAAGCTTGATGCCAGTTTCACGAGTCATCACAAGGAGGGAGCAAGAGGTCCGCTACATCGGCCCAACAGAGACAACTACTTTTATTCATATTGACTTATTGCTGGTACCGAAGGGCCTAACCTTTGACATCTGTTAACTGTCGGTTCATAACTGTAATCCACGTAGAAAAAGTAGAGTACAGGCATTATTTCATCGAATTTTAGAATGTAATTATGATTTAAAAGTGATTTTAATCTGTAAGACTCTTTTTGGTGCATGATTTTAAATCTTGTTAAGTCTTGGCTGCTATCAACAGGGAAGAAAATTGTCATGGTTTTAATTAACTAAACAATAACATTTTTACTTATTTACTTAATGAAATACCTGTGATGTAATGAATAACGATGTAGTTGACTGCAAAATAATAATTGACATTCTGCCATAACCTTCTGTGCTTAAGGAAAGGAGTGTCAGAGCTCATGCTCAGCAACCTGCTTTCTTACCTATCGAAGCAAAATGGCCAGCACCCTCAAACCTGAAAAAGTATGAACTACACTTTCCCCGCAGAATTCCAGAGAGAATGAGATGTGCATATAGAAGATGGCCAGACATTTCTGAGCTGTATCTAGACATCAGAAACTGGCAAACTAGAAGGGTTGGAAAATGATTGTGTGGCACAGAGCTTCCTCCATGCTTGAGCAGAATCAAACTGTGGAATTATGATAGGACTACAGAGACACGAATACATAGGGAGGCTCACAGGTGTGACTAGTAAAAGACAAGCGCTGGAGTATGGAAGGAGTGTGTTGCCGTTACATGTTGTGGTTTTCAAAAGCAGGTTTTCCACGTTCAGGCCCAAATAGTGGAGTGTATTCATTGTAGTTCACAAGGAAGTAATCATCTCTAATAAAAATGAAAAGCACTGACATCATTACTGACCTTGGGAGCACCCTGAGATGGTGCCTCGTCTGATATCATCTGATATTGCTGCTCGATTTAGGGGCAGATTCTTCTGAATTGTGTCTTTGCTTTCAATTAGTTGTCTCCGAATATTCCATGGTAAAACTTGACATGGAATATGATCTTCATATATGTCAGTAGCACCTTTATACTATAAACACATATTCCCTCTGGAAAAAATATCAATCTCTGACATAGCACAACCTAGAAGTTAAATACAACGTTGTATCATACCAGCACTAAAAGTGTTTGTTTGATGGCCAGGCAAGTGCATTGAAGCTGGTACTGATGCAGAGGCTGATTTATATGGGTGTTTAAGTGTTCATGATTTATTTCCCTACTTTCAAGCAGCATGGTTGGTTTGCAACCATTATTTGGGAAAAGATTTTCAGAGAAACCTCTAGCTGATGATGATGCTAAGGTGGGTCTAAGGTACGTATTTAAACATGTATTGGATCAAGGAAAGCACTGTTGATTGGTACAGCTGAAACTACAACTAAGGTGCTACTTCATAAGGTTCAGTGGATTTATTGCAGGCCAATCACTTGGAGATTAATCTCTAATGAACAACTTTGACCCCAAGTCTCTAACCATTTCTACAGTGTGAGCTGCTTCAGCTCACTGAAAATCGTTCTGACCTAATAGCATAGTTCATCACTGCAAAATAATGACCACATCTGTTAACCATACACTGCTGAAGCCTATAAGTAGGATCATCAACCAACCAAGCATTGCAGGTAACCACCAAATGTAAATGTGTTTCGGGGAAATGCAACCTTTTGTTTTCATCAGGCTATCATTTTGTGAAAACTCACCTATTTTCTATCAAATATCCCTTTTCATCTTGGACAAAAAAAACAATTGTCCTTCAAAATCAATAGTTTTAATTTGTAGGAAGTGCACAGTCCTCAAGCACCATCTTGTCATCTGGCCCCAGACCTTTTGTCTTTTCGTAGGGGACTGAAGACATGGCTTTTCCTGCAATAGTCCTCCTCGACCTCCCCAGGTAATCAGTGCTTAGCGCCAGGACACCCAAGGGTAATCTCGCGCTCTATATGTGCAAATGACATAACATAAAATAACATCTTCACCATGAAAATACGTGAAACATTTACTTGTCCTGCTTCAAATGTCCAGGTATTACAATCATGGCTATGGATGCTCACCATAATGCCCTGGATACCCGTGGTATAACAATAATGCCCTTTACATCATGGCCATCTTTGTGCCAAGGCTCGACAACATAAAGACCAGGATACCCACAATGTGCCAGTTATGACCATTGCTATGTAGGAATGGTGCCCATCATTTTGTCAGGGATGAGTGCAATTAGGCCAGTCATACTCTTAATATGTCAATGATCACTTCCAGTGTGCCACAACTAGAACCAGAAAGCCCAAAATATATCAAGGAAGACCATTGATCTAGTGCTACTATTATTTCATGAATGAATACAATTGTGCCAGAGATGAACCCCCGTATGATTGTTGGACAGCCTACACTTTTTTGTGGTCCTGTGCTCTCATTAAAAGTGCATGATAATTAGGTATGATTACAATTGGTACTGACAACCTACCTGTAAGTCCCTAGTATATGGTAGGACATATAGGGTAAGAGGCCCAGTAGATTTGATGCACTTAAGTGTGCACTATTATGGTGACTGCTGTCATTTTCAAAGCCTGCCCTGCCCTTCAGCCTGCTTTTAAACACATTATATCAAATTCGACTTTGGAGGTAAAGGTACATCAAAAGCCTCAAACTACCTTATTTATACTTATAAGTCACCCCTGTGCTCTCTCCTAGGTGCCTCATGGGCAGGGTGCCTTGTAACTATAAGCAGGTACATTCTACAACATGTTTTATATGCCCTGGTGAAGGAAAAAGTACCAATTCTGTTTTTCCTTTTGTAGGACAATGGCTTCATAGGCTACCATGGGAATACTTTAATAAAGTATAACTATTGAAAGAAAGGAACTACAAATATACTTCAAGGTATCGAAATGATAAAATTAATCCAACAACTTGCCACTGTTAGATTTATTATAACTATCAGGGAAATTAAGTTATAGAACTTCCTTTTCCTTAGCCAAACCCCAGCCTTTCATCAGCCCTGCTCTGATTAATCAGCCTATGCCAGGCTCTCTTAATGAGATATGAAGTAGCCTGACTGGAGAACTGCAAACTGTAGAGCAAAAGACAGTATGGTGGTGGAGTAGCTAAATTGGTCTTCAAAGAGGGAATGACAGTTTAGGGCATCACAGGCTCACACCCACATCCTGCATGCCCAGCCAGCCAGGAGCCCTCATAATAAGATTAGCAGAAAGGTTGAAAGGGGATTGTTAAGGAAACGGAGCCATGCCAGTGGGATGGCTTAGCCAGATCTTAACATCCCGGAGAAAGTTTCTCCATTTTGGATTTTGTAAGAATAATACTTTCTCAGACAGGAATATGCCACACTTTGGAGGAAGTTGTCATACTTCTGGGTGTCACCCTGAATGAACCCCATTGGTCAGGGGTGCCCCCCTGCTTGGTGCCCAAGAGCACTGGATAACAAGCATTTGCAATGCAATCGGTCTCGCCTTTGGGACCTTATATGCATTTAGCTATGATGTGCCCTCATTCATTGACAGTGCATTAACTATCTCCCTGAAACACATAGATACAACTTGTGCTTGCTAAAGTAATAAGACTTGTTTGCAAGTTTTCACTAAATTACCCCCACTCCCCCACTTAAAATCGCAGGTGCATGTACACAACCTCGCTGGCATCCCCTCTGCGTCGCAATCCCGGAATTTTGTGGACATCTTTTCCACAGTCTGCATGCTCTCAAGTGCCTTGGCGGGACATTTGTTTCCTTGTGTGCTCTATACGAAGAAAATCCACTAACTCCTGCATAAATATACACACACAACGTGGTGCATTCCACAACAGCAAGTGTACCACAGGAATAAAGACTGCACGTCTTCAGATAAAGCTCATCTATCTACCTGCATGCACGATTGCACGTGAACTTTATTGCTACCATGCCGGCTTGTGAGGATTAAATTGTTTTGAGGGCCAGTGATGTGGTAAATCACCTAATACACACATAGCTGCAATAGGCCAGTGTGCCTAAGAAAGCCTTTAAAAATCTGCCTGCGTGCCCTATACAGCAATATGCCCCACTGGTGTGCATGAAAAAAGTCCCCATGTCCTGTTGAAGATCTCAATGTTAGAGAGAGAATTGATAACTGTGCGTGTGTGTGTGTGTGTGTGTGTGTGTGTGTGTGTGCACACGTTTTAAAGTGACCCTGACAGAAAAATAATGATGAAATCAAGGAGATGAACACATGATGATGATATTACCCTAAAACCCAGAAATGAAAGATAAACGCATTTCAATAAACACTGTGCTGTTCATTTCGAATCTATTGCCCTTCATATTTAATATTGTGTTGTTATCTATGGTAATTTCGCAGACTACTCGTTTTCTGAAACGATTAGCGACCGATGACACCTCGGGCGACAATTTTGCTAGAATGCTTAGCTATAGTGGTGTTCAGTGTATTAGATATAAGCAACAGAACATAGAGGCTTACTAATTCCAATTTTCAGAGTCTCCCTGCTACTCCAACATAAAACTCAGACAGTAAAGCAATGGCATTCGTACTTTTTTAAAATACATGCATACTAACGCAATGTTAGCGATGGAATAATATAACTACTGTATTAAACAATCCCCACGCAAGAATGAAAACTAAACTAACTGAACATTTCAAAAAGACTTCACCTAAGTGGCTTTCTGGCACTATTTTGGCAATTCGACATAATCGGAAAAAACAGCGAAAGGAAAACTTTTTATTTATTTTTTAATTTTTTTTTAATTTGTATTTTTAGAATATTGACGAACCAAATCACAAACACGTAGAAGACCTTGTAGGCAGGGTCAGTTTTAAAAAGATAGCTCAGCTACATACGGTTAAATAAATTAGTGCAGCTGACACCCACATTATTCTCTAACCTGATGTGTATATATCGTTGTTCTCAATCAACCAGCAAGGTAGTAGTCCACGGGGCCAATGGCAGCTAAAACAAGCCGGATGTCACCCGCTTTACGGCAGTCTTCAGCAACAAACACGGTCCGCTTTGACTTTCGTCCGTTGTGAAAGCTTTCTTGTCTTTATGGGGCCATGTGTTTGAAACACATGGCCCCATAAAGATAAGAAACCTTTTGCGACGCACTGAAGGCAGATGAGCCCGTCCAAGTGGGACGGCTCAAAAAGCCAAAATTGAACGTCACAAAGAGCTCTTTACCAATGGCTGGCCACCATTTAGCATAAACGGTGACGCTGGCCAATGGGAAAGGGGTGCGGGGCTTAAAGCCCGTTACTGAAAGCTCCTCAAAAACATAAAATCTCACCAGCGAGACCGCGCAAGTGCGCAGCCCACGCCAGCCGAGACCTAAAAATAAACACAGATCCTGGAGATGCTGCCAGAAAGAGTCCTTAAATGAAGGGTTTCAGGTGATATTACAATTTGGGTGCAGCACTTTAAACCATCCCTTGCCCATGACTTGGAAAATAAATAACTTTTTAAACATAATTTAGGTGGTGAATGCAGATTTAATGAATAAAGCTTCAGCAGCATTTCAAATGTTTTAAAATGCAAACTCTAAACATGTCTCTTGAAATAGGATTAGAACTCAGACATACAAAGTGCACAGTAATCTAAATACAAAGTCTTGATCTGCCTGTGTGCTGGGTTTATGACTCTGCCCTGGTGACATTACATGTGAAGTCTAATGGCTCACTGTAGGAGGGTGGAGTGGCAGACGCAGCCATAAATCTCGGCAGAGAGCTCATTTATGGAAAAGAGCCACCTAGCAAAGAGGCCCAGCTCGGCAGGCGCTCATGTGAGAAAATAAATAGCTGTTGTGTTTGAAAAGTGTGGCAGAGCAGGAAGAATACAGAGGAGCAGGACAGCATGCCAGGTCCATCTTGCGGGGGAAGTGCATGGAGCAGAGAGGCACACTGGCAAGAGAGCCATAAAAGCACAGATGTGGGGGGGGAGAGCAACCGAAGGGAGACCTCTGAAACAGCCCTGCCGCTGCCATCCGGGTTGAACTGACGCTAATTAAGTCATTTTTCCCTCATTCCAGCACAAAAATGAGAAACATTGAACAATAAATCTTACAGGCTATAAATAAATGAATAGTGCGTTAAACACAAAACATGTACAACAGAAAACACCTGTAAATGGCGCCTGAAAATAAAGTGACCGTTGCGTTTCAAAATCTGAATGTTTTTATTTATGTAGCTAAAAGAAAGCACAGCTTTGTTAATTTGCACAAGCACAGTGGCACACAATAATGGGTGCAGACTGAAAATAAACAGCATGCTGCGTGGTGAAATTTTGAAGAGTGCTTCACGTTTGCAGTTAACCTCGAGGCAAACGCTTTCGAGGAATACGAACCGCTGCAGTGCTGGGGCCAAGGTGCCCTCTGTTAGCCTCGGTTGGGGTCGCACGAGTGCACCATTAAAGACCCCGGCAGTGGGATAGCAGGGGGAGCAGCAAGGATCTGCAGCATGCAGCTGAAGTGCTCCCTGGAGTCAAAGTGCAGCAGCAGTAACCAGAGCGGCTACTTGCGCAGGCACACAGGTTTTTCGTGCAGCTGGGGCCGGGAGAGACGCCTGAGGACCCAGCATAAGTACTAGGAGATTGAAAAGAAGCGGCACAGCAGGCCGCCCATGTGCAGCATTTCGCTCGACTCCTCTAAGTGACAAGATGAAAACAAATGTAAAACCATGATGGAGTAGCGTTTATTGCAGTTTTATATAGCGAACTCCACACACAGATATTGGATCACTGTGCATGAGCACCGGTTAAATTACACAAGATCACATTCATATTTTGAGGCACGGGGAGAAGTGTTGTGCCCAGAATAATAGGATTTTGAGCACACCGAGATTCAATCATGGTTCTCAAATTCTGCAGTTCTGGTTGTAACGCCACAGTCGACCCTGCAGCTGGACAGATGTGGAGATTAAAACGCACAGCGCCATTAAGAAGAGCCTTGCTGGTGGTTGTGTACGACAACTTGTATTTTGCTGCTTCTGTCATTGAATACAGATTTATAATAAGTGAAAGAGGACAGCGCTGCAGCCGGAGCATGGGGATCTCTTGTCTTTATGGGGCCATGTGTTTCTAATTAGAAACACATGGCCCCATAAAGATAAGCAAGTGCTTTGCGACAGCAGCAAAGCAGGCCACTGAGTCCGAATCGGAGGCGGAAGGGCGTGAACCCAAAACCCTCATTTCCAATGGCAGGCCACCGTTTAGCATAAACGGTGACGTCAGCCAATGGAAATGAGGGGCGAGGCTTCAAGCCCTCTTCTGAAAGTCCTCAACAATAAATCTCGCTGAGTGAGCAGAGCATGCGCTGCCTCGCTAGGCGAGACCTAAAAAAGGAGCTTTTTCAAGATCTGATTTCTCACTTACAACGCGCTAAGAGGCAAAGGCCCCAGATATCTTCAATTATAAATGAAACCATACATACCCAGCAGAAGTTTAAGATCTTGTGATAAAGCCCTACTGAGTGTACTCTGCATTCTTTTATCGAGATGTGGGGAAAGTGCTTTCTCTTACCTTGCCCTCTCCTATTGGACTATGCTTCCTCTGCATGTTTGCACTTGTGCGAACTTCTGCAAATTTAGGAAATTGTTGAAAGCCCATCTATTTTAAATTATTTTAGTCCTCATTCTGCTGACACTTTCTGAAACTTCTACAGCGCCGAGATGCCCATGGGTGAGTTGTGCGCCATATGAAATTTAATTAGCATAACATAACAAGGAGCCCGTCGGTTAGTTGGAAAGGCTTCATAATCCCTTAAAGATTGTGTTTCTGCTGTCGGAATTATGATGCCACTTTCCGACCGCAGTTCCATGTCGGCCTTTCCGACATGGAATCGCTGTCAAAGTGTCTTTGGGGGCCCCTAGCACGGCTCCAATCCTTCCGCATACTGGCCTAGGTGTCCACCTCAACATCCCTGCACTGTGTGGCTGGCACCACACGGTGCCCGCCACACGGTGCAGGAATGTTTACAAACATCAATTTCACAATGGAAGCTTGTGCTGCGGCAATTTTCTGCTCGTCGTACAAACTTGCATTGTGAAATGGAAATTTCTGACCACCCTGTGGGCGGTCACCTCGTTGGGGCCGTCGACCCAAGGTCTGGTGGTTCCTTTTTACAGGAAATTGGGGTGTTGGCCGGACGCAAGTCCTCCCAACATCGTAATTAGTGCCTTAGTGTGCAATGACTTTCAGGGCCTTTTAACTTGTATGTTACATAATGACTTTGCTGATGACCAAGACTTGCCAATTGGTTTAATCAGAAAGGACTCCGCCCTGTCCTGTCTGTGTACTTCATTTTAAATGTCCGTCTGAAATCCATCTTCTGAAAGCTCACTCCCTCATCTAGCGAAGCTAATAGTTCTTGCAATTGTACTAATATAGCAATAGGTGAGTGGACTTTCGGAGTAATTTTTGGCATAGACTCACATTTTAAGTGCTTTAGATTAAAAGTGGTAATAACAGGCATTGGTAAAGCACTAACTCAAATTGTTTCACAACACAAATATAAATAGTAAGCATTGTCATAGCCAATTGGTCTCCCCTTTGGGACCTTATAAGTGTTTAGCCAGAGCTATTGGCTTTGCTAATGTTTTTAAGCTATGTTTTAGAGCAGTGTGGCTGCTGTGCAGCATGTTGAAAAGTTATAATAATCGAGAATTAGAGCTATTGGTGCTGTAAATGAGAGTGTCCTTTACCTATGTTTTTTGGTTTGGAGTGGATGTATGTGGTTTGGAATGGAATTGTGTTGTGGAATTGTGTAAGGTGGAGTGGAATTATGTGGCATGGTGAATAGATAGGGGTCTGTAAAGATTAATTAAGAAGACAAATGTAGAAGATGCAGTGTCCTTTACCTATGTTTTTTGGTTTGGAGTGGATGTATGTGGTTTGGAATGGAATTGTGTTGTGGAATTGTGTAAGGTGGAGTGGAATTATGTGGCATGGTGAATAGATAGGGGTCTGTAAAGATTAATTAAGAAGACAAATGTAGAAGATGCAGCAGGGACTTAGGGGAACGACAGAGGAGCTGGGTGGGATGTGTTGTAAATGACAATGTGTATTACCTCTGGGTTGTGGAGTAGATGTATGTAGTGCGGAGTAGAATTATGTGGGTTGGATTTGAATTGTGCGGTGTGGAATAGTGTGGTGTACAGTGGATTTGTGGGGTTATGTGGCATGGTGTTTTTTTGGAATTGTGTGGACAGTAATTATGTGGTATTAAGTGTGAAGTGTAATTATGTCCCATCGGTGTATTGGGTTGTGGAGTGATATGTAGTGGAGTTTAATTATGTGGTGTGCTGTCGAATTTTGTGGCATGATATGGAATTCTGTGGTGTGGTTTGGATGTGTGTGGTGTAATTGTGCTGAGTTTAAATACATGGTTTGTTGAATTATGTGGTGTGGAATGGAAATGTGTGTAGTTGAATTGTGGCATTTAGTGAAATTATGCTGATTGGAATTATGTAGTACAAAAGGGGGTGGTGATGGACGGAGCATCAGAACCAATCAAACACTCACACCCAGTCAACAGATCTGGGTTTGATCCATCACCATTCTTTAGCCCACTCTGCCACCCCAGTTCAGACATGGCCATATGCAAATCAGTCTGACCCTGTGCCTCATGGGAACAGTCCAGCCCGAACTGCCAAGCCATGCCTTCCCTGGACCAGAAACAAGCTTCCTAGGACCGGTTTCTGGCATTTCAGCCGTCTTCAGCCAGGCTTGCTTGAATCCAGTAGCAAAGTGAGCAAGGGACTCACGTCTGAGCATACCCTGCCAACTTATGGCGAATAAAGCAGTACAAAAGGGGGTGGTGATGGACGGAGCATCAGAACCAATCAAACACTCACACCCAGTCAACAGATCTGGGTTTGATCCATCACCATTCTTTAGCCCACTCTGCCACCCCAGTTCAGACATGGCCATATGCAAATCAGTCTGACCCTGTGCCTCATGGGAACAGTCCAGCCCGAACTGCCAAGCCATGCCTTCCCTGGACCAGAAACAAGCTTCCTAGGACCGGTTTCTGGCATTTCAGCCGTCTTCAGCCAGGCTTGCTTGAATCCAGTAGCAAAGTGAGCAAGGGACTCACGTCTGAGCATACCCTGCCAACTTATGGCGAATAAAGCAGTACAAAAGGGGGTGGTGATGGACGGAGCATCAGAACCAATCAAACACTCACACCCAGTCAACAGATCTGGGTTTGATCCATCACCATTCTTTAGCCCACTCTGCCACCCCAGTTCAGACATGGCCATATGCAAATCAGTCTGACCCTGTGCCTCATGGGAACAGTCCAGCCCGAACTGCCAAGCCATGCCTTCCCTGGACCAGAAACAAGCTTCCTAGGACCGGTTTCTGGCATTTCAGCCGTCTTCAGCCAGGCTTGCTTGAATCCAGTAGCAAAGTGAGCAAGGGACTCACGTCTGAGCATACCCTGCCAACTTATGGCGAATAAAGCAGTACAAAAGGGGGTGGTGATGGACGGAGCATCAGAACCAATCAAACACTCACACCCAGTCAACAGATCTGGGTTTGATCCATCACCATTCTTTAGCCCACTCTGCCACCCCAGTTCAGACATGGCCATATGCAAATCAGTCTGACCCTGTGCCTCATGGGAACAGTCCAGCCCGAACTGCCAAGCCATGCCTTCCCTGGACCAGAAACAAGCTTCCTAGGACCGGTTTCTGGCATTTCAGCCGTCTTCAGCCAGGCTTGCTTGAATCCAGTAGCAAAGTGAGCAAGGGACTCACGTCTGAGCATACCCTGCCAACTTATGGCGAATAAAGCAGTACAAAAGGGGGTGGTGATGGACGGAGCATCAGAACCAATCAAACACTCACACCCAGTCAACAGATCTGGGTTTGATCCATCACCATTCTTTAGCCCACTCTGCCACCCCAGTTCAGACATGGCCATATGCAAATCAGTCTGACCCTGTGCCTCATGGGAACAGTCCAGCCCGAACTGCCAAGCCATGCCTTCCCTGGACCAGAAACAAGCTTCCTAGGACCGGTTTCTGGCATTTCAGCCGTCTTCAGCCAGGCTTGCTTGAATCCAGTAGCAAAGTGAGCAAGGGACTCACGTCTGAGCATACCCTGCCAACTTATGGCGAATAAAGCAGTACAAAAGGGGGTGGTGATGGACGGAGCATCAGAACCAATCAAACACTCACACCCAGTCAACAGATCTGGGTTTGATCCATCACCATTCTTTAGCCCACTCTGCCACCCCAGTTCAGACATGGCCATATGCAAATCAGTCTGACCCTGTGCCTCATGGGAACAGTCCAGCCCGAACTGCCAAGCCATGCCTTCCCTGGACCAGAAACAAGCTTCCTAGGACCGGTTTCTGGCATTTCAGCCGTCTTCAGCCAGGCTTGCTTGAATCCAGTAGCAAAGTGAGCAAGGGACTCACGTCTGAGCATACCCTGCCAACTTATGGCGAATAAAGCAGTACAAAAGGGGGTGGTGATGGACGGAGCATCAGAACCAATCAAACACTCACACCCAGTCAACAGATCTGGGTTTGATCCATCACCATTCTTTAGCCCACTCTGCCACCCCAGTTCAGACATGGCCATATGCAAATCAGTCTGACCCTGTGCCTCATGGGAACAGTCCAGCCCGAACTGCCAAGCCATGCCTTCCCTGGACCAGAAACAAGCTTCCTAGGACCGGTTTCTGGCATTTCAGCCGTCTTCAGCCAGGCTTGCTTGAATCCAGTAGCAAAGTGAGCAAGGGACTCACGTCTGAGCATACCCTGCCAACTTATGGCGAATAAAGCAGTACAAAAGGGGGTGGTGATGGACGGAGCATCAGAACCAATCAAACACTCACACCCAGTCAACAGATCTGGGTTTGATCCATCACCATTCTTTAGCCCACTCTGCCACCCCAGTTCAGACATGGCCATATGCAAATCAGTCTGACCCTGTGCCTCATGGGAACAGTCCAGCCCGAACTGCCAAGCCATGCCTTCCCTGGACCAGAAACAAGCTTCCTAGGACCGGTTTCTGGCATTTCAGCCGTCTTCAGCCAGGCTTGCTTGAATCCAGTAGCAAAGTGAGCAAGGGACTCACGTCTGAGCATACCCTGCCAACTTATGGCGAATAAAGCAGTACAAAAGGGGGTGGTGATGGACGGAGCATCAGAACCAATCAAACACTCACACCCAGTCAACAGATCTGGGTTTGATCCATCACCATTCTTTAGCCCACTCTGCCACCCCAGTTCAGACATGGCCATATGCAAATCAGTCTGACCCTGTGCCTCATGGGAACAGTCCAGCCCGAACTGCCAAGCCATGCCTTCCCTGGACCAGAAACAAGCTTCCTAGGACCGGTTTCTGGCATTTCAGCCGTCTTCAGCCAGGCTTGCTTGAATCCAGTAGCAAAGTGAGCAAGGGACTCACGTCTGAGCATACCCTGCCAACTTATGGCGAATAAAGCAGTACAAAAGGGGGTGGTGATGGACGGAGCATCAGAACCAATCAAACACTCACACCCAGTCAACAGATCTGGGTTTGATCCATCACCATTCTTTAGCCCACTCTGCCACCCCAGTTCAGACATGGCCATATGCAAATCAGTCTGACCCTGTGCCTCATGGGAACAGTCCAGCCCGAACTGCCAAGCCATGCCTTCCCTGGACCAGAAACAAGCTTCCTAGGACCGGTTTCTGGCATTTCAGCCGTCTTCAGCCAGGCTTGCTTGAATCCAGTAGCAAAGTGAGCAAGGGACTCACGTCTGAGCATACCCTGCCAACTTATGGCGAATAAAGCAGTACAAAAGGGGGTGGTGATGGACGGAGCATCAGAACCAATCAAACACTCACACCCAGTCAACAGATCTGGGTTTGATCCATCACCATTCTTTAGCCCACTCTGCCACCCCAGTTCAGACATGGCCATATGCAAATCAGTCTGACCCTGTGCCTCATGGGAACAGTCCAGCCCGAACTGCCAAGCCATGCCTTCCCTGGACCAGAAACAAGCTTCCTAGGACCGGTTTCTGGCATTTCAGCCGTCTTCAGCCAGGCTTGCTTGAATCCAGTAGCAAAGTGAGCAAGGGACTCACGTCTGAGCATACCCTGCCAACTTATGGCGAATAAAGCAGTACAAAAGGGGGTGGTGATGGACGGAGCATCAGAACCAATCAAACACTCACACCCAGTCAACAGATCTGGGTTTGATCCATCACCATTCTTTAGCCCACTCTGGAATTATGTGGCATGTGCGCTGTTTTGTTAGTGGTTTGTTGTGTGGTATCAAGTGGATTTATGTAGGGTGTATTTATCTGGTATTGAGGGGAGTGTAATTATATGGAGTTGAATTATGTTGTGTTGAGTGGTACTATGTAGAGTGTAATTATGTTGGGTGGTGTTGAATTGTGTGGTGAGGAATATTGTGTGTGATAAGTTAAACCACCCTTTTGAACTGCTGTGCAATGTTTTTAAGATTGAAGTATGTATGTTTTCACGAGGGTAACTCTGTAGACGTATTGTTGTATTTGGGTGTTCAACTGGTGCTGAGGTGAAACATAAGCCCTGACAGGTAAGAGTGTAAACATGTCAACAATGAGGTAATACTATCAAAAATAAATGCTGTTGCAATGTGCTGCATAGTTTCTTTTCCTTTCTGCTTAGTTTAGTCTTCCCTGCAGAAGAATTTGTCCTCCCCTGCCACATAATTTCAGTGACTTATTATAATGCTCTAGAACACCTGAATAATGTACTGTAAACAATGTGTTCTACTTTGCTGCTAGTCAACACAGGGCTGTCTCTGCCTGGTGTTTTCATACGTTTTATCTATACAGCGCTCTGAAACCCGATTGGGTATAGTTTCCACTTTATAAGGCGACAAATAAAGCAATAATATCACATCTTATCACCTTATCTGCAGATCCCAGTAAGTGTAGACTGGAACAAGCTGTCCTGGTTGCCATGACCTTGCCCTCTGCAGTGTGCAGGACCAGCGTAGAGAAATTTGGAAAAAAAAGTCCAAAATAATTTTCACTGCCTCTTCCTTGAACTTTGCGAAGCAAACCGTTTTATAAAGCCCCAGGAAGACGCTTGGCTGATTATTTTTTTTAAGTTATTTAAAAAAAAAAAAAAGATTTTCCCCGCTGTGTGCAAAATTACATAGCAAACTTTCGTGACGCACACAAAATAAGAAGCAGTGTGTTTTTTCCCTCCATTTCCTTTCATGAGTTGCTGGCAATTCTCTCTGCGTGCCGGCTTTGGAGAAGACAGCAGGAGGGCAGCTTTCTATAGAAGGCATCGCTACCTGCCAAATATTGTCTTTCTCCTTATTAAAGACTCAGTCAACAGTGCTTCAAAGTAATGGCACTCTGCAAAGACCTAGATAAATAAATCAGTTCTTCCGATCAGTTTCACTGTCAAAGGAGGAGCGAGAAATGCCCATGCCTCTTCTACTATTCCTTCCCTCCCCACCTCCCAGACTCCTGAAATATTGATGAGTGAGCAAGAATCCCCTACCCCAGGGGCCATGAAACAACTTGCAGCTGCATGCAGCGCTGACCACGCATAACTAAAACCAACATAAAAAGAAATGACTGAAGGGAAATGCATGGGAAAAGAATAATAGACAAATGCATAGGTAGATTAACTTTATATAGAATTAAAGGTACATGCTTAACTGAGTTGTAATACGTAATCGATTTGTAACTGGATAAATACATGTCTGGATAAATGGACGCATACATAAAAGACTAAACAAATAAATCGTTTAACAAATAAATCGTTTAATAGCAGTTTGGCTGGGAGCAGCACGGTCAGAAAACAACTAATAAACGAACAGCTGGGAGCTGTGCTGTCTGAAAACATCTAATTAACAAGCATTCGGCCGCACGGCCGAAAACGAAAGTAATAGCGATCGCGATCCAAGCGAAAGTGATCGCGATCGCTTGGACGGGAGAGCTGTGTGGCACGCACGCCAGTGGTGCGCGCGCAGCAGTGATTGGCGGCTGCGCGCGTGCACGTTCACGTGATTGGCGGCTGCGCGCGTGCACGTTCACGTGCACTGTAGCTTTAGGCCACGGCAGCACTTTGAAAAACTCAGTTATAAAATGTCTCTTCGAGCCTTTGGCTCGCGAGACCTAAAAATGGAAGAGCTGCCCAGTAACTCAGATCCCCTGCCTGAAACAACAAAGAGAAGAAGGACTGCTCTTCTGGAACCCTGTTCTGCATCCAAAGGATTACACTCTGAAGGACTGCACCTGCGGCACAATCAGGAACTACATCCCTAAGGACTTTGCCTGACTTCACAAGGATTAAGGAGTTGACTTCCTGAAAGCAGTAGGTTAACAGAGCCCACCTGCACCATCACCACGAAGTGCCCCTAGCTACAGTGCGTCCAGTGGACCTTTACAGATTTGGGCCGGGTGCATTGTGGGTATTGTAGTCCCAACATCCCAAAGACCATTTCAGAGCTTCAAGACCCCTGGATTGGTGTTGTAAACACTTTGAACCCCTCAAGGAGACCTTTTGGAAGAAGATCCTGATGTTTGGAGAAGTTTAGAGCAACTTTGATAAAAAGCTTCATAAGTGGACCTACCAATCGTGAAAAGTCAAGCAACATCGAACCTCGACCTGACCTTGGATTTCAGGTTCCTCCCGTTGAAAGCTGTAGAGCTCCAGCCACGTATGAGACTTTGAAGTACTGGGTATTTTAGACCCAGCGGTGCAGGGGCACACACCCTATGACTTCTGGGTTCACCCTGTTCCAGACCTACAGAAACACAGAGTCTTCTGGGTGAAGTCAAAGAATCGTTTATTGGCTGCAGACCAATGACAGGTATCCTAGAAGTACAACAGCGTGTATGTTCTCAGGAGACTGCTGAAAATCATAGGAACGGACTTCATCTTAAATATGCTTTTCCTTGCCTCAAGCATACATTCCTAGGTTTTATGATACGGCAATATACAAGTGTACATTACAAAGAAAAGGCAGAGTCATGATGACCATCCCACATTCCAGTTCGGCCAGCCCACAATGATTTACACAGTAAGGTTCAGATCCCACATCGTATGTCAATAGACCCCCCAATAAACATGAGCATCTCCTGTTTTGGGAAACAAGTCATAAAGCAGGAACAAGCAGGTGTGGAAGAGATTAGCCGGAGGATTGTATAGAATGAAAGGGTTTTATGACGGGTCAAGCCCTGATGCTAATCACAGGTGGACGGAGGAAGGGGAGCTCGTGAGACCGGTTTGACCTGGGGCAGCAGAGCCAGCTGCCCAGGTCACAGAGAAGTCAGAGGAGAAGCCCATGTACTGTGAGGCCCGTATTTACTCCATTATAGCCTATGTGAGGGCAATGACAAGATGGCCACTGCTTCCAAAATGGAACCCGCGTAGTGAAGCAGAATAACGTGTACACAGTGCATTCATAGCTAGAACGATATATAAAGCACTCGTACATGCCGCATTTACCATTTGCGGTTCGCTAATACCAAGATAGACAGGGGTAAGGCCCTGTCCCCTACGCGGTCCCGAAAATTAAAGTACGACAGACCCTCCTTTTGCCCTTACATAGGCAATCACTATACTCATCTTAATCCGAGGCTAGGTCAATGTTCACAAAGTCATGGAGATGTTGCTGTAGCATCATCCTATTACTTAGTTCGTCCCTCGATACAGGTTTCCTTACACATAAGGTAGCACAGAGACCACATATCGCAGGAGCACACTGTATACACAGACAGAACAGGAAAAGAATGGCTAAGATCATTCCAATGACCATCAGAACTTTCCAACCCCAGGCAGATATCAATTCCCAGAACCACCCCACCAGTGACCAATCTCCCTTATCCACGTGTATGGATTCAGATATTTTATGGAGCTTGGAGATGGCTTGATACACTGTTGGAGCATTATCTGGTATGAAAATTCAGCAACTGGATTGGATGACCTTGCATACCCCACCGCGGTCTGCAAGAATAACATCTAGAACCATGCGGTTCTGCAAAGTCATAAGGCGATCCGCTTGGAGCTCAGCTGTCAGATTACTAAGCGCACCAGCCTTTACATTGACAGTGGATTCAACCACACGAGTCAGCTGTCTCAGGTTCCTACTATTGACCATAGGTCCCCAAAACGGCAGGAAACCCAAGAAGAAGTCTCCCGCTTCCTGACCGGCAGTATCCTCCTTACTAATCACACCTCTCACAACTCTGGTCTTGTGATAGTCAGAGGCAGCAGTAAATGTCGGCGGTAGCAAGTTCGCAATATAACATGTGCCCGAGAAATCAGGGGGCAGCCATGTATATGCTCGGTCATTACAGATGAAATATGTGCCCTTAGCAGCCAAAAACGCAGGGGAAAACTGTGACGGGAAAGTGTACGTTTCAGTACAGTCACTCCTTCCCAGTTGAGCTCTAGGATTCTGACCATTACCCTGTAAGCAGAACCGACCCATGTGGGGTACGACCCAGATTGGAGATGAGATTTTTCGCTGTCTTTCACCCAAACTAATACTATACCCCGTCGCGTTCCATCCTACATAAGGTCTCAACTCTTCTTTGGGAATGGATGAGTATGCATCGATATCCCTACTCATATCGGCAACTCCTTTTATCAAAGCCTTATTATTGGTGATAGGTCTGATGGAACGCGGTTGGCGAGGGGAGTATGTATCTAGAGCATAGAGAAACATGGTTTGGAATGCCCATGACGATCCATTGTAACTATACGGTAGCACCAGGTAGGGAATACCCTTGTTAATGGTATGGGGCATTAACCCACACACCCAGCAATTGGTCGTATTCATTACCAGTTGGTGCTGGTGCAAGAGCTGGATAAACGAGTTATTTACAAACTCTGATCGTCTGGTCTGTTCGTGCTCAGGCAAAGGGTGAAAGGAGTGAGAGGAGGCAGTAGAAAGAGGTATAGGCTGTTCAGTGGGTTCAATGGGCTTTTGAGCGGAGAAAAACACAAATCCTACAATAAACATTATGATACTACACAGTGTAAAAAGACACAAAAAGACAAAACATTTACTTTTCATAATTTTACACATCCTTGCGTTAGAGTTCATTTCCTCAATCGGTCTCTCCATCTTAAAAAACTCCATCCTCTACTCGGGCCGCTCGCGGCGGATGAGTTTCTTCTGCTGAGGGGTACGCCTGTCAGTCCAGGGAAACGCCCTAGACCAACCAGAACCGTTGACCTAGCGTCTTCGGCCTGTACCCCAAAGTCTTGGCACCGCGACCCTGCGGCAGAACCCGGATGGTGGTTCAAAAAAAAAAATCAAGAAAGTCCTTCAGATGGGAGAGCAAAAATGTTAAAAAGGAAATCGTAAGGAAATCTTTATTTGTCCATGGGCCTTGATCTCAAATTATAGCGGAGACGGCCAGGTGCTGTTTGGTCTTGAAACAAAAGTTCAGGCTCAGAGGTGTCCAGTCGATTTGATGGCGGCACAGCTTCCTGCAGAATATTGTCACTCTCTTGGTCTGAAACTGTGCCTCTTATGCGTGCGTCACTGAATGGTACAAAACGAGGTACAATGTCTGTCTCTGAGTCGGCGATTCCCTCCTTGACCCACTGGTCATATGGCAGAGGCAAAGGGACTACTTTGCAGTGGGTACCATGAATCCAGTGCTTCTTCCCTTTCACTCGCACTGCTGATCTTGTCGAAAGAAGAACAAGATGAGGGCCGATCCAGCGAGGCTCGTCGTTGCTCTTGCGCTGGAAATTTCGGACTAGCACCCACGTGCCAGGGTTGATAGGGTGTCCAGGAGGTTCAGAAGCTTGGGGAAGAGTATCATGTACCTGTTGGTGCAAAACACGCAGTTTAACAGTCAAATCATACAGGTAATCGAGCAGTACCGGATGCTCTATCTCACTAAATTTCGCCGGTCTTGGCACGCCCCATACATTAGCCGGGCGGCCAAAGACGACCTCATAGGGACTAAGTCCCACTCGTGAGTGTATGGTCATTCTGGTGGACAGGAGCGCTAAAGGCAGAGCATCAGGCCATTTAAGACCGGTGTTTGCCTGGATTTTGGCCAGCTTGAGCTTTAAGGCTCCATTGTAGCGTTCTACTAATCCAGCTGATTGGGGGTGATTTGCAGCATGGAACTTCTGCTTTATTCCTAGCCCTTCACATACATTCTTCATCACTTTACCCACAAACTCACTTCCGTTATCACACCACACCATTCTTGGCATCCCAAACCTAGGGAAAAACTCCTTCACAAGGGCTTTGGCTGTGGATAGGGCAGTGTTATCTTTCAGAGGATAAGCCTCTATCCATTTTGAGAAAGCACAAACAACCACCAGTACATATTTCAGGTTGTTGCATCTTTCCATGTGAATAAAGTCCAGCTGCAAAACTTCAAATGGACATGATGGGGGTGCAAAATGACCAGCTAGAGTTGGGGTTCCCCTACCAGGGTTGTACTTCAAGCATACTATGCAATTCTTGACCACATTCTCTGCACACTTGGGAATCCCAGCATTCTGCCATACTGGAGCCAACAACTTGCATATACCTTTCGTACTGATATGTGCCATTCCATGTGCCATAGTAACCACTGGAAGCACATATGCATCAGGCAACAACCATCGCCTATGTTCTGTCAGATCAATCCAACAACCATTCTCATCCAACTTACCCATACTTTCTCTCCACTTGCTTAACTCTTCCTCTGTGGCTTCAGCTTGAAGCGACTTCACACTCTCTATTGTGTTCTCACACATTCCCACATCATTAACCCATCTTGCGGGGCCTGCAACATACATTCTAGTCTTCACATTCTGTGCTGTTTCTTTCGCGGTCTCATCAGCAAACGCATTCCCACGTCCAACATCATCTGTGACTTTCCTGTGCGCACTGCATTTCATGATCGCAACTTGCAACGGTAGGGTCAGTGACTCAAGGAGATCATTCACCAACTTGCCATTCTGAATTTTAGCTCCATGCGACGTCAGGAACCCACGCTCCTTCCACAGTCGCCCAAAACTATGAGCCACGCCAAAGGCGTACTGGCTATCTGTGTATATATTCACTCTCATTCCTTCGGACAACACACATGCTCTCGTGAGGGCGATTAATTCTGCTGCTTGGGCCGAATTATGTGGCACTCGTGCAGTTTCCACGACCGTGTGCAAAGTCGTGATTGCATATGCAGCAGTCGTGTCACCATTAGGGAGCTTGAAACATGATCCATCTACCCATAAAGTGCCATCACACTCAGTCAGGGGAGTATCTTTCAGGTCTACTCTCCCTTTCGTCTCTTCTTCTGTTCTGAACAGACAGTCATGTTGCTCAATCTCATCTGAGTCTGCTGGAATTGGCAACAATGTAGCTGGATTCAGCGTATTGCATCTCTTTATGTGTATGTGATTTGCTAACAGTGTAAGTTCATAACCTGATAATCGCGCACTAGTCAAGTGTTGTGTCTTGGTCCTATTTAATAATGTGTCTACAGCGTGTGGAACCATAACAATCAATGTGTTGTCCAGTACCAAACCAGCAGATTGTCGGATAGACATCGCTGCAGCAGCTGTCGCTCTCAGACAGCTTGGCAATGCCCTCGCTACAGGGTCCAAGGTTGATGAAAAATATGCGCATGGGCGCGGTCTGTCACCAAAAGGCTGTGTTAACACTGACAACGCACATCCATCTTTCTCGTGAACATACAATGTAAAAGGCTTACTGTAGTCGGGGGTACCCAACACAGGTGCTGAACATAATGCATTACGCAATTCCACAAAACTTTTCTGGCACTCTTCAGACCATGGGATAGGATTCGGTGTGTCTTTGCATGTTAAGGCTAACAAAGGTTTTGCCAATAAAGAAAAACTAGGGATCCAATGCCTACAGTATGAAGTGATGCCCAAGAAAGCACGCACTTCTCTCTGTGTTTTTGGCACACTCAGCTGTGCAATAGCTTGAATTCTTTCTGGGGTCAGTTTCCTTCCCTCCTTCGATAAGAGATGACCTAAGTAGGTCACTTCTTGTCGACAATATTGCAGCTTAGAGAGAGACACTTTGTGATGGAAAGCGGATAAATGGCGCAACAGTGACAATGTGGCTTCTTTACAAATCTTCTCAGTATCCGCGGCGATCAGTAAATCGTCCACGTACTGAATCAAGATAGCGCCACTAGGTAAAACAAGTGCATCAAGCTGCGCTTTCAGAGCCTGACTGTATATGGATGGACTCTCACAGTAGCCCTGGGGAGCGCGTTTGAAGCGGAAGCTTCGGCCTCCCAGACTAAAACCAAAAATGTCCCTGCTCTCTTCTGCAATTGGGATACTAAAGAAAGCATTCTTTAAATCGATCACTGAAAACCATGCCGCAGAGGCTGGAATCATTGTTAACAAGGCAGTTATATCGGGGACAACCGGAAACTGTGGCACAACAATCTTATTAACCTCTCTAAGATCAATCACAAATCTGTAAACAGGTGGCTGTGAAGGATCCGTTCGTTTTAAGACAGGTAAAATCGGGCTGTTGCAAACGTTGCCTCTTGTCTCTTCAATCACACCCTTATTAATCAAGTCGCTGACAATGTCTAACAATGCTTTCTGCCCTTCATTAGAGATCTTGTACTGGGGAATACGTGGCAGTCTGACATTAGCCTTTAAAGTCACCACATATGGCGGTATCTCCAAGAGGCCCACATCATTGGGACCAGTAGCCCAAAGGGCATCCGGAAGGGATGACAATTCAGGCGGCATTGTGTTTTTAGACAAATACATTGGGGAAATTACTTTCTTGCCTAATGTAAGTTGTACTCCTGAAGGAGAACAATACAGTGTAGCGTGCAATCTTTTCAACAAATCTAATCCCAGCAAATTCTCACCACAACCTGTTGTCAGGATCAGGGGTGCTTTCAGCTCGCAAGGTCCAACAGAAAGTGACATGGGACTAGAAATCGGGTTCCTAACCGGGGCGCCAGAAAAACCTACTGAAACATTTATATCGCCAGACAAAGGTGCGCCAGGGAGTTTTGAATGCATGATTGAACTCTTTGCAGCACCAGTGTCTAGCAGAAAAGGCTCCATTACATTTGCTGTAGTCACCTCAACATACGGTCCACTCTGATCCACTGGCACTGAAACAACTCCCTCTCTCTGTCTACGGCTGTCCTAGTAATCATTATTCTCTGCATCACCGTCCTCTGCATAATAATCATTATTATAATACTGGGCCGTATTACTATTCACGTTAGCTTGCTGATCAAAGCTATTGATGGTACTTTGAGGCGGCAGAGGACGCGTGTTCTGGGGAACACTTCCACGCCCTCTGCCTCTAGGAGCTTGCTGACCACCCCTTCCTCTTGCGCCATACGCATTACCGTTCCGCTGCATTAATTTAGGGCAACTATATTTAAAATGACCTTCCTCTTTACAGTATGAAC
This sequence comes from Triturus cristatus, assembly GCF_964204655.1. Classification (NCBI taxonomy): domain Eukaryota; kingdom Metazoa; phylum Chordata; class Amphibia; order Caudata; family Salamandridae; genus Triturus; species Triturus cristatus. The sequence goes on along the minus strand of NC_140588.1, from coordinate 399,083,609 downwards.
ATTGGTTGGGACCTACAGGGACACGTGGTTGGTAATACCCATTCATTTGCTGATTGTTCTGAAACTGTTGGGGTTGGTGATAGACACCTTAGGGTTGCCTATAATTATTCTGACCTCCACGTGGCGGATAGGCCTGCTGTAAAAGGACCTTTGTCTTTAGTTCCTTCGTTTTCTTCTCTGTTCTATCTTTCTCGTCTTTATCTCTGTTTTCATAATACTGTGCAGTAGCCAGTATTTGCGCTGAAGAATAAACAGCCCAAGAACTTTCTGAATCTTTTAACTTTTTACACAGGTCAGGAAGTTAATTCTGCACAAACTTATCCACAAACAGCCGTTGGCCACCCTCAGTACTCATATCCTGCCCACTGTGATCAATAAACGTTTCTTCAAACCTAGTAAAGAAGTCTGACACTGTCTCATCTTTCTTCTGCTTGCATGCAGATAACTTGTCCCAATTTACGCGCATCGCAGGCATTATTGTCTTCATATACGTGATGATTCTACCAGGCAATTCAGCTACTAAAGGTTCTGGTTTCGCACCACCAGTTTGTCTAGCATCAGCAGCAACAATGTTAGCCCATGTATCCCCTAGTTCTGCATTGTGATCTTCATTACGAATTGATCCCCATAGAGGCTGTGGAACAACATTACCAAACAACATGTCTATGTCGGCCAGATTCATAATGCATGACCCTGCCGTCTGTGACAACTCTTTATAATAACCTGCTGGGTTTTTACGGGGATCAGGCAAGGACTGCTTAAGCGCTAACACCTCAGAGCGCTTCCATGGAACATGCACCCAAACACGCTGGAAATGCGCTGCCACAGCGGGGTTACCACCGGCAGCTGCAACCGCTTCCTTCCATACCGGGGGAACTTCTCTCATAGGGTATTGTCGCGCTTTTGCCTTTTTCCCCACAAGGACATCTTGTTCAAACAACAATTGTTGGCAATCGTCATTCCTAAAGGTCAATACAACCGCAACTGCTTTATCTACTTCGCGGTCCACAATTATACCAGTTCCAAAATCGAACCTCACTCTACACAACTCCTGCGGGTTCGGATTTTCACCACTATTCTCCAATTCTTCACAGACAATTTCGCACATTTTCTCAAACACATATCTCTGTTTTGAGGCATCCCATTGATGGAAAACGTTGACAACTGATTCCACATTATACAGTGAAGGAAAAACGATCCATCTACGCGCCATGTTATCTATTACCTTTTCTCATCGGGGTTAGGCAATTGGCTGCGCAACTGCTTACGCTGTAAACCAGGAGTCGCACCAGATGACTCAAAGAGAGGAGACATTAATGTAGTAACCACATTAGCTAAGCGCTGTCGCGCTGAAGGAGAAGCTGAGGCGAGAACAGGGGGAAAAACAGAGGGAAGAAAAGAGGATGTAGAGACAGGTACTGGAGTGGTGGAAGGAAGAGTGTGAGGGGAGGCAGCTGCTGTATTAGGCAAAGTCGCAGGAAGTGCGGGGGCAGTTGGAAGCACAACTGGCGGCGCTTGAGAGGGCTGCGCTAAAGGGATAGGAACCGGCTGCAAAGCAACTGGCGGTTGCGGCAAGGCTTGCAGTATATGCACTGGAGGCGGCATATTTACAAGCTGGGGAGGCGCCGTGGCAGTTTGAGCATACGGGGGTGGCGAACTCAACAAATGTGACATCAGGGGATCTTTCTCCTTTTCTTCGGACTCATTCTGCTTAGAATGTGGCAAAGCTGGGTAACATTTGTCAATCCCTAACTTGCGCTGCCTATGCAATTGCTCACTCATCTGCTCCTCTTCATTGTCTTTAAATTGTACAGCTGCATGCATTACTGTCATACCTTTTTCTCTCTTATTCTTTTTCGCTAGCTTAATTTACTTTTGTTTGGCTTCCTTTCGCCATAAGCGCAAAGAGTCAAACATCGCCGGCCGGGCTTTCTTCTTAAACAATTTAATTTCTAAATTATCTAAAATATCGGTATCAAAACTACCATTTTGGGGCCATTTTAAAACACCATCTTTCCTGGTGTAGTGGATCCATACTTCGTTATATGCAATGGGGCCTACGCCATGTTTTACATAGAGCTCATAAGTTGGAGTTCCAACCGGAGGAACCGGACATGATTCCTCTAGCTGGAAATCTTTTCCACAACCCAAACAGAATAATCTACCAAATAGTCCAGAACCAGGCATCTTTGCTCACTAGTCTAGATCCAAACGTCAAAGGATTATCGATTACGATAGCCTCGTGAATACACGAGTCCTCTGGTTTTGGCGTTTGCAAACTCCAAAGTACCAAATTACCAAATCAAACGATCCCGAAGGATACCAAAAACAAATGGGAGACGCTCCACTTATACTTAACTGAATATTGCTGATCGATGGCGTCACCAGAAGACTCTCTCGATTGTTTCGCTCTCTCAAAAACTCGTCAAGGGTCCAAAACAGGTCGATTAATCAGGGCAGCAGTCCTTCGTAGCCGCCGGGACGCGGAGAACCTCGCAGAAAAGACTTTCGGACCACGTCGACATGCAGGGGTCGATGAAGTGGCGGCCTTCCTCCGGAATTTCCATACGAAGCTCCTCACGAACCTCTGGCTTGGACTGGTACCGCTGAAATCGCCCCACGTTGGGCGCCAAACTGAAGTACTGGGTATTTTAGACCCAGCGGTGCAGGGGCACACACCCTATGACTTCTGGGTTCACCCTGTTCCAGACCTACAGAAACACAGAGTCTTCTGGGTGAAGTCAAAGAATCGTTTATTGGCTGCAGACCAATGACAGGTATCCTAGAAGTACAACAGCGTGTATGTTCTCAGGAGACTGCTGAAAATCATAGGAACGGACTTCATCTTAAATACGCTTTTCCTTGCCTCAAGCATACATTCCTAGGTTTTATGATACGGCAATATACAAGTGTACATTACAAAGAAAAGGCAGAGTCATGATGACCATCCCACATTCCAGTTCGGCCAGCCCACAATGATTTACACAGTAAGGTTCAGATCCCACATCGTATGTCAATAGACCCCCCAATAAACATGAGCATCTCCTGTTTTGGGAAACAAGTCATAAAGCAGGAACAAGCAGGTGTGGAAGAGATTAGCCGGAGGATTGTATAGAATGAAAGGGTTTTATGACGGGTCAAGCCCTGATGCTAATCACAGGTGGATGGAGGAAGGGGAGCTCGTGAGACCGGTTTGACCTGGGGCAGCAGAGCCAGCTGCCCAGGTCACAGAGAAGTCAGAGGAGAAGCCCATGTACTGTGAGGCCCGTATTTACTCCATTATAGCCTATGTGAGGGCAATGACAAGATGGCCACTGCTTCCAAAATGGAACCCGCGTAGTGAAGCAGAATAACATGTACACAGTGCATTCATAGCTAGAACGATATATAAAGCACTCGTACATGCCGCATTTACCATTTGCGGTTCGCTAATACCAAGATAGACAGGGGTAAGGCCCTGTCCCCTACGCGGTCCCGAAAATTAAAGTACGACAACTTCCAGGAGTTAACTGAGGGCTCGCGTTGGACCTAGCCGATGATGGAGATGCAAATCTGGTCTGATGAAGTGCCTTGCTAGACGACAAGAGGCAAAAGCTCCGAAAAAGTTTCTAAGTGCAAAGGTAAAATTTTGACTGAGGCCTCCCGCTTACTGTATCTGATCAGGGCTCCTTTGCGGCTGGCCTCAAACTTTGAATTTGTCCCGGTCGAGCACGACCAGAGCTCCCAAAGTGCTGCTTTGGACTTTTAAGCACTAGAAATTGTTTGTTCTTTTAGAATTCCTATCTCCAGTTACCTACATTGGATTTTTGTAATTTTGGTGTCCATTTGTTCATAAAAATATAACTTGTTTGTATACATTGGTGTTTGATTTGCATTGTTTTGTACTTATTTAATGTGTTTCTGTTTCTAAATGTTTTACAGACCTGTATCCAGCGATCAATAATTTTTCACTAACAAAGGCCCATTTATACCCAACTAATCCCTTCACGCTGGGGTTCAGTGTGATGTAAGTTTATACCTAACTTGCCAAATACACAATAGAACCTGCATTTCTCCTTACAATATGCATATTAAGGGTCCGATTCCGATCTCATTGGGAAATGCCTCCATCCGAGTCGGATCCGGAGGGTTTTCCGACCGAGCAATGCCCCTGGAGTCCGACCGAGCGAGTACAATGCAGCGGTATGCTGACAGACTCGGGTCACTTGGACCCCCATTGAAGTAATGGGAGACGGTCGTACGACGCGTACACGGGCTGCCATTGACTGTAGTGTGTACGCGTTGGTGCCATCCGCACCGTACATGCATGTGTAGGGGGCACTCTTGGGTCTCCCCCTGTGACCGATTCGTAAAGCTTCGGGTGCAGGGGGGCCCTGTTCAGCCCACCAAAGGCAGCTTCCCGGACGTGTTGCGAGTGGGAAGTTGCGGCTCGATCCGGCTATCTGACTTGTGCATCGTACTCGCTCGGTCGTGAAACGTCTCCATTGCACCCGCAGTACGATTCATGTTCGTACGGGTCATACGGAGCGGTTCAGAACCGGATATGGGTCGGTCGGCGCTTACGCGTTCATTCGCATCGTACTTGGACGTCCGGACCTGTGCACGACTTGGTCTGAAAATAGGCCTTCGAATCTGATACGCCACTGCCGGACCCGATTCGGAGGCCTTCCGGACAGGACCGGAATTGGCCCCTTAGTGTCGACGGACCTTTTTAGATGTTGAAATGTTGATAGCAATAATATGCACTCATCAATAACTACTAAATAATAACACTCTCAGTGTGTAATTTATAATGTTTATCAAGAAATAATGTGAAATAATTGCTCATTTAGTACCGTCATACAATGCAAGTCATAGACCATCACAGAGAACATGTATAAGCAATGAATAGAAACAAACTCATATCAAATACACAATGCATTGAAGGAGTGGATAGGCAAAGAGAGAAAAGTTTCAGAGACAAAATACATTTGCAATGATTATGCAAATTCAGAATAGTATCTATACTAGCCCAAGTAAGGAATCAGGGAAATCTACCCTCTGGCCAAAGGGCAGTAAGGCCCCTCAAGTAGAATCAAGTGGCAAAGATTAAGTCAGGAATCAGGAAACGGATAGGCCTCTATCTGGAAACAGCAAACCGACTACAGCAATGAACTCCCGCTAGCTAAGCACCATTCGACCCAAACCACACCCCTCAGGGATTTCAATTATCCCCTTAAACCTAAAGGTCCAACCCTCACATGTAACCAACTACAGATTTTCTTCACATTTGATTGGTCAAAGTAGGGGGTGTATAGTCGCACCACTTTCAGCATGACAGTCTCTCCAAATGTACCTTTGTTTTCAGTAAATCTATGACCTAAGCTTCCACCCCAGCTTCAGCTTCCTTCTCTCGGACAAATTATTTATTTTTTGTTACTTCTTGTGCTACTTGTGCGCTTCTAGAGGAAATGTTCTTCACTTGCTGATTATCTCCGTTTTCAGGTTTAACTTTTGGCAGGCACACATAATTTTGAAGGTTGCTCGCCTTTGCCTTCCCTCCATGTTCTCTCTGCTATTTCAGCCTATTTTGTAAAATTCAGTTTTTCTCTTAACCCATGCTTCTACAGAAAATAAAACAAACATCATTATTTATTTTATAAAGTTTTTCATTACGCACCCTCCCAATGCTGCATCTAACCATGCGCAAACCATATTATTTTCCCTAATGAAATGTTAATAACGTGCACAAAAGCAGCATTAGTCTTTTTATCAAAGCACTTGCGGCCTAGTTTTCATTCATTAGTACACGCATGCGCAAAAGCATTTCCCCTTATTTTAGCTTTCTTTTAATAACATTTTCACAGCACACTGTTAATAAATGTTACTGAGGGTTTAATCTGACCAGGTTTTATTTTCACAAAACCCGGCTCCATCACCTGTCTCGTAAGTTTAGCCTCCCTGCTCTTTGCCAGTTACCAAGGGTTGAGCAAGGAATAATTTACTGAGACCTTGACTGAACATTTTACTGTGTTTGTGGCCTTATTACTTGTGGTGAGTCCCTACTTATCACTACTAATAGACAACTTTCCAACAGGGACACATCAGCACGCGCACACTTATACATACAAACATGCAGATGCATACACACACACATTCATACACATACATACATGCATATACATACACACATGCATACACACACAGACATATACATTTGAGGATATCAATTGTCCCAGCTCTGGATCCAGAACCTGATGACCTTGCAGTCCCATCACATATTTTCAGTCTGATGTCTACAGTTTCACAATTTGGTGAGGCCAGAGTGGTCCTACTAGCAATCTTCTTTCCTTGCCCATCGATTTGATCACACACATAGGGTCTTATTTATAAGATTTTGGCAAGGGGCAGCACAACAAGGCACGTTGCTCCCCTGCCCTACGCCAAAGTAAAAGGGCAGGAATGCACTGCATTTGAGCAATACAGTGAAATTCCTGTCCTATGTCCCTGTGCTGGCGTTGTTGCAGCTGCCTGGCTCCAATGTAGGGCCCTTGCATCATTGGTGCAAGGGTGCATATGTTGCATGCAGGATTTCTTTTTTGCGGAAAGGGGTACTTTCCTAGACAAAAACAATCCTAATAGGTGTTTTCCTCTTTCTAGGTGTGCTGCAGAGTGCAGCACACATGGAAAGAGGAAAAAACGAGGAGAAGTAAACATATTTCTCCTCGTTATGCCTCACCTTAGGTGGGAGGCATACGGATTTGGCAATTCCCCAGGTATACATCACTTTATAAATCTGGGGCAGCGTCAAATTCCATGGGTGTTGCGTGGGAGAACCCACTACAGTGCCCATAGAATGCCTCCCAGGCATTAACTAAGGCACCGCAGGGATTTGCGCTGCGTTGCCTTACTCATGATTTATGTGCCCACTAAAATCCACTTAGGGTGGTTTTGCGTGGCTTCCTGAATCAAAAGGAGAGCCCTGCATCACACGTGTACCACTTAAAGTGGTGCAAGAATGACTCACGGTTCTCATATATAAGCCCCACAGTATGACGGATAAAGCATGGTTTAGAACAGGGGTCTCTAACCGTTGTTGTAGTGAGAGCTACTTCTGATCAGTGAACATCATCATGAGCTACTAAAGGCTGAGCAACTTGCGCATTGTTCCGAGTCCCCCCACACCCTGCTTGATTGACTAAAAGACCTCTACAGAGTTGTAGATACACATTTAGGTGCCGATCACGATCCGGTAAAAACCGGGTACGAACCGTCGGACGGAGCAAAATCTCCGTCCGACGCGTACCCGGTCGTCAAAATTTACAAACAAGGAATTACGATTCGCCCGGAACACCATTTCCGTACGATTCGTAAAAAAGGCCGACCGAACAAAATAAACCTACCAATGCGATCCGGGAAAGGGCCGACCTGACGTCGGGACGCTCGCAGCCTGCCATTCACGAACCAGGAATCACGATTCGCACCGACGTCATCCCGCACGGTGAATATTTTCCGGCTGCCAAAAACTGCCGGGAAATCAGGACGACGCGAACAAGGACCACCAGTACGCGACGAACAGTCAGGACGACGCGAACAAGGAGGACCAGTACGCGACAGGACGACGCGAACAAGGACCACCAGTACGCGACGGACAGACAGGACCCCGCGATCAAGGAGGACACGTATGCGACGGACAGACATGGACCCGAACCTACGTGTCATCCCGGCCCTCATAGCAGTCCACCTCCTCTACAGGTTCCAACGCAGACGCCGCAGAAGGTCAGAACAACTAAGGGAGGGAGGAAAGGGGGGGGGGTGGCAGGACCAGGGCAGGCCACAAAACCCCCACCAAAGTCACACACCACACATGCCCAGGACATACCTGACACCCATGCCCTGGTCACTACGAGGGGGTGGGGGCGTGTCCAGCTAAGCCAGCGACCGCCACAACGGAAGTCCGTCACCACGCGAACCGGCAACACAACCAGACCGGTACGTCCCGTACCCACGCCTCAAGAGCGTGGGTACGAGACGTACCACGCCCACACCCACGTCACCCCAACAATGGCGGGACGGATCGTACCCACGTGGCAAAGGCCTGGGTACGGCCCGCACAAGCATCACATAGTGTGGGGATAGAGATGTACGGACCCTACCCCCACCCCCCCTATGCATGGAACGTACACCCACCCCACCAGTGTAAGTACGACCCGTACCCTCACCCTCGTATGCATGGAGCGTACCCCCACCCCAACAGTGTAAGTACGACCCGTACCCTCACCCGCGTATGCATGGAGCGTACCCCCACCCCAACCGTGTATGTACGTACCGTACCCCCACCCCAACAGTGTAAGTACGACCCGTACCCTCACCCGCGTATGCATGGAGCGTACCCCCACCCCAACCGCGTATGTACGTACCGTACCCCCACCCCAACAGTGTAAGTACGACCCGTACCCTCACCCTCGTATGCATGGAGCGTACCCCCACCCCAACAGTGTAAGTACGACCCGTACCCTCACCCGCGTATGCATGGAGCGTACCCCCACCCCAACCGCGTATGTACGTACCGTACCCCCACCCCAACAGTGTAAGTACGACCCGTACCCTCACCCGCGTATGCATGGAGCGTACCCCCACCCCAACAGTGTAAGTACGACTCGTACCCTCACCCGCGCATGCATGGAGCGTACCCCCACCCCAACAGTGTAAGTACGACCCGTACCCTCACCCGCGTATGCATGGAGCGTACCCCCACCCCAACCGCGTATGTACGTACCGTACCCCCACCCCAACAGTGTAAGTACGACCCGTACCCTCACCCGCGTATGCATGGAGCGTACCCCCACCCCAACAGTGTAAGTACGACCCGTACCCTCACCCGCGCATGCATGGAGCGTAACCCCACCCCAACAGTGTAAGTACGACCCGTACCCTCACCCGCGTATGCACGGAGCGTACCCCCACCCCAACAGTGTAAGTGCGACCCGTACCCTCACCCTCGTATGCATGGAGCGTACCCCCACCGTGTATGTTCCAAGCGTACATATCCAGAAATAGGAGGTGTGTGTGCAGAGTCCTCCCAGCAGTGCCCTGAGACAGGAGGGGTGGGTGTGGAGTCCTCCCAGCAGTGCCCTGAGACAGAAGGGGTGTGTGCCCATCACTCCCAGCAGTGCCCTGAGACAGGAGGGGTGGGTGCAGAGTCCTCCCAGCAGTGCCCTGAGACAGGAGGGGTGGGTGCCTAACACTCCCAGCAGTGCCCTGAGACAGGAGGGGTGTGTGCCTAACACTCCCAGCAGTGCCCTGAGACAGGAGGGGTGGGTGCCTATCACTCCCAGCAGTGCCCTGAGACAGGAGGGGTGGGTGCCTAACACTCCCAGCAGTGCCCTGAGACAGGAGGGGTGTGTGCCTAACACTCCCAGCAGTGCCCTGAGACAGGAGGGGTGGGTGCAGAGTCCTCCCAGCAGTGCCCTGAGACAGGAGGGGTGGGTGCCTAACACTCCCAGCAGTGCCCTGAGACAGGAGGGGTGTGTGCCTAACACTCCCAGCAGTGCCCTGAGACAGGAGGGGTGGGTGCTGAGTCCTCCCAGCAGTGCCCTGAGACAGGAGGGGTGGGTGCAGAGTCCTCCCAGCAGTGCCCTGAGACAGGAGGGGTGGGTGCAGAGTCCTCCCAGCAGTGCCCAGAGACAGGAGGGGTGGGTGCAGAGTCCTCCCAGCAGTGCCCTGAGACAGGAGGGGTGGGTGCTGAGTCCTCCCAGCAGTGCCCAGAGACAGGAGGGGTGGGTGCAGAGTCCTCCCAGCAGTGCCCAGACACAGGAGGGGTGGGTGCCTAACACTACCAGCAGTGCCCAGAGACAGGAGGGGTGGGTGCAGAGTCCTCCCAGCAGTGCCCTGAGACAGGAGGGGTGGGTGCTGAGTCCTCCCAGCAGTGCCCAGAGACAGGAGGGGTGGGTGCAGAGTCCTCTCAGCAGTGCCCTGAGACAGGAGGGGTGGGTGCCTAACACTCCCAGCAGTGCCCTGAGACAGGAGGGGTGTGTGCCTAACACTCCCAGCAGTGCCCTGAGACAGGAGGGGTGTGTGCCTAACACTCCCAGCAGTGCCCTGAGACAGGAGGGGTGGGTGCCTATCACTCCCAGCAGTGCCCTGAGACAGGAGGGGTGGGTGCCTAACACTCCCAGCAGTGCCCTGAGACAGGAGGGGTGTGTGCCTAACACTCCCAGCAGTGCCCTGAGACAGGAGGGGTGTGTGCTGAGTCCTCCCAGCAGTGCCCCGAGACAGGAGGGGTGGGTGCAGAGTCCTCCCAGCAGTGCCCAGAGACAGGAGGGGTGGGTGCAGAGTCCTCCCAGCAGTGCCCTGAGACAGGAGGGGTGGGTGCCTAACACTCCCAGCAGTGCCCTGAGACAGGAGGGGTGTGTGCCTAACACTCCCAGCAGTGCCCTGAGACAGGAGGGGTGTGTGCTGAGTCCTCCCAGCAGTGCCCTGAGACAGGAGGGGTGGGTGCAGAGTCCTCCCAGCAGTGCCCAGAGACAGGAGGGGTGGGTGCAGAGTCCTCCCAGCAGTGCCCTGAGACAGGAGGGGTGGGTGCCTAACACTCCCAGCAGTGCCCTGAGACAGGAGGGGTGCAACACATGTGTGTGAGGCTGGAAGTACCCACATGCATACTGCCTACAAGGGAACATGTCCCCATGAACTCATGTCAACAGACTCCACACACAAGTACAGTGATCACCAAGGATGCCACGAATGTTGCAGGTGGAGACATGGCCCTGCATGCATGGCCAAAGTAGAAGGGCTCCGTCACACACACAGCTCATGTAGACACAGCTCTGCGCTGAAGATTGGGAACACCCTGCAGGGAAGAGATCAGGGTACACAGAGGGAGGAATTCACCCTGGGACAATAGCACCATGCAGTAACTGCTTACATGAACAAAGAAAGTTAGCTAACACCTTGTGATGGCACAGAGATCCCAGGGTCCCCCCAATGAGCAGCCCACTACTACATTTCCCACACACCCAACACATAAACACCACCCAAAACCATGTAGCAGCGCCACCAACACCAATACCAGCATAGCAGTAGTGTCAGAATGAAAAAAAAAATAAAGCTTTATTCAGCATGATCACAGTGTCCGTGGATTGCAGGCAGTTAAATATTCACAAAGCCCATAGGGCAGTCAATAAGTCTCAGCTGGATGGGGGACACAGTGGGATGCGTGTCCCCTAGCTTGCCTGCACAGTTACATGCCGTCGTCTTCCACAGGGGTGAGGCCATCAGGGTGGGGGGGGAAGCACCAGGCACCGCAGGGACATCAGGGCAAAGGGGAGGCGTTGTGGGTGCAGGGATGGAGGACTCCACCACAGGGGGTGGGGCAGGGCCAAAGGCGGAGGCCAGGATGGCACTACACACCTTTGCAAGGTCCTCCAGGGAGTCCCCTGCACCAGAAGGATCCACAGGCCCCAAGGAGGGGGGGGTCAGAGGGATGGGTCGCAGCGCCACCGGGGGAGGGCGTAGACAGGGGGGGAGAATCAACCACCGTGACCGAGGAATTCCTTGACCGCTTGCGGGGTGGTGTCACTGTGGGGCTCAGGGACAGAGCGGCCATGAAGGAGTCCTTGGGGGAGATGTGGCCAGGAGAGCTGAGGGGAGGGGATTTGGAGGGAGTGGACTGGGTGGAATGCGGACTCCCACTATGGCTGCGTGTCACACGTTTGCCCCCCGACCCAGTAGGTGTGCCTACCTCACCCTGTGTGTGCGTGTCAGGAGGAGTGCGGTGGACCTTCCCTGCTGGTGTGGTGCCTGTGTCTGTTGATGTGGGTGCATGCCGACGTCTGGGTGTACGTGGGACAGGCATGGGAGTGGGAAGTGTGGATGGGGCAGGGGTAGGTGGGGGTAGGTCGCGCTGCAGGAGACCCACTGCTGCAGTCAGTGTGGAGTCTATGGACCTCAGCAAGTTGCGTTGGTTAGCCTGCGATGAATGAATGCCCTCCAAGTATGCCTCAATGTTGTTGAGGGTTTGCCCGTGGGCATGGAGGACATTAAGGATCGCAGCCTGACCAACCTGCAGTTGCCGCTGGATGTCCACAGACTCAGCATTGGCGGCAGCAGTGGAGACAGGGGCAGGGGGTGCGGTGCCTGGCATGAAGGAGACATGCGGTGACCGGGCACGCTGGGAAGGGACACGAGCAAGTGGGAGGCGGCTGATGGGAACGGAGGGGGCGGTGCGAGGTGTTGTTCCGCTGTCAGCTGCTGGTGCAGCCTCCGCCCACTCGGAGACATCCTCCTCGGACCTGTCAGCTTCGTATTCTGATGTGCCAGTCGACAGGTCCTCGGCCACACTCTCCTCCGCCTCTGTCCCACTCGATGTGCCAGCCCCGATGTCACGGCTGGCACTGGTGCTCGGTCCCTCCGCCTGGTCTGTGTCCATGTCTACCTCTGTGTCCCCCGACGATGCTGTGGGCAGGGTGGAGAGACAGAAATTAATCAGACACCTGTACACATCTGTCACATGAGTCCAATCTACATAGGTAACATTGCATAGCCTGAAAAGGAAGATCCCTAACATCTACTAAACAAGGTACCGATGTAGGGCATGAAACACACAGTTGGTTGAGCCACCATGCCACTGAAATACCATGGAGAGCATGAGACAATAGCTAAAGACAGGAAACGGAGTCTGACATAGCACCCAGGCCCTGGGGACAATCCAGCACTGCATCTGCACCACACAGCGTTGGCGAAAATACCGATGACCAGGGACCACATCCATGAACTTGAGACACATGCTGCATAGGTAATGCTGAAAACATGCACAACATGACTCGGTCACTGCACCTTGCGTGTGTGTCCAGACAAACATCACACACTGCCCAGACCCAGCAAGTAGAAATCTGGATTTGACATATAGGCTTTGCCCGCCCCAACCACCCCCTACACGAGGCAAATAGTTGAGACACAGGTGGCACCAACATCTTATAGTCTGGGTGATAAACACAGGGGCAGGCAAAATGCAAGATTGGACGCCAAACAGCCAAGGTGCGCCTG